>NC_137971.1:37254673-37854673 GCF_963924665.1 Micromys minutus
TTGGGCTTATGTAAGTCTTGTAGGAGGTCATTCAAAGTGGTATTTAGACATTCGAATCTGGGCCCATTTTTCTCCCTTCTTTTTCTCCTTTCTCTCTCAGTGTGAAACATCTGAGTCTGGCAGTCTTCACTGTGCTGTGTCGCTTACCTTCCTCTATAATCACATGTCCCAGAACATGCCAGGTAGTTGCAAGATTAGGGGGATATCCTGAAGCAGATCCTGAGACGGAGGACAAGATGATACTGGAGGCACATACAGGATTATCTTTGCTAGTCAGACTCTTTCTCCAGGAAGAAGCAATGCTCAGCCTTCCATAACATGAGATTCACAAGCTGTGCACTAATACAATATGCTGTGAATTACCTCGCTATTCACATGAGCACAGGGCTGTGATATTATCCTACCAGCCCTGTAGTCTGTCTCCATCAATAGATCCAAAGGCACCAGTTTTGAGGATTTGGTATTCTTATAAAATGTTTTTCGTTTCCCTTCTGTGTGAAATGGGTCAAGGACAAACATCGGGATTAACCACTACTTATCTCTGGTTCCTTCTGTATTTGTTTAATTAAGAGCATTTAGTTTTGATAACATGAGTTAATCTTTTGTTTTAGTTACTGTTTCCACTGAATTCTGTAGTGAAATTTAATAACTTTATCAAACTTTGAAATAATGAACTATTTTGTATCTGTAACCCAAATCATTCTCACTCTGAGGGTAATCTCTACTATCTCCTAAGAAAATGAATTTCGCCTAAGGTTTGTATACTTATAAGTGATTCTTCTTATATGTCTAAGTCATTAAAAACTTATGACAAGCAAGCACTTAGCTACTGAATATATCTCCATAACCTGTGGGGAGGAATGATGTTATGAAATCATGTGAAGGCAATGAAGAAATATAATGGCTAGAGTTAACTACATCATTTCCCGCCTGTGTTTGTAAGATCTGAAACAGTTAACCACAGTTCTTCACCATGAGTTCTATTTCATCAAGGGGAAATGTCTTTTGCTCACATCAGCATCCAAGTCTTTGGTGTTTGTCTTGGTTCTCATAGCTCTCTACAGATCTAGTGCTCAGTCTTCTGTCCTGTGGCATGGTTTCCAGGCCTTTTGTTGCAGTCTAGCTGTAGAACTCCTGTGCCTCCAAAGCCAATCACCTGCTTGGTACTTATCATCTATGTACTCATGAACAGGCCTACTTAATAATTCCCCCCATTGCTAGAACTTCAGGGTCTAATTACAGTCCAGATGTACCCAGGTTTGATGTTGATGTGCAACCCAAGATAGACTTCTGTAATGACTTACTGCATGGGTAGATTTTTGGTCCAATAACAGCTGCTCTTGGCCACCATGCCTTTCAGGTCCTAGCTGTCTGCTCTTCTAATTTGGAGACCTTGTGGAAATCTAATCCTTAACATTAGTATATTTGGGGGAGTCTCTGGGAGGTTCTTAAGTCATGACTGTTAAGCCCTCATAAATAGGGTGGCAGTATCAAAAAGAACCCAAACAGACCTTGTCACTTTCCACTTGGTAAATTTATAGCAGAAACACTCTAATCTTTAAACAAAACCTCACTAGATATTAAGTCCTGTTTGGTTTTCTAACCTGAAGAAATATTAAAAGTAAGTCTCTATACTTAATAATTCTTCTTCTTCCTTGTGGCATTTTGTAATAATAACCTAAAAAACCTAAAACACAACTCCATCCTTCTTGACAGACTCTATAGTAAAAAAAATAATCTATTGGATAGTTTCTGAAGGTTAATGTTTTAAATACTGTTCATTGACAGTAAAGATTTAGGCAATTACACATAGTCTGCTACTGTAAGAAATTATCTACTCTTGTTTCTAAATGTAATTTATTTGGGGGAGTAAACATTTCTTTAGTTGTATTTCTCATCAGTTTTTGGAAGGGGTAGGGAGGAACAGAATTTCTGAGTAGACTCTAACAAAACCATACTTTATGACAATCTGTTGGGTTTGTTTTCCTCAAGTACTGTTAATTTTCCCCCATTTATTCCTTCCTACAAGCAATGACTTAGTAATTACCTGTTATTATAATCACTCATTATTTATGGTCACAGGAGACAAGTGCCCCTATAAAACATCAGATGTCCTCAGATAACTGGAAAGATGGCAAAAGCTCTCTCTTCAGAGAGTGACTGTGATTCAAAATTCTAAGTTAAGGGTTTGTCTTTATTAGATTCCTATTGTTGTGATAAATACCATGACCAAAAGCAATTTCAGGAGGAAAGGATTTATTTCAGCTTATAGTTCCAGTGAAAAGTCTATCGCTAAGGGAATTTAGGGTAGGAACTCAAGCAAAACCATGGAGGAATAGTTTGCTTACAGTCTTTCTTGCCATGAGTTTCTCAGCTGAGTTATAACACCCTATGACTACCTGCCCAACAGTGTTACTGCCTATAGTTAGCTGGGCCCTACAGTATCCATAACAATTAAGAAACCGCGCAACAGAATTGCCTACAGGAAAATCTTGTTGAGGTATTTTCTCAACTGAGATTCCCTTTTCCCAAAAGACTCTAGTTTGAGTCAAGTTGACATAAAACTAAGCAAGATAGGATTATTTTTTCATTAATAAAAAAAAAAAACTGATGGAAATTACAAACCGGCAATAATTGTATTTTGTATCATCTATTTAGAGGATATTTAATAAGTATGGACATATAGTCCAGAGACAGCTCAATGGGTAACATTCTCAGTGTGCAGCCATGGAGGTCTGAGTTTCAGATTCTCAGAATCCATGTGAAAGCCAGATGTTATAGCAGATGAGAGTAAGCACAGTACTCCTACACCCACACAAGAGCCAGAGAAAGGAATTCCTGAAAGCTCACAGGCCAGCTAGCTTGGCATCAGTCAATCAGTAAACAAAATAACCTATCTCAAACAAGGTGGAAGGCAAGGACCAACACTTGAGATTGTTCTCTAACCTCTACACACACTGTGGCATTTGTAGATACCTACGTACGCATGAATACATACACATGCATATATGCACATGATTATATCTACCCATCATATACAAACACATAAAAATATAAAAATGATAATTCATTATATGATGTGTAGGGCTTCAATTCAGTGAGGCCAAGACTGAAAATTACATCTTTTGTTCATGAGTCTGAGTCCAGGTAATTATATGTCTCACTTGAGCACTCTTACAAAACAATTTAGCAAATTAATATATACAATAAGATATGCTTAGTACACTTGAACTATATTTTATATATTATGCAAGCTGTGTGTATTTGGCATACTTGTGAGCACATGAGGCCTCTATTGATTTCTATCTAATGTTTTGAGACACAGTTGGGTCTCTTTGCTTTGTCTCTATAGAACATTTTTTATTCTATACAAAGCCCACATACTCTCATATATGTAAGCAGTGTGTTTTAAATATATGGACTCCCAACTCTCCCTCCCCCTTCCTCCAAGAACCCCTCCAACTCCTGCTCCCACTTCCTCCAAAGACTTCTAGTATGTCTACCTGTACCCTTAATGTCCTTTCCCTTATGTTAAAAAGCCCACTGAGTTCGATGACTACTGTCTGTTGGAATGTTGATTGAGCTTAGTGACTTGATTTTATATAGGTAGCCATGGCAGCAGTGAGTGGGTGGATGAGATGGCCATGCCACGCCCTGATGACAGCATTTCACTGCACTCCTCTCAATCTCCCTGGCTCTCAACAATTTTCTATGCCTTTTTCACAATGTTTGATATAGGGTCTCTTTCTTTATTGACCTGGAGTTTTCCATTTTAGCTAGTTTGGATGGTCCATGAGCCCTGAGGATTCTTTGTCCCTGCCCACTTCTCTACCCAACCTGGAACTGGAGTTACGGGTCCATGGTGCTATGACCAACGTTTTCATGGACACTGGGGATTGTGACTACCCATGTCCACAGTAAGCACTAAAGTTCCCTACTGTTCTATTATTAATGTGATAATCAAGTTAGTCTTACAGAAGGCTTTCCCACATTCCTTAGTCTTGTATACTGCAAGGCTTCACCTGCACAAGCTGGTACTATAAAGACAATGCATTCCTATTTACAAATCTACTGAGTAGTGGGGAATATCATTTCTACCTGTACAGTTTTCAGTCTTAATCCCATACTTCAAAAAGAAAAAAAAAGGCACACTGAGTAATTTAATGATGCCCATAGAGAAAGAAAGATTGCCACCCCAAACACAAACAATCTAATATCTACTACCTGGGACATGTTAGTATGCATGACAGACAGAAGTCAAGGTGCAGATGAAGCAATATTGCTAATAATCTGACTTTACCATAAGGTCTCTGGATTACATAAGTCGATCCAACATAATCTTACATGTGAGAGGTAAGAAAAGCCATGTGATGTAAGAAGGGATTGAGTCAACTTTACTATAGTTAAACACAAAGGAAGTAGCTAGGAAATGGAGGCGGCTTCTGCACACTGGAGAACTCAAGTCAATACTTTTTCCCTAGACAACACAAAAGGAAAGTAATCTCTTTTCTCTGTGCAGTGAAGCCAATGTCACACTTCTAAACTACAGAACTATAACACATCTGTGTAGCACTAACCCACTAAGTTTGTGCTAATTTGACTGCAACAACAGGAATACACGACAATATATTTTTTAATCCTAAAAGCAAAAACTTGAATTCAAATGCAGTTTGACAATTTGTTTTTGCATATCCCATATCTTAACAATACTTTAATTGGCCTCCACAATTAAAAGACCAACCATTCTATGCCAGTTAACCAAACACAATGACCCAATTAAAACCTAAGGTCTGACAGTACAGTAACACATGGATTACTCCCTCTACTTAAAAAAAAAAAAAAAAAAAAAACCCTCTCAAGAATCCAGCTTGACTTGTGGATTACTGCAAAGTGTAAGTATAATATGGCTTATAGTCAGTGAAGAGAGCTTTGCTTTGAACATATTTCAGCTAATAACTGAGACAGGAAAGACAGAATTACATCATTATGTTGCAGTTCCTGGTAATAACAAAAGGAGAAAAGGGATAGCTCCTGGCTGGAAACTTCAGCTAAGGAAAATTTTAGATTGTGTCCAGTTTTCTTTCCCTGAGAGCTCATCATTACTTATATACGCTTTAAAGACCAAAAAATATCAAACTGAAACTAATGTTTTATAGCACACAAAAGTGATGCAAAATTCAGATTTTAGCATTTGCAAATAAATTGTATTAGGTACAGTGATGCTCACACATTACTAATGTTTGTGTTGCATTTGTCATTTAACAACAGGACAGAGCTGCTTCATAGGATGCTGAACCCATAAAATTGGCTTTCTTCTCAGGAAAGCTTTGCTGTCTCCTTCTCCAAGCAATGGCTATTTAGAATGCAATCAGCAGAACAGAATGTGGGAAAGTCATAGGAGGACTTTTTCTCTGACAAAAGCATTTTCTAGGGGAAAAAAGATTCTGAGAGTTTCTATAGACTTAAGGGATAATTTCAATATGTCGATTCTAGTTGGATTTTGATAGAAACCCACTAAAGGCCAAATACTTGATTACAAGGTAGCCTAGAAAGTATTATGGCAAGTTCACAGCTGTAGGTATTAATAAATTATTGATGTGCTTAAGTAGAATTTTAAATTTGTTCTTCTAAGTCTCATCAGCAATGGTTCTGAAACTTCCTAATGCTGCAGACCCTTTAATTTCTCATATTGCAGTGAACCCCCAACCATAAAATTATCTTCTTTGCTACTTCATAACGGTAATTTTGCTACTGTTATAATCATAATGTTAATTCTAATATGCAGGATATCTGATGTGTGCCTCTAAAGGGATATAAGTCAGAGGTTGAGAATCCGTGTTCTAGAGTATTCAAGGTTGTGGCTCATAGCAGAGCACAGTATTCCCATGCACAAGACTTTGGGTTGAATCCCCACAGCTACATGAGTAAATGAATATGTTTCTATGTCATATAACATTTACATGAGGTGACATAATATCTGGGATTTGCCTGTCAATTTTTCAGTAGGGAGAGAAGAAACTGAAATTGTTATGGAATTATTATAATCTATTTGTATATGTTTAAAATTTCATATATTTTTCCAAGGCATTTTCCCCAAAGGCCTTGAGCTTCCTGAAAATAATTTTATAACCACGATTTTTCTCTACACATAAAGAAACCAGTAAAAAGATATTAAAAGCAAAGGGTATCCTATATTTTAATATTACCTAGGTTTCATATATCTTAGTTTGTAAAAATGTCAATAAAAAAACTGTAGCATTTCCATGACTGAAATCTGCTGCATATGATCATCCTACTGGACTTGCTTTCATTTCCGAGACCCTTTACAAACAACAAGTCCAGCACAACCATTTCTCAGAACATTCTAGCTCTACTCAGCAACACTCAAGACTGCAAACATTGCATCCTACCAATGAGGGCCTGCTTCTCATATCTCCAGTTAACACCGGCAAGGAGTTAAGGCACAGTTTCCATGGAGTGAGGGCTGGCCTCCCAAAGGCTCCCAATCAACCTACTGGTCATCCATGTTCATCCAGGAGCAGGTATGGCCATCTTCCTTTCATCCTAAGAACTATGAAACGTGAAGTTGTAGAAGCAGTGAAGAGACTGAGCCAGGCTGGTTACCATTCGGGTGAGTTTCAAGGATAATGGCCTTAAACTAAGGCCAGCATCATGCACCTTCAGCCTCTGGAGAAGTTTTAACTCAATTAAGTCAATAAAGGTTGAGACCTGGATCAATTCAACCATTCTGTTGCTGGGCTCTGCATCTTGCAAAGAACAGCACATGTCAAGTTAAGAGCCAAGGAGACAATGAAAAGAAGTTTCACTGAATATTGTTTAAAATAATGAAATAAATTAGTTACCAAACTTGCTAACATAATGTTCCCAATAAAAAAATGAAAGAAAAGAAAATTTAATGTTTCAATGTCTACTAGAAAAATGAAAACATAAACTTATACATCATAAGATGCCTGGACAGAATACCATAATCTAGCTAAGGAAACTGTTGCAAGAAGAAGCAAACGGCGAATGGAAATTCACTGTACAGCATAGTTTCAAAGAGAGGCCAAGCAGATAAAGCTACAGCATACATATGTCATTATAACTATACAAACATATACTAGAGATGTGTCTTTAATTTGGATAAGAGAATGCACATTGATTTCAGGAAGTCTCACTTTGAGGGGGAAGAATTGAAGAAAACAGAAGATGGGTGTTTTAACTACATCTATAATATTTTGCTCTTTTAAAGATATTAAGGAAAGAGAGCAAATTTTTACTCTTTGTTGAGTGTGTATTGAGACAGTAAGGATACTTGAGCTCTTTCTGCTGTTTGCATTTTTTAAAATGTGTAGTAAATGGATAATAACGGGAAACTGGTTACCTTAAGAAAGCAGAGCCCCCGGGTGACTCATACACTCAATAAGAAAGAAGAGGAAGTTGTCCTTATCACTAGTGAGAAGAGCCATCAGACAACACCTTCCTGAGGCTGCACAGGTAGCAGTGAACAGACGGGACTCCAGTCTCCAGTCTCTGCCAGCCCCATTTTAGTGTTCACTAAAATAAGCACTGCCTTACTGCCCAAGTTGCGATGAACCGTTTCAGATCAAACCTTTTGGGCAACATTTTTATTCAATATAGCTCTCAATCTCAGTTATTCAATGTCATAATTACAAAGTACATTTCACAAAAAATTAACTTTCCAGCAGCGGGAAAATCTATGTGGTTATGAGCATAAATTCTTTCCTGTTTGGGGTTCCTTTGTGGCTGAAACAGTGGTTGGTACGCTAGACAGAAGGTTTTGATGCACAGGCAGACTGAACACAGACAATCTGTCTGGTCACATAAAGCTTATCCTGTCAACTCTCAACTTCAGAACACCCAGGACAGCTCTCTTTTATTACAGCTTGGGCACATCCTGACACTCTCTAACTTACTTTACGAGGTCAGAGAAAGACATGAACTTATACTTTGTTGATCTTTCAGTTATCCATAAGTTTCCACAAGTGAACATCTTATCACACGGCAGCTTGTGAACTCACTCACTGATGTTCCAGACTAAATACATTGTAAATAAGATACAAGAATCAGCCCTGAAATCTCATTCTACCTGGAAAGTCCATGAGGATGAATGAATCAGCGCAGTTCTGTCATAAAAAAAGATAAATATGCAATGCCTTTTAAAATAATCCTCTCTACCCCATTCTGTGGACTAGTACCATAGTTATCTGTCTCCTACTTATTTAAACTATTCCTACCTACCCTTAAATAAAATTACAATAATAAAATAAAATAAATAAAATGTTTTCTCTCTATTTTATTTTTAGACCAAAGAAATAACCCCCCCTCACATTAACTAAAAACTGTTACTTGTATTTTTGATGTTGTTAATTGATTAATTTATCATGAAGTATCTAACTGAATACTTTGTACCAGGCACTGTTTGGGGCTCTTTGTTGTATCACTGAATAATACAACAATCTGTACTCAGGCATGCTTACATTCTAGCTGTAATAAGCAAAGAAAGTCAGTTAGTGGGAAGGAAGGACACAGACCATAGCACATACATCCTGCTTTTGAGAAACTCCACGCAGACAGGGCCACAGGATGTCTTGGTCTCATTTCACAACATTCAGCATCAATTCCCATGATCCAATTAAAATTACTATTAGAAATATGTCATTACTTTCTTTTTTTCAACTTTATTGGATATTCTCTGTATTCTTGATTGGCAAGTCTAAGCAAGTTTTTCTTCCTCTTAAAATGTAGTTATCATGTGGAGAAAACCACTGATCTTGACTTCCTAACCCCATATTGAAGGAGACATATAGACTGTTTAACCTTGCTCCAATGGGCTCTGCCTATAAAGCTAGACTGACACACTGTCAGTTGCTCTGCATATCTCCTTTGTGTGCATTAAACCCTCAGCACTATTAGAGGAGCTGCCCAGGACCTACCATAGTGCCTGTCATTGGTTTCTGTTGCCATGATAAACAAAAAGCAACTTGGAGAGAAAGGAGTTTGTTTCATCTTATAGATTATAGTCTACCATGACGGGATATCAGATCAGGAGCTAAAGACAAAGGTCAGAAGTCAGAAGCAGAGGCCATGAGGGAGCACTGCATACCAGCATGTTCTCCACCATCCATTCAACTTCCTTTTTTATACATTCGGGACCACCTACCCTGCTAAAGTATGACACCTTACACAGTGGGCTGGGCCCTCCCATCAAACACTGATCAAGAACACACTACCATGTTTTTTAATCAATCTCTGTCTCTCTGTGTCTCTCCCTCTCCCCCTCTATCTCCCTCTGCCTCCCCCCTCCTCTGTCTCTCTGTCTCAGTCTCTGTCTCTCTCCCTGTCTCTGTCTCTGTCTCTGTCTCTCCCTCTCTCTCTCTCCCTCTCTCTCTCTCTCTCTCTCTCTCTCTGTGTGTGTGTGTGTGTGTGTGTGTGTGTGTGTGTAGCCAGAGTCCATAAGACGGTGTCAGATACCGTGGAGTTGAAGGTATAGGCTTAAGCATCTGACTGGGGTTTTGGGAAATGAACTTAGGACTTCTGGAAGAGGAGTAAATGGTCTTAACCTCTGAGTCATCTCTTCAATCCCTAGACTAAATTTATTTGTTAGCTTTTCTTATTTTTAAGACTTATTTATTTTATTTAACTGAGTACACTGTCACTGTCTTCAAGATACACACATCATATTCCATTACAGATGGTTGTGAGTTACCATGTGGTTGCTGAGAATTGGACTCGAGACCTCTGGAAGAGCAGTCAGTGCTCTTAACTGCTGAGCCAGCTCTCCAGCCTCTAGAGAATTCATGTATTCTCTAGAATAATTTTTGTTTTGCCAGGCCTTTTTTGCCTTTGCAAATGAAAAAGTCAATACTTCCAGCTGGTCTAACCAAATGAATATAATGGCTCTTTTGCTATTCGTAAGTAATTTTAATGATTCAATTGTTTTTTTTTTTTTAATCTCAGTAAACAATGACAGAAGAAACTGTTCTAGTATATTTTAGAATTGAAAACAAATTTAAAATTATCATTATGGAGGGATATTTTCTCCAAAACCTGTTTGAATTTCTTTCTTCCTAATATATTTGAAGCCCTCAATGTTACAACTGAATTTTTATTCACTATAAAGATGACAATTGTTTTGCTAACTATTCAAAAGTAACATTTTCAAAATGCTTAAACAAGGTTGACCATTGTTATCAAATGGACTTCTTTCTCTTCATTTAAAAAAAATCACAATAAGAAGAAAATGTAATTGTATTCCCAAGAAATAGTCCTCTGTTCCCTTTTCTAGTTTTAACACAATGAGTAAAAGGCACTATACAAAATCAACCTGTCAAGAAATGGTTTACTCTGTAAAGGACCAGCGCTGCAGGAGACTCCTTCCACTTCCACCAAGAACGCCCTTTGTATAACGAGAACAAACCATTAAGGGCTTAATGACACTGTGATGACATATTAGATGCTGAAAGAGAAACAAGGATATTCTGTTCACTGTGTCTACTACAACCGCCATGAATGGACTCACCATCCACACAGTCTTTGAGTAGGTGAGAAAGGAGTCTTTCTAACATTAGCCCTGTCTTTTACTCAGCCTTTATTTATGCAAGACATTGACAAATCTAGCTCTTGGGAAATTCTGTCCTTTAGGCATGACATGGGGACATGGTCTTGCCATCTGGACATCAGAGCAGCTGAGATCACTCACAGAAACTCTAACAAAGTCACAAAATTGGGTCTGTTAACTTTTCCCTGAAGAGAATGAGATCTGAAATAGTTCAGGAAGCATACAAGGACCCTCACTTCTCCAAGGATATATAAGCAAGTTAATGGTTGCTGAAGAGGGAGAGCCTTCATTGCTTATGTGGCTGCCTAAAAGTTGTCTATGCATCTATAAATAGCCACAATTAAATTTCTTGTCTTACCCAACTAGACTTGGGTGAAGTCATTTTTCTCATGTCCTGTGGGTGCCATATTGGGGATTGATAGACATTTGTTTATATCTCAAGACACAGGAAAAATCAAGTTACACTTGCTTTGGGAGAGAAGAGCTAGAAGCCACTTACTAGGCCCAAATGAAGGACATGGGCGTCGGAAGTGGAGCTAGGTTTGTACAGATACATGCTGTACACACAGCAACTCAAGTCTGAGCCTTGGCAGGAAGAGAGCATTGCTACCCAGCTTAAAGGCGTTTGGCTGCTCTGGAGCACGGATGTTTCCTGCGCTCACTGCTTTTTCTGCACACTCTCAGTTGCCCACTTATCAGCACAAGGTGTGATACTCTGTTGTTGGCACCTGCTGATAAGTGTAATTATAGCATTAGTGGAAGCAAGTATGCCATCCAAGGTTGAAAAACAACTCTAATTGCAACTACTCCATCATTTTACTCCCTGAAACTGGTCTTGTCCCTTTAACACAGCGCTTACTCAGAGATTAAATTAAATCTGCATCTATGTGAAAATAAGCCTTTAAATAGTTATGGGGCTAGGGGAAATCATCTCTTTGAATTAATAATGTATGCATGCTGAGGTGAGTATTTGACATTTACGACACCAGGTTGCACCTGCTGGATTATGTTTTGAATGGTTTCCATGCATATCTATGCTAATACAATCAAACTAAACAACAGGAAGGGTAAACACACCATTTCGAGGAAAAATGCAGCCTAGATTCTAGAGAATAACAATAAAGAAGTTCTTAAATTATCTTCATACTAATAGACCACTTTGACAAAAATACTATTTTAAAAACTAATACTGAAAGTTTAATTTAATACCCAAAATTTGAACACATAATTTCACCCTAATAAACAATACAATAAAATTGGAATGAAATTTATTTTAAACAGTTTCCAGACTTAAAAACTAAGACCTTATGCCAGAGAAAAGTAAATTCTAAACAATGCATATTATTAGACATTACTTCACTGTATCAAGATTATATTAATTAGATATCTAAGGATCAAAGCAACATGAGTTCATAAACCTGCTGGAAACTATGACACTGTAAAAAGGAGGCAGAGGAACAATTCATAAAAGATTTAAGAACTAGCAGAGAATGGCTTTTAGGTATGCTTACTCTCATGGCCCAGAATCTCAGAGAAGTCCACCCTGTGTTCAGAATCTCCTAGTGAGCATGCCCATGAAATGCCACCAGAAATACCACTTCTGCCTGGCACTAAAACGAGAGATTCTAGGTAGCTGTAGTCAGGTATGGATGGCTCAAACCCTCCTACCTCAGACTTTCTATATTCCACAACACTTCCTCATTACCAAAGCAACAGCCAGAAATTAAACTTTGACTTTTATGGCTGGCATCATGACTGAGAAGGCACTCAACTGCCAAGAAAAAAACATTCCAAATTTAGCGGCAAATCAATAGAAAACCTAACTAAAATCAAACCAAGCAAATTTCCCTTAATATGTAAAAACAAAAATACTGTAACTCAGGTCATAGAGCAAAGGTTCTCTTGTTATTTGAGAATGATGGTTCTCAATTTGTGAGCCACAAACCTCTGAGGGGGTTGCATATGACATATCCTAAATATCAAATGTTGACATTATGACTCATAATCATAACAAAAGTACAGTTATGAAGTAGCAATAGAAATAAATGTGTGTCAGGGTTCATCACAACACGAGGGTCACAACATTAGAAAGGTTGAGGACCACTGTTCTAGAATGTGATAGAATTTTCTTTGTGGGAGTAAACAATTTCCATATCCAGAAGATTCAGCTTTGTCTCCAAAGTAAAAGTAATAGCACAGCCTTCCTTGTTTGAGTAGACTTAGAGGTACTTCCATCCACTGTGTGACCTTAACCAGAAGTTATTTCAAAGACTGGACTCAAAGAATTCCTTTAACCAAACCACTATATGATCATTTCATGGTCTCAAACAGAGAATAATAATAAGGCTTCATGTTTAATAATTAACCAAATTCCTCCCCTATCTAGTCTATCTTCAAAAGAATGAATAAAATCTTTACATGATTTCTTCTAATCAGGATGAATGCCACATTATTTTTTAACATAACCCATGGTGGATAAGACCCAGAGCTATGTTAAAGACTATCTTATCACTCATAAGAACAGCAAAAAGCAACATTAATTTCAGTTGTTGCTTACAAACTATTTTCTCTGAGATACAGTGAAAGTTGAAAACAGCACCAGATCACCTCAAAAAAAAAAAAAAAAAAAAAAAAAATGGAAAAACCACCTTACCTTAAAGGTTAGAAACTTTTCCAAAGATGCTTTCTGAAACCGTTACTATGCCCTTGCTCCTGTGTTAGTGTGGATGTGTTGAGTGTCTCAATTACTAATGAAGTCAAAGTCTTGATCAACAACTCATGAGACCAAACCAGGAATAAAAACTAAGATGGATTGCAGACCAGAGAATGACAAAAGCTCATTATCTTTGAGGATTTTTTTTAATCTGATAATTAAAATCTTGGCTTAGAGACCTATTTTTGGAGTTTTAGAACAAAATCAATATTGAACTTGTCATGAAATGTGAGAAAAATCCACAGGCTTTCAACTGTTTTTTTTTTTTTAACTGGATTGCTAATGTTTCAATTAACAAGCATCACAGAAAAATACTGCACCTTTGCCTGCCTTTAGCAAATGGGAGGACTTGGCTACTTTTCCAGATGTTTCTGGTTGCCATGGTATCCTGGTATGCCCTCCCTCACACACATTTTCATTCAAGGCAATAACCTTTAAGTCATTTATTGTCATAACAGAGTTAAATGAAGATTTAGTATAGCTCTGATAAGGACTATTCACACACCTGTTGAACAAAATCAGACAGGATATAAAGAGCCTCAGAATAATGTTTAGATGTTTTATATGGAGAAAAAGTCAATTCCTAGTTTACATAAGTGGTAAGAGGTCATCAATCTTTTTCACAGAATTTATTCCAGAAATCTGTCTTTGGATGAAAATTGTGTATTTAAGATGTTTTCAAGTCTTCAATTATAACAGAATATTTCTGTGGCTGAAGCAAAATTAATTGCATGTACATGGACCATGTCCATGTTCAGATGAAAACCTTGCTCACAAAATTCATCAAAGATTTGAAATTCCAAAATTTATTAATGTTTACTGCCATTCATTTTGTAAACCAGCAAACAAAAGAAACAGGCTAAAATCTCATTCTGTGGAACTCATATGACATGCTACATTTATGGGTAAATTTTATCTGTCAGTGAAACCCCTAAAACTGGGTTAAGCTAACACCATTCATGCTGGAGTCCATGATATAAGCTATTCTGTTTTGTTCTAACCAATTTAAATTCTTTTCATTATGTAAAATCTCCATGATACCTCTGAAAACATAGAGAAATATATGCTGATATTTCTAAGGATGCTTTGGAAGTTAAAAACAGCGTGTCCTCTTTACCCATGAGCAACAGGAGGCCAATAAAACTGTCTTCTAGAACAGAGTTCTTTCCCTCTGACAGGATGAAAAATCTAATATTTTAATACCAGAAATGTAAACGCAGCAAAAGTTTTCATCAACTGTATTTCTCCACACACACCGTGATGTTTTAATTTCACATGAGTGCTTTTATTGCACTAATCAGACATTGAAGAGGCGCTGACACGTGGGGAATCTGCTTTTTGAATGTCGTACACGTTAAGCCAGAGGCGTATAAGCACCTGGGATATTCTTGCTATTCTCTACATGCAAATGACATTCTGCAAACTATTAAACATACCCATTAAAACAGTGGGGGTGTGAGATGGAAAGAGCAAGTGTTAAGAGAGTAAAAATACAATGCGCTGTTCTTATTATCCTCACATTCAGCCGATGTTAAGTGAGTTTGAACGCGGGGCACACACAGACACACTCCTGTCACAAGATGCAGGACAATTCACACATTTCGTTCATCACAAAACTATAATCATCTGACCGCCAGCCCCTCGCCTCTCCAACACTTTCCCCATTCCTGCACAGAAAGAAGACACTTCAAAAGACCCTCTTCTGGCTAAAGAGAGGGCAGGCATCCCTTGGGACCCCTGCTTTCAACCCCCCAACACTTTCGCTGTAATTGGCTCCACAAGTTCCCAGGCTCCAGCACCAGGAGAGCAAGTTCAGTACCATGGACAAGGTTCCTGGCACCAGGGTAAGAAGGATGCTGAGGCCCTGACTCTCCCCAACTCACCGGTGTCTGCTGTGCTGGCAGTCCCGAGCGCTTGGTGGACCCCTGCTTGGAACTTAACCTTTTCCACGACTCGGCAAACCTGCCCCTGCTGGCGCTACGGCTGCGCCGGCGGCTCTCCGCACTGTCCTCGCGGTCAGAGCAGCCTCGCTCCATCTCGCCAGCGTCCCTCCACTTCTTGCCCATATTTCGCAGCGTGGCTAAGAGAGCCCCTGCCCTTCGCAGCACTCACAGCAGCCTGCGATAGCTCTCTCCTGCGCCGCCTTCGCCTAGTAGGCTCCGCGCCTGAGCCCAGAGCTCCGTAAAACTGCCAGCAGGCTGCGCTTGCGCTCGCGATTGGCTCAACAGGAGCTGGGGCTGCGAGCGCCACCTGCGCCCCAGCCCGCTTCCTTATGCACCCCAAATTGCTTTCCACCCGCAGCCACCGCCTTCGAGGGAGGGGAGGTGGGGGGGGGGCGCACGGCCCACGCCTGGGGCTGTGGATCCACTGTGCACTGGGAGTTTCTTGCAGTCAATATGCCCCACCCAGTCTCCAGGCCCTGGGGACCTGGGAGCAGAAGCCTGGATCACCCACTGGTGAGTGGGTGGAGACTCCAGTTGACTTAGACAAAGAGAGTAAGCCTGGAACTTTATCTGCCTTCTTTTCTCTTTCTTCCTTTTCATCTCTTCGCAACAACTGTCTTCAAGTATCCTTAGGGAGAGTCCGGCTTCATCTGCCTGTCAGGTGCTGGGCTAATTCCTTCCTCTGCTTGTCAGGGTAGCCCACTGGGCCTCAGACTTGGCTGCACATTGACGTTTCCTGAATAGCTTTTCATTTACACACACACACACACACACACACACACACACACACACACACACGTATGTTATAAACTGTAGCATGTTAAATGCTGATATTCCCGATGATCATCAGGATTCGTATAATTAGCTAGGCTATGCCTGGGAATCAAGATACTACAAATTCTACCAGAGAGTGGGCCCTAACTCAATATGGCAGAACACTTTCCAGTATGTGCGAGGCTCCAGGTTTTATCCCCGGCTTCCTAGAACTAAGAGAGAATAAAGAGAATCCCCAGTTGATCGACTCTCTTCTCCCTCTACAATTAAGCCCAAGGGTCTGTATTAAGGAACAAAAGTGAGGAGGATTCTGGGAAGAAAGGGGATTGGTACTCTTTCAAGGGATTTGTTTTTCTCTCTGATACCTCTGAAATGTGGAATCACATGCTGGTATTTCTAAGGATGGTTTGGAAGTTAAAAACAGTGTGCCCTCCTTACCCACAAGAAACAGGAGACCAGTAAAACTGTCTTCTAGAACAGAGCTATGAGGAAAAGCTATGGAGTTTTACCCTTTCAGTCCTGAGTAGAGGCGGTGGTTAGGCTGAAGATGGTGTGGGACAGGTTCACCGTCATGTTGCCTCCTCCTTATGGGGGTGCTTCTTTCTGCTTTCCCAGGAGTCTCATGTCGGTTGTCTTCCTCTGTGCTGGCCTCCTGTTCAGTAATGCCTTAACCTGACGGTAGAACCACTGGGGCACCACACATTAACAGATCCCAGACGATGTCTTCGATTATCAAGGTAAAGAGGTGAAAATAGTCCCAGGTGAAAGGAATCACCCACCCTCTGCAACCTCTGGAGGATACATTTTAGTTTCTAAATCAAGCAAGAGGAAAATATAAAACAGCACACAACGAGGAAGGAAGGAGATTTCGGGATGCTGCAGAGAACATGGTACTTCTTTGGTCATGTCTGGGGGCAGGGTAGGGTCGGGAGGAGGCAGGTTAAGGGTTGGGGAGGATGCTCACAACTGAGTTGGCAGGGGCCAGTGTGCTCTTGCAGGGGCCTTGGAATATGCTACCTAGCATGGATGGCAGGCAGAGTGCTACCTAGCTGTCCCAAAGATGTACCTCTGTGTTTTTAGCCTGTCCAGGTAAGCAAGGGGGCTTTGAAAGAAGCACTCTATATCTGGAAATCACAGGTCCATATTAAAGAAAAAGTAACTCTAAACAATGTTTGTGACATCCAGAAGCATTTAATAAGCAAACTACAAGCACCATGTTGTGTTTGTTTGTTTTATATTCAGGTTTATGGATTTGAAATGATTAGGGACATTTTTTGTATTCCCAAATGTTCAGATGACAATCGTCCACTTATAAAAATAAAATAACCATGCATAGTTTACAAAGTACACATACATGGAAGAAAAGTACCAATTGAGAGGTATGAAAGTTAAGAAATCAAGACAAAGTAAATACATTTTTCTTGAGTACAACTCCATAAGAACTGAAAATGCTGTGTGCCAACCTGGACACTTTGCAAATTCCTTCTGTTAATACAAATGATTGCACCCCTGAAAAGCTAAGGGACCTCTTTACTAATGTATCCAGGTACATCAACCAAGAACACTCTCCTCACAGAGCCCCAAGACCGCGGTCACCCACATCAGCCCATTAAAGAGAAAATAGCCCTGCCACGCAGGGCAGCTGTCATAAATGACCATGTCAGCATGTCAGTGAGAACTCCAAATGGCTGGGAGGGTTTTATTTTAAATGTACTTGGAAAAGTTCATGAGGAATAGTGATTGCATATGGCATTATTTTAGCCCTTTGCTCTGGAAATGAGCTTTCACCAGCCCTTATCACAGTTTTAAAGGCTCACCTAAAGATGACCTCTGTAGTTCTTTTTGTACTTGACCAGTAACCAGAAAAAAAAAATGTCTGGGAGCTGTTTGAGAGCTGGTGTGATGGTAGGAAAGCAAAAGTGGACCCTTTCCTCTCCAGATGTTTCTTGTCTTTCCAAAATTCCCAAAAGCCAGAAAATGAAAATCTATTATGTCCCCTAGGACGTTAACAGAGAATGTCACATCAAAACTAAGAAAATGTTGAAAGCCATTAGCATAGAAGCATTAGTGTCAGTTAGCTCAACTTTCTTGGGAAAACATCACTGAGATATTACAGCAGGAGAATGCTGGCACGGGGGAGTGCTAGCACATCTTAAAGAATGGCAGGCTGGAGAGAACAGCACCTAAGACAGGCAGCTCTCGAGAGGTTCTAGCCTCCAGCACCCACGAACACAAGGCACACATAAAACGTTCCTTGAGAAATAAATCTTTAAAAATATGTTATTATTTTTAATAATGAGTATGTGTCTATGTGTGAATTTGTGTATATGCCAGAGGCACTGCATCACCTTGGAGACAGAGTCACAGGTGAATGTGACACACTTGATATGGGCACCTGAAACCAAACTTCAATCTTCTGGAAGAGTAATAAATGTTCTTAACTGCTGAGATGATGATGATGATGATGATGATGATGATGATGATGATGAGGAGGAGGAGGAGGAGGAGGAGGAGGAGGAAGAGGAGGAGATAATCTTTTTAAGAACAAGTGAGAAGTACAGCATAATTTTTTCCTGAAGTTTCAAACACTAAAAGTGTATGGAAATCAATAGGCTAGCAGTAAGATTTAAGTGACTTACAATGCTCAATGATATAGTCTTTAAAATACTAAATGTAAATATTAAAGTTGTCTGCTCCAAAAATAAAATGTAGCATTATGCAATGAACTGGAAGATGAAATTTAAATAGTTTTAAAAATAATATTCAATGCAGGAGAAATGGCTGAGTGGTCCAGGAAATAAACTGCTCTTCCACAAGACCTGGGTCTGGTTTGTAAAACCCATGTCAGGCATCATAACTACCTGAAACTCAAACATCAAGTAATCCAACATCCTCCTCTGGGCTGTGCATGCGCATATGGTACCCATACATGCACCCAGACACGCATACATCCACATAAAATAAGTATCTTTTTATTATTTCATTTTATTATTTCCCAAAGAAACTATCAAGTGTCAACAGTCCTCCAAAATTACAAGGCCTCCTCCAATCTGAGGCTCACGTGGCTGTCTTTAAAGAAGAAACTCTTTTCAAAACCCATTTGCTATAGGTCACGTGGTCAGATACCTTGTTGCAGGAAAGATAATAGAAAATATCTTTCCCTTGGTTGTTTCCAGGCCTTATAAACCCACAGGCACACTCCAGACTAATAAGAGCATGCAAAATCTGAGAGGGAAGCTCAAACAGGAAGTGATGAAAATTATCAAGCTACGCCTGGTCCTCAAATCATCACTGCAATGTGAAAGAATATAAACCACAGCTCAGCAGGTTTAACACCCTCAATTTTCCTCATTTTAATATCACAGAAATCAGGATGCTTTTTCTACTAGATGACTTCTCAGATTCAGTACAATACAGTGTATTGATTCACAGCACCTTGGGGTGAGACAGACACTAAAGAGACTCTAAAGATTTACCGAGCTGTCCCCTGCTCTCTGCCGCGACACGCAGCCTTCAAAGTCAAGTATTTCTCTTCTCATATGCACAGTTTTCCTTTATCAAAAGGCTTTAAGTATTAGGAAGCCCAGTTTTTTAAACTAAGCTAAAAATTTACTTTTCTGGTCTTTAGGTTCTGGAGTCACATTTATTTAACAAACATTCTTTTCCTGTGAAGATGGTTGCACGTTTGAAGATGGTCTATACATGTCCCCTGTAACTTCTCTTCTCCTTTGCAGGCAATGTTGTTTCCTTCTGTCACTTCCTTCCAAACACTACAGAACAAAGGTCAGCTCAGCACAGACTCGTAATAAGAATAGTTACAAGAACTTGGAACAACTGCTCTTTGAGCCCCCAAAAGCTTAATCTCTATGACTAGGCTCTCCATGAAGTGGAATTAGTCAGTGCCCAAAGAGCAGGAGGCAGGATGTAGAATTTGTGTTTAGTCATGATTAGATTTCCTTTACAGACCTGAGGGCTGAGACTCACACAAGCCAGGCAGGCATGCGAGGTGAAGCAATTATCCCTGTAACTCAAGCAAGAAATCCCCAAAGCCCGTGACTATTAATCAAGAAAAAGAACAGTAGGGCTATCCTGGTTTATGTAAATTGCCCATCTATATGGTTGAGATTCTCTGAGAGACAGATCCTGAAAAATTAGCCTCCTTCAAAGGGAAAAAAGTATCCCGCCTTCCCTGCTATGTCTGCAGAGAAGCCATTCAGTGTAGCTATCTGAAAGTCTTCACATGTCTTCCCGGTTGCCTTGTGCAACCTTACTCCCCTCCCTTTCTCTCAACATGGATAAAACTAACACCTATGATTATAGGCTTTATGCCTTTTAAATGATATTATTTGTAAAAGTATTCTACTACAAACTTCCTTTTTTAAAACTCACACACTCCATAAATTTTCAGGTACTTATATCAGTGTTTAGTTCTCTAAAACTGTACTTCAAGATTAAAAGATACTGGCTCAAAGCAGGGGGAGTGTACAGAGGGGAAACCAGGAAATGGGGTAACATTTGAAATGTAAGTAAATATCAAATACTGGCTCAAGTTGGGAGTGATAAGAACCATGAGTGTAAATAATAATAGATTTAAAGATAATATAGGCTTTATAACTAGAGAGACAAAGGAGAGGTAATTAACAAGGGAAGTCGGTGGGTTATGAGCAAAATGTCCCTGTATTCTGAAATAATATATAAAATGGATAAGTGATTTAACACTCCTATTGAAATGATATAAGTTATATGGACAGGAAATTTAGGTGAATGAAAATTGTAAATGATGTTGAGGATGTGGAGCAGAATCCTCACACTCCGCTTGAGGATGTGTGATGGAGCCAACTTTGTGAAACCCCATGACCCAGCCATTCTGCTCTAAGGTAAATACAAAAAAGATATATTGTATTCAAAGTCCTGGGTGGAACAGCAATAGGGAAAAAAAAGCATATAGGCACAAAGAATACCTAGTATGGAATTCCATTAACATAGAATATAGTAGACAAAATAATCCAAGTTGTTAGAAGTCAGGAGGGTGTTTATTACGGCAAGAAGGCATGCCATGGAGCCCGGAAAACTTGGGGAGCCAAAGATGTGCTGCTTGTCAGTCAAGATGGCAGCAACAGGAACAGATTTAACTTAGAAGCTATATAGAGGCACGTAGTCATAAGTACTGTGCTTCTATTGTAAGTGTGTTTATCTGAACGATCACCAGCAAAGTGGAAGAAAGAAGAAATGTCTGATAGTGTCATTGTATATAAATTACTGTTGTATTTTATAAATCCATTAGAGGATCACCATGAATGAGGCCCTGCCTGACAAGAACATTTGAAATGCTAAAATCATTTTGTATATTGTCTTTTCAAAGAAAGATGACAGCCTGCCTTCCTCCTCATAAGAGAAACTTGAGTGAGATACCTGGCCTTTGATATTCTCCCAAGCAAGTTTGCAAGTCTGATCCTTGAGCCCATGGCTCCTAACCTCCAGTTCGAAGTTGCTTTTGTTTCCACTCCTGTATTCAGCATTGCATATTATATGTATATTTGAAATATATAATCTACATATAATGGTTTAATATATGTTATATAATATGTATTTGTGTTCAAACAATACATACAATACATTAATACTACAAAATATCAACTCCATAGTAGAAAAAAATAAATCATTCAAACCTAAAAGGGTATACTTTAAGAAGAGTGTGCTCATTTTTCTTCTTCCTACAATTTAAAAACATCTAGGGAAATCTTGGAAATGTTAGAAAAACGTCCTCTGAGGTTTTAAGCAAAGAGCCCATTTATTTGGAATGCTGCCAAAGAGGTCTCCATGATTAAAATCCTGCAGAGCTGAGCCAAGGCTCTGACAGTAGGAGGAAACCCTCCTGACCAACCTCCACCAAGCTGCTGCAGGGCCCTTCAATGACAGTTCACCATCAAAGTAGAGGACAGAAGCAAGGCTTGCTAAATGTGTCCTAGTCCCAGTTCTGAATACCAGTCACCCACAGGCTGTTGTCTACAGCTCTGGGGTCCTCCCTGCTGGGTTATGTATTTTCCAGGTGTCTTTCCTGTTCTGACCCAAGTGCATTTATTTATATCATTGGCATTTGCCACAAATACCCCATTTAATTAATTATATAGGAGACAACTCAAAACGAGGTGGTGAAAAAAACAAGCATGGTTTATATAAAAACCAAATGCTTTAAAAAAATTTTTTTCTCAGTTTCTTTGACTTTGATTTTTAACTTTAAAATATCACATTTGCTTGTTGTTGTTTGTTTGAGTTGTATATGTACTTATAACCCTGGTGTGTGAAAGTCAGAGGGACAGTGTCAGGGGAGATGTGTTGTCTCATTTCACTATGGGGATTCTGGAGATGGAAGTCACAGTCAGGCTTGGTGCCAGTCCACCAGTCCCACTATCTAGAGAACACCTTGACATGAAATGGTGTGAACAAGGTAATCTCAAACAGAATAAAAGACAAAAAGGTAGTCATATTACAGAGTGAGCCCTCAGGATCCTCCATGGCTATTAAATGTCTCTTCATAAAAGAAAAAAAAACCAGAAATTATAGGTTGAGATAGTTTGAATAAGAATGGCCCCCGCAGGCTCAGTTATTTGAGTGCTTAGCCACTATTTGTAAGGATTAGAATTAAGAGATGTGGCCTTGTTGGAGAAAGTGTGTCACTGGGGGTGGGCTTTGAGGTTTCAAACTCAGAGACTCTTTCTCTTTCTGTCTGTAGATCACAATGCAGTTCCCAGCTACCAGTCCAGGACCATATCTACCATACCGGCTGCCATGCTTCCCATAATGATCAAGATGGACCAAACCTCTGAAACTGTAATAAAGGCCCCAACTAAATTTTTTCTTTAATAAGAGGTGCCTTGGTCGTGTGTGTCTTCAAGCAGTCGAATGGTGAATAAGACAGGAGTCCAGAATAACAGGAATCACTTATATAAAAAGATAAGTCAGAGGCTTAATTATTACAACATCATCAAAGAAAAGTCTGTCCTTAGATTGCAAAATAAGAAATAAATGTGATCTGTTCTAAGTCAAATAAGATCTTTCAACATGACCAGATTTTCAATCCATGCAGGACTCTGCTAACCCCTGGAGGATCTGGTATGAAATTACTCCCAGCGGAGGCAGTGGCTTCCTCACCTTTAGAAACCAAAAATTGTCCATCAGATTACTTTTCAGATATCACAGATAGGTGAACACCCCACTCTGCCATCTTGCTACCTTCACTTCTTAAACAATCAATGTAACTGTTTTTCCAATAGATGATATTTAACTGTTATCCCTCAATCATCTGTCTGTGGTCCAGAGTTTCCAATGTGTAACAAAAACTTTAGGATCTTGATAGAGCAGAGCATCATCCAATATGGGTGTGTGAGGCAGGTTGCAGAATCAGAGCCTCGGGTTTCTAATAAACCTCTGCCTCATTCCTGCCCTCACATTCTAGCACGAGACACACAATTGTGCTAAAGCTCAATTACTTTACTCTCACAGAATAGCATCAGGAAACATCAAGGGTCATTTTAAAGCAAACATGTTGCCTTACAAGCATTAGGGAAGTCATTATTTCTCTTCCTTTTATTTTTAAAGAAAGTATGGCTTCCCCAGAGTTCCACACAGGTCATGGTGATTATGTAAGGCCAGGTGCAATGTTCAGGCCCACTTAGCTTCTAAACATAATTGCCTTCTGTAGCTTGGGAAATCAAAATCTTAAACTGTCTATTGACAGGCTTACTTTTTGTAGAGGAGTTACACTGGCATGTCGTTTGAAGGTTTGTAAACAATATGAAAAGGGAATGAAGAAGTTACCATGAAAATTTTCTATCCATGTAAAGTCATAATTAGTATTGCTAAGAAAAATAAAGGTGCATGTGAGCCCAAGCATAATAATTAGAATCATTAAAAATCAGTGTATTTCTCCCTTTCAAAATAGAAAGAAGAGAGTGATATCAATTAGTTAAACGGGTCACATCTGAGTTACCTGACTTCTGTGGTTTTGGTGTATGTTTGGTGTACACCACCCCCGACACACACACTTTTATCAAGTCATTATTAGAGCCTAATGGAGTCCAATAGAAGGTTCATGGACAAGCTAAAATAGCCAAGTGCTTTACAGGTGTGCTGTGATTTCTACCCTGCTCCCCCCAACCCAGCAGCATGTTTAAAAAAAAAAGATTACATTAAATAACCATTTATGTTGAGTGGGGCTCTGACTTACTGTGCTGCACCAAATTTTGTACAATTCTATCAATAATTTAGATCAAAAGAAGACTCATTCAATTTCTTAAAATGTCTAATCTACCTTATGACAATAAAGAAGATTGCCAAGATTTTATATATGGATTTGTCACAGGGAAACACAACTTATCATAGTGTTGAAATCATGATATAAAAAGTGACACCAAGCTAGTTTAAATAGAGATTTACGAAAAGCAACAATTGTCAGGGCCACAGTCCTCCTGGACATCTTTCTGCATGATATTAGAAGATCAGGTGCCCTTCTTTGAAGCACAGCAGGGATGAAGAGCAGGCCATCAGTTTTTGTGCCAGAAGAAATGCATAGCTGGTCACACTTAGCAGATTTTTAAATATCAGTTTTGAAAGTCCACAATATAAGGGGGCAATAACTAGCCTTAAATGATTTGTGGGAGATTGTTGGCCACTGAGCCACCTCCAGAAATGATAAATATCCCTCTTCATACTGCTACATTTCCTCCCTTGTGATGTCATTTAGAACAGGGGCAGAAACTGTCCTTGCACCAAGTTAGAACAAGAAATCTACCAAATGTGGTAGAATGAAAAATTTCTCTGTTGAAGCCTTAAACCATGCTGTAGCCTGGAAGTCTCCCCTCATTCCTACAATATGATAAATAGAACAACAGTGGGCACTGTATTCCTCTGCGTTCAAACTTAGTTTTCATATCAGCATCTTAAGCAAGCATATAAAAGTTCACTTAATTATTTGCACGTATGTGTAAATGTGTGCATGCACACATATGTATACATGTATGTGCTTGTACACGTGCACATATATGTATATATGTATGTGTATGTGAATATGTTTGTGAATATCTTTAAGTATGAATGTGTGCAAAGCATGCATACATGTTTGTGCATGTGTGTGTGGAAGCCAGTGGTTGACATGAGCTGTCTTGTTGAGACAGGGTCTCTCAATGAGCCTGGGACTCAGTTATTCACTAAATCCAGCCAGCAAATCCCAGGGATCTCTGTGGTTCCCCATGGGTCCATTTCCCCAGCTCTATTACTGGTACCTCCTTTGCCACCCAAGTGTTTCTCTGCCCAGCTCACTTATTCTTTTTTTTGTAAGGCCCAGGACATAGAGAAGAGTTTAAACCCTAAAACATTCTAAATTCTCTCTAAACATCAGCAAAGTTTATACACATGGCTGGACTATACCTCCCAATGTGTTCTTGGTGAATATTTATTTCTGTAGAAATTACTGAATCTGGTCCTGATTTTAAGGTCCTATCTTTAATCATAGTTTTCAGGTCTGCATCACTGGGTATCACTCATTACTTAACACTAAAATAATTTAAGAACATAAATATTCTGAATCCTTATTTTATACGCCAACTTCAAAAGAGAAGCACAAAGGGTATTAATTTTATTTGTCAGGCAGCCATCTTCCAGTTAACTCACCAAAATGACAAACAGAAAGGGAAAGAGGAGAGGCGCTCGATCTATGTTCTTTATGTCTTTTAGGAAACATGAAGTTGTTCCTTTGGCTACATACATGTGAATCTACAAGAAGGGTGATATTGTAGACATCAAAGGAATGGGCACTGTTCAGAAAGGAATGCCCCATAAGTGTAACCACGGCAAAATCGGAAGAGTCTACAATGTCTCCCAGCATGCCGTGGGCATCACTGTAAACAAGCAAGTTAAGGGCAAGATTCTAGCCAAGAGATCAATGTGTGAACTGAACACATCAAGGACCCGAAGAGCAGAGACGGCTTCCTGAAACAAGTGAAGGAGAACGATTGGAAGAAAAAGGAAGCCAAGGAAAAGGGTACCTGGGTTCAGCTGAAGTGCCAGCCTGCGCCACCCAGAGAAGCGCACTTTGTGAGGACTAATGGAAAAGAGCCTGAGCTGCCGGAGCCCATTTCCTGTGAATTCGTGGCCTGATGTACAAAGAGAAATAAAGGACCCGAACTACAAAGAGTTTTCCTTTAACAAAAAATTATTTGTCAAAATGAATAACAAACGTTTACATATTCTTTCTCAATAGCATCTGTCTTCCATCAATTTCTCATTAATTTTACAGAGTAAATGATTATCTCTAAGTGTGGAGGCACCTCTGAGACTTCCCCTGTTTAGAAAGGACTTTGGATTAAGTGTGGTGATGCATTTTTCGGGGATTTAATGAGAAGAAATTTCAGATCTGACGTTTATTACCATGGAGAAAAAAAAATTATTTACATCCCCCAGGCAATTTCTTTCTATTCTAGTGTATTAAACTCTCCTCTCTGTCTACCTATATCTGTTTCTCTCTCTCTCTCTCTCTCTCTCTCTCTCTCTCTCTCTCTCTCTCTCTCTCTCTCTCTGTGTGTGTGTGTGTGTGTGTGTGTGTGTGAGAGAGAGAGAGAGAGAGAGATAGAGAGAGAGAGAGCAGAGCACATGTGCACGTGTGTATGTTTAACAACCTCATACATGGTCAATACATGACAATGTTTGATTGAATAAACAATGTTTCCTTGAATAAAGTTTAATGCCTTATTAAGTTTCAAGACAAAATGTAAGATATTTGAGACCAGACTGTAGCAACTCAATATAGAAGCCAGAAGTCTAGGAAATATACTCTGGATGTGTTCTTCAGATTTACCAGAAAAGAGTACCTTGACCTCTGCTTTGAAGCAGCCCAGAAGTTAGAGATCTTTGTGATCTACCGTCTTTGAGTCTTTCATTGTCTGATTGCCATACAGATGTCCTAGGCCCTTCTAGGTAAAACTTAGATGGCCACATATGGTCATGGTTTTTGAAAGCTGACCTGTGTTTCCTTTGGTACACAAGTCTCCATGATCTACTACATCAGAACTAGTCTGCTATCTAATGACAGTCTGAATAACAAAGTGGCCCTGTCTTCTTCCTATAATGGATGTATCTGTGGTACTCAGATTCTTCCCTGGGTCAAAAAAGTTTTTTTTTTCCATAGGAAGAGCATATACTGTTCTTTCAGGGGGCCCACAATCAGTTACTAGCACAAAGCAAACAGAGTCAGTCTAAAGGGTGTTCTATCATAATCACTGACATTGGGCAGGTCTTAACTGTTTGTAACTCCAGTTCCAAGGAATTCAAAGCTTTCTTCTGGCCTCTACAGGCACTCCAAACACACACACACACACACACACACACACACACACCACATCGGTTGATGTCAAGGAGATACATGATTAAACAGTAGAGAGTGGGGCAGGGATAAAGTTGAAAAGAAAGAAGAGAGAGATACATGATGGAGGCGGCAGAGGAAGATGGTTCAGATCAAGGTGAATCAGATCAGTTTTATCTTGTTTAGGTGGGCAGTTTATATCTTTCTTAATTGGCAACTTATTGTTCAGATGTGTTGTGTATTGAGAATTTAACATATAAATCTGTTTGACAAGTTATTGATTGTTGAGTCCTGACTTTATTGGGCCCGTGGAATGAGATGTGTGGGTACCAAGCTTGGGAACTAACCACCTAGGAGATTGCACTTGGCTCCACACTAGAATGGCTTCCAGCACTACTCCCACAGAGTGAGAACTCGAGAGCCAGTCGCAACAAAACATTTTTAATATTTACCGCAACACACACACACACACACACACACACAGACACACACACACATACACACACACCTACATATATCTCTAAATAAATAACTTTAAAAAATAAAGTAAAAAAATGTATCTCAATTGGATAAGATACCTGGCACTACAGAACTTTTGACCCACTGCAAAACACTATACTACTCTTTATGGTATATTTGTATTGTTCTCTGAAGTCTGAGAAGTTCCCTGGGAAGATGTCCCCACGGTGAGAAGAAAGCTTGGAGGGATGCACTACTTTTCCTTGCAGGCATTCCTTTTAGAAATGGCAAATGGTACTTACAGAATTGTTCTTTGGTACATCACATTTTTCTCAAGAAAATATATGCTTTACTTGTAAGAAAATATTGCACTCAACAGAGACCTAAGAACTTTATAACTGTTTTGTGTTTGAAAAGAAAAACCAATTTAACAGCTACAGTGGCTGAAATAAAAGACAAGTGCAGAGTCTGGGAGTAAGTCAAACCTGAATTCGAATTCCAGTTTTTGGTAGTTAAGCAATTGGGGAATTTAATCAATGAATCCAAACAAACATGTCTTGGCAGATGGTACAATGTGGGTAGGCAGTCAGCCTGTCATAAGGGATTTTTTTTTATCATTGTGGGGGACAGGGTGCTATAGGGTAAGGATCATTAAGTGGCAACGTTCCTTTCATTTTATAGTACGTATAACCTTCCCAAACATGCACGTGCTTCTTCTTGTTTTTTGTTTGACACCGACTCTTAAAAGTTTCATTGTGTTGCTCTCCTCCATGCCAGAAACAAATAAACCTCCTTGAGGCAACTCCTCTATTTCAGCAAGTAACACATTCAATCATTATTTGTGGTCAGTAAAGTTTGTAGGCTCAGAACACATACAACCTAAGTCATGTTTTTTCTAAGCCACAGAACAACAGATTCCACAATAGCTTGGCAGTCATAAAATTGCTAGCTTTGTTGTACTTCAGCTTTATAGAGTAAACCTGCTCAGATGATAATACCATCGTTTAAATGAATTAGGAAATAATAACACAGATTGGGACCATAGCATATATAAGCAAATATATAGGAATACATGTGTACGTACACGCATGCGCACAAGTGCACATGTGTACACACACACACACAATTAATACAAATGGGGGGGAGGAAATGTTCCCACATTTTAGAAAAATATTCACAGAAATCCCAAACACTGAAGACCTAGAACATAAATGCCAGAAATCAAGAAAAGATTATATTTTCGTTATGCAACTTCAAACATGTTGTAAGAAAGACAGTGGCGTTTAAAGGTATAGCTTAATGGATTTAGATGCAAGCGGTTTTTTGTTTTGTCATAACTAATTATTTCTTTATTTTAGAATTACAACATTTGTTGGGAAATTTAATTGAAATTTGAATCCTCTTCCTCTTCTTCTTCTTCCTCTGTTAAAGCCCGCCCAAATAATCATCCCTGCCCTCCTTCTTCTTGTTTTTTTTTTTTTTTTTTTTTTTTACTGCCTGTCCAGAGTTCTATGCTGCTGTGGTTGCAGAACGCAATTTGAGCCTGTGATTTTACACACATCTATGCAGTACACAGACTACAGTCTGACTGACATTTGGTATCATCCCCCTGTTTCACAAATCCATCTATGACCAAGATTTACACTCTATCTGGTTGCCCTCACATAAATTATAAACTCTTTCTTTGAGATTCTAACATACACTGAAGAACAGCAGCTCTCTAGGACTCCCCCAGGCTTCCAGCACTGTTCTGGGGCTGAAAAATTCAGTCTCATTGATGGGATTCTTGCCTTTTCCTTCAATAGACAACCACTGCTGGATTACTTCCCCCTCCTCCCAAAATCATTCTAAATAATAAATCACGTAGGTGTATTTGTGTGAATGTAACCTTGACTAATACAACAATATCTAACAAATCTAGACTATATTCATGAGGGGAATCCTAAGACTTCATGGTGTAGAATAAGAGAATACAAAATCAAATGAACTTGGCAAAATAATATATTTTAACAAATAGAAGTAACATTATAAAAATGCCATTTTCTGCAAAAGAGATCCTTTTACATATACTTGTTTTTAGTTAACAAAGTGTTTAGTAGGTGGTGATGACAGAAAGTTGTATGAGTGATTCATTGTGTGTTGGTGCACACCCTCAAAGATGTGCTCCCTATAGGTAAACATAGACCTGCCCTCCTTCAAATTCATGTTTTCTCCCTAATTTTTATTATACAAATAAATGTATGTGCAGTTATATAGTTTGAAACAACCTGTACTTTGAAATGCTATCAAAGGAAAAGTTTTGCTACTTGTGCATTCTTTTTTGAAGGTAGTAAAGTGTTGACAGAGCAAGGCTGGAGCCCGACAGCTGTCCAGTGCTGTACATCAGGAAGTTCCAAGCCATCCATAATCTACAACATCACTCCCTCCATCATCCTCGGCAGGCACATCCTACCTCACAGATCAGAACATCTAGGCCCTGAGTGCGCCCTGAACATTCACAAACAATGATGGGAAAACAGGGTCCCACGATCTTTCCTAGAAAAAAAAAATAAAGCTTCCCCAGCAGGACTGTGACTTCCTATCCTAGGGATGAGAACACAAAGGAATCACATGAACATTGTTGAGCAACTGGTGCCAATGTCTCCCAGGGTTAGCAATATGCATGTTTCTTATTTTCAATATCAAAATGTCACTTTTTAGGGATAGGTTCACCTTCCTGCATGAAAGACCCCCAGTTTATTCTATGATACTTTGTTTTCTTTACCATAGATTTTTGAAGGAATTTGACTTTGGTTAGCAGTGACATCATGTTATTACATGCTTAAGGATTTCTTATATGCACCAAACACAGAGAAAGCCTGGTGCCAACCAAAAGACAGAGACTTTCCAATGCCTTTCTCTAAGAAAGCATATTGAAACCTGTATTTTTACACATGCTTTTGATCATAGGAGAAAGTTGATCAGGAAACTGTAATAAATGATGATATGTATTTGGGAGTTATTGTGAATGGCAAGTGAGCCTCAAGTTTTGTTGACTACCTCAGGTAATTAATATTGAATGGGGATAATTAAATAGCTGACACTTTTAAAGACTGTGCCAGGCACTGCTGCAAGCATGGCCTCTGTTTGCTCAATTAAGTCTCGAAGCTCTATGATGTAGAAACAATTCTCATACTGCAGAATGAGAAACTAAAGCACAGGAAGCCAAATGACTCAACTTCAATCATACCACAAACAACTCTCATATTACAAGATATAAACCCATCCACTTTTACTCCAGAGACCCCATTTTAAACCACCATCCACATTGCCTTTCTATGTAATGATCACAGTCTTTACTATTTCAAAGAATTATTGCATGCCTCCTGTAGGTAAAGTATGGCACAGAGATAAGAATTAAGTAACAAATGGTTCAAAACCCAGACTGTGGCCATGAGAAGGACTTTCTCTGTCATTGTCACCATTACTTCTCCAGTAGTTCATGAAATATTAGCCCCACTTGGAAACAGAACATAGAAAAACACTGGCTTTATATAGTCCTTTAAAAATAGTGTACCAATTCCTTTCATTGCAAAACTAGAGTCTCAGCTGATGCTGAATTTTACTTTAATTCAATGACAAGTAGTATCAGGGACTTTTTTAGGATGAAGAATTCTCTTTATAAAGCAAGATTATATAAAAAGTTGGGTACAATATTGCAGAATACACATTATACACAAGTGGTGGTTCCAAATAATTCTATCCTTTGTGTACTCTTCCTGGCCTGGGTTCCATTGTCATTCAGCAAACAGACATTTTTTCCCAGGAACTGGAGAAAAACAAACATGTCCATGCCATGGTGATGCCTCACAGAGACTCAAGTAGAAAGCAGAAAGCAACTACTCCCCAAGAAGAACCTGGGTGTCAGTATAAATGCTCCATGAACAAATAGAAGCATCTTTGTTTTTCTTAACTTTATTAGATGCCAAATAAACCTTCTGGAAACTCTGTTTGGATGTCTTGTGCTTCTCTTGGTTGCACAAAAATCGCATGCCTTGAGGAGGTTTCTGCTTGGCTGAACTCCCACAAGGCCAGTTCTTTACCAGGTTTTGAGGGTTGTATATTTGAACTTGGTGATTTTACTTTCTTGTAAGACAGCTTGTCCCCAAGTCTCCAACATGACTTCTTGTTCAGGTCCTCAATGCTTGAGAATCCTTGCCCCCAAGCCTTGTCCCTTATTCTCTCATTGATCCCCTTTATCTCTGGAACATGTGGGACCTTATCCTTTGTGAGCTTCAACTTATCCAACTAAGTAGAAAAGTTGTTAACTAATGCTAAAGTAGTTCCTGCTCTACACACTAAATTTTCCCCAAGAAAAGACATTTCAAGATTTCAGGCTCCTCTTTGAAATGGAGAGTATAGGGAAATTATATTCTGCAAACAAAAAGTATTCTATTTCTTCAGAAAGAGCTGTGCATTAAGTTTTCTGAGACAGTGAGAGAATGAGCAACATCACTAAAAAGAAAGGCACAAGGGTTTTTTTGTGATGGGGTTACCTCACTCAGGATGCTATTTTCGAGTTCCATACATTTACCTAAGAATTTCATGAAGTCAATGTTTTTAATAGCTGAGTGATATGGTATATACTCACTAAAAATCAGATACTAACCCAAAAATCTCAGAATAGCCAAGAAACAATTCACAGACCTTATAAAACTCTAAAAGAAGGAAGGCCAAAATGTGGATGCCTCAGTCCTTCTTAGAAGGGAGAACAAAACACTCATGAGAGAAAATGCAGGGACAAACAGTAGAACAGGGACTGAAGAAAAGATCATCCAGAGACTGCCTCACCAGGGCATCCATCCCATATGTAGCCACCAAGCCCAGTCACTATTGTTGATGCTAAGAAGTACTTACTGGCAGGAGCCTGATATAGATGCCTCCTCAAAGGTTTTGCCAGAGCCATACTGATACAGATGAAGACGCTTACAGCTAACCATCAGACTGAGCACAGGGACCCCAATGGAGGAGGTAAAGAAAGAATTGAAGGAGCTAAAATGGGTTGAAACCCCATAGGAAGAACAACATTACCAACTGACTAACCCCCACCAAGAGCTTCCAGGGACTAAAACACTAACCAATGAGCACACATAGAGAGACCCATGGCACCAGTTGCATATGCAGCAGAGCATGGCATTGTCTAGAATCAATGGGAGGAGAGGCCTTTGGCAAAATGAAGGCTCATTTTCCCAGTGTAGGGAAATGTCAAGGTAATGAGGTGGAAGTGAGTGGTTGGGAGTGAGAGCATCTTCATGGAAGCAAGGGGAGGTGGGAGGGGTATGGAAGAGGGGGTGAAAAAAAAAGATAACATTTGAAATGTAAACACATAGAATATTCAATATGAAAATAAATCATAAAAAAGTTAAAACAAAACAATAGAAAAAAACACATGGGTTTATTCAGACTTAGTGATGGTCTCTTATGGATCCTTAAAATCTGAGGGGTGGTTATAATTATCAAAGGGGAAGATGGGCAGAGCTGAAGAACCTAATCACACAATCTCCTTATTCTGTCTACTATGATCCCTTTGAATCTTCTTACATGTGAGGCTATTGTTCAGCTGCCATTTGAATATGGCTCTCAAGACTTCCACATTACCTACATCAATAGTTCCCAATGCATTCGTACATTTTCCTCCTATTTACCTTTCAACATGACAATCCAACGTATAGATGCTTTCAATAGAATAACCGGGGGGAAATTTCAAATACATTATGTATTTATTTATAAGTATATAGTTTCATTCAGAAAAACATCATTGACAGTGGTAATTATTTGTAGAATAAATATCAACATGTAACAAATACACATTTAAAATAATAAAAACACTTGGAAGTTGTATATTATTTTTCTTCCTGTGTATGTGCATGTATGCATGTGCAAATATGTGTGGAGGTGCACATGTGTGAGAGCACATCTGTCCATGTATGCATATGGAGGCCCCACATCTGATCCTATCCCTCAGAATCATGGTTTAAACACATGTCTTTCACTGGAAGCTGGATTTCACTGACAAGAGAAAGCTAGAGAGTCAGCCCTAGGATCTACTTGCCTTCTTCACAGGGCTGGAATTAAAGGCATATGCCACCATCCTTGGATTTTTACATGGGTGCTGAAGACTGAACCCAGGAATCCATGTTTGTGTACCAAGCACTCCATTGACTGCGCCCTCTCTCTCCCCAGCGCCTGTTTCCCTTTTTCTTATACAACTTTGGATGTTTCCTGCACCCTTATCGAGAGGAGCAAGATGATAATGTTAATAGATACAGTATACCAGGTTTAGCAGTTTAGCGGTCTTTACTGGAGGAAAGCCACCCAGTTCCTTGATTTCTGATCTCTAGCATAGCGTAGTAACAGTGATGGTAATTATGGTATATCAATTTACATAAATCCCCACACTTACAAAGTGTTCACCAACACTATACACTGTTGCTTTCAGCTTAATCCAGAATAATGCCCTCTCACATTTTAATGATACAGGAAACACTTCCCACCAGCCAGATTTTTAGCCAAACTTTTCGGCCAACAATTGAACACAACATAAGGTCTTTCACCAGCCACCCCCATACCTGCTCTCCAGGACTGACAGAACGGGCAATGAGTCACTGAGGCAGTTGGTAAGGGGGTGGCAACTCTACTCAGTAAGTAAACACACACATACACACACACACACACAGCTCTCTCTGTCTCTGTCTCTCTGTCTCTCTGTCTCTATTTCTCTCTCTTTCTCTCTCTCTCTCTCTCTCTCTCTCTCTCTCTCTCTCTCTCTCTCTCTCTCTCTCTCTCTCAGTGTGTGTGTGTGTGTGTGTGTTTGTGTGTGCACCCACACACGCACATGCGCATGCATGCGCAATGTGTGCACTTGTGGAGACTAGTCACCCATGCCAAGTACCACCTTTGATCCATATGTTTAAGACAGGATATAATGGAGCTCACATTTTTGTAGAGTAGTTAGCTCACAAGTTCTAGGAACCACCTCTCTCTACCACATCCCTATCCATAGCACCAAAGTTGTAGGACGTGCCACCATGCCTGGGTTTTCCATGTGTTCTGGAGATCCAAATTCAGGTCTCTCATTATGCTTTGTGGATGGTACTTTAGCAATGGAGCTATTTCTCCAGGCAGAATTTTGTCTTTTAAATAACCAGGGGTTCTTATTATGTTTGTAAGCCTTTAGAAGATGGGATGTATGAGAAGTAATAATCTTTAAAGCTCATTACCCTCAATAAATACTCATCTGTCATTATGAATGGCAGACTCCCCAAAGCTGTGCACCTTTGAACACATGAACAGACTGATATATATGGGTGTGGTGGGATGTCGTATGTTTCCTCCAAAGGCAAACCAGTGTGGCAGGGATCCATCACCCACTTCATCTTACTTCTTTTCAACCTATAGTTTATTTTAGTTGGAATCTTCTGTTAAATTCTGATATTATTGTGGAAGGGAAGAGAAAATGCAGAAGATAATTGGTCCTAGTTTCTCATCTCCCTAGAAAATGCCAGCAGCCCTCAACTTACTCTTTCTTCTTGTAATCCTAAGGCAGCTAATTATATTCTGCTCAATGACATGGTCCTCCAGCAAACATTGTTTATATGCTACATAGATCACATTCTGAGGTTTAGCAGTAAGCAGCGAGCTCATCCTTAGCGAATGGGTAGATGGATGTTAGGGGATCTTTTCCTAGTTGCCTCGTTAAGGTTCAGAATTTATTCATGATGTTCTTGATAGACAAATCATTTAATCTGGTATTATGTTCTGCTCTGCCTCTACATACGAGTTTTACCTACTTATTAAAAGAAATGCAATGCAAATCCGTAGCACTTGCTATTTTTTAAACTTCACGCCCACTTGCTCCCTCAGATGTATCAATCTGCCACTTTGTTCAGAGGTGCGGAACTCCAGGAAGCCCCGTCATCTGTCCTCACGGTTAGATATTTACCAGATGAAATGGCTTGGCTGTTATTATTTTCCCCAGATCCGGTCTTCTATGATAATAAAAATTAAACTTTTACCAGCATTTTGAGAGGGAGGGGTCAGGACCCTTCTGTCTACTCTAATCATTTTTCCTTTTCCTTTATGTTAGTAAGAGATGCCACCTTCTTCTGATTTATCTAAGGTTTCTCAAGTTGATGGTGTTATTGTATTATATATCTCCTTTTTAAATCTCTTCTAGTTGTCTAAAACTGCTACAATAAAAGCATTAAAACTATGAGAAAACAATCTTGGCTTTTTTCTTCTTTCAAATACACCACCTAGACTACTCTTCTCTAAATGTATTGTACTTTACAAAAAAAGTACATGCTAATGGGTTATTTTTTGTTTTATTGTTTTAGTTTTGTTTGTCTTCTATAGATAATGTCAGGAAGAATTCATGAAAACACTAAAAACACAAGTGGACAAAAAAGTCACAAGGCATGCACGGAGAATGGATGAAAGTTAGGCCTTGACATGGAACAGTTGTAAGTAAATTTGGTGACTCACATTTTACAGTGATGGCTTTCCACAAAAACTTTTGGAAATTGTTAACAAAATGAAATAAATTAATTTTGGGAAGAAAATATCCTATGAGAAATGTGAGGACTGACATAAGTCAGTCTGAGAAATGCGATAAATGTGTCCTCTGTCTGCATCCTTTTCTACTCAACACACACACACACACACACACACACACACACACACACATCTGCTTCATGACTTGAAATGGCAGAATAGACTTCTTTGCTCTGTCTTATCTTAGAGGGAGGTACCCAGTGCTTTAGCATGACGCACAGTGTTACCTATGGAGTCTACACAGTGACTATCACACTTGGGACATTCCTATCTGGTTGTGTCAAATGCCTTTTCTACATCACCGGATACATTCCTGTGAGTTTGAACTTTACCCTGTTGATTGTGTCTGCTGTATTAGTAAATCTTGTGTCCCAGAACTATGCCCCAGTTGGACACAGTAGCTAATTCTTTGTAATAGGGTTTCTCAGTGCAGTAGGATAGAATTTTGTTGAAGACTTTTATGTTTATATCATGTAAGATATTGGTTTGGAGATCTGGTTTTATGCCTAGTCTTTATTGAAGTAATATTGGTGTTGTAGAATGATCTAAAAAGTGTTTGCTCATCTTCTACTGTTTGGAACAGTTTCTTTTAACATTAGTATTAGTTTTATTTTGAATGTATTGCAGAGCTCACCAGTGAAGCCGTTTGGACCTAGTCTTTTCTTTGTTGTAAATTTTAAAACCATTGGTGTAATCTCTTTGCTCATATATAGATTTAGACTCTCTATTTCTTGTTAAATCTGCTTCCATGGCTTTTATCTTTGTGTAAAGTTAATTCTAAGTCACTGCATTTAAAAAAGTGCATGCAATACATTTATACCTACAATGCCAATAGTTACCTGCTTTTGTTCCTTCTTTTGGTACTTTGAATCATTTATGTTTTTGTCAGTATAACTAACATTTTGCCAATTTTGTTGGGGCCAGTTTTACTGTTTTGAAATACATTAATTTATTTTCCAATAGTTATTACTCTCCCCCTTCTGTTTCTCTTCAGTGAATATTTATGTTTTCTGCTCCTGTGTCTTTAGGGGGGAAACAGGGCTATTCATCTGTGGTCTTAATTATTAAACTATAGACATTTTGTTGTAAAATTTTCTTGAAGTATTGCTTTACTTGAATCCCATATTTTTTAAATTTGGTATTATGTGTTTATTTTCATGCATGTCAATGTCATTTTTATTCTTGTGTGATTTTCCTTTGGCTATTATACTCCAAACATTTGTAACTGTTCAAAATGTTAACAACTGATGTCTAATTTTCATTCATAGAAAATAATTACATGATCTGACTCATTTTAAGTTTCTCAACATTTGTTTTGTAGTCTAGTATACAGCCTGTCTTGGCAGATGTCATGTCTATGTTGGAACACAGCTTAACTTGTAGGTTGTAGGTCACAACCCATTATGGGGGTTATGTAACTAAATGGGAAAGGTTGTCAAAAATAGCAAAACTGAGTAGTATGTTTCTGATCATACAATAACAAAAAAATCAATCCAACTCAAATTCAAAAAGAACCTGAGGTGTTTGGGCTGCTGTTACACGGGTTTCCTCAGAGCCTTGGTTCTGAACACACCATGCATGTGTAAACTTTGTAATGTGTGGAACAGCACAGCACACACTGCCAATGAATATTTCTTAAAACATCTCAGCTCAGAATCAGCTACTAGAGGTTTTTTTCCTGCTGCAGTGCTTTTTTTATACATCTGAAACTTTCTGCTCTTATAGAAATGCATGGTTTAACTAAATAAAATGAAGATTCATAATATTGCCAACCATCATTCCTTAGAACATAGGAATTAAACAAGTATGTATTCAGATTGCATTAGATTACTGTTCAAGCATTGCTTATTGGCTTAATAACTTGACTTTCATAAAACAAAAATCATTGCATGAATTCTGCTTGGGATGAGGGCAGATTTCCAGCAGTTCCTGAAATATTCTTAAATATAATTCTCCCATTTTGAACTGTGTTTATGTAAAGCAGTGTTCTAAGCATAGATTATCAAGTAAAAACCGGATCAATTCTGAAAACTGTTAAATATGGTCTGTATCCTGCAGTATCAAATTAGCAAAGATTTGTTTGCATTCTATAAAGCACACCCATCTAATTAGTATGTATTTACTTTCTCTTATAATAAATAGTAAAAGTGTATGTATGTCAAAGAATTATTTTAAAACAAACTTCTCTGCGATTACCATCAATAAGCGCTTGACTTGTCTGCCTCTGTTAGTACATATGCCTTTGTACTATGGTTCATGTAAAATTTTCTTAAGTGAAGAGAAATTACAAGTAGAAAAAATTTAAGTATCCACGCTCTTCAGAACAGCTATTCTGCTCATGTACTAGAGAGTCCTACAGACATCCTCAGGAAACAATGTGTACTGTTCAAGTGTTCTTTGTCCTAAAAAGAACAAATAAACCTGCCTATGTATTGTATCCATCATTTAACATGTTGGAATTCTCAGTTGCTGTTGAACTTTTACTAATACTTTCTGCCTTGGTTTATTAATTTGAATTGCTATCTAGAGCAATTGCCCTCTGCTTGAAGAACTTCCTCTATTGAGTCATCTAGGACATGTTAAGTGACAATAAATTCATTATTGTGGTAATTCTTTCTTTACATTCATTTTGGGAAGACAGTTTTCTGAATCTGGACTTCTCAGCTAATCTTTTGAATGTTTTTCCTTCTATGCTTTTGTTCTGTTACATCACAATCCTTGCTCTGGAACCTCCCTGCCTTTGCTTTGGAACCCCACTACCTTCACTCTGTTAACCCTTTCACATTAACCTATTGCTGCCTTCACTGTAACCCTATCGCCTTTTATGTTAGCCTATTGTCTGTCACCTGTCCTGCCACTGGAAAAAAGTGTCCATCTTATAGTGTATTTTTTTAAATTTGTATAAGAAACATCACTCTTGCTCCTTCAGGATCTTTGCTTTGTAAATTATGTTTCTCTGTCATTCAAAGTTTGTTTTCAACAAAGTTTTCAACATTTTCCAGCTATTAGCTCTTTGTTTTTTATCTCACTTTCTTTCCCCACTGAAATTGTCACTATGCCTTAATGTCCTGGTTAATGTGCTCCACATTTCTCCTTTTCTTTTCTTTTCTTTTCTTTTCTTTTTCTTTTTCCCCTTTGTCCTTCAGACTGAATCATGTATCTTTAAGTCTTCTGATTCAGATGCATTATAGAGCCACACAGATAAATTTTCCATTTATATTAATACCTCAGTATTCAACTTCAGTATCATCACCTAGTTATGTACCTTTAGGTGAGATAATAACAGATAACTAAGCCTGCTTCTTTAAGTTCTTCAAGCATTATCAGTTACAGCCATTGATCACTGTCTGGTATTATCAGGAAGTTCCTGCAGCCTTTGTTGTAGTGTATGGGTTACTCAAGTGGTTTTTTTTTTCTTTTCTTTTCTTTTCTTTTCTTCTTCCTTTCTTTTTTCTTTCTTCAAAGGGAAGGAACCATTTTAGTAACACATTTTAGCAAATTTAATAATATCTTTCTTCAGATACTATTTTGTTTCTCTGTTTAGTGACTGGGCAAAGCTACCAGTGAAATCTATTTCCTTGGCATTCAACAGTTCTTGATGTCACCGCCAGAGAGTGCAGTCTTGGGCATGCACATGGTAGGGCTTCTAGGCGGGTTGTTTGTTTGTTTGTTTGGGGCTGAGGTTGTTACCCACACTCCCATCTTAGCATCACTCATCTTGCCTGACTACTTATTGTTTTCTTATTTCCCTGGAGGATTCATTACTGTACTATCTGATCCAATTAAATCTATGCCTGTGTTACTGTAATCTCCTAGTGCTGGCTCAAGAGTTTTTTTTTTTGACATCAAGGGAATTTTGAAGGAGACACCCCTCTTCTGGTTCTGTGAGGTTTATTAATTGCTGTTCTTGTGAATACTCACTACCATCCCAATCTCTCCTCAACCCCTCAAATGCACTCATGAGCTTAAATTCCCCCAGTCTCTACTCCAAAATCAGGGTTTCTTTTGCAGTTCTTTGAGCTCCCTATGCCATGACTAAGCTTTCCACCTGGGCAAAATCCCAAAAATCACTGCCCCAGACCCAAGAGAGCAGTCAGCAGGCTTCGTCTATCAGAGAAATGCCCCTGCTTCTGGGACAGGGTGAAGAGCTAGAACCTAGTCTCTATACTCTGACCTGCCTCTTTTGTGAGGAAACTTTTGTCATTTGATTTAAAGTTAATCTTGTTATTTCTCAATGATAGTGTATTTAAATTTCTTTATGTCTCACCCTCTTCTTTCTTTCTCTCTAGAACTCAGATGCTATGAGTACTCTAAGACCCTTTATGGTTTCTAGTATGTTTTCTCTTGTGCATGCCTTTCTCTGATGTCTCCATTTTGCTGCCGAGTGTTCCTAGACAGGCATTAATTTTGATCAGTGTCATTTTGAGTGTGAAAACTTCCACTTGCCCCTTTTTGGTTTCCATTTATTTGCTAAGGTCTTCTGCACTTTCATTTGCCTCTAGCATATTCCTAATGGCGACTTTAAAATGCCTTTTCTGCTCATTGCAGCATCTAGTTCACATTAAAGCCACCATTAATCAACGTGTTTTTCCTATCAGACTTGAGACATTCTAGTGACATTATATAAATGTGCTTCAGCTCTGTTTTACATACAAACTCACTGCTGCCAAGCAGCAGTGAAAGTTCGAGTGTTTCACTCATAGCTTCTCGAAAGAGTCAAATATGTGGAGACCTAGCTAGTCTTCTATGGGAGAAGAGAAGCAGGAAGCTTCATTTTAACTAGCCAGGCTGGATTGTGGATACCACAATTTTACTTCACTGATGTTAGTGGAATCGGTTTTTTATAGGGCTTTATTTCCCATGGAGTTTGGAGGATGTAAACAGGTGGATGTCCGAGAGTTTCTGCCCTTGCTCTGTTGCTCCTCTCCTGGTCCTTCAGGTACAGACAATGACGTTTTCCTTGAGACTTTTGTCTGTTCACATTAGGGTTCCTGTGTCACCTGCAGCTCCATCACCTTGTCTTGGGTACATGAGACAAAGAGAAATCACACATTGCCATGTTGTGTTTTAGATCTTGAGCTCCAGAGCCAGTGCATGTTCTTGATTTTCATCTTCTTCCTACTCTGATTTCTATTGAACTGCAGAGACAGACTAAAGTAAGCCTACTTCATCTTGGTCCAGCACAGGATGTTTGTTTGTCATGTCCTGAGATCACATTTAGCTACCTACCTACTATTAACATTGCAAATTATTCTCATGTGGTCTACTTAGTTTTTGGGTTCTTGGGTTCTATTTGCCAGGCATGAGGTTTTTTTTTTGTTTTTTTTTTGTTTTGTTTTTGTTTTTTGTTTTTTGTTTTTTTTTTTTTTTTTTTTTTTTTGCAGTGTTTCCCATTTGGAAATAGGCTCTCAATGATTAGAAGCAAGATGCTAACTACCAACATGAATTGTTCTTGAAAAGATAATTTCAATCGATCTCTTCAGCCATTGGAGGATAGAACAAGTTCACAGTAGACAGACACCCATCATTGCAGCTTCTTACAAATGAAATCTTAGCACTTACAAATTAAAATGCATGCTCGTGAGTAGATGCATCTGTGGTTTAAATATTGCTAAATAGGTGTACAAAACCCTCTGACCATAGAGATGACCAACACAGCAGCATGCAGAGGATTGTTTTGCCAAATATATTACTGTTGTTGCTTCTATAAGCAGAGGAAACTGAGAATACATTTTGCATTTTCCAGAACCATTTTTACCACAAGGACCTCATCTTTGTCGATAATAACAACTTCTGCCAGGAAATGGTGGAAACTGTGATGAAGTCTGCCATGTCTGCAGGAGACCACAGCTGACTCCTGACTTGGTGCATATGAAAAGCATTCTTTTGCTCCAGGGACAAGGACATAGTGGAGTGCTGTGAAGGAGGACAGTGTAGTCACCAACCTAATTAAAATAAAGACAAGTGGCTTACTGGGTGAGCTTACTCCAAAAGAAACAAATGAAGGAAATTTCATTTTTGTGCGGGCTCTAAGGACATAACCAACTTTATGAGGTGAAATGTAATGTATTCCCAGCCTCATAAGCATATACTCACTGCCCTAGCTGCCTGCAGCACAGGCCTACTCTCCGTTAGTGTGAAAGAAGATGAGAAATGTAATGAAAGAAAAATGAAAGGATATAAACACATCCACTGGAAAAGATCAATTACGAATCAAGTCTGTTCTTGATAAGAAACAGTCTAGTTTAAATATTCTCTTATACTTTCCCATCATTGTGCCTGTTAGTTTTCCTTAGAAAGAGAAGAGAGAGAGAGAGAGAGAGAGAGAGAGAGAGAGAGAGAGAGAGAGAGAGAGAGAGAGAGGCGTATCTTTTAATTCTGAAAGTGTATCATGTGAAGTCCACAGATAATTGTTACCATGGTGCTGTAAGTATCCCATAGCAGACTAATATGTTCTTATGCCTACTGCTGCTTTGGCTTTTAATATGCTGCTTCTTAATACACAAACCTAGAAGGAGAAAACCTGCATCTATTCTCAACTCTCCCTTCCTAAATACACCACCAATCCTGCTTAGTCTAAAAACATGTTTCTTTAAGGTTTCTAAATGAGAAAATTTAAAAAAAAAAAAAAACATAATTTCTTTGAGGTGCTCTTATTTAAATATAACTTGGTCAGATCTGAGTATGCAACAATAAGAGGCCTATAACTAAGGAGCCAAGAAGGAGGTGAAAAGCATTTTCCATTGTACAGTTTGTTGCTGAACATCTCCAAAAAGGAAAAACAATGTAGGAGAAAACGCTGTTATTAAACTGCCTCTCACACCTTCCCTCTGAAGCCTGAGAGCCTGTTACAAGTGTCATCTATCCCACAAGTGAGCCTGGTGAGAGGAGGGAAAGAAAAAATAGATGCAGATCCTGGACATCTGCCCTTTCTCTATACTGTTTCTTAGACAATACAGCAATAATCTGATCAGCCCCAGTAGAAAAAAAAAATAGTGTGAAAGACTCAGAGATATTTAAGGCTGCTAAACAGTGAGAACCTGTGAGCTGAAAAGTGATTTTTAAAGAATCCAAAAGTAGGGGTCTGCAAATATTTTCCTGTACTTTTATTTTTCTTGTTATAGATGGGTGTTTTAAATATTTATACCTTGTTTCCACAATCAAATGTATATGCAGAATATTTTACTTAGTCCAAAAAAGAATTTTATATGGCATATAGGCAGCTATTATCTTCCTAGAAATATGAAATGATTGTCAATAAAGGGGGTTACATTTTTGGGTGTTGGGACTCACATTTATAATCCTAGAGCTCAGGAGGCAGAGACAGGATTGCTGAATTTGTGCTCAGCCTAAGCTATGAAATGAATTTCAGAACATTTATCTGAGCTACAGAATGAGACCCCAACTCAGAACAAACAAATAACAATAGCAAAACACACACATACACACACACACACACACACACACACACACACACACACCAGAGGTTGTTGTACTAGCTAAAATATCTAAGTGATAAGAAGGATGGATACTAGGTTGAAGTTGGATGCACAGGTTTGGAAGTCGGCTACCCAAATTCAAGGTGGACAGGTTACAGAGCATCTGTGCACCTCGTTCTCCTTGTGGAAAAGTCTAGGACAATGATCTTCTCTACATCACTGGCTTATTGTTACACTAGTTAGACAGATGGCAGTGTATAAGGCTGTGTAGACACCCAGGACCTTAGCTCTTGTATTCCACAATCTCTTTGGTGATCTAGATTTAGTCTTGGTGTCTGCAAAGTCCTTCATCCCTTAGACAGGAAGAAACCATATGCTTTGCTCCAGTCTGGGGGGCTCTAGGAAGCTGATGATTAGACTGACATCTAGGCTCCCTCCATCAATTTAGTCAAACTACAGCAGACAAATGGAACACACTTCCTCTCGATAAATTTGTTCTCAAGAAGTGGGGAACTAAAAAGGGGATGTGCAGATAGACCAAAAGAAAGAAAGCACAAGATATTCGAAGTCCAAACAAGAATGTGCCTCTTGGGGAAAAGACCACAATGACAAGAGAGGCTACAATGGGATCGTAACTACATCCACTACCCTACGTCCATCCTCCATCACCAATCAAATCCATGAGATTTCATCTGTAATCCGAATGGTAAAATATTTAACCTCTCTGAGTATTAGCCTGATGATACTTAAATAATTATGTGTATTGCAGTTAATGTGTTTTCTAGGGGAAAATCCCTCCTTAAGTATTCCGTTGTGCCTCAAAAGTGGAACTCTCATGTATAGGAAGTCTCTAGAGGGAAACAGAGAAGTCCAGCCAGGAAGCCTGGAGACTGAACCCAAAGCCCCATAGCAGCAAAAAAAAAGCTCTCTACAACTGAGCTATGTCCCCATCCCTAAATCATTTATATATCATTTTTTTCATAATTTATTGAATGACTATTTACTATAAGCATATCAACATGCTAGCAGTCCAATTACTAGCAGTGATATAAATAAAACATCTTTTGTGGCCAGGGTTTATAACTTGTACTTCGATCCCCTAGCTCAGTGTCTTGGGGGCGAGTTGGGATTTTTTTTACATATTTACTACAGACCACCTGTGTGGAAAGGGACAGAAAGAATCCAGTTCACCTGTTTGCTCAAAATAATGGGAGAAGGATCTGACCAAGGCTACTTGTTGAGAAAATAATTTCTGTGAGTGGAAAGTCTGCATCAGCGTGGGCACAAGTAGCTTTGGGTACCCATCCTTCTTTCCTCAGTGTGGCTGAACCCTGGTTCCGTTATTGCCTGATGGGGTATTTTGAAGATGTGTTTTCTATACTGGTACTTTCAAAGTTGTATTAAGATTAATTTTTTTTAAACAATAGCATAACTTGCAAGTCCGAAGTAAAACTTTTCTTCCGATGCAGTGAGCAATGTAGACGAGCATTACCATGTAAAATATCAACTAGGCTAAGAGTTTGAGGAAAGCCCATTCCTTGAAAATTCGGGCTTGAATAAAGCTTCCTTCATACTTCCTGATGTAAGACATGTGTGCCCTCCCTTGTCTCTCTTTGCTTTCTTTTTATATTTAAATATTATTTTATTGAATTTTTTTTACTTAGATTTAAAATGTTATTTTCTTTCTAGGTTACCCTCCAGAATCCCCCTATCCCATTACAAACACCCCTACTCTATGAGAGTGCTCCCTCTCCTACCCACTCCCTCCTGCCTCCTTGCCCTGACATTCCCCTACATTGGGGCAACCAAGCCTTACAGAACCAAGGTCTCTCCTCCCATTGATGCCCAATAAGGACATCCTCTGCTACATATGTGGCTAGAGCCATGGGTTCAGGATTTACAAGGGACATTTCCCAGATTGTCCTTTCTAAACAGGAATTGTCATATTGGGCATGGTAATGGCACATACATTTTATCCCAGAACTATGGAGGCAGAGGCAGACTGATCTCTGAGTTCAAGGCTAGCCTCATCTAGAAAGTGAATTCCAAGGCAGCAAGGGTTATACATAGAAATGGTGTCTTAGATACATAGATAAATGGATGGATAGATGGAGGGATGGAAGGATGAATGGATGGCTGGATGGATATATATTACATTAAATTTTTAGGAGTAAGTTGTACCTCATACTGGGCTGTGACTGATGAATAAACAATAACTTTCAATGTAATATTCGCTGTTTACATTAAAAAATAATCCAAAAAAATTACAATGACTTCCATTTTGATGGATATTTAGATGACATATTTTCTAAGCTACAGTTTATAGGATAATTGAAACTTCTCTCCATGTAAGATCCTATATGTTATAAAGGATTAAATGGCTCCCCTTACACAAGCCTTTACTAAGCAAATGAAGTATCAACCCCACAGCTCAGTATATGATCAGTTAATGATCTAGAAAAGTAGAGAAGGTTTACAAAGTATGTGTCATCCTTACTATATGTGTGGCTTCTGGTCAGTAACATTAACCGAGTAATTGCCTGCCTTCCCTTGTTACTATTATTATGTGCTTTATCTCATCTATTACAACAGCTGCCCAATTCACACTCACACCCACACACACGCATTCCAGCAACATATGCCATTTTTTCCAGTCACAAGTCAGTAATTGGCTCTCCTAGGACCCATTTGTACAAGCCAGAAACCTGAAATCCATTATGAACGCTTTCTGCTCACCATGCAAATGCACCCTCATATTCCCCAAGTCTTGAAAAATCTGGCCAATCCACCAGTCTTTCCACTACCACCTGGATTGCTACGGGGAGTTCTGAGCAGACCTTCATTCTTCCAGTCTGTCCTATCCAATGCTCTAAGATGGGCTTTCTAACATGCAAACATAGACACATAAGGGTAGCTCTTTCCCCTTCTGACAAAACTGAAACACATGACACGTTTGCTAAGTGATTTAAACAACTGACCACTGTTTCAATGCTGCCTCTGTCTACTTGGCCCTTTGTAATTCTGGTTTCAGCTCCATGCCACTTTGGGTTCTGGAGAACTCCAGGTTGAGGGCCCTGCCATTCTGTTGCTTACAACACTCTTCTTTCTCCTATTCGCCTTGATGTATTAAAGAGCTGTTGAGCTCTTTGAGTCTTAACTTGAATATCACTTCCCCACAACTCTTTTCAGATACCTAAACCCAGACTATGGTTTTGGCTTTTACTGTGGGCACTGCATCTTCTTCACTGTAAATTGTCCACTGCCCTATACTATACCTGTTTCTTGTCCAGCCAACACCATTGCTAGATACCAGATACAAAATGAAATTGTAGAGGTTTCTGCCATCGCTCTTTCTATTCCAGCCTTCTCCTCACACACAGCAAACATACAGTACATAACTTAAATGTGAATCATATATTTTTTTAATGTGGAAAACCTGAACCCTTGTCCATCAGTATGGTTCTTATGATGCCCAGCTTTCCCATTAGCAAATGTTTTCAATGGGTTCAAAACAAGAACCCCATAAATTTACCCAGGCTGTTGTCTTTATGCCTCATGTCTCTAGAAAAATGCCATATTCTCCTTCCCCACCTAACCTCCAATTTTCTGGTCCTCACAAAATCTACCTACTATAAACTATCAACTCTCTAACTAGCCAAGGCTTCCTCATAGTTCCATCTATGTGTGAAACCATCATGAGCATAAAGTAATCCATTCCCCTGGACACTTACTGAATTCCTGACAATACATGCACCACATTCTACTCTGGGATAGATTCATCTAAGCATTTGCTACAATAGTTGATGTCACGAACTTTGTAGAATAGTTAGTGTTTTCTAATTATATTTCACTGTACATCTGTCTTCTCTAACAAGTAGAAACAGAATAGAAACCAAGCCTCTGCCCTTTGTACACTGTAAATAGGATCATGCTTGAGACATTATTTGTAAGTAGTGAAAGCATATTAGAATCAACTAAATTTGGACTATGACCCACCCTATTTCTACTAAATGTTTAATGTAGCCTATGTTACCTGCTACTGTCAGCTGGGTTAATGCTTCATTTTGTTTGTTTTGGCTAGTTTTAATTTTTCATTTGTAAAACTAGGGTAAAATAGTTGCTATAAATTAATGTTTCAAAATGCTGTTTCATTGGAAAGTATTCAGAAATACTTCACATCAAGCCTTAATCTACAAACTCTAGAGAGGCATCAGCCATGGCTGTTGTACCTGGAACATAAAGGGAAAAAATCAGACAGTCATGACACACACTAATCCCATGACTCGAGAGGCAGAGGCGAGCAGATCTCTGTGAGTTCAAGGTCATCCTGGTCTACAGACTGAGTTCCAGGACAGTCAAGGCTACACAGAAAAACTCTCTGTGGACTGAGGTGTGGTGCGGGGTAATAAAGAGCAGTTAGTGGTTTCCACTCCTGTGCTATTTGAAATACATCTGACATAAAGCAGACAGTACATAGAAGATGCTAACTTTATATTACATGTTTGACAGCAACAAAATAAAAAGATAAAGCAAATAGCACACACAATCTGAAAAGGGAAGGGTTAAGAAATAGAGGTAGTTGAGGTTGAAAGGTGGTGTCATACATTACAATGTCAAATAGAGCAGCCAAGTCAGACCTCACTGAGAAGGAAGAAAGGAAAGAAGGAAGCCAAGGCAGGTTGAGAAGATACAGTAAGCATGAGATTGTATTGAGGGAGAATATTCCAGGCAAAGCAGCAGAGGACCAAAAGAAAAACATGAGGAGGGTTTTGCAGGATGAACCACAAGACCCACAGGGGTCTGTAAGCAAAGTAAGCAGAGAGGACACAGCAAGGACAAGATGATGGGACAGTGTCAGGTCATTGCTTATAAGTCTTTACAATCCAGTGTTCATATTCTGGGCTTTGCTCTGGACAGCATGGAAAAATGTAGAATGTCACAAATCAAGGCCTCCCATCACCTGATGCTTATTTTTATCAGGATTTCTTTGGCTGCTCTTCTGCAAATAGACTATAGTGGGAGTGGAGAGTATTCCTGGAGGCCAATTAGTAAGCCACTGGGTAAACATCAAGGCAGATGATAGAGGCTTTGATTTGCTTTGAACTAATTCTGGATAGAGTTAAAAGCTACAGGTAACAGGATTTCTTAACAGATTGGTTGAGTGCTATGGGAGAGAGGAATAACTCAGATACGTTCCCAAGATTCATTTGGACAACTAGAGAGATGGATTAGTGTGGACAACTGTGTGTAGAATAGGCTTGAGTAACTGCAAAAGCCTAGCTCTAGCACTCAGGTCAACTCATAGACAACAGCCTGGAGGTACTGAGAGTTGGGGGAGGGGTCTAGGAACCAGATACACATCCAGAATTTGGAGCATATGAAAAGCATTATAGTAACAGGTCTAAATTTTCTGGGGTAAATGAAGTAGCTCAGAGTTTCTTACAGCAGGAAGGTGATAGTTAGCAGGCAGGATATAGTTACGGCTCATACATTGTGTGGCCCTTTCTGGAAACGCTTTAGCTCTTTGTGTATTCTGCAGTGTTAGAATTTAATTTGCTTGGGGATAATGACTAAAATATAAATAGCTGGGCTTCTTCTTAACATGAGGCATTAGGAACTCTGGATATCATGTCTGAAATCTTCATTTTTAATAAGTCTTTCAGGAGGTTCTTCCATTTGACATTTTAGATCTCCTTTAGTGGGAGATTAATAAATATTTGTTGAGCTCGCTCACATTTTTTAGGTTTTCATTTTTATTCAATAACAATGTGACACTCAGAGGTTTAAGTTGGTTCCAGTTCTGATGGTAATTGTGAGGCTGAGTTACAACCCTCACCTTGCTGATTAGGGTTAACAGCAGCATACTGTGTTGGCTGAAATGGCTGAAAGCACAGGAAAACCCCACTGGCTCTTATCCCCATTCCCACTGTCACATGGAGAAGAAGCCTTGGAATTACACAGTGTGACATCAAGACAGAAGAGAGCCAAGGCTTAGGGACCATTTCTTGTTTTCTCTGCCCTAGGTTCTCCATAGGGGGTTAGTTCACATGATTTCTCAGAGGATTCTAGTTATATCATTCTGCATTTCTGCCCTGACATTTCTAGAAGAAACACACTGGAAAGCATCACTTCTGACTTCACCATGGCCTGCACCTGAGCACATGTTCAGTCTACTGCCCTCAGACACGGTCTATGGATGACAAAATTATCTCCCGAGGCTTTTCTCAACTGCCACCAGACACAAATGCACGGCCATTACAAGAAAAGGCTGAGGTAAAGCAAGTCATATTTTTTTTCTACTGTGCTTGGGAATCTGTCAGACAGAGCGCCCAGCAACATGCAGAGCACACAGTCAGAGATGGTTAAGACTGAGCTAGTTGTCATTTCTCAGGACCTCATGTTGAGCTGGGCACAATGGTCCGTGTCTTCAATCCTAGCACTTGAGAGACAAAGGTAGGAAGATCTTTGTGAGTTTGGGGACAGCCTAATATACAAAGAGAGTTCCAGGGTATCCAGAGTTACACAGAGGGACCCCGCCCCTCCCCCATCTCTCTCTCTCTCACACACACATAGTTGTGTTAGTGTAAGCATCTCCTAGTGCCTCTCTTCTGAACTCCGTTAACCTGGAACATTGGGGACATTTCATCTCTAGTATCGGTTTCTACCAGTTCTCACAGCCTTGCACACCTGATCAAGGTAGTGAACACTGGTTTCACACACACCCACAGAATTGCATATTTCCCTCTCTGAACATGTACAAAAAGGTTTATGACAATTATCTCCCTACTCCCATGAGGAACATTGTGTCTGCTCCCCTGTGTCCTCTGCCTTTGCCAAAATAGAGAAAAGAAAGATGAACTGGAGCCTGTTACCTATCTGGTGTTGATTCTAGTTTTCTTTCCTGAAACCACATACCTGCTACTCTGCTGAGAAGTAGAAGTTACAATGTGTTTTCTGAACTCTGGAACCACAGGGCAATCACTCATTGACTTTGATCATAAGTTCCCAGCAGAAAAAGACTCTACTTTGGCTGCTAGAACAAGGGTTCCTATTCCTAAGTGTATATAAGAGTCACCAAAGGACTTGTGTCTTGGGTCTTGTTACTGAGTTTCTAGTTCAGTAGGTCTGACTAGAGCTTGAGGGTTGCCCTGTTTCTCATAAGATGGCAATAGTGTTGCTCGGAAGATTGTATTTTGAAAACCTTCACTGTGGAAGACTATAAACAATGAGGTCTGTTTGTAGCCTATATTTGAGGAGGGGCATCATAAAGAGGGAAAGACGAGAAGGAAGGGACTGAGAGAGAGAGAAAGAGAGAGCAAAGGGGAGAGGCAGGAAGAGATAAGAAGAGAAAGAGAGAGACAGAAAGACAGAGAGAGATCATTTATTGGTAACACTGTGATAAAAGACTAAAAGTTTTCATTTAAACTTCACAACTCTCTAATGCATATATTGATATCTGTGATGGTTTGATTGAGAAATGTTCTATAGGTTTGTGTGTTCCAAAACTTGGTGGAGCTGCTTGGGAAGGATTAGGAAGTACAACTTTGTTAGAAGAGATGTGTCACTGAAAGCCAGCCTTGAAGTTTCAGAAGATTCATGCAATGCTATCTGTTCTCTCCCTCTGTCCCTCTGTCCCTCTGTCCCTCTCTCTCTTCATGCATGTGCACATGTGCATTCTCTATCTGACTGACTCCTGCTTATGGATCCAGATGTGAGCTCTCAGCTGTTTCTGCTCCCAGGTCTTTGTTCTGATGTGATAGACTCTAACCTCTGGAAGCATGAGCCCAGCTAAACTCTCTTCTATAAACTGAATTGTCCATGGTGTTTCATCACAGCAAGAAAAAGCTAATACAGTATCCTTACATTACCATGTGAATTTTTACCTAATATCTCCACAGAAGTAGTGAAGGACGGAACTGATTCTAATTCTGCAGATGTTGATTTTGTAGCAACAACAACTGTGCTATGTCTCTTCTGCACTGCACTTTATCACAGTCAAGAGACAAGGCAGGTCCCCAAGTCCTGCAATTTTATCTCTTTTTTCCTGCTGCAATTCCTATAGTCAAAGTCTCAGCATGCCTCAAAGACACATCCAGAACTAGGACAGCATCCACTCTTAAAGACATATATATGTCTATAGTGCAAACCGCTTAATGTTATGGTCATACATATAACCATTAAATATTCCAGTATAACTAAGGATCAGCCATAAGTGTAGGTTCATAGATACTTACTGTTATTTTTGGTTACATGTTATGCTTATATAGTTAAAATTGTAAAGACTTTGTCATAAACATTTTGTCATTAACATTATAAGTGTTAAATACCTAGCTAGCCCCATGTAGTACAAACAGAACATGCATAAACCTACAAGCAGTCAACCAAATCAAAGACAGAGGCTAGTGGTGTCTCCCTGCTTCCGGCTTGCATCTAGAATGATATTTATACATATTATGGCCAAATAAGCATGTTGTGAATACTGGGAAGGAAAATGGGGAGAGGAATAAAATGGAAAGAAGAGGAAAGATGCCATGGCCCTTGGCAACGTGTTCATTAGATCCTTCTAGATGACCCTGCCCCCTTTTTGTCTAGCCTGGTAGTTGTGGTTCTTTTTTGCAAGATTTGTTTTTATTATAAAACCCTTTTCCTTTGCTATATTTCTAAAGAGCTCCTGCTTCAGTCAGTCAGACTAACATGTGCATGCAGCCTCATTCTTATTTTAATTGAAAAACAGCTAATGCCTCTAGGTGTGTTGTCAACCACCTCTTTAACCTCACCATGTCTCTGCAGCAAGCCCTTGCTCCAATCTATCTTGGACTGCACTTGTCTGAAAGCATTCATTGCACAGACTGCCAGCGGGAGGTCAGAGAAGCTCTCTGGACAGAGAAAGAAAAAGCAGGGCTTCTTCTTAGGTGCTTGTTAGTGTGAAAACACAATGGATGTTTTATTTTAATTTGTATATGAAACCAGCCTTTAGGTCTGGTCAGCCCACACTGGATATGACTTTCTTTTCTGCCCCAGTAATGAGTCATTCTAAATAAGGGAATTAATTAATTTTGTGCCTTGAAGAGTGAGAGGGTGGTTACAGCAGGTATACTACCCAGTAGCAGTGACTGGGAGAACCGCATGACAAGCTTAATACAGGCAGCCCTGTCAAACAACTTTGCCAAAGATAAAACCTCGGGAATTGTGTGAGTCAGACACAAAAGGGGAGAGGTGTGTTATCTTGTAGCTCTCATCTTGATTTATTTATATCTACCACCTCAGCAGGAGTCTTCTATGGTCATAAACCAGAGCAACACAATCGCCTAAGCATTTGTTTGGCTCATAGATTGTCAGAGTCCTTCTTAGACCTCCAGGATCAGGAGCTCCAAAGAGGCTCCCGATGCATGCTAACATCATGAAGTAAGCCTTCCAAGAACACCCCGTGCACTCTAAATATCCAAGAGCCAGCATTCCAGGCTCATAACACACCTCGATCAGAGCAGGTAGGGAGCGTACGCCCTGTGTCTAGTAAGGTAGAGATAAGCATGCTGACCATCAAGATGTGATCCGGCTGGAAGCTCTGATAGAACCCCGGCTACTGAGCTCAGCACTCACAGGCCACCCAATGACTGTTTAGCCTTTGCACACTTACTGGAAATCCAGCAAGGCCCGGGATTGTAGAATCTAAGGATGTTCACGTGCAGGCTGCCTGCCAGACACCTGGTTTAGATCTTGTTGTGAAATAAAGATGAAGCAATTAGCTTCCTGTTGCTAAATGGACTTCTCCTGGTGCTTGTACATGCTTTGTCCCCTGCTGAGCCTTGCTGGGATGAATTAGGGGCCTTATTGTCCCACCCTGCATTCCACACTCTGAATAAATATGAGGATGGCTCAGTTGGAGGGCTCCAAACACCACACACACTCCCAGTTCTGGCCAACACAGGACTGCCTGCCGGGGCCTCACATAACAGCCAGCACAGGCCTGAGGAATAACTGTGCTGATACTATCAAGTTTCCTTCTACTTGTTGATGCAGCTACTTTTCCCAAGTATAATTCTTTGTAATCTGTATTATTTATGTTCTGATAAACAAATCTGCCTTGCAGGAGAAACGATCTCTATTTTCTTTATTTCTCCTGCAAGTAGGAAAGATAAGTGAGAGTAAAGGAGTCAGGAGATCGTGGACAGGAAGAGATAAAGTAGAAACAGTTTTCACATTTTCATGCAGATGCACAAATCTTATCTATGTATCACTCTGGAAACAGCTGGTGAAAATATTAAGGCCACAAAATATCCCCTTTGCTCCTCAAGCATTCATTAATTTAGCCTATATCTGGAATACATATATGGAATTATATGGAATGTATAAAAATTAAATATATATGAATATATCTGGAATATATATGATATATACATATGGAATATATATATATATACATATAATAAGCCATATATACATATTTGTGCTTTCATGTGGTAACATAAGAGGGTTTCTACTGGTTCAGCTCTATGAGCCTCCTTCTCCTCCTCCTCCTCCTTCTCCTCCTCCTCCTGCTCCTCCTCCTCCTGCTCCTCCTCCTCCTTCTCCTCCTCCTCCTGCTCCTCCTCCTCCTGCTCCTCCTCATCCTCCCGATTCTTCTCCCCCTCTTCTTTTTCCTCTTCTTTTTCTCCCCCTCCTCTTCTTCCTTCTTCATTCCCCATTACTCCTCCTTTCTTTCTCTGGGTCTACCAGGCAACCTTGGATATGCCAATTCCTCCACTGTTATAGAAGTCAACATCCCTAGTCATCAGGAAAATGCAAATCAAAACAACCCTAAGATTCCACCTCATACCAGTCAGAATGGCTAAGATAAAAAAAAAGTTCAGGTGACAGAAGATGCTAGCAAGGATGTGGAAAAAGAGGAACACTCCTCCACTGTTGGTGGGATTATAAACTGGTACAACCACTCTGGAAATTAGTCTGGTGGTTCCTCAGAAAGTTGAACACAGTATTACCTGAGGATTCAGCTATACTACTCCTGAGCAGATACCTAAAGGAAGTTCCAATATCTAACAAGGACACATGCTCAACCATGTTCGTAGCAGCCTTATTCATAATAGCCATAAGTTGGAAAGGACCAAGATGTCCTTCAACAGAGGAATGGAAACAGAAAGTGTGGTATATTTACACAGTAGAGTACTTCTCAGCTATTAAAAAACAATGACTTCGTGAAATTCCTAGGCAAATGGATGGAACTTGAAGCTATCATCCTGAATAAGGTAAGTCAGTCACAAAAGAACACTCGTGGTATGTACTCACTTATAAAGGGATTCTAGCCCCAAATAACTCGGAATACCCAAGAAACAATTTACAAAGCTTATGAAGTTCAAAGAGAAGAGAGACCAGACGGTGGATACCTCAGCCCTTCTTAGAAGAAAGAACAAAACACTCATGGGAGAAAATAATGGGACAAAAACAGGAGCAGGGATTGGAGAACAGATCATCCAGAGACTGTCTCACCTGGGGATACACCCCATATGTACCCAATAAACCCACGCACTATTGTTGATGCCAGGTAGTGCTTACCAGCAGTGGCCTGATATGGATGCCTCCTTAGAGGCTCTGTCACAGCCATACTGATACAGAGGAAGATGTTTGCAGCTAACCATCAGATTGAACACAAGGACCCCAATGAAGGAGCTAGAGAAAGGACTGAAGGAGCTGAATGGGTCTGCAACCCCATGGGAAGAACAAAATTTTTCAATGAACCAAACCGACCACAGCTCCCAGGGACTAAAACACCAACCAATGAGTTCACACGGAGAGACCCATGGCCCCAGGTGCATATGCAGCAGAGGATAGCATTTTCTGGCATCAATGGAAGGAGAGGCCTTTTAGTCCAGCGAAGGCTCATTTTCCCAGTGTAGGGCAATGCCAAGATCCTGAAGTGAGAGAGGGTGGTTGGGAGAGGGAACACCTTCATGGAGACAGTGGGAGGATGGAGGGGATAGATTTGGGGGAAAAGGATAACATCTGAAATGTAAATGCAGAGAATAATCAATAAAATATGTTTAAAAGGAGAAGTCAAGTCATGGGTACATTCTTGTATAAAGAAATGTTTTTGTAAGAATGCATGCAATAAATTATCTATGAATGCAGTGCTAAGCATTTTAAGCAAACAATCCCAAATATTTTCTGCATCAACAAAACACTAAATGAATAACCCAAAGTTCTATAAATGAAAACTTAGAAACCTGCAACACTGGCAGCTGAACATGTTGCTATGACTAGAAGTTTCTCTCAACATTATTTTGAAGCATTATTTTTTTTTGAAGTTCTAATAGTTGTTTCTACCCTTGTGATACCTAGTGAGGGGAATCCTAGGGATGGATGTGGAGTCTTTCTTCATATCTCCAAGTCCTCTGAAGGACCCTTTCCGTGCCAACTTTTCTAGCAGAGAGCAGAGGCATTGCATGGAAGCTAACTCAGGGGAAAATTTGACCTCAGTCTGTGAGCTGTGAAGTGTAAAGAACAAGCCAGGAACAAAATTCTGTTTTCTGGGGCATTTATAAAACTAGTAATTTCAAAGAAATATGTTTCTTCTACTTGGGTAACAGAAATAAGATGCAAAATGTGTTAAGAAGGAATTAAAGCAGGAAACAAAGTTGCCTTCATTCTGCCACGGGGCAAAAATTATGTTAAAAAAAAACACTCAGAAATAAATTATTTACCTTGGAGTGCCATGTGAAGAGAACTACAGGAAAAACACCCTGAATCAGGCTACAGAAAACCAAACAACACAACATTAAAACAAATTCTAATAAAGTATCTTCTGGTTTCTTTTTGTGCTTGGTTTATAAACAAATCTTTACATGTTACATTAATGCTTTGCATTTAAGCGTTCAAAATTAAGTGTTCTAAATAACCAGTATCTTAAAATGGAGGAATCGATTACCTTGCAGGTTTAAAACAATACAGTAAAATTCTAGAATCCACCAGGGAACTACCATGGATAGCCAGCATCATGTTACTGAAACACTCGGTTAGGGATGTTGCTCTAGGTGAAATGGTTCCAAGGAGACAAAGACAAAAGCTAAGAGGAAATTTGAAAGAAAGCAATCTAGTTCCACTGTGGTACAGACACAACCTTTGATGATGGTGACTTTTGAAGGCAAGAGATGAAGGTGAGATTCATTACCTTCCTTCCCATCCGCTGCTTCCCTGAAAACAGTGAGCAGAGAAACCACGGCAAAGGACCCCAGGAACCAGCTAAAGGCATGGTCTCTGACCTCTGTCTGGAACCCTCCATGGCTCTTGGCCACACACTGCTTGCTCCACTTAATCCTAACACAGCCCGAGTGATCCCAAGTAAAGAGGCTTTAGACAAGCTGTGACTTTTAAAATTAATCTGCGTGGAGGTGGAGTTGCCCTTGAAACATTGTGCTATTTTTTCATTTCTTGTTCTTTACAGAAAATAATGCAAGTTGGTGGATATCTTGTCTTTATAGTTGAGAAATGCATAAGGCACAGGACCTTGTGCCTATTCTGTTTCCATATATGATGTAGGCATTGCATACAGATAGAAAACATTCTTGGAGGTGTGGATGCTGAGTTTGCCGTATGCCAATGTGGATTCTTAAACAGATAGATACTGATCAGAGCTCTCTGAGCTTTGGTTTTATGCATAAGAATATTTCTCTCCCCACTTTACTTGATCTCTTCAATACCTTTTATAGTTAAAAAAGTTACAAAACGACTCACATGCCCTGCAGAGAGTTGGAAATAATAATATTGTTGTTGATGCTTTGTTAAGACTATCAGCTTTCGTTAAAGTTCCTGTGCCTTTGGCATGTCTTTGTCCCTAATTTTTTTTAAACATAGCACAGATTCTCATAGTAAAATATATAAATTAAACCCCTTAAAGGGTTTTTAAATGTTTGTTTTACTTATTCGTTAGTTATACTGGGGGTGGAACCCAGGATCTCCTACATACTGCTATGCCACTTATCCAATAAACCAAACCCTTTTAATTTATTTTCTTTTTCTTCTTGAAGTGGGGCCTTGCTAAGTTGCCCAGGATGGCCTTGAATTTTTTCACTTCCTATATATCCCAATCATGGTTTGAATTTGAACTCTTCCTGCCTCAGCCTCCCAAGTAGATGCGATTACAAGTTTGCATCACCAAGACCCTGGTGTGGAAATCAGTCTCTACATACACAGTATTTTATCAATCCCACTGGCTTCGGGAGGACTCCATTAGCTTTAGGGAGGCTCCTCAGCACTTGACAGGTTGGCAGGATAATTCAGTGTTTATGGCATCCTCTGTGGGCTGTCAGTCAGTTCCAGCTTCCAACCCAGTGGTGAGAGGGAACACATGCACCCTGATATTAGAAGCACCCAGTTAAAATGTGAGTAGCCACATGCACAGGACAAAGAAGCTGTGACTATGTACAAACCTGGAGCCTGACACCCTGGAAGGTTTAGATTCTGTATAACAATCCACTAGGAGCCTGTTGGCATAGTAAACTGCTTCATATTAAAAGAAGCCTTCCAGTCCCGTGGTGTGGATGAGCAAGCCTACACACACACACACACACACACACACACACACACACACACACACACACAGGGGTGGGGGGAGACAAAGAGGGAGAAGAGGGAGAGAGAGAGGGGGAGACCTCGTGCTCATATGCTCACAAGGAGCAAGTTTTGTTTTAGTTTTAGGAATCTTTGGAACCCTGGATTCTGGGTCAACCCTGGTGACATATCTAACTACAAGCTTGTCAACATCCCTAATATCTCTGGGTTTGTCCACATCTGTGAATAAGTGGAACAGGCAAGTTTTAAGGGACTTTACAGCTCTAAAGGTTGTTTGCTAGTTTCATGAGTTAGATTTCTCTTTGAAGAGTTTTTGTCCTTCGTCTTGCAAGAAGAGAACTTGAGGCAGGCTCCTTGTTTGATTGGGATGATATTTTCACAAGCTAATTCCTGCAGCTTGCTCACATAATCTTATAACCCACTGCATTTATAAGAAAACATAACTGACACAGGTGGGCTTGGAAGTTATCACCTAGAAAACTGTGTGGGATTTTTTACCTTGTTATTAATCACACTCCCTTTTATCTACAACATCTATTTGTTGTTGGCTGTGAGTCAAACTTCTAAAAGAAAGATTATATTCTCCAATCTCTCTGAAGCAATACTTTCCCCCAGTTTGACACACTATTAGAAGAAAATATTTGTTTTAAGAACCAACTTTTGGATGTTTTTAGGGGCAATGTGAAAGATCTAACAACTTTTCTCCCACTCGGTTAAAGATGCTCAAAATTAAGAAAGGCCAGGAAATGTTGCCTCTTAATGATTTGACAGCTGTTTGCTGCCCACAGCAGTCCTGTTCTGATGACCACAGAATTCTCCCCAAGTCTGATTTCAGAATATGTTCCTGATTTCTCAGGCCTCCCTTATCTCCTCCTGTCCAAACATACCCCTCACTGAGCATCCCCATCCTCTGAAGTAATACTATTTAGCTCAGAGAAATCAGGACAAGCAGAGTGGTAACTGCAGTCTAGGGGATGTAGAGGTCTGCAGAGAAATACAAGGACCTGGAGAACCGTGAACTGTGTAGTAGTCAAACCTAAATAGTAATGAAAAATTGCAAGAGGTTGGGCAGAGACAAGCCTGAGAGTTAAAAAAAAAATCTTAAGAGGCACAGTGACAGGTGAAAGAAACTTTTTCTATTGTGAGTTGTAAGTCCAGGAGCTTATCCAGGTTGCCATGGTAAATATGGAAGGGGGAAGGAAAAGGCATGCTTGCACAAGGGGAAAGGGGAAAGGGCCCATTCTGAAACAAACAAAGAGCTTTAGAAACATTTTAAATAGAATTAATGGTGATCTGCTTTAAGTTTGTATTATTTATAACAAAGTCTCAAGCAATGGAGTCAGAAGAAAACACAGAAAAAGCTAAGACAAGGTAGATATGGAGACAAGAACCTGTAATCTACACTCTCTGGAGGCTGAGGCAAGAGAACAGTCATAAATTCAAAGCATGCCTATAAAATAAGACCCTAATCTCAAAAACAAAACAAGCAACAACAACCAAGAAAATGCCAGCAAATAAAAGGTGCATATCTAGTCTTTAATGCTAATATTAAAGGCTAATATTGTTATGATATATCATATTGTTAAACTACTGTAGAAGTTTGAAAGGATTAGCATAGTATAATATAGCATGCTTTCTAATACAATAAAACAGTAAGGACTTCAATGTTTTAATATCCAAAATGTAATATTAATGTGAGGCTGGAGAGATGGCTCATCTGTTGCTTTTGCAGAGGACCCAGATTCAGTTCCCAGAAGCCACATGGAGTAATAACCATTTGTAATTCCTGGTCCAGAGAAACTGATGTCCCCTTCAGGCTTCTGCAATTATAGCACTAATGGGTGCACAAAGTATCTACACACATAAAATTAAATCTTTTTAAAAGGAATATTAATGTATAATTCGATGCAAATCAAAACATCCAATTAATGCAATATACAACAAACTACAAATCAGAGACATCATTCAGTGGTAGAGTATTTGTATAGCATATATGATAGTCTTGTATGAACAAAAAGAAATAATGCCAAGAGATGATTTTTTTTTTTTTTTTTTTTTTTTTTTTTTTTTTTTTTGCTAAGAGTGTTCCAAGACCAAAGCTGGGCTAGCAAGTAGCACATATGACCAAATGACCTCTGTGTTTTTATTCCTAACACAAAGGGGAGGTTGGCTATTCCTCGGTAGGTGGGAAGTCAATCATAGTCAATACCTACCTGGATAATTTGGAAAGTGATCTAAAGGAAATGGAAGAAGAGATCTAAAGCCCAAGTTCATCAGTTCTAGAAGCTCAGCATTACCTTTATATAGACAAAAAAATTTTACCAAGTTGGAGAGATTAAAATTTTAATTCCCTTTCATAATTATTTTACAAGATGGGGGAGATTTATAGAATGTATAATCTTTGATGAGCTTGTTACCTTTGATAGAAAAAAAGAGACATGCTTCTCATAGTGATGTAAACACTGAGAATATATTGTATAAATTAGTCCATATGTTTTCTGATAATAACTGATTTCATCTGCTAAAACTTCCACAAGTTTTTCTGTGTAGACCTCCATCAAAATAAAATACAAGAAATCAGATGGCCCCATTTCCTAATTTATTTTATTTGGAAACCATGATTACCAAAGTATCAAAATCAGACAAAGAGAATGCAAGAAAACCATAGAACACTATCAATTATAAGCATATCTACCAAAATTTCTTTTAAAAATTATAAATAAAATCCAGTCATGTATAAAGAAAAAGACGGGGTATGAAGACATGTCTCAGTGGGTGAGAACAGCAATTGCTCTTTCAGAAGATCCAGATTCAGTTTCTAGCATCCGTATTGTGGCTAACAACTATTGATAACTACAGTTCCAAAGGATCTGATGCATGCCTCCTCTGGCCTCCATGGGCATCAGGTATACATGATATATAGATGGATACAAGAAAAATGCTCATGTGTATAAAATAGTAGTGAATAAATAAATATTCAGAAAAAAATTCAAAATATATGCCATAATGAAGAGATAGTATCCCTTGGCATAGAAGTCTAGTTAAATTGAAGATTGGTTCATAAAACACACTGCATCAAAAAGCTGAAGGAAAAAGCAATCACATGATTCTTTTCAAATTATTTTAAAGTATTCGCTTATATCATCCCAACCAGTTTTCCCTACTTTCTCTCCTCTGCTTCTCTTCAGAAAATGAGCCATCCATGGATATAAACCAAATATGGCATATTAATTTGCCATAAGACTAGACACTTTCCCTCATATTAAGGCTGGATGTGGCAACCTCAGTAGGAGGAAAAGAGTCCCCCAAACATGCGAAAGTGTCAGATAGAACCCTCTCTCCTACTCTTGGAAGCTGCACAAGCTACACAACCATAGAAAGTGTACAGGATTCTATCAACAATTCCAAAAACAATGTATATGAGCACTGTTCTAGAGGAGAAAAATTCAAAGCCACCCACGACTAAACTCAGGAACAAAGACAAGAAAATCATTATTTTTATTTCTACATTCTACTTACAGTCCTAACTTAGCAATTACATTTCAAAAGAGGGTGAGTTTTTTTTTCCCATTTTTCCCAGTTCATTATTTTCTGGTATGCAGCTAAAATTCCTAAAGATTGTAACAGATGGTTCTTTTAAAGGTAGGACCAGTTGAGATATGTAAAAAGCCTCCTAACAAATTCCACTTGCTTTGAATAAAGTTTTTCTATATCTGTAACCTCTCCCAAAATAATCAGGTCTCACTATATAAAAATAATAGCTCAAAATAGATATACAATGTACCTATCAGCATCAGGTAGCCCTTTATTTTCCATACACCCTTTTCTTTTCTTCATGCTTCAGTTATTAAGATCATTGTGATGATGTGTCCTCTTTGTCAGTATGAATTGGTTGGGAATTGTCTAGAAGAAAGAGTTTCCATAGTTTCACAGAAGAAGGGAAATCCATCCTGAATGGAGGTGGCACAATAACATGGGCTGGTATTTTGGTCAGGTTTTTATTACCATGATAAAATACGATGACCCAAAGAAACTTGGGGCTTAGGAGGGAAAGGGCTCACATCAGTGTGCAATTCTCAGATCAAATATATATGGACATTGTGGAAGGAACTCAAAGCAAGAACTGGAGAAAGGAACTGAAGCAGAAACCATGGGGACCACTGTTTATTCATAGCGATCCCCTGACTTGCTCAGTTTTCTTTCTTATACACTGGAGGACCACCTGCCCAGAAATGTTGTCACCCACAATGAGTTGGGCTAGACTCCACCACACCATTCATTAATGAAGACCTACAGACTTGCCTACCAGCCAATCATATGGAAGAACTTGCTCAATTAAGATTTTCTTTCCCCAAATGTTTCTAGCTTGTGTCAAGTTGGAAAAAAAATCCAAGATAGCTGGGAACCCGAGTTGAATAGAAAGGGCAATGGGATGAACTGAGAACTGCCTTTCATCTCTGTGTTTTCTGGCTGTTAATACAATTTGAGCTGTTGTCCCAAAATTCCTGCCACCATACCTTCCATGACTTAATCTGAAGCAAAACTAACCCTCATTTTCTTACATTGCTTATTTAAGATATTTTGTAGCAGCAACAAGTAAAGTAACCAGCGCAAAAATGCTTGTTCCTTTTAAAAATGCATCCTCACTATGTTTTTGTTTTCCTTTTTTAAACAACTTGAACTGAAAGGATATTGATCATTTAAGAATTTTCTTTGTCTCCAGATTATTGTGGGCAAGAATAGCCCTAGGCAAGAGTATGAGACAGATGCTTTTAAATCCTGCTGTTTGTCTGTATATTCCAACAGTCCTTCTGGAAATGACATTTTCTGCCCCTAGAATCTCTGGTTCTCAATTAATTCTGAAGACTCCCATAAATAGAACAGTGAGCCAATAAGTATGATCAAGTTGGATAATCTTAAGTGTTTCAGAATTGAACCCTATGTAGCCAAAAGGTTTAAACACAAAGGAATCAAAACTACCATTGGTGAAATTTTTAACCTGAACTACATATAACTTGAGCTGTCGTTTCAGCACAATGCTTTGCTATGTTTCTAATCACACCATCTAGTAGAATATTTCAATATAAAATTAAGAACAGATCTGTGATATGACAAGCTATTTAGATAAGATCTAAAGTAACTTCTCATGCTACTAAACTCAGTAGAAATAATATAAAATGCCTAAGCCCAATCTTCAAACTGTCTGGGATCATTCTGGGGTTGGGGAGCAAGGTTGGGTATGATTCTGACCCTGTGGTGGTTTAAGTGGGAAATGTTAACCACAGACTCAGGCATTAGAGCACTTGGTACCAGCTGGCAGCTTTGTTTAGAGATGTTGAAACCTTGCAGGAAGAAGTATATCACTCGGGGTGGGCTCATAGTCCTGCCACCTTCCAGTTTTCTGTCTGCTTCATACTTGTAGAACTGTGTTCTCTCAGCTTCCTGTCCCTTCTGCCATGTCTTCATGCTGCCACAACAGGCTCATCCCTCTGGAATGATAAGCCTCTCTTTCACAGACTTATAGCATGTTTACAGCTCTAAGACCCCATAGTTCCTCATAGTTCATCCATGTTTGCTTAGATTTGAAGATACCAAAGAAACAAACACAATCTGTCTGAGGAACTCTGGATAAACAAGCCAAGGAGCAGGTCTCTCATAGTCGAGAAAGGATGGTTTCATGGCAAGAGAATGTACTTTAAATAACTACTCACCATGATGTATGGAATAAAGAAAGTATGGAGGTCGAAGGAAAGTTCTTTAGAGGTTATTGCTCTTCACCTACCAGAGAGAGGTGGGCACCTGGGACAGACAGATGCCTCCTGTCTTCAGATTTTTACTTGCATATACCTTTGCTCGAATAAAGAGGGTATAGGTTAGTTGCCCATTTCTGACAATGAAGAAAGCCCTTGAAGGCATGGTTGCTCTACTACTCTGTGCCCTTCTAAGCCAAGACATGCTTGCTTTCTGGAAATCTTGTGCATTTCCATTCATTTGGCAATAAATAAATAAATAAATAAATAACACAAGAATAAACTGTAACTTCTTGTAATTTGGAAAGTCTGAATATTTTGTTCAGAGTTTATTACAAATACTCTGTGTTTTATAGCTTAAAATTTTATTGTCCTTTTAAACTTAAATTACATGATTTTAAATCCTTTCTTTTTTGTTATTCTTTGACTGTATATGTTACTTAAAAGACTTGTGTGTCAGGATTTTAGTGTGATGAAACAAAAAGGTAATGAAGGAACCATCCAGACATGCTGAGGCTGATGTATTCTTATTTACCTCTGAGACAGTTCTGGTGGCACAAAGGTCCAGAGGAGTGTAGAGCAAAGTATGGGCTCGTGACTGCCTTCAACTTGTCTCTTGGATTGGGAAGAAGCTCGATGGAGGAAGTCAAAGATGACAAGTAAATTGCCAAGATCAATGTACAATGTATGCATGCAAAAGATATCACAGTGATCCTCATTAACCTGTGTGACCCACGTGTTTTAAACATCTCTTTCAAAAGAATCTCTTGGATTAATTATTAAAAATATAGAACTTTCAGGATTATTATTCAAGAGGTATTGAAACAGAAATGCACTGAAATGTCCCATTTTAACCAGCAACTGAGTATAGTTATCATTCAAGTGAGAGGCCCAATGGTCTGGGGAGGATACAATGCTTCACTACACATCATATATAAAAGTTGAAGCAAGGGTATGTTGTCCTAATACCACAAATTCCTCCATTTGAATTTAATTAGAACTCTGGTTGATATTTCTGTAGGTTTTATGGTATTAATAAGATACAAGAGTTATCTCCAATTCCACTCATAAAATTGAAATGACCCATTGATTAAGCTGCCAGAAAAAAGCAGCCGTTTGCTTACCAAAAAGAATTTGAGAAATGCTTCTGTCTGGAGTATCACCTTGTCCATCATTGGGGGTCAAAGACTGCATGAATATGCTCTGTTCATCTCCAAAAGCATTGGCTCTAGGGAACTGGGCCCATGTTTCTTTCACATGATGCCACACCGAATTACTTACAGGGATGTTCATGGTTTCATACAAGTTTATACAATCCAAAGGGCTTTGCCTCACTTCTTTTAGGAGGACAACAAATTTCTGAGATTAAAATTAGTGGACTGGGACACCCTACAAAGATCTGGATATTGATATTGATTATGCTCTCATGTTCCTTTGGTGTTCAGGTGACATGAGCGAGAAAAATGTTGTTTCCAATTGGAAACAAATATTAAGAGGAAAGGTGAAATGTTACTCAGGTCAAAGATTAATTGGGTCAAATATTACATTTAGAGCATCTGTGACTAATAGAAATGGCTGGAATGAGAAGGGTGTTATTAGTAGTTTAAAGTCATACAGTTCTTTTATCTGCCAATCACTAATTTGTATACATTGTCTACCAGCTTGGTAACTCTATTGGAAAATCTAAACCTTGCACATTGCTAAAAAGAAAAACATTATAATCTATTACACTAGATTTATTCTCACATTTCTAGACCATCAATCTGTTGAAAGAAAATCTTAATAAACTGGAAGGTAATGGTTCTTAATTAGTAATGGTTCCTTACAAGTTGCCAAAGTTGTCCTTAAGCAAGAGCATGCAATGCAGTTATATTAAGTGCAATTTGATGAGCTAAGTCCAGTCATCTCAACTATAATTTATATAAGATCAACTTAACTTTATCCCTTTCCTCACAGATCAATTAGTGTCTCTTAACTGTCTTGTCCTCTAAATGTATTTTACCTAAAAGAAATTGGCTAAGTTCCTCTGAGTTACTCATACATTTTTTATTTCACTATGTTAATAATTTTGCTATGTACTTAACAAGTTTACCCCAGAACATTTAGCATACAAGCTGGTCTAATATATAATCATAACAATAAATAATATTTGGTCCTCATAATAAAAACAGAATTGCCAAAGGCCAAACACAGTAAGAAGCTGAACTCAAACAAACCTATATTCTGACACAGCTGACCTCAGCACTTACATCCCCACGAATATACAGGGAGAGGAGGTGAGTCATCACATACTCACAGTGGATTCTCACACAGAAACAACTGGTCGGTACATAGATTTTTTGTGAAGTAACATAATTTGCCAATAGCAGACTTCACAAGAGCATTTATGAAAGCATTAAGTCACTAAAATAATAATTTTGATGTGCTGAGCTAAAATGACAGTCTACCCAGAAGTCTACCAAACAACTATTTCTCAATGTTTAGTTGAACATATTATTATATAAATTATATTTATATATTATATATTTAGTTAAATATATGTATATATTATATGACATACACACACACACACATATATATATATATTAGTCTCTGAAATCTACTGAACAACTACTTCCCAGTGTTTAGTTAAACACACACACGCACTGTATATATGCATATAGTATACATATGTGTGCACATATACATATATGTATACACATGTATGTGAGTGTATATATGTATACACAATATATATAATATATGTATTTGAAATCAATAAATGTCAAAAAAAACAACAAAACAAAACAAAACAGAGAAAAACTTTCAGAAATAAATTGTGACATATATAGAGAGAAAGTAGAATGTGGTCTAGAAAGTGTCTAGAGGGAGGAGTCAGAGAGGTGTCGAAACATTCTTGTAAAGTCAAAAGCACACAGTGATATTTCAAAAGCAACCAGCTAAAATTCTTATCTAAAGTGTGCATAGCTTTCAACCCAAGAGAATGAGAAAAAAATTAAACAAAAAAAGCATGATGGTTTGCAGAAAAAAATGTCCCATAGGCTTAGTACCATTTTCAGTTGCTCAGTTCATGACTGTGGTAGAAGTGACCTTTCAGCATTCTGCTCCTGTCACTTAGCCCACTGCTTGCCGCCATGCCTCTCTGTCATTATGTATTCTTGCTCTTTTGGAACTATAAGCCAGAATACATTCTTTTTTTCAATAAGTCATTTTTGCTTGTTTTGATTTTCTTTTGAGACAGGATCCCACTATGTAGCCCTGACTATCCTGAAATTCACTCTGTGGACCACACTGACCTCAAACTCACAGAGACCCACCTTCTCCTCCCTCCCATGTGTTGGCATTGAAGTCATGAGCTACCCCATTGATCCTCCATGAGTCACTGTCTGTTATCTCCAGGTTTATCACAGCAACAGAAAAGTAACTAATACAAAGAATTAGCCAGCAAATACACACCATGAATCATTTATCAAAGGCACGAAATAAACAGGGGGAAAAGAATAAGAAGTTCCACAAAAGGATTCATAATGGGCCATGACAACCAATTACCCATCACCAAAAAAAAAAAAAAAACATGAAAATTAAATTAATATTGGTGGCTTATCTCAGATGATTCACAAAACTTTATTCTCAAAATATTTAAAAGATATTTTAGAAGCCGCCTCACCTGAAGATCCAACACATATGCAGTCACCAAATCCAAGCACTATAGCTGATCCCAAAAAAGTACTTACTGGCAGGAACCATACAGAGATGCCTCCTCAGGGACTATGCTAGAGTCATACAGATACAGTTGAGCATGCTTGCAGCTAACCATTGGTCTTAACTCGGGGGTCCAATGAGGTTGCTAAAGAAAGGACCTAAGGAGCTGAAAGCGGTTGCAACTTCATGGGAAGATAACAACATTATCAACCAATCAAACCCTCCAAAACTCCCAAAAAAGAAGAGACTTTTGTTCCAGAGAGGGCATGTTTTCCCAATGCAGGGGAATGCCAAGGCAATGGGGTGGAGAGGGACAGCAGAAGGGAGTGCACCTTTGTAAAGGCAAATGAAGGAAAAGGGGGGATGGGAGCTGGGCAGGATAATGAGATAACATCTCAAATGTAAATACAGAGTATCTAATTTAAGAAAGAGAGATTTTTAGAAGCAAAGTATGCAGCTATTCTCACATTCCTTTGAATTTAAAGCTGTTTTTAATTTAATTTTCTTTTTTTACTTGTTCACTTTTGATCCCATTAACTGTCCCCTCCCAGTCACCCCCTTCCACAATTCTTCCTTCCTCCCTTTCTCCTCTGAGTGGGTGGGGCTCCCCTTTCAATCCCCTTCTCTGGCAGATCAAGTCTCAGTAAGGCTGGGCACATCCTCTTCCACTGAGACCAACAAGGCAGCCTAGCTAAAAGAACATATTCCACATACAGGCAATGGTAAAGCTGTTTCTTAACCAAGAAAAAATAAGACTCAAAAAACCCGAAAGGCAAATGAATAAAAATTATAAAAGTTTAAACACATTTTACACCTGGTACAGGGTAGTTAAGAAAGGGAAACTCAGGAATGAACATTTTGAGAAAAGTTCTAGCTGTTAAAGAGTTTGTTTACTCTAAACATATAAATGTTTTATATGTGTGTGTGTATACATTCTCCATAATAAATCTACACTTCATAGAATCAATGATACAATAATTCCTTATATGAACTCTGGTTCAGATATACAACAAATAACCAGAGAGGTGAACTGAAAACTCCCTAGTAGCTAATTTGTAATTATAAGGATCAAATAATGTTCATTCTGAGATACACAGTATTTGCTACACAGAGGCAAGAATGAGGAAATATCTATGTTCTTTGACCTTGTACAAGCAATGTAGAATTTCAATAAAGTAAAGGAAGAACTTAGGCTGGCAGATAGCCTAATCTATAAAGTACATAAAATGCTTAGACTGCATGTATAAGAAGCCCAGTTTAGGCCAGAAACATGTAAAAAGAACATTGGTTGTGCTGGGTTGCACTGGGTAAGCTAACATGGTTGTATCCCTGGGACTTGATGACTAGTCAGCCAAGCCTTAGTTGGGGAATTCCAGGCCAGGGAAAGACACTGAATCAGAAACCCAAGATGGACAGTGTTTGAGGAAAGCAACAAAGGTGGAAGTCTGGTATCCACACACATGTAGGCCCACACCCATGAGCAACTACACCACACATACACACAGACAAACAAACAGACACACAGACACACACGCACACTACATATACAAAGTAAGAATACAGAAAAAGGCTTTTACCTGATTTACCATCATAATGAGGTAGGTTTCACTCAGTTTCTTCTGCTAATTACAACTTGAATATGGTCAGAGGGAATTTGATAAATGAATATATGAAATCCACATTTCTCAAAAGCTTTCCCAGAAACTCTGTGAGCAGCTGGTCCATGCATCTACATGCCATTGCTTAGGAAAGATAATGGTCTCATAGTCCTCTGACTGTTACAACAATCAAATGATGCTCTTCAATTGACAGTGGCTATTATCACTGTGGTGGCATTGGGAGGGGGTATCTGGAAACTATGGCTCCCTGTGGCCGGAAGGAAGTGCTGGAAGTGTGGAATTAATAGCATACAATGTAGGACACAGGAGTCCCTATGAGTATCTTCAGTTACAATCACAGCACTGGTCACTGATACTACTAAATGGCATTCTATTCCAATCGTACCCTCCGCTGTTGGAGGCTTATTACCTTGGCTGATTGAATGGATTTGGTCAATTGCAAATAACTCTAAGAACTAGGAAGAAGATGAGGTCAGGGAACTTCTAGCTTGGATCCTTCCCTGCATGATTAGTACAGGTTAAACACATTCTTCTACCAGATTTCACAGTTCCAGCCTTGTCTAAATACTTTGACCACGATCATCACATCAGTTCAAGGAAGGACACATACCATTTAATGATGTCAATCAATCAGTCTGCCCATGTAAGATTAATAATAGATAGTCACTACAGAGGTATAGATCCAGTGGCATGTGGATACAGGGACATGTTGTACAAAGAGTTTCTAGGAACTGTATTGAGAAATGTAGATCTCCCATATTCATGTAGTAAATAACGCCTGGCCGCGGAGTTTCAGTAAATGCTATTTAGTTATTCAGTTTTACCCTTCCATATGTTTCCTACTAAATCTCTGACTTACAGATTAAAAACTTTAAAAATAACATGGAAGAAAAAAGGAAACATTACAAGGAATAAAATGATCCTTTCCAATAGAAACAATTTTAGAAGAGGACCATCAAAACACAAGTTTTATCAGAGATAAAGGCATCCATATTGGGCATGCCAGATATTATACACAGCAATACCTGTGTTCCTTGCTTCTTAAAAAGGAAACAATGAATGAGTTGGGTTCCCAAGCCTTAGCAGCTGTGCTTATATTCAATGCCTGTCAAGTCCCAAACATTAAAAGCCCGTGAGTTCCTCAGCTTCATTGGCCTGGACATTGGAAAATGAGAACATTAGAATATGGATAATGCAGAACCTTTATCAAAGTGTTATCTATTATTAATCATTGGTCGATTGACTGACAGTGTTAAATGGTATTGTATTCCATTGTCTAACCGTACTATGAACATTTAAGCACTCTGCAAATTGCCCACAGAAAATGTGCATGTAAGTGAATGCTTAAATAAAAGAATGCTTTTCTCCAAGGCAATGTCTCAAACACCTGGATTCTAAGTAATCTTCTAAATCATCAAAAGAGGCATGAGCACACCTAGGTTCCAGGAAGCATGGTATTTGATTCACAGACATTGCTATTAACAGAGAAATTGTTTTATAAAGAATTTAACATTAATCAATAAAATGTATTTGGAGAGACATAAAATGAAAAAAAAAATAGTGTTGACAAATAGCAAAACCTGTTTCATTTTTACAAAGTCCTTTTGTTTTCTGTTCTGGATCGTCACCTTGGTTACAGGAAGTCGAACAGGCTGATTTAGACACAAGCCAGTGCTGGAAATCCCTCTACCCAGGCAAATGCTGTGGAACGATCTCCACCTCCTACTCAAGTATATAGGAGTCATCTGCTTTAGCATCCCAGCTCATTAGATGCCAGCAGCAGCAGTTCCAGAGTTGAATCTTTTCATTCATTATTCAATTTGATATGTTTTTGTATAAAGGATTGCCTGCATTCAAAACCTGTCTTTGAAATGAAAAATTCTTGGCTTTCACAAATACTCGGCCATCTCTTATTCAAATCTGTGCTCCACTTAAGAGATGTGAAAAACCAGTGAATGTTAATAGAAAATATGTTTACTGTTTTCCGTCTTTGAATTATATTTTATTAGCAAGATCTCTGAATCCCAGATCTATGACTGGTGTTTAACATACCTCATTCCAACTCCTTAGATGACTCAAAAACTTCTTTCAAAAAAAAAAAAAAAACTGGTAAGCTTGATCATAAAAGTGACAGAATCTAGAAAAATGCTAATATATTTTAATACATTCAAAATAAGGCAAATTGGCTCTGTTCATTTAATATCAAGTGCTCACATATAAATGCCATGATGTTAGGCAAAATGAAAAAGCAATGACTTAATGTCGGTATCAACACAGACTTGTTTCCATAAAAATTGGATTTATTTTCAAAAGATGACAGCCACTGATATTCTCTACTGCGTGATACTCTAGTCATTTGCTACTGATTGATTGATTGATGCGCCGGTTAGATGCGTACTTAGAAAGTTCAAAATTGAAAAAATTTATAAATGAAACTACTATTTTGAATGCAAGGACAAGGAAAATTACTTAGAAAATCTGAAGATGCAAAGCTAGATTATAATTTTTCTTCTTGACATTAGCATGTATAAGCCAGAATAAAAAAGCTTAGGTAACAACACTCCCTCAGGCCAGGACGATTACCACAAGAGCAAGGGTACACCCCCAATGACTAGCAGATTCATGATTTATTAGACCACCTTGTAGATTAGAGCTAAGTCAGAAATGGGCCAATGATGAGATAGCTTGACTAGAAGAGTTTAATTATGAATTCAGTATTCTCTATTTAAACCCAAACTTCATATCCTGAAGAGAGACTTGGAGTTACTGGACCTTTTCGTTTGTCCCCTCCTCAAGTTGGTTATGTTGAATAAATGTTCTGCCTTTGTTTCTTCCAATTTAACCCCCCCCCCAAAAAAAAAAAACCCTATAAAACAAGCATCCCAGCATACACAAGGAAGGAATGCCAGAATTGGAGCGACTACACAGAAGAATCCATGGTTTCAGAAAGAAATAACAATAAAGAAATGTCATCAAAGAATAAAGTAGCTGCTCTGAATTCTGAATGTAAAGTCTATCCAAATCCCTGGGTAATCTGTGAAATACCCCCAAACTGGTTAATCAAATTGAGCTGAGAATTTACCTTTCGCCACGTGGTTCAAATGAGGTTTGAGTCCAGTCCACCTAACTGCATGCTAGAATAAAATGGAGTCTGGAGGAAGTCCACAGAACTGCAGCATCAACAACTTACAACCACAGTATGTCCACTGAGGTTTATAATTATTATATCACATTCAAGAACCAAAAATAGAACCACTGAAAACTGATCCCAAATAACTCATGTATTAATTTATTTAAAAGTGAATTGATGTAGTTCCTGAACCTATCTTTGAAGATCAGAAGCTTGGAAGCTACGGCAAGTCAGCAAAGTATTCCAAGACATGCTTGAAGCTACTGAGAATGTCTATCTGCTTTATTTTTCTGCGAAACTTTGTATTTATCTTTGCACAAAACTCAACTCCAAATGGGTCAAGAACCTAAACATAAGACCTGACCCAATCTCCCAAATCTGAGAAAAGAAGAGTTAATGTCTAGAAATACACTTCAGCTTACTGACTCAGGAAAGGATTTTCTAAACAAGATCCACATATCACAGGCATTAATTAATGCCTGTAATTAATACAAGTAGTAAATGGAATTTCATGAAGCAAAGGGCGCAGTATTTGAGTAAAGAGGTAGACTACAGACTGGGAAAAAATCGTAACCAGCTATGAGTCAGCCAAAGGGCTAGTATCTAAAATATATAAATAACTAAAAAACATTAAGAAAACAAGCATTTCAATTTAAAAATAATACAAGAAACTAAACACAGTTCTCTGGGGATGAAATACAAATTGTTAGGAAAACGATTAATAGATTGAGGAGAGAGGAATATGCTCCGTGGAGGTGCGGTGAGGCATGGGGGCAAGGAGGATGCCTCTGGGAAACCCATATTGGTAATTCCTTCACTCTGAGGGACAATCCACAAGAAAATATAGTACAGAATAGAGTTTATTCATGGGAAGGGGAGTTAAGAGGGTAGTAGGGGCAGAGAGAGAGAAGAGAGAAGAGGAGTAGAGAAGTAGAGGCTAGCCATGAGCACTTGGAGAGAGAGGGGTAAAAGGAATGAGAAGAGGGACAAAGTGGGTAAGAGAGGAGGAAGAGAGCTGAGAGACAAAGAGACCAGGAGAGAGAGGATGGGGCAAGCAGCCCCCTTTATAGTGTTAGGTAACTGGGGCGGAGCATACCTGGTTGTTGCCAGGTAACTGTGGGGTGGGGTTTACAGAATACCAACACAAATAGCTGGAAATTATTTTTAAATGCTCCAAATCCTTAGCTATCGGAGAAATAAAAATTTAAAACTACTTTGAGATTTTATTCTTGTCCTAATCAGAATGGTCAAGATTCAAAAAAATAAAAATAAAAATTATGGAAAATTTTGGTCTGAATGTGTAAAACAGGGAATATTTAATTGCTGCTGGTGGGCATATAAACTGGTACAGTAACTACAGACATCAATGTAAAGGTTCCTCAAAAACTACAAATAGGTCAACCACATGATCAACTCTTGGGAATACCCAAAGGATTTTAATATCCTACTACAGAAATATCAACTCATTCATATTCATAAGAACCAGAAAGTGTAAATGGCTTATTTGTCCAACAACTGGTATATAGCTAACAAAAATGTGCTACATTTATAAAGTGGAATATTAAAAGCTTTAAGAAAAATGAAATTTGAAAGCAAATGGATGGGACTAGAAACAGTTGTGCTGAGTAAGCCCAGATAAGAAAGATAAAAGTTGCATGTTTTTTTTTTTCCTCATTTGTAGGTGTTCATTTGAAAGCTTCACGCAAATATGCTTAATTTGGAATATCCATAAAGGTTGGAAAATTTGGAAGCAGCCATAATAAGTAAAAAGCAGTGAGATAAACACTGACATAAAATTAATGAAGCAAGAAGGAGGGAGACAGGAGAATAAACATGGTGAAGGATAAATAACTCTAAATACTTTTGGAAAGCAGCAATGGAAACATACATACTATTGCAGATGATTCCTGACATAAACAGAGAATATATCAATATATAATGAGATCATAAAGCAATATCTAGCAGATAAAAAGCCTGGTACTAGGAATAAGTTTCTTCTGGAGTTGTTGACCAGTGAAGTCCTGAAGACCCCCAGACATTACAGGTTATTGAAATGTTATTGTTTTCCCTTTAAAACTTGACAGTAAATCTTATTGGCAAAGATACTACATAAATACTTGAGATGAAGAACATTGAAATACAGAGCTGGTTTGACCTAGAAGCTTTATTTCTACTGGCTTATTTTTGTAATGGTATAAGGTGCTATGCATACTAAATATGCATAGCATACTACATATTACACACTTGTGAACCCTTCAAGTGACAATAACTAGCAAGCGATGCTCACAGATGCAAAAGTGCCTTAAACATCAAGGGAGTAACCAATTAACCAATCTCTGACTATGTTAAGTCCTCCAAAAGACAACATTCATCCCTAGCACAATTGTTGAACCAGAAGGAGGAGGTGGAGAAAAAACAAAGAAACCTGTGACAACACAGGCCATAGTCCTTAGGAGAGAGAATCTATTGCATCGACTACTATTTTTCTACTAAATGGACTAGCATTCAACTGACTCCTAACGGAATATATATTCCTATAGATTACTGGATCTCTCAACTTTCATCAAATAATCTTTCATTTGCACAATGGCCCATAACTGGCCATGGTACAAAAAATAAGAGACAGCAGAATTCTCAGACTTAAATGGAATATTCGTAGTCCATCTTTTCCTCCTAAGGATCAGAGATTGTTTCCATAGGATAGAAAGGTTGTAAGAGTCAGATCTGTGAATGAATACAAGAAAAACATGTTCTCTGAACACAGCAAGGCAAATGCACATAGAAACTCATGGACATTATGACATCCTGCACAAGCCCCAATGCAGGCCGAAGCCAAACCAAATTTCAACATGGAGAAGGAAGTAAGACATGAAGTCCCACCACTAGGCAAGAAGCTACTGGTAGCATAGCTGGAGAGGGAGAGGCAGTTTTCATTAAGATTGTTAACTCTACTAGGTCAGCCATGTTCCAATGGAAAATCCCATACCCATGAATGTATGAGTAGCATAGAGTGGTCTTCATAGATGAATGATAATTCATAGAACACCAAGCTGGGTTGACAGAGAAGGGAGATAGATTTGGTGAGAGTTTGATGAGGGTTGAATGTGTTCTAATTTTGTGTGAAATTCTCAGAAAACTAACCTTTAAAGGGGGAACAATAAAAACAGTTGGATCCAATTTCAGTCTTCTTTAAAGAAAAGACACACACACACACACACACACACACACACATACACACACACACTGGAATGTCAGTTAAGGTAGTTTTGTGGAAAACAATACAGAATATCCAAAACACCTAAAAGGGACCACCTGTGATCCAATAATCTCATTATAGCATGCACATATGAAAGAAATTAAATAAAAACTCCCATGGTTTTAGTGGTGTGTGTGTTTACATGTGTGGGGGGAGGCTGCACTTTTGATGATAATGAGACATTGGATGAACTGAAGGTTCATCATGGATGAAAGAATCAATAAATGCAGTACCTGTGCATAGTGGAATACCACTCAGCCTTAAAAAGAACAAAATTCTAGCATATACAAAAGTATGGATAAAATTGAGAAAGTTTATGTTAAGTTGGCAATATTACATAATGCTTTTACATGTGAGATCTTTAAAAGTAGAATTTATAGAAATAGAGGATAACAGTGGTTACTGGGGGTAGCCATCATGCAGAGTAACAGCAGTGAAGCAATGATAGAAAAATTCAGGGTACACAAAGGCCCACCCCAGCCACTTATGATCCAGGAGGAGTCACATGCTCCAAGCAAGCTTGTCCACTGGTTCTTCACCATGGTCTTGTGAGAAAGGGTAGTGAGAGAAGAATTAGAACAGAACCCTTGAAATATGAGAAGTGGTTGTGGGGTTCCCTTTTGGGGCAAGCATGGAATGAAATGTCTTACAGAAGAACCTATGCTTTGGGCTCTGCTGAAAACCAATTTATCCCTAAATATTCTTAAGATTTATGTGACTTTGAATGATTCAGTTGACTTCTCTGTCTATCAACATCCACACCTATGATATGTAGCCAGTGCTATAATGGTAATTGCAATCTCTACATGTGATCTTTCTCTGTGCACAAAATGAGCTCCATTGAGTTTAGCTATTGCTTTTGGTTTTCCTACAGTTATTATTGTTGTCCAGTTGGTATATTTCCACTGATCCAGAGGTTTACACCTCTGAATGGTTTTAAAGTATATGCTATTAACTTTCAAAACCCATACAGCCTTAAGAGAGAGAAAAAAAATGGCATGGTTTTGTGTAAGCTGAAAGTGAACCTTTCAAATTCCTCTTCACTTCCAGATACTGAATAATGCACAAGTTCTTGCAATGATACATAATGAATGAGAGAGCTTACATTTATTGAATGTCTATTAAATGCCAGACTCTGGTCATAAAATTCATATACAGTATTTCATGTAGTCCCTTTAAAAGAGCAGCAAAGTAGAAAACCTCTCCCTCTAATGGATGAACAGACAGAGTTTCAGAGATACTGACATTCAGAAGACTGTACCAAGGATCAGATCAAGGTTTTTTTTTTTTTTTTTTTTTTTTTTTTTTTTTTTCTTTCATGATATTTTATTCCAATGGTGTGAAATTTGCTATGTTAGTTAGAAAGGTAAGGAAAGCCATTTGGGTTGAGATCCTGTCCACTCATATTCCCAATCTCCCAGAATACAGGAAATTATTGTGTATGTCACCCATGTTACTTTAAATGCAGTGCAGGAATGTATTTTTTCCTAAAGACCAGGATGGGGGCCCAATGTTTGGAACTGGGAGGGAGGAAAGAACTATTGAGCTAGAAGAAAGAGAGGGGAGGTATGATATGGAAGGGTGGGGACTAGAAGAGAGGAGAGAACGCCAACACTGAATGCTTTGTAGCTACAGCACATGGTGTGGTAATGCTGTGCTCAGTACAGAAAAGCTGTGAAAGTTAACATATGGAGTCATTCCCCATCCCTCATCTCCCTATTGAAGCAATGTTGGATCTGTAGAAATTAGTGAGAGAAAACAGTGAAGCTCTAATGAAGAGGATCTTAAAGGAGAACATGGTGAGTGCATCTGGGACCTGCATTGACCCCACTTTACCAGGCAGCATCCTTTGTCTCCAACCATCATAAACCCACCCAGTCTTCCTCATAGCTTGTCTAGTGCACAGTCTGCATCTGGTTTTGTATAGCTCATATGACTGGTTTGACTTCAGGTTGGAGTTTGCAAAGGTCATTTGCCTGTGAGAAGGCAGGACATTTTTTTCCTACCATACTTGATTTATGTGTGGTTTCTTGACAGCCCATATTGGTTGAGTTGATTCTCAAAAGGTGTAAACACATTTGGCTGAATTAACCACACTTAGTCTTCCCTTGCTGGCTCCCTAAGTATTATACATTTACTTCTGTTTTGATGTCACATTCTTTATCCTACTCCCCCAAGGACTCTGAACTCTAGAACAAAAGAGAGCATCAGGCCTATTCTGCTTGCCATTTCTCATGCATTTGGTTCATCGTATGTTTGAACATGAAGTGTTCTTTGGATACTTGCATTTTGAATGCTTGGTTTCCAGCCTTTGGGGGTGATGCTTCTAGGGGAGGTTGTGGAAGCTTTAGTTAGTAGGGCTTCACTCTATAAAGAAGGCCACTGAGAATGTGTCTTGGAAAATTGTGCCTAGTCCTGAGATCTTTCTTCTCACTCTATTTCCTCTCTGGCATGAGGTGGACATTTTCTCACACATGCTTCTGCCTCTACAGTGCTGTGCGTCATCACAGGTTCAGAACCAACCGAGGCCGACTGAGGGCCCTGAATCTGAACCAAGGTAAACTTTTCCTTCCTTGCTTCCCTCTTTACTTTCTTTCCTCCTTCCTTCCTTCTTTATTTTCTTTCTTCCCTCCTTCCTTCCTCCTGTGCTTTAAAGAAGGTAATTTTAATACTGTAGAAAATTATAATACATGGTATTTATTGAATGCTGGCTGAATGGGTAAGTGGATGGATAGAAAAGAGGATCCAGGTGACATCTGTTTATGCAGATCCTGAGACCTCTTTTTTTTTCCTTATTTAAAAAAAAAAAAACAGAGATACATGTACAGATTATTAAAAGCATTTTAGCGTAAATATATATGAATATATATTTGTCACTACTTGATTTTTTAAAGGTTTGATAGTATGCATTGAAATTTTACTATTTACAAAGATCATAAAGTATATGTAAAACAAAACGTAACATGGAAATAGTCAAAGATTTTTGGTGTGTAAAGATTAAACATAGACCTCTCAAGTCTTACAAAATGTGGGCAATAGAACATGTTGAGATTATTCTGCCAGCTGTTACTGTGGATGGGCAGATGGAAGTTTTCCAGATATAAATGTGTTAATGAATTACTTTTAGGACTACAGGAGTGAGAAAAAGCAGGCTGAAGTAATGAGTTGGCAGTTGGGCCCAAAACAATGCCATAGCTATGAACTGCTCCATATTGTGTATTCACTGATTCCTGACTACACTTCCATTTGGATCCGGTGGTCTTCAGTAACTTTTTTTTTTCTATGCATTTTTTGAAAAGTGATTCAATGACTTTGCTCTTATAACTGGAAAGAACTCAGAACTATTCATAGTATTTATTTTGTATTTCCTACATGTTCACCTTTGTGACAGACAGAAACGAGGAGACAGAAAGAAACTAAGCAGCCACATCCCTACCAAAAGGATACTTAGCATTTAATGTCAGTGCTTAAAGAATCAAAAGCTGTGATCTTCTATAGGCACAGCTATGCTCTGTGCGTGGTGTCCTGTCGTCCTATCAGACATCACCTGTATCGGTACAAATGCAGCTTTCTCAAGTATGAGTTTCTCAACACAGGCAAAAGGCCAAGCAAGATCTCTAATGTTTGCAAAACTGAAAGACAGTCCTAGAGACCACTGAGATTTGAAAAGAAAATCTGGATACATTCTTTGCAGAGTTTAGGAGTAAAAAGGGTTCTTGGAAAGGGATCATGGTAATTAACGGATTTTTAAAAGAAGTAGCTATGTTTTGGTTTAAAAGATGTTCTTTGAGAGCCTCATTTTCCAATTGAGTGTTGATGTCAATGTGGTAATGAACTGGCAGCCTTAAAATCAGTGACTACTTGTGGGAGATTCTTTCTGCAATTTTTCTGTATTAGACAACCAGAAATATGAGTTGGTCTTTGTTTTGTTTTGTTGTTGTTCCTAGAGAGTGACAGGCTATTATATGCTACATCGGGAGATAGAAATTCGAGTAAGGAGCAGAACAACCATAACAAGCTTTCTGCTTGCCCACAAGAAAAGTGTCACATGCCAGCAGACCTGTGACCATCACAGCAGGGAACCATCCCACTGCAATCTTGGGGAACTTGAGCTTCAGACAGCTCTGTTGATTTGACCCAGTAATATCTGCTAAAGGGAAGACATGTCAGAGCATGGGCTAGCACAGAAACAATTAGAGAGAGACCTGTGGAGCTGAGAAATGGTGCTGAAAACGGAACATTCATAGTTTCTGAACTGCTAAATGTATAGAAAGTTCTGCAAAAGAAGGATCTGTAAAGACACCTGCAGGAAACCTGAGCTTTTATTCCCTTAGCAAAACCCACCCCGTGTGTGCGTGTCTGTGTGTGTGTGTGTGTGTCCCCCTCCCCATACCTATCTCCTTTCTTCTGCCCTCTTATTATTTCTCCCCTTCTCCTCTGTTTATTCCCACTCCCTCTATGTTTTCTCCCTTCCACACCCCCTCTCTCTTCCTTACACACACACACACACACACACACACACACAGAGAGAGAGAGAGAGAAGAAGAAGAAGAAGAAGAAGGAGAAGAAGAAGAAGAAGAAGAAGAAGAAGAAGAAGAAGAAGAAGAAGAAGGAAGAGGAGGAAGAGGAGGAGGAGGAAGAGGAGGAGGAGGAAGAGGAGGAGGAGGAGGAGGAAGAGGAGGAGGAGGAGGCGGTGAGGCTTAAACACATGCCATACTCTCACATGAGGGAGCCAAAAACATTGATGTTAGAAGTAGAAAGATGATAAAATTTAAAAACAAACAACAACAAAACTCTTCTTTCTTCTCCCCCAAGTTGTTTTTGGTCATAGTGTATCATCACAGCACTACTAATCCTAAGACATGTACAGACACAAATATAGACTTAAATATACCTGTTTAGTAATAATAATACTTGCATTATGCTTTCAGGGCTGGTTGTTTTTCACTGGACAACCTATAGGCCATGAATTTTAAGGAATGAGGTTATGAGTCTGTGAGAGGGTTTGGAAAGGAAAGGGAAAATATATTTAATTATAATATCAAAAATCATCTTTTAATTAGAGTACAATAAAATGATTCCCAAAACTGAGTAGAGAGGAGAATGGGGATTACCAGAGGTGGGCAAGATAGAAGAGGGGCACAGGCAGAGAGTAAGGAGAGCCTTGCTTCTCAGGAGCACAGGGGGTTAAATGTGGTAGACAGGACTTGGACATACATTTTGAAACAGCTTGTGGTGAGGAATTGGAAAATGTGCCACATGTAGAAGTGACCTGTGCCTCATTTAGTGAACATGCCAGTTACCCTAATATGATCTTTTGCATGATGTGTGACTAGATTTAAATAGTACATAGTAACAAAAATCTTCATTTATTATGTGTTAAATAAAGCATAAAATAGTAAAATTGTTAAAAAGTATCAAGGACATAGAGAAATGAGGTGACCCCAACCCTGTCCATTGTGGAAGACATGGTACCCAGTCTCTCTGATATTAAGACTGAATATGATACATTTCCCCTGACAAAAATGAATGCACAATTGTCAGTGGGATGTTCAGCAGGTACAAATGTTGTCCCCTAGCCTGATGACCCAAGTTCCATTTCCAGATTCTACATGGTGGAAGGAGAGAACCAACTCCTACATGTTGTCTGGAAACCTTCATATATGTATTGTGATATGTCTGCATGCAAACAGGTAGGGGCACACACACACACACACACACACACACACACACACACATACATACATACACATATGTACACAAACACAAACAAACACACACACAAACACACACATACACAGAGAGACACAGAGAGACAGATACAGACAGACAGACAGACAGACAGACAGACAGACAGAGTAAATATTTAAAAAGAAAGAGCCATGTGCAGTGTTGGACACCTTTAATCCCATTATCCAAGAGGCAGATGTATCTCTGTGAGACTGAGACCACGCTGATCTACATAGTGAGTCACAGACCAGCCAGGGCTGCACAGTGAAACCATATGAATTTGGATATCTATAGAATATTTTCCCTTTGGGATAGTAAATTCTAGCAACAAAACTCTACCATTACCATGGAAGAGAAGCATTTTTCTTACTATAACCATAGGAACCATCTGTGAGTAAAAAAAGAGGCCAGGTCCCTTGAGGTCAGGGAGCATTTTTTACATCTAGAATGTAAAGAATCCAGACTATTGGGATTTGTCCAGTGTTGTTCAACTACACATTTCCCTAAACTTTACTAACTAGGGATCCAGACCACAGAATTTGAAAAGAGATCATGCATGCAAGAAATACTAAATCTGTAAAGAGAATGAGGTTTTTCTTCATTTTATGAAAGAATAAATTATGACTGGGGAAATAGCTCAGTGAGAAGGTTCGGTGTGCATTATGAAGACCTGAATTTGAATCCTCCTCTCCACATTAAAATGCCAGACATATATGGGGGACAGAGACAAAAGAAAAAATATGACCAAGATTTGAAGCTCTCAACACCATAAATAAATTTGTGAATCTCTCAACACACTAAATGCTGCTTTGTTTGACATGCCTGGGACAAACCTCTGACCCCACCACCCAATCTCAGGAAATAAATTACCACTTGTCAAAACAAAAATGAAGGCCCTGCTTCCTCCATTGGATTTGACCACAGGGCCTCCTTCTGCAGTTCTTTCTAGAAATGATTTATCCCTCTTTGCCCTTCCAATTCTTGACTGAGAACCTCAGCCCTAATAATTCAGACATTCAGATGTCAGCTTTGGGAAGACGTGCAAAGGAGCAGTTTTCATTTTCAACTTCCATTGCCTAATTTCTCCTTGGCTCAACATGTCTTTGAGCTCATCAGGCCGTCTGTGGGGCATAATCAAGGATGCGAACAGATCCAAAATGTACATGAATGCATGTTGGATGAAGGAAACAGTAATGGGAATATCTACTGGATTCCCCAGCATTTAGTATTTATAATCATTTCAGGATGAACGTGCATGTAAGTGGAAAAGCCAGTTTCTCCCCTGCCGACTCAGCCTCCAGGCACACAGTTTGAAAGCATGACTGGAACCCCCCCTTGACTGTCATTAGGGCTGCAAGAACACAGGCCAAAACAGATCAAAACTCTCTCCAAAGTCCAACCCAATGTGTTGTCCAACATTTGCCTTAGCTCAGCCTGCCCTGAACGCTTTGGTTCTGGGGGTAGGGGCTTGGCAATCTGGTTAGCATCTGGTTGTCTGGCATTAACTCAAAACCTCACTGAGTTCTCAGTTTTGAGATGCTGAGGGACTCTTGTAGATAAAGCATGATCTTGGACTTGGAAAGCGTGAAGAAGCAGATGGCTCTCTCAAAGAGCAAATCAAACTGCAGGAGGTAAGCACCCAACAAGCTACCTCAAAGGAGCAATTGTTTTCTCCCCAATACTCACTCCACCAATGCCATGGGACCCCATTTATGCACTCATTACCAATGTTTATGAAATGAAATATTTGATCAACCACAGCGGTTGATCAAACTTCTTTTCTCTCATCTTCAGATTCCTATCTGATTGCGATCAACAACTCATTCTAGAAGAAATCTCAATGTCTGTCCTAAAGTCTTCACCAGTAGAATTGATAAATTTTATCTAGTTTTTTTTTCTTTAAAACACAAGAACTTTCTTCAAAGGTTTAGTTTCTTATGCAAGTATTTTCTTAAATGCAACAAGTAAATTTCTTATGGCTTAAGGTATTTGAACCAGAAAGTACTATGTAATTAGGGGCTCTGTGGCAATTTCTGTGTGTAAAGATTTCTATGCAAAACTCTTGAAACCTCAAAAGATCAGCTCAGTGTCTGGAAGTAATGCCTTAAACCATTAGAGAACTCATAAGCATCATTACTCTCTTAAATGTGAGCCAGCAAGAAGACACCCTCTTCCTACTTGGTAGGTAAATGAAACAGGAGTATCTGATGTCATTGGTAAACTAGAGGTGGGTCCCGTAGAGCGTCAGTTCCAGGTCAATTCAGTATGGCTGAGAACTTGTGCGGTTCATCATAAAGTAGAGACTATTGAAAACACAAGTTTTATGCACAATGTGTGTAGTCCAGGCATTGTCTGCATTCCATTATGTTCTGCCGTGAGATGAACGAAACATGAAATTCATGTGGGCCACACTCCCAGAAATTAATCAGTTTTAGGTAGTCCTCACAATAGCATACCAAATCCACATACTAGCCCCATTCAAAAATTACTGGTAAAAAATGAATGAAAAGACATTATTACAAACAAAAGTTTGAGTGTATTGTCAAGTTTTCAAGTATTTGATATATTCTGGATCTTCATGATTTGCAATAAATCATTGTAAGAATTTTATGATTCATTATGTAACTCTCAGCGGTTGTATGGACTTTCTGGTTTATTGCATGGAGATCTATGCATGTGTGCTTGAAGGAATGGAACTCTGCCCTGGAAAATATTAGAAACCATTCTACCATAAAACAATATCCCAACACTAATATTACTTATATATTGGTCGTGCATCCTATTTTGTAGTCTAGATCAATTTCCTCTCACCAAGCATTTGTGTTGAACATAAATCCCTTCCTTGTCTAACTCATTGGCATCTTGTTGTCATGGTGGTTTTCTTTCTCACTGGTTCCCCACTGCCCATTTCAGTGACATGAAAAGTTCACTCTGTCTCTATCACTGCATTGTTTCTCATTCCATCATATTAGTCTTCAGAACTTCAGACCTTAATATCATCTTTTAGAAAACTCAATGTAGAACTTGTCCAAAGCAGGATTAACTGTAATGCTGTTAGAATATTTATATAAAATCTAGGTTTTCTGTTAAAAAACCAGGTCTACTCCCAGGACTACTTTCTGGTGGTTTTGTTTTCTCAACTCAGAGGAGGGTCTTCCACACATGACAGGACACATAGCCACTGATGTGCCCATAGCTTCACAGCTCTTCCTATAGAAAGGACCAAATTGCCCCAGCTGGGACTCCTACTGGAGGAGACATAGATCATGTATCATGCCTTCATGCTGGTTTTTAGGTGATACCTGTGGCATAAGAAGACATAGTGGCCAGAATGACAGGGGAGAAAGGAAGCTTTCCAAGGAACCAACTTATGAATATCTTCTAAAAAGATGAAAGCAGGGCTTTGAGGACAAGTATGAAGTATGAAGGCTGCGTACTGGCGTCTAGGCCTTCAATGCTAAGCATCATGTCCTTTGTTCAAAGTAAGCCAGGGATTCTTGACTGGTGAGTAGAGAGGTAGCAGGTAGCATAAATATATACACAAGATACTAGTTATCCATAAGAAGAAAAGGCATGCTGACAGCTGCTGCTATGTAATAAACCTGGAAAGCATTAGGTTTACTGAAACAAGCCAATCACAAAAAGACTTTAAAATAGCTAAGATGACCCACAGAATACTATGTATTTTATTCATGATAAACAGATTTAGGTTTTGGCTTTTATTTGTTTAGTTATCTTTTTTTTGTTGGTTTTTTGTTTTTAAGGAAAAGAGGCAATACTCTTCTAAGGGGAAAAAAGACATAGTCAAAGATAAAGCAATCAACAACCTCTGCTATGCAGATGGAAGATAATTCATCTTCTTACAGGTGAGAGAGGGCTTAGGGAAGGGTGAGCACAGAGGCCGGAGTCAGACAAGAGGAACCCTGTTCAGCTGAGCCACACTTGAACAGAGCAAGCAGAAAAGATGAAAATACAAAGCTGCCAATAGCTTCTTGCATAAATCTGTGATTTGTAACTTGGAGGTTAGGGCCTCTGGGTCAGATTGTAGGCAACAAAACAGATATCAAGGACAGACAGAACACTCAGTTCTAAGTCTGATATGCAAGTATACACTTTTAAAGTTATAAATAAACCAAACACAAAATCAAAATATTAAGGAGATTGGAAATATTCTGAAGCTTTATGATTCAATAGATGCCTAGATATATACCGCAGAGAAACTTTCTCATGCACTAGGAAATCTGGGTCTGAACCCTCTCTGCCAATGATAGTTCAAATGGAAAACCAGCAAGGCCAACTCAAAATGTCCTTTGGCAAAAGAATGCTTGTGCTGTGAGGACACAGGGTGGTTTTCATATAATAGAATTCCATGCAGTGGTAGAACTAATTGAATTGTAGTTAGTGACATTAACACACTGCATTCTTGCAAGTTTAATATTGAGTAAAGTAAACTATAATTCATATACAAAGTTCCCATCCTGCATGTTGAGAAATTACTCTCGAAAACACCAATAAGTAAATCCCCAAAGAAATGCAATAAATAATAACTGTTGCAGGCTAAAAATTATCTCTGAGTAACCAGAGAGGAGAATATTAAAAGCAGGTTAAGAGATGAGGTTGGAATATATTGAAAATCTTTAGCTTCCTAATATAGTTGGTGAACACAGGAGTACTCAATTCATTTTAAATTTAAATTGGACACAAATGTTATAGGACACAGTTGATAGAAAAACATGTTTTTAAGAAGATAAATAAAGAGAAGTCCTTTTCATATGACCTACAGTACTAACATACTTTGAATAAAAGATACCGCATACAACCATGCAGGGCTACCAAGACCAAAATGTGCAGTGCACAAGACTAAATTCATTTTGCATCTGTCTCTTGAATGCACTTCTGTTTTTATGTTATCTCCCAACACTTGGAAACCAGAAGAGGACATAACGGAAAAGATGAACTGAAAAGTCAGCTGACATTTGGATTCTGTGTCCAATAGGCAGGGAGAGAACAGCATTTGCAGTTTGTGATGGAGCCTTACATAGCAGCTACTAGAGAAAAAGAGGGAAATGTGGAGCCTGCCTATGCTCTTGTTGCAATACTCCATTGCTTACAATGGGTGGTTCAAATCACAATTCCCAGTGCGTTATGTAAAGCCTTATCCCATGAGTGAAAACATTTCTGATTAGCACACTCCCCAGGTAACCTGCTGTGCTCTGTTTATTCAGCTTATTTCAAACATTGGCAGGGGTGGAAGGGGGAATTGTACACAGAGAAAAATGGATGAAAACTGTGATGTTGCTTTCTGCTTTGCCTTGGCACATCTGAGTGTATGGTTGGAAGTGATATCTGACTACTAAAGTTCCATTGAAATTATCTTTGTCTTCCTAGGAAACAGTGTGCCAGTTCTTTCCTACAATTTCAACATATGGTCTTGGACTGAATGACTTTTGCTGAAACTTAATATGTGTTTGAAAGGCTCCTAAATTCCATGGACTTAGAAGTGAGCAATAGTGTTGACATGCATCTGGAGTGAGTGATGGGTATTACTAGAAAATGTCCCTCACCTTGTCCAAGCAGCTGAAATAGAAGCCTGGTCATTCCATTCTAAAAGGAGCATCTCCCACAATAGACAGGGGTAAATCCAATGAATCGTGTCTAAAAACATAGCATCCTACAGTGGAAATTTTATCCTTTTGTTGTTATTCTTGTTCTTGTTCAAAAAATAAATGAAAATAAAAGCATTCAGAGAACAGGTTCCATGGTGTCTGTTCCACCGGTGTCTCTCTCAGACCACAGAACACAGCCCACTGCATGTTGGATTCCAAAAGAAAATAGAGCCTGTGACCCCCACTGCAGTCAAAACCACAAACAGAACACATGGGAGGCGTATATATAGGAGAAACCCTAAATTCTCTGTGGCAGAGCCATACCCATGGACAACAGTTCAGGAAAGGATTACTCGGAACTATATACATGAAATAAGTACAGAATTGGGTAAATCACCCAATGGTTACAAAACAAAAGAAGCAATCCCAAAGTAAAGTACAGTCTTCACTCATAAAAATCAGTCCAGGGAGATGAGGTCAGTTGGAAATACTGTGGGGCTGGATTCCAGGGCTTTCATGTGCTAGTCTTCACAAGATTTATTTCATAGTCAAAGAAGACATATTAATTTCTCTAAATATATCTCCCAAAGTTAAACTCCTAAACCATCTGAAAATATATCAGTATGCCAACAACATACACATCATTTAAACTAAGAACGTATCATTTGGATACAGGTGGGTCACATCTTGTGTAAGAAAGAAAACTGAAAACAAATTCAACTTCACAGAACTTTAAACTAGACAGGGTAGCACATGACTGTAATCCTAGTATCTGAGTGAGGGGAGGTATGAAGAGCAGGAGTTTAAGACCAAAGTCTGCTACATATCATTTTGAGTGCACCTGGGATACATGAGACCCTGACTCAAGAACAAAACATAGGATGAAGCCTTCTTTTGGAAACTTTGAATTCACGAACTAGGAAACTCTCAGAACGCAGATAGCAGTGGCTGCATTCAGTGACAGAGCCCTCGTATAATATGTATAAAACCCTGGGTTCTATACCCAGTACCACAAAAAATAAATAAATAAAATAAAGGTGGAAGGAGTAGTAAAGACTTCTGTTACATCCTTCAAAATAACTTGGGAATGATTACATGTACAGGTGATCAAAGAAACTAGAAAAACACCTTTCCGATCACCATGTCACTTCAAAAGTCATGATCCTTACAGGGTTCTGATGTGCCTTGCTTCGTGCCAGCAGTCTACACAGAAGAAAAGTCCTCCACAGCCTTTTCATGTGGGGGCATGAGGAGACGCGATGGGTCTTTTTAATGTCTGCCACCATTAGCCCCTCCTTCCTATTGGAATCAGCATAGAGAGGTACAGAGCAGAGCATACCAATCACCTTCATTGGCTGCACACTTCATGCTCTGGGAGCAAGCAGACTTCATCCCAAAGACCACTTCTAATTGATTGGAAATGCATCCAGGCCTGGATTGACCAAGTATCTCGGGCTCTATTTAGATTGGGTGGCAAACTGTGCCACAGTTGATTTGCAGTGTCTGCGATTCACAGGAGTGAAAAGCAAGTAGCACCCACAGGTCTTATCTGTCATCTTTACACATCGGTCCTCTCGGAGCTGCCTGCTCTGTAAGTCTCTTTTAACATATAGTTCTTTGGAAAAGCATTTTATCCACAAAACCCACAACCTTGAGAGTAGCAAGTGTAACCTTGTAGCCACTTTATGGAGGAGAATACATAGACGAGGTTGGCTTTACTGAACCCCTCAATTCCTCCCAGATAGGAGCAATTTCCGTGAGGTAACTACCCAAAGGTATAGTTTAATATGCTTCTCATAGGTGCATCCCAGACAGTATAAATAATATCTCTCCTCCACTAATGGTGTCTACAGAGAGAACCAGCAGAAGTACCAGAAGAAGCCCTGTGGAGCTCCCGGGGTAGGAGTTGCTAAAGGCTGAAAGTTCAGATAACGGCCGACCCGTGAAACACCAGCATGCTGCTCCACATATCTTTAACAGTGAGTATGCTTAAAGATAAGACCAATCTGGTTTTGCAAGTATCCTCTTCAATAAAGCAAAGATAAAGTCAAAGTAATGGATTGCAATGTGTTTATACCAGAATGCAGAAGGGGCCAGGTTGCCATACTGGATACTTCAGAAACTTCCTGCATACTCATAGCAACACATTGGAAGTTAAGAAGCAAAGGAAAAATAGATATTTATCCCTGGCATAAATTTTAAATTTTCATCCTTAGGTTTATTTATAGTACACTCTTGTACATGCTAGAGGTTCCAGCCTGTAATGGATGGCATTATCAACTTGACAAAACATGTAACCAAGGAAGAAAGCTTCAATGACAGAGTACCTACAGAGAATGTATCTGTAGGAAATTGTCTTATGTAAGTTCATCGATGTGAGAAGTCCCAGCCCACTGTAGGCAGCACTATTCCCTAGGCATCTGGTCCTGAACTGTGTAGGAGTGGAAAACTCAAGTTAAGTGCAAGTGAGCATGTATGCATTTCTTCCTCTCTGCTCTTTCTTGTGGGCATGATGTGACTTATCTGCTTCAAGTTCCTGCCACTGTAACTTCCTTGCTATAATGGATGGCAACCTGGAACTGAGCTGAAATAAAACCTTTCTCCCCTAAGTTTCATCTTGTCAGGGTATTTTATCACAGCAATATAATTAAAACTATGATATAGCCAATCCCTCTCCAATAACTGTGAGTTTCCTTTTGTCTGAGGGTTGTTCAACCTCTGAATATCTGCACAGCTCTCTTTTATCCTACAGGGCAATTTTCCTCTCCCAGCTGCACCATAACCATAATTTCTTTCCTCCTGAGCTATGCTTTCACTAATAGAATTTGTAAATTGTGCTGAATATCATTCAACGGCTTGAATTTCTTACAGGCTAGAGGTCTCCTACTAGAAGTACTGGGGAAAGGAGCCAACAGATGTAAGGAATGCTCTATTTTCTTTACTGTTCTCTTCCTTTTAAACTTTATCAAAACTTACATGGGATCTGCAGATAAGGACCATCTAGCATGTCCCAAACTAGGTTGTTGTCTCATAGGTGTTGAAATCATGACTTATTGCTTCCAAAATACATAACCAGACTCATTCTAGAAGATCCTTAAGAAGTCATTCTGATCATGCTCTCATACCCAAAGATGGGAAAGAATATTCTGGTTAGTGTGTTCTCTCCAGAGTTCGATTGCTCTAGACAGTGGGTGTCTACTCCACCATCTCTAAGGTCAGTCCCTGCTAAATCTCTTAAGACCTCCTATTCATTTCCACATATTGAGTGGAATATAGATCATTTCAGAGACATCAGAAAAGTCAGAAAGCTTAAGAAGAACTCATTCAGGAAGAAGATTCCGTAAATGTCATTTAAGAGGCACCAGCACTTTTGTATTGCTGGAAGGAAGTTGGCCCACCATGTTAGTTTCTGGGACTCTAGGTTGCACTGGCTCTGAGAGAAAGAAGGCAAGGCAATCCAGTCACTTGTGTGATGCTTGACAACACTGACTAGAGCCAAGTCTCCAGCAGGAAGTCTTTGTCGATGTAGGGGGACAGAAAGCTGATCCATAGATGTCTAGGACTGTAGGAGTATTTGAAGAGGTAGGGGTTTCATAGCTAATAGACTTGATAGAACTTTTATAAAATGAACTTTGAGTTAAACCTATTTAATTGTAAACTTATCCTGGGCAAAGTGTCATGTCTAATCCAAAGTCTTATTTACATTTAAAAAAAAATGTTGAGCCCAGAAAGCTGGGGATGGTGAGCAGGTAGAAGGTACCATTGTGTCAGTAGGAGATTTGAAGAGGGCCACTGTAGACCTATCTAAATCTGTTTGCAAAACCTGGGATTTGAAGACCTTAAAGAGTGGGGCTGACTACAGTCTGATGCTGTAGATGATCTTACTTCAGTTTTAGAGTACTTTTATATGTGGAATGTAATAAAGCAATAATCCAAGGGGGGAAAAGAGGTATGTATGTCGCAGGACATGATTGGCTGTTCATCTACATTTGTGGGATTTGTATATTGGGGATGTGTTTTGTTTTGTTTTGTTTTGAGATAGTATCTACAGCACAGGCTGGCCTTGGGGTTCTGAACGTACTTCCTCAGCCTCCCAAGTACTAGGATTACAAGTCAGTACCCCACATCTGGTGCTAGGACATGGGTTTAAAGACAGCCAATCAGAGCTAGAATCTGTGTTCCAATGACTTTAAACCTATACATTTCCAAACAGAAGAGAAGACAGAGAGAGTTCAACTGTAGTCCCTGAGTGGGAGAAATAGAAAAACTGACAGCCGAAGTCCAGGAAGCAGTAGAGAACCAATTATTTTCAGAGTGAAGACCAAACAATTTCATACGATATGTAGGCCCCATGTCATCTTGATAGGCTCTATTCATTTTCTCATCTTCTAATCAGTTCCCCGAACATATCACAAACGTATCCCACTGGCCCCATTCTGTAGGGGCTTTGAGCCTCTGTGATTTTGTTTCCTCTCACCTGGAGAGCTCCTATTTCTCTTCATAGTTAAACTGTATCCATTCAAACACTATGAGAGTGCTTTCACAGAACACTTACTGGGCCCTCCTTACCTGTCAGGACTGCCCTTGGCACTCCCCACTGATGATAATTTGAACACTAACCATCTCTTTCCCCAGATGGAACTTTAATTTACACCCTACATTCCTGTTTATAATAATAAAAATTTTATTTAGTGAAAAAAGGTTAAGTGGATACTAAACTGTTGAGCATAAAGGAAAAAACCATACATGATGTTCTGAAGCATGATGGGAAACTCTGCTGAGCACAGGCACGAGACAGCAGAATTGAGCTAATCTATCAAAGGAAAGGTGAAGCAGTAGTAGTAGCTAATAGGGACCTACCATCCCTTACAAACCAATGCATCCAGCCATGCAGTAGATGCTCTTACATGTGGAGAGAAATTAGCATCAAGGTCAAGAGTTAATAGAAACATAGAATCTCTTTGTAGAAAGCCTAGCCTAGAACTTCAATTGGAGAATGCTGGAGCACGTATATCAGTTCTAAACACACATTCTACTGGTATGACCTTTTGATCCTAGATTATTCTCAAACTCTCAGAGCCTTTTTTTTTCTTATCTATAAAAGGTAGACAAAGATATCTTTATCACAGGCTTACTTTAAATACTAAACTGTATAATGTACTTCTATCACCATAACTGGAGAAAAAACAGTTTTGATTGGCAGGCTGAGGTGCTCCTAAATCATGCATTGTGGAAGGAGCCATGTCTCCGCTGAAGAGGAGATCAGGGATACATTCACAGAAAACTAATTTTCCACGCAGGTGGAATGAAGTGAAAGCAAGCTCCGTGTACCACTAAAACCATTTAATTATGAAATACATGTGTGAATTAGCTAGTCACATCAGAAACAGGAAGAAAACTGGAGAAAAAAAAACATACTAAACCCAGAAAGCTCTGAACACCCCAGAAACAACTCACAGACTATATGAAGTTCAAGAAAAAAACAAAGGCCAAAAAAAAAAAAAAAAAGAAAGAAAGAAAGAAAAAAGAAAATGAAAAAAACTATTATGCTTAATCTTTACACACCAAGAAAACTTTGACTATTTTCAGGTTACATCTTGTTTTACATGTTCTTTATGCTCATTGTAACTAGTAAAATTTTAAGGCATACTATCAAACTGTTAAAAAATCAAGTGCTGACGAAAATGTATTCGTATACTTTTATGCAAAAATGCTTAAAATATGTACATTTATATTTGTTTTTTTAAAATAAAGTTGTTCAATTTAAAAAAAAAAAGAAAAACAAAGAAGCAATCTTTTATCCTCCTCCCCTCCCCCCAAGCTGGGTACTAAACCAGGACTCCAAAAGTTATAAATGGGGATACCTCATCTTAACCATTAATACTAACTGCTAACAAAAGTAGATTAAAAACACACAAATAAGGCAAGGCCCTGCCTAAATGTTAACTACAATGCACCGGGTCAGCTCTCCTGCCTCCTGTTCTACTTCCCTAGAGTCAGCATTTACACACTGTTACACCTGACTGCAAGCAAAAGTGTGGTAATTTGTATCCTGTCAAATAAACTCACTGTACCTGTTTCTGTCTAGTGAAATAATATTTTAGAAGGTTTTGTAGACTCTTATGAAAAATTACTGGTTCAGAAGCGAAAGAAAGAAAATTCTTGACGCCTGAAGCAGTGGGTTGAACTCATGTCCACAGAGTTCATACAGGGCAACTTGCAGTCACCTGATGGAGCGGTGATGGTAGACACTAAGTGTCACTTTTATAGATGTTTCATGTGTCTCCCTCTTGGAGATCCTTTCTTCTCAGACACAGTCAACCACTGAATGGGCTGACTCGCTGGCACGGGCAGCTCATACAAGCAGCACAGTAAAACCCTCGTGGAAACCTTCCCTCGACTCTTCAGCACAGCATATGCTTTGTGCAGGAAGCTGCATGTGCAGGGAACTAGCCAGCGCAGCACTGATTAGCTAAAAATCTAAACAAAAGCCACTGTCTCTGGGTCTTCCTATCAAATACTACTGAGCTGTTATTTAAAGGAGCTAATCTTTAAAATACCCATGGATGTAGACCAAGGATTACAGTAAGAGTGAGAAGTCTTATCTTCCCACAGGCAATCCTGCCTCAAGATTTGCATAAATCACTGTTGCCACTTAGTGTCCTTGGCAGAGATGAGCAAACTCTCACAGAAAGCGTCATCTCCATGCATTTGAACTGGAGAAAATTACCAGTGTGATTGTAGTCAACTTGAGCTAATCTATCAAAGGAAAGGTGAAGGGACTGCTCCTGTTCCTGCCCTCTTTCCAGCACAAACATGATGTCATCACCTTCCCTATCAGTGACTACCCACCCCCATAGATGAGTAAAAGTGATGTCCAGTACCTTTTAGGGCATTTTTTTTATTCATCTGTAGCATTGCATTAAAATATATTGATGAACAAATGGGACCACAAGGGGATAAACACCAGTCTAATAAAAAACCTTCTTAGACTGAAAACCATGACCAAGTCAGATGATCTGGAAGTGTATAAAAAACTAGTTATGCATTGTCTAACACTGCTCCTCCAAGAGCATATAGGCTTCGCAATAAATTGGCTTCTGACAAGTTTTCCAGTAGTAAATGCATTACTATCGTAACAGCTTCAGTTACAAATAAAGTACCCAGAGCAGGACACTGAGCTTCCTAAGTAGGCAGCCTGACTGGACCTCATTCAGATAAGTCTCTAGCATAGAATCCATTGAGATACTGAATCTACAATGGGTCCCTGTTTGTCTGGATTGACGAGTGGCAATGGAAATGTGCAGGATCCGCTGTGGTTCTCATAAAGACCTGTTGTGACTGAAGGCCAGGCGGGCACCATGGTGGCCTCCATGAATGATCCAGGAAGAAAGGTTTTGTTAAAACAAACTGTAGAAAAATGTCCACGTCTGATATCATATATTTGCAGTAGGTGCTGCAGTTCCATTCAAATTTGTTTTGAACTGAAAAAGTTTTTTTTTTTAATTTTTAATGGAGTTGAAGATTTAACCAGCATAGTTTATCGAAGATCTCTGTTACACAACCTGATCTGTAACAGTGGCCCTTGTCAAGATCATAAAGCAAATCAGATTTGTGTTCCATTCGCAAGTCTCATTTCATTTCTCTGCTTAAATGAATGTGTTACTACAAATCCCTGTGACAACTGTCTCACTTCTAAACTCCAATTATAAAACAGAAAGGACAGAATACCCACAGGACAGCCCCATGGATACATACAGTAGACAGGTGAACAATCGCTTTGTTTGGTTTGGTTTATAGGGATTTCTATTTTAATTTTTCTCACTATAACCTGCCATCACCCTTACAAATCTTCCATGAGGCTGCCATGAAAAAGGGTGAACTGGGGGTTGCTACAATCATACAAGCCCTTAAGACTATCAGGATTACAAAGTGTCTATTCAAAAGATCTCCACAATCTGGATCTAAGTAAGTCAGGCAATAGTTTACAAAGATAAACATCCAACCAGTGGTTTAAAAGCCCAAGTTATTCCAAACAATTTGGAATCTACTCTTTCAGCTTCTAGCTTTCTATGTTAGCACCTGTATGGCCATAACTCAGCCGGCTTTCTCTCTAGCGCCATGGAATCGGGCAACTTCTTTTAAGCTCATTTTCAAGTGTTCTGCAATTCACTATTTTATTTGACTTCCTATTACCAGTTGTTTGTAGAGATATGTATTTTCTTCAGTTGTCCCTCTATATGACATTCAAAAGTTTATCTACTTTGGGCTATTCATCAGGGTAAAATTTAAGATGTGGGAGATGTTTGCCCTCCTTCTGTAAAAGAGAAGTGTGACTACATTGTGCAATTTTGTCCAAAACAACCTTGGTTTACAAATGTGTGTGCCGTGAATAACATTTCCTCACTCACTCACAAAAGTTGTTCATGTGAATAAAAAGGACTGCAGTAACTCAGAGAGAGGAATGCTGAAAGAAGCTAAACAGCATAGAGCAGACACACTAGATTAGGGAAGGATACATGAATGTGGAGAGTGAAGGGCACGTTCTTGAACCTCCAGTTCTGCGTGATTCCAAAATGAAGGCGAAGGACTTGAAACATTGTCCTATGGGCCAAACTTTTGCTCTAATTTTTTATGTTTGGGGGCGAAAAATATAGATGAGACACAGTTGTTGCCTAAGCAAATACTACAGTCACTAGGAATGACATTAACTTAGCTGTTGTTGTCCCTAAGATGAAATAATGCCCAGAGACACCTGCGAGAACCCAAGGATCACAGAGCTTTTCTAGGACCTACTATCTTCCCTTCAATGCTACTTACAATGATGACACATGTCCTTTGCCATCTTCTAGGCAACTTTTATGAGAAACCACATGACCCACGTATCCACAAGCCAGGAAGAACCAGCAGAGTGTGGAAAACACAGGTTCCAAGTATAGAGAGATTATTACCAAATTACCAAATACCAATGCCTGAAGAGGCCAGTGGAGAACAGATCAAACCCACTTGGCATCTCTCAGCTTGGAGTTCCTCTATATGATACCACAATGAAAAATGGTCACCAGATGAGATAACAGCAGTGGCCACCTCAGACCTGGAGGAGTCTTTCTTTACCTACAGTCCATCACAACTGTGCACACATTTGCCATAAGCCTACCTAACACCATAGGTCATCTTGGCTGCCTGTGACTGAACAGGTAAAAATGCATACCTCTCTCCCTGCCCTCCTCATTAGGCACAAGCAATGCACTTTAGAGAAAGGAGCAGTAGTGGAAACAAAAGGGAGGGTGGGGAAAATAAGAGAAGGATCCAGAAAAGACACGGCTCAGTTGTCATACTAAAGAACTGGAATTCTGGTCTGGCCAAACTCTTGTTGTGTGGTTTTGGACACCCAATGGGTTTTACTGGCCATCAGGCTCCCTGATCAGTGACCAAACACAGCTAAGCTTCAAAGGGGTCGTGTGGCTTTGATGAAACTGTGTTCGGACAAGTATTCTGTACTACGAGAAGCGTGAAAGAATCCTACAAAGCCTCTGTCTTAGTCAACATTTCTATTCCTGCACAAACCATCATGACCAAGAAGCAAGTTAGGGAGGAAAGGGTTTATTCAGCTTAAACTTCCACATCGCTGTTCATCACCAAAGGAAGTCAGGACTGGAACTCAAGCAATCAGGAAGCAGGAGGCCATGGAGGGATGTTACTTACTGGCTTGCTTCCCCTAGCTTGCTCAGATTGCTTTATTATAGAACTCAGGTCTACCAGCCCAGGGATGGCACCACCCACAATGAGCTGGGCCCTTCCCCCTTGATCACTAGTTTAGAACATGCCTTACAGCTGGATGTCATGGAGGCATTTCCTCAAGGGAGGCTCCTTTCTCTGTAATAACTCCAGCTTGTGTCAAGTTGACACAAAACTAAACAGTACAGCTTACTTACCCCAGACATAACTCCCTCTTATTTCATTGAAAAAGAGCACATTTCCTGATCTTCAAGAGTGGTGAACAAATTCTAGTTAGTTAATGAGTTCTTTTATAGCTGGAATCTGGCCCTATGTTTTGGAACAGCTGTAATTCAAGTAGGGTGGACTGAAGACAATGAGACAACTCAATAATTTTCAAAAAAACATTATAAGGACTTACACTGGGATCTGAAGACCCTACAATAAGCTACTGTGTCTTAATTTTTACTTTTCTTTCAAACCTGTAGTATATAGTAGAGGCCTATGAGCCCATAAAAAAAAGGGAAAAAAAGAAAAGAAATATAATCAAGCAAGAAATGGAAGCAATAAACTGAAAGAAAACAACTTAATTTACCTACTTGGACAACTCCCAGGATTATCTAACATGTCCAACTATCTAGACAAAAAAGTTTTAGACATAAGCACATGGGGTTGAATCTGACCCATACTGAAATCCTCACTTATTCCTGCAAATAATTTTATCCTAATATACTGACTGCCAGATGGATGCTTCGCATTCCTATCTCTCCTCCTCATACCTGTTACCTTGCTGCCTTTAGCCAAAAGGACTCTAAGAATACCTACCATCCTGACTCAGACCCTAACCCCAACCCACTCTATCCACAACTTTATAAACAGCTCTTTCTGCCTCTAAAAGTCACATATTCAGAACACAATGAATGCATGGTGAAAGATTTGACAAAACAAGATAGCTCCAAAGGAAAAAAATATTAAATAACAGCAGCCACACGGGTGTAGCCACCTGGAGCAGCAGGCTATGAAGTTTTAGGAGAGTGATTCTTCACAGCTATTTGTGAGACTACATTGTAATATAATAACACCTTCTCCCATATTCTCTTCTCATCTCACTGTAAAAGATTACAGCCCCATAAGAAGACTCTCCAGATACAATCGAAACTATATTTGGTCTCAAGGGGAAAAAAAAAAAACCTCAGTAACTTCTTTTTTTTTATTAGAAAGAACTAATAAATGAAAATTGTCTGCTGATCATTCTTGGCATACTCTCTGACTCTCTGTATGAATTTATATAATCATATAGTGTCTGGTTATTAATGAAAATGTATTTTACATGAAATCCTGTTACGGCTTCATGCTGGTGGAAAATCGTGATTCTTCTTGAGATACAACTAAAATCAAAACACTATATTTTAAATGTCTTTAATTTCACTCTACATAACCTCCTAATTGCACTGTAGAAGCCTTAATTCCATTTTATTTTACTTCAATATTTACATTAAGTAGTCTGTGGTACTCAGAAAAAGACAGTCTGCTGTTAAAACTTAGATATCTTGACATACTAAAAGACATTTACAGACCAAATTTAATAAGAAAAAAAAAAGATTGTTAATGACCACCCAATGGAGCCTCCACAATCCCTTATTGTATAAAGCAACATAGAGAAACTAGAACAGGAAACTTTCAGATTGAATTGGTTAATGTAAATTGCAAGTGTTTGTGTGTATACATACATACACAGACAAACATATATACACACATACATACATGCATACATACATACCATCAGACCAGATCAAAAAGTCATGAAGCAAGTATACTTGCTACATGACTGTATCTCCTAATATTTATTAACATCACATAGAAAGTGTTTGTGGATTGAAGGTATGCATTGTACCATGAAGTAAGCCCTGTTTGTACACATGACTGACTCAACTCCCAGGACAAATCAGGTACTAAACTGTTAACAAGGAGTTAGAAGTCTTAGTGTCTATATGGCTTCTGGATTTATGTCCAGCTCTGTACTGTCTACCCAGAGCCAAGTAAAATTTAACCAGAATTCAAAACATTAAGGCTCGTGATAGGTCAAGAAGCATAGCTTGGAGGAATGGCGGATGAGATGAAGATGCTGAATGTACACTTTTCAGGAGAAGGTAGATCATTAGCTAGGGTTGTTGGGAAAATGAGCCCCATCAGTCCCATGAACAGCAAAACCACTGACCTGTCTTTCTCAGAGAAGGATTAGTTAGATATCCTCAGTGATTTCCCAGAATGCTTTTTAAAAAAGAATTCTTCAGGTCTCCATCATTTGGACCACAGGTATTAATAGGCTTTTATAAAATTGTCCTTGTAATGGTAAGGTGCTTCTAAAGTTGACAAACATAATTTTTTTTCAAACTGTGATCAAAAATATTGGTGAACAGGAAAAAGAGGGGTAAAGTAATTTTCAAACAATGTAGTCTTGTTTCAATTTTCAGAGAAGCAATGTGTTAATAACTGAACTATTCACTTACTTCGACCACAATAGATTTTTTTCCCACTTCTCTTTAATGTCACAATTTGATCATAAGAAAATCTTGTGAGGAGAAATATGAGACAGAGTTCCAACTGTACATTTAATGATTTTCAGTTGTCTCGTGATTACTGCTCTGTGACAAAGAGCTTCCTGATGTTTAGGTTCTCAGCTTCAGAACCGAGCTCAGGAATTATCTGTGTAGGATTCCTGGGCACAGTGTGAAAAGGAGAGCTTCAAGAAAAAGATGAAAGTGTGGAACAGGGGAAAAGGACTGGCTGCATATGAAGCAAAATGGGAATGTTTCAAAGCCAAGCCTTCTTCCTGCCAAGAAAATTACTAACAACATATTAAAAGTACGGTGGCTGCAAAAATGGCTCAGCTGACAAACTGTCTCACACATAAGCATGAGAACCTGAATGCAGATCTCTAGAACCCACATAAACAGTAAATGCAACTATGAAGATCTGCAGCTCCGTTTGTGATTAGGAATACAGAGGCTCAGGATCCCTGGAGCTCACTGGCCTGCCAGCCTAGCAGAATCAATGCACTCCAGTTTAGTGAGAGACATTATTCCAAAAACGTGTGTGTGTGTGTGTGTGTGTGTGTGTGTGTGTGTGTGTGTGTGTGTGTGTGTGTGAGAAATTCTCATCGTGAGAGTGAGATAAGCCAGAAAGACAAGCTTGGGTGCTAAAGTACTTGCTTTATGCATGGAAACACATAGAGGAGTCAGTCTGCTTCTAAGAATCTTAGAGTCAGTTACAGAATATTTCTATAAGTATAATATGTCCAAGCAACCCTTCTTCTTTACTTTGATGGTGTGTCTAGCTGATGGAAAACCTGATATTCTTATGAATAAAAATAATTCTGACAGTGACCATGTACTAAGTGTAGCAGCTTCACAGGGCAAGCAGGGCTGTGCCGAGGGCCACGGGTGCTGTTGCTGAAGTCTCCACTCTTGTACTGTAAGACTGTCAGCCTGCTTCTTGTAGTCGTGTGTGATGGTATCACTGACAAGTATAGAACTTTCTGTCCTAGTGAATGGTAGTCAAGGCGATCACTTTTCCCTCTCCTTTGAGCAAATAAAGAAATTGCAGGCCGTACTTGACTTTCAAGAGGGACATTTGGTCCTTAGGGCTCAGTGCTCTGTATTGAATAAGAAAGTGCCCTTCAGTGGTGAACAGCTTTTTCCCAAGTCACGGTTATCGGTGCCTGCTTTCCAGAGATACATACAAACTCTTCCAGGAAAGTAACACTGTAGTCATTTCTGTCACTTTTCCATATGTCGTTTATTTAGTGCCTATGTATTTTTGTTTTATTTAGTTTTTTTAGTTCTTACTTCAACTGAAATTGCACTTGCAACTTTAATATAATCACTGGCTAGGGGTGTGTTTCAACAGTACAAAATGTACCTAGTATGGATGAGGCCCTAGGCTCAATCCCCAGAAAGTGCCTCCTCCCATAGATTGATGATTGATAGATAATTAGTAAATGATAAATAGAGGGTAGAGGGAGAGAAGAAGAGAGGAAGGAAGGAAGGAGAGAGGGAGAGGGAGAGAGGAAGGGAGGGAGGGAGAGAGGGGGAAGAGGGAGAAAGGGGAAGAGGGAAAGAGGGGGAAGGGAGGGAGAGGGAGAGAGGAAGGGAAGGAAGGAGGGAGAGAGGGGGTGAGAGGAAAAGAGGGTAGAGAGGGAGAGAGGGGATAAGAGGGGGGTGAGAGGGAGAGAGGGGGAGAGGGAGAGGAAGAGAGATAGAGAGCTCAAGGAACATTACAAGGCCAGGCCACTTCAGTCATATAGTTCAAATGATATGCTAAGTACTCTCTCACAAATATAGACAATTCTACACAATTTTTCCTAATAGCCTACTTTTCTATTGTGAAAGTGTAAAATTTAATAACCATGAAATTATTCACTAAATGATTTTAAAGTTTGTGTTAGAAGGCAAATTGCAAAGAAATTGTTTCTCATTAATACACAGGTTCCCTGTGACCACTCACCCAGAACTTTCCTTAAGTTCAGAAAAACTCCTTCCAAGTTTTTCCCTGAACTTCCCCAAGGTCCATGATGTAGGATGGCACCAGGTTGTTTCAGGGGCTTCCAGTCTCAGTCCCAATGGCAACAGACTTTAACTCCTCACCTAGAGCACTCTCTAAAGAAATGTTTCTTCTGATGCTGAATTAGCTAATTTGAGTTTCAAGTTACAGCAAAGATTTGCCCCCAAGAGAAGTGATGGAGGGAACCCAAGGACCACAGTTTTCCAGTCCAGAAAGATGCACCGGAAGACAGAGCCTATCTCTGCTATACTTCCAAGAAGTCACAACTGTCCTTTATCTGCACCTGGGAAATTCCTGCCTGTTCTCAAAAGCCTCAGCACAATTTCCAGAGCTTCTTCCTTAAAGGTCCTAACACTCTAAAGACAAACAAGTTTGCAGAACATTATTAAATGCATCTGATCAAAAGTCTAGGTTGATTTCACTATCATTTCTATAGAAACCAAAGGTGAAAATACAGAAAAGAAAAATGTCCAAACCCATGGACTAAAGTTAAATTCCACCCACATAGATGGCTCAACTTGCCATACAAACCTGATATCTCAGTTTGATTCTAGGATCATACAGTGGAAGGAGAAAATCAACTTCCAAAGGCCATCCTCTGACCTCTGACCTCTGACCTCTGATCTCTGACTTCTGACCTCTGCAGTGCACCCACACACTCACAAATGCACACACATGCACATTAACAATTTTAAAATTCTCATACAATATTGTAAGTATGGGGATACATGTAGTTATCAGCTATTGAGACTCATGGCTAATAAAAGTATTCTTTTCTTGCCTCCTGAATCCCTACTAGACACAGTTCACCTAATGCCCCCTTCACTGATCCACACACATACAGCTTAAGTCATGTGGTTGATTTTACTTAGCAGATTTTAATAGTTCATTCCTCCCTAGACATTTAATAGCTTTTCCAGATATGGTCTATGCTGTGTTTCCTTTTAGGATGCTTGGGTATGTAACTCTCCCGATGGCTAATGAAAAAAACTGCTCAGCTTAACATAATGGTAGTGCAGGTTTATAATCCTAGTTTTTCAGAGGTAGAGGAAGCTCAGAGATACAGAGAACATTGAGTTCTGGAGCAGCCTGGACTACATAGGAAGAGCCCTTAGCGGTCCTATGTGGTAGTGCATATGTTTAATCTCAGTGCTTGGGTAGCACAAACAGAAGATCTTTGTGATTTCAAGACCAGTCTAATCTATATGAGTTCCAGAACAACCAGGGCTATATGGAAAGATTTCATCTCAAGGACTACAAAACAAGCTAACAGTAAAGAGTATCTCAAACCAGTATCTTAAATCAAAGTTGAAACATTAAAACACTGGCATGAATAGCTAACACATAATTAGATTTTGCCATTCATTTGAATGTGTGTGTGCACATGTGCATGTGTGCACACATGTTTCTTGGATATAAATTATAAGTCCTGAGTCATCTTCCCCATATTGTAGTAATGTGTCAGACACCTTTGCTTATCATTAGCCATAGTTTTTAAGTTGCCACGTGTCAGCTGTGGATTACCAGGCATTTGGCCAGCACTCAGAATGCTCTGAGTTCAGTCTCTAGTACTGCAGAAAAAAAAATGGAATGAAATAAATTAAACTGCCATCTCTAAGGTGACAGTAATGCCAATGGTTCTGAAGAGTTGGCCTCTTATTTTTAAACATAAAATGACTTGAAAATTTTCATCCACAGCTACAATACCCATGCTTAAGAGTGCTAGACAGTATTAGGGAAGTGTTACTCCTACAGGATGCAATGATGGGGGAACTACATTCTTAGCTAATGCAATTTTAACTAACCGCATCCCAGGCTAATTTCTTTCATGGGAAATTTTCAAAATATGAAGTAAAAAAGAAATTAGAGAGGAACAGAGAGCAAAGAAGTGTATCTCACCTGCTTTCATACCATCTGAAACAGGAAGTGATGGCTTCTGGTACCCCTCAAACAATGACAGATTGTCCTTAAGAATGCTGGTGATCTCAGGTCCTCCTCCAAGTCTAACTGCTTTCATCTAAATAAACATCTCAGGGCAGGTTGCAAAATGAACAGAGCAGTAGGAAACCTGCAGAAATCCTAAGTTAACATCAGCCCTAATGGCCACCTTATAAAAGGAGTGATCTCTTAATACTCAGATCCAGCCTTCATATGCACATAAATTCCATAAAAGTGTGGGCTGTGCTTGGCAGGAGAGAAGCACAAAGCAGAGGTGTGGAGAAAACAGTAGCCATGGTTTGGCAGATGACCCTAATCATGTTCCACACTTTCTACTGGAAATTTGTAAGCCCTAAAAGATGAGTTCTCAAAATCGTCAGCTTAAATCGCACCCAAGAAACAGTTTGCCTGTGAACGACCAGCTACAACAACATGGCAACGTGTTGCCAAATTGTCAGTCCGAACTGGCATGGTCCCCACTTGCCAATTTGTCAGTTTCCTACTGGCAAGTTTCCTGCTGTCCACACAGGGCTTATTTGGCAAATCTTAATATACATTTCCTATGGACAAAGGGCCAATATTGGTCCTCGAGTGAATGCATAACCAGTTCCATGACATTTCCAACCTGGATCTGGACATAATATAAAGTTTTCGACACAATTCATATCCTTTGAAGAATGTAAGTTGAGGAGTTTCCTCCTGTCCTTTGAAGACTCATGTAGAAGAGAAAAGATATCCTTGGCTTGTGTTTTGTTTCCCTGTCCTAAAACCAAAGTAAACTGTTATTTTAGCAATGATACCCCAATCAAATCGATTTAGAACAGTTCTTGTTATGAGCTCTCTGAACCGTTGTTTTCAGATAGTGCACTTTGAATCACTGCTCGCCTGCAAGCGCCTCTTTAGGAGGTGCTTGGAGACTTCCAGGTTAGGAGGCAGCTCTCTCCCACCCTGGGTTCTGTGAGAGGAACACAGCCATCAGAACAGCTGGAGTGAGCTGCAGGCTGCAGACCTCTGGCTCTGTGCACTTACTCCAGGTCACTGTCAACAAACTGTCCTCTCTCTGTGAACAGTTTGCAAGAAGCAAGCCAACTACTTCCTCCATGTTCAGGTCGCCATGGTATCCAGCCAAGGGTGCCTTCCTTGCAGCTATGACTATGTGCTTTCAACTGCATATAAAAGTTCTAGGTGATACTAAAGGTTCAAGCCTAAACATTCTAAATGGATTTACATTCTTTTGTTTCAGAGAATATGCAATTTCTGGAAGGGAGAATGTATTGTCAACTGCTTCGATAATTACTAAGCTCTGCTGGGAATTACCTGAGGTTTGTAAGTATGCACCTGCTAACATATGACTTAAGTTTTCATCTTCTACACACACACACACACACACACACACACACACACACACACACACACTGCATCTTAATTCATGTTCAACATGGTTAGTCCTCAGTCTTCTGGGTGACTGGTTAAACATTCTCTTTCTACACATAGTTTTTTTTTCATCAAATACCTAAATGTTTTTTGGTATTTGGTATTTTGATGAATGACTGTATTCTAAATTTTAAAAGTGCTTTAAAATTTTATTTTTTTTCAAAAGGACTATATAAGAGAAAATCAAAAATAATACAGAGTCAGAAAAAATATAAAACTCTAGAGTTTTACCATTTAAATGTCCTGGAGCTGAATCTTTAGATGCCTCACTATCAACACAACCACCCAAAAGGCACTCAGAATGGAGAACTCTGTGTGTATGCAAAAGCACTCCTGGGCTGCTGGGCTGATAAGTGATAAGACCTGAAGTTCCAAGATGAAGCAGTCAAATGGCTAGCTCAGTGTGGGAGGCTCTTTACTGACCAAAGCACTCCTTGTCTACTTGATACAGTCCCCCAAATCAATGTTCTTCCATACTCAAGTCCATCTAAGTTGCATTTAATTACATTTTAAAAGCTACGTATCAGAGCTTGGGGAGAAGGTAGCTCGGTCCATAAGATGCTTGTCATACAAGCAATGAGGACTCAGTCCAGTGTCTAGAACCCAAGTGAAAAGCCAGGTGGTATGTGTTTGTAATTATAGCATGGGGTAGACAGAGATTAGCCTAGCCAAATTTTGGAATACCAGACCAATAAGACACACTGACAAAACAAAGTAGATGCTATCTGAGGACAAATGACACCCAAATTGCCCTCTGACTCCTACAGAAATATACACACACATGCATACATACCATATATACACATGTATTCACAATGCCCATATATGCACGAGCGCGCGCACGCGCGAGCGCACACACACACACACACACACACACACACACACACACACGAATCATTATGTCAAACAAGAAAGCTAACTACTTTCAGTGGTCACCCATGTTTGCAATTCTGGATTTAACACTATTAAGCATTCCAACAATTTGTGTAGCTATGGACTTAGGTGGATTTGTTTCCTTAATTACTATATAATTGTTTTCTCCACTACATACATATCTCACATAGTGCTTTCTAAACAAAGCTTTCCTAATGTTGCTTTTGACCTTTTAAAGCAGAAATTATATAAACAGAAAAATTGTAATGCACACAGAGAAAGCACTGGTTGTGCTATAAAACGCTTGAAAGTCACTGCCAGGACCATTATGACTTGTCATGTACACCGTCATGATACTATGCTCTTAATATAATGAGGATAAGGTTGCCAATGACAGACAAAGAACACAGTTACACATAAAAACCCCCAGAACTAAAAAATTTTTAAAGGAGCAGGAAAGGCAGGATGATGTGAAAGAAGCCCTGTTCATATCTCCCAGTGACTTCAAACCAGCTGATGCCTCAGAGAAATATTTAGAGCAATATTGTGCTTGGAGGAGGTTTTATTTTATTTTTCATTTCTCACTGCATCCATCTGGAACAAATCTCGCTGGGTGTGTTACATCTTGAAAACACTACGAAAAACATTCATTAGATCTGCCTCCCCCCAGATCACAGAACCTCGGCTGCCCAGCACATCCGACACTCTGTCCTGAACAAGGGGGGCAGTGCCGAGGTGAAGGGAGTTGTTTCAGGTGTGGTTTCTGGCACTGCAGTTCCTGGGAGGTGGGATCTGAATGAGTAAGCCATCCCTCTGGCCTTCCCAGTGTACCTATGTAGTTTGTCAAGCCAGGAGGTGACCACTGCTGGCTGTTTAACACAAAAGGAGACCAGTGCCATTGATGTCACGGTGTCCCAAAGAGTCAAGAGAAGCAAGAGGAATTCCAGTCACACTATTAGTATCCAAACAAATACAGGAATTATTTTTTCCTTTGTTAAAGTGAACCTTCATTGAGTCCATAAAATTTTATCACCAAACCTTTTTTAGATTAAAAGAGAAAAGTGTAAGTTAAATCACTCAACATCACCATCCAGAAGATATCTAGACTCTTTCCCTTTCTGTATTGTTTAAATGTACCCACTCTTGAATGGAATTGAATTATATTTCAATTTTCAAAGTTGAGTCAAGTCTTAATTTATGGATAGAAAGGTAATGGGGCCCGTTGGTCTAAACTTTGCTTCTATGGGTGCTGACAGAATGCTTTCTTGGGTCTGTTGTGGGGACTGGGGTACTAATTTGCTTTGGTGCCACCTCCTAGGGGCTGAACAGTACTTACACCACCACAGTTGTGCTGGCTTCCCCAAGTATTCCTCCTATATAAATGTGGGGCTTCTTTTGCTGTAAAAACAAAGCCATCAGTGCATATACAAAGGCTCCGTGTGAGGAACACACACACACACACACACACACACACACACACACACACATACACATACACACACACACCATTTCAGGCCTATTCCTTTGGATTAAACCCAAATAGGCCTGTCTAACTCCCTTATGTCAGGGCTGTGGCTACTGGGTTCTTTGTCTCCCTAGCTATCTACAGAACTTTACACAGGTCTACAGAAGCCATTATTCCTTGTCTGTCTTCTGTCTTCTTCCACAGCTGTTTATGTAACCTGTTACCTCTGGCCAACTTAGAGAAGAAAGTGCTAACATCCAGGAGAAGCCAATAGTGCTTAGCTGATGCTGATGCGAAGGAATCCAGTCCCCCTTTCATTCTAAACTGCAAGCATGTGGCTTAGGGGAGGACAACCTGAGACAGCCTTGGATTTCCTGTTTTATTCTGATCACATCAAACCTTAAGCCATTGACAAGTGCTAGAGCAATACAGTTCTTCAAGAACTGGTGGCAGTTACTAATACCTGGAGATTATTTCAAGCTGCAATTTTTAAACATAACTTCCATCTCACCTTTGAGTTTGGGGCTGATGGCAAGATGCTATTTTTAATTCATAATTAATAGGGTTTTTTAATCTATTATCCCCAACTGCTGGTATAACTTATTTGAAACTATAGTCCAGAACCAAAAGTACCTTGAGATTCTAATCAAGGCAAATACGCCTGTTGTTTGCAAATACACAAATATGGAGATTCCCTTCAAGGATAAAAGTTCTACTGAATTTCAAAGGGAAATGCTTACAATGTGTTTTCTTGGTTTATTAATGGTATATTGAGTCCTTTAAGTGAATCTCTGGAGAATTTTATCAACTCCAAATATAATAAATAAATTTTAAATGGTTATCATTAAAATTAAGATAAAGTCCTCCATGAAGCCCTCCATTTTGGAGATGTAAGTCAAACCAGGTTGAAGAGACAGGGAACCAACATTTTAAGTACACAGAGTACATCAGACCAAAATAATCTTGGAGTATCTATAAATACTGCAAAATGAACTTTCAAGTACCAACAAGAGTTAAAAGATAGTTAAAAGATTTTTTAGTTTATCTACTTAATACAATGTTATACAGTCACTAACAATAGCCAACAGTGCCTGAAAATACTTAATGTTTCACAAAACTCAGTGCATGATACAATTTGTACATGCTAGTACAATTTTTTAAAGGACATAGAATTTACCATAATAAATACTGTGTGACATTATTAGACCTCTGCCTGCTGGGAATGAATGGCTTGACATCTATCCCCAGAACTTGTCAGTATCATCAAATGTGTCTACAATCTTCATGTTCCATGTAGGGTGTTTTTTTTTTTTTTTTTTTTTTTGTCAAAAGTAACATGAATTTTACTTTGAACTTTCAAGTAATTACCTTGATAAAGAAGTTTCTCAATCAAATGTTTAGTGAATTATTTTACAAAGATTAGAAGATTTTAGAAATTGAATGATTTTGTTTTAAGAGAGAAATAAGACTTAAATTGACACTAAGATGATAAAATTGGAGGCATTTTATATAGAAGGCAGACAATGGATAGATAATCAGTATCTTTCCAACAGTTAAACCACATGTCTACCACCAAGTAAACAATGTTTGAAAATTAATCTTCAAATTTTGTGAGAAGAAAAAATAAAAGTAACTTTTGTGGTTAAATAACTGTAGAACATCTTAACAGTTTGATTTCCAGAAATCCCATTTTATATATAAAATATGTCATTTTAATATTTGTGTGTGTGTGTGTATCTGTGTGTGTGTGTGTGTGTGTGTGTGTGATTTGATACTATTTTCAGAAATGAGCAGCACTTTGTGCGGGTTCACTGTGCTAAATGAACTGTTGTGTAATACAAGAAAACAGTATTCTTTTTCTTGCAACTGTGTGTGTTGCCTTCCATCAGAGAACCAGTTTCTGCAAGAGCTAAGTAACCTGCATGATCACCTTGACACTGGGCCTCATAACTGATCCAGAAACTTATATGGAATTTGATAAGCAGTCTGGTTTGAACACAAAATGAAAACCTACCTTTTAAGGGTCCTGTCCTTAAACCTACCTTTTTACAGACGCACCATTTCAAAAATTAAAATCATGTCAACAAAAAAAATGCATCAAGGAGCAGTTACAGGAGGGAAAGATTAATATCCATGATGAGCTGTAATTTAGAACCCTTCCCACACCATCACAAGTGTTTGATGTTTAACCTTTATGCATTTTTAATTCAAGAGCCTCAGCCACACTGACTTTATCTTTCCTTTTAAGCCCTTAAAATACTTTCAGTGTAAGATTCAACCTGAGCAATAGCTACTGGACATTTCTCAAAACAGTTGTAAATTAAAGTAAGAGTGGGTAAAAAATTCATTTTGTACTACTATGCAAGAAAGTAGCCCAAAGCAATCAAGTCTGGATAACAGAGACAGTTTCTCAACTTCTCAACATAACCAAGTGGTTTTCACCCTATGTACAAATATCATGAGTAGTAACAAAAGGCTGGGTTAGATTTGCTTGGTTAGTTTAAGCCAGGTAGAGTTTTGAAAAGTGCTACATCTAAGCAGAGAAAAACCGATCAAGCATGACAAAATTTAACGTGTGAACCAATGACAATTATTCTAGTGATCAGTTCAGATAAAAATGAAATTTTAACTTTAAAAACTACTGTCTAAGTAAAGAAGTTTTAATCTTCAAACATAGTGATTTCACATTCTTTTCTATTTAAAAACTTTGAGAAAATTAATAACTCACTGCTAGTGCACTGATAGAAAATAAACACATCCCTTCTGCTTGCTCCATTCAGAGTCAAAGCTTTCTAAAACAAAGTTCTTTAAATATGTCAGTTACTTTACATCTATAATGTCATAATATTTAGAGACCATTTTAAACATTGAAGCTAAGGTTAAGTTTAATGTTTACCATGTACTAAGATTATTAAATATTTCAGCATATCTCTTTCTTCCCCCAAGAAACGGACAGTTTATAGGCAATCACCACAATTAACATTACCACTCTATTTAATAGATGCTTTCTTAAGTACGCACCTTGCTCATTAATACAATACAACCTTGGGCTCACTATACTGACACCTCCCCAGGTTAATCAGCAACTAGGTCACTTAAATGAGCTTCACAGGGAACTCTCACAGTTCAGCCTAGTTTAATAGACATAATCCTCTCCTGCAACTTCTTTCTAAAGTTTGCTAACAGAGCTCCATCAAGGAAGAACCCAGGAAGAACACTTTGGCGTCCTGAATCGGAAACGTTCCTTTGATCACACAACGTAACAGCTGCATTTCTGTGCACTTAGGAGAAACATGAAACTCACCAGATTTGATTGTTTGTTTTTCATTTGGGCAGTCTTCTTCACAGATGAGCCTCAATGAGCCGTCTCTTCACTTCATTCTGCGAAAACCCGAAAACCCGGACGGTGCGACAGGTGCAGAGAGAGCAGCAGCCAGCCTGTGGTCCAGGAGGTCTGAGCAGAAGGATGGCCAGCTCAGGGCCGTGCAGAGCAGGGAGGGGAGCCAGCTACAGGTTGCAGTGATTGGCTTTAGCAGCTGCTTTCTAGCTTTGCCTCCAGTAGGTGGTAAGTTTACAGATGACGGCTATGTTGCTGCTCCTCTGGCTGAACCCTAGTGCCTTTGTATCAACTGGAAGGAGGGTAAACGAGCTTGGTAATGAACCTTGCATCTGACCACATCAACTACCGTGTAAAGCAAAGGAAGTCGTGTCTTTGTGCCCTTCGTTTTTTCCTTGGCTTCCTAACTGGATAATAATTACCAACTTCACCCTACACTGTCTGTGAAGCACATTGATTATTAATACTTGCATGAAACATTTCCTGACCCAGGTCCTATTTATAGCCTAAGACTCCTTTGTTTACAGCGCCCTTGTGGGATCAGGAGGGAAGCTACCATTTACCCTGCGCAGCAGGGGGCTTGTCTCTCCAAGGCTCATTACTTGCACTAAATATGAAATAACATGTCCCCAATGGTAACCAAGCGAATGGTGACGCCATTGTCATCCTCTTCCTTGTTCACTCAGAATGGAGCAGGGCAGTTGAGGTGAAGCAGGTGCAGAGCTGCTCCTGGTGGTGACAAGCAAGTGAAGCAAGTGCTGCCCCTGAGGTGACATCCTCGCCCTGGGAATGCGCTGGACCTCCCTGAAGACGCCCAGGTTTGCTGTTTTCCCCCACACATCGTGTAGTTTTAGAAATAGGATCCGGAGCACAGGCAAGACGTCTTTCACTTCCGTAAAAGTGTTCAAGAGCAGAAAACACCTGTATATTCTTCTCTTGACCTTCATGATGCCTTACTTTTCTGTTTTACCACGGACTTGCCAATGGGTGATGAAAACCAGGAGGAAGTTTTTCTCCAGCACCACCTTCACCAACTGGCTCTTACATCCCTGATTCTTCACTCTGAAACTAAAGATGCTAAGTTTCACCAACTTTTAAAATGTTTAGAGGATTATGCAATAGTGACCAAAATAAATAAATTAATTAAAGGCTCTAAAAGAACATGGTAATAATACACAATATATTTGATATGACTTAGAGTCCTATAGTTCTCGGTACACATGTTCACCAGGAAGTGTCGTCAATAATACCTTAAAGAGTTTCCATATCAGGTCACTGAAGCTCCAAAAGTTTTGTGACTTATTTGATTGCCCAGAGTAAGTCCTCTGGTTCACACGGAGAACGGCTCCTTCTGTTTCCTATTGTCTAGAGCTGCGTTTTACTTATGTGACTTTCATTTTCTATTGTCCTGTAACCCACCCTCAAGAATCCAGGGTCTCAAAACAATTTGCATTTGTTCTTCTCTCCCACTTCTAGGAGCCAGGGTCGCCATATGGCCACTGCTCAGAGCCTTGTCATATTACAGTCCCATCGTGGCAATCAAATTCTTTCCACAAACCTGCATGGTTATTGGCAGAACTTCTCTCTTGGAATTGTGAAACTGAGGTCACTAGTTTTCTTGTAGTCAGTCAGTGACCACTCTCAGCAAAAAGGGCCACCCAGAATTACTCACCATCTGGTCCTGACACATCCCAGACGCTTGCTCTTTGTCACAGGTAACAGGACAATCTACCCACACTGCTCAAAGAGTCTTACCGAACATACATAGTTTTATGTCTATAACCACATCATCTGGGCCACAGTCTTAAAATTAGAAAACAAAGAAACAAACAACAAAAAAAAAAAAACAAGATAAAAAACATGGTTTTCCAACAATCGAAGGAATGAGATTGTTCTGGGAGTATGGGTTGTAACATCCTGCCCCTTCTCACCAGCAAATGCTAAGAGATGAACATAGCACGTATTTTCTTTTTTTATTATTTTTTATTGAATATTCTCTGTCTTTACAATTCAAGTGTTATCTCCTTTCCACCAATCCCATCCCTCCTCCCCCTCCCATGACCTCCATGAAGGTGCTCCCTCTCCCAACCTCCCTCTCCTACCTCAGTGCCTTGGCATTCCCCTACACTGAGAAAACGAGCCTTTGCTGGCTCAAAGTCCTCTCCTCCCATTGATGCCAGAGAATGCTGTCCTCTGATGCATATGTACCTGGAGCCATGGGTCTCTCCATAAAAACTCATTGGTTGGTGTTTTAGTCTCTGGGAGCTGTGGTAGGTTTAGTTAGATGATAATTTTGTTCTTCCCATAGGGTTGCAGACGCTTTCAGCTCTTGAGTCCTTTCTCTTGCTCCTTCATTGGGATCCTCATGTTCAGTCTAATTGTTAACTGCAAGCATCCTCCTCTGTATCAGTATGGCTCTGGCAGAGCCTCTGAGGAGGCATCCATATCAGGTTCCTGCCAGTAAGAGCTACTTGCACTTAGTAATAGTTAATGGGATTAGTAGCTGAATATGGGGTGTATCACCAAGTGAGGGAGTCTTTGGATAATCTTTTCTCCAATCCCTGCTCCTCTATTTGTCCCATTATTTCCTCCCATGGGTGTTTTGTTTTCCATTCTAAGAAGGACTAAGGCATCCACCTTCTGGTCTTCCTTCTCTTTGAGCTTCATAAGTTCTGTAAATTGTTTCTTGAGTATTCAGAGCTTTTTGGGCTAGTATCCAGTTATCAGTGAGTGCATACCATGAGTGTTCTTTTATGACTGGGTTACCTCACTCAAAATGATAGCTTCAAGTTCCATCCATTTGCCTAGGAATTTCATAAACTTGTTGTTTTTAATAACTGAGTAGTACTCCATTCTGTAAATGTACCACAATTTCTGTATCCATTCTTCTGCTGAAAGACATTAGGGTTCTTTCCAGCTTCTGGCTATTATAAATAAGGTTGCTATGAACATGGAAGAGCATATGTCCCTATTAGATGTTGGAGCTTCTTATGAGTATATGCCCAAGAGTTGTATTGCTGGGTCCTCAGGAAGCACTATGTCCAATTTTCTGAGGAAGCACCAGACTGATTTCCAGAGTGGTTGTACCAGCTTACAAACCTACCAACAGTAGAGTAGTGTTCCTCTTTCTCCACATCCTCACCAGCATCTGCTGTCACCTGAGTTTTTGATCTTAGCCATTCTAACTGGTGTGAGGTGTAATCTCAGGGTTGTTTTGATTTGCATTTCCCTAATGACAAGGGATGTTGATCATTTCTTGAGGTACTTCTCAGCCATTAGATATTCCTCAGTTGAGAATTCTTTGTTTAGCTCTGTACCCCATTTTAATAGGATTATTTGATTCTCTAGAGTCTATCATCTTGAGTTCTTTGTATATATTGCATATTAGCCCTCTATCAGATGTAAGATTGGTAAAGATCTTTTCCTGATCTGTTGGTTGTCATTTTGTCCTTTTGATGGTGTTCTTTGCCTTACAGAAGCTTTACAATTACATTGAGGTCCCATTTGTTGATACTTGATCTTAGAGTATAAGCCATTGGTGTTCTGTTCAGGAAAATTTCCCCTGTGCCTATGTGTTCTAAGCTCTTCCCCACTTTCTGTTTTATTAGTTTCAGTGTACCTGATTTTATGTGGGGGTTTTTGATCCACTTGAACTTGAGCTCTGTACAAGAGATAAGAAAGGATCCATTTGCATTCTTCTGCATGCTGACTGCCAGTTGAACCAGCACCATAAATTGAAGATGCTATCCTTTTCCCACTGAAAGTTTTTAGCTCCTATGTCAAAGATCAAGTGACCATGGATGTGAAGGTTCATTTCTGGGTCTTCAATTTTATTTCATTGATCTACCTGCCTGTCTCTGTACCAATCAATTGTCTCTGTGCAGATCAATATTATCACAATTGATCTGTAATACAGCTTGAGGTCAAGAATGGTGATTCCCCTGGAAGCTTTTTATTGTTGAGAATCCTGGGTTTTTATTATTCCAAATGAATTTGCAAATTGCTCTTTCTAACTCTATGAAAAATTGAATTGGAATTTTGATGGGGATTGCATTGAACCTGTGGCCCATACTTAAACATAGTAAAAGAAATGTACAGCAAACTAGTAACCAACATCAAACTAAATGATGAGAAACTTGAAGCAATCTCACAAAAATCAGGGACTAGACAAGGCTGCCCACTCTCTCCCTACCCGTTCAATATAGTACTGGAAGTACTAGCTAGAGAAATCAGACAGCAAAAAGAGGTCAAAGGGATACAAATTGGAAAGGAAAAAATCAAAATATCACTATTTGCAGATGATATGATAGTATAATTAAGTGACCCTAAAATTCCACTTCTACAGCTGATAAACAACTTCAACAAAGTGGCCGGATATAAAGTTAACTCAAACAAATCAGTAGCCTTTCTCTACTCAAAGAATAAACAGGCTGAAAAAGAAATTAGAGAATTGACACCCTTCACAATAGTCACAAACAAAATAAAATACTTTGGAGTGACCCTAACCAAGCATGTCAAGGATCTGTATGACAAGAACTTCAAATCTCTGAAGAAGGAAATTGAAAAAGACCTCAGAAGGTGGAACGATCTCTCATGCTCATGGATTGGAAGAATCAACATAGTAAAAATGGCCACCATGGATTTTCTATTCAACAGTTGTTTATTTCTGATATATTTGTATGAGTTTTGCGCCACTTATTTTTTTAATACTCAGACCATAAAACTTCTGGGTATGGTCTAGCCTAGGTCCAAGGTTACCATACTTAAAACACAAGGCAACTCCCAAAGCCACCCCCAAAAGAGAAGTACCCCATTGCTTTCCAAAATTGGTAGCCCTGGGTTTTGACCTTGGGTAAGCTTGTCTCCAGCCATGTGGTATTGGATGGACTGATTGAAGTTTCTTCACCTTTAAAAGGAGATAAATGTCCTATCAATAAGACACTCACAGGGTCACAGGCACCATTGTGTAAAGTCTTTTCCTCGGGAAAACATTTAGTTTTAGAACATGAAATTTATTGACATGGTTTTTAACTTCAGTAAATGAAAGGCCTTAAATAATATCAACACTGGTATTTTGTTTGTTTGTGTGTCTTTGTTGTTGTCCTGTGTTTGTTTGTTTGTTTGTTTGTTTGCTAATCTTAATCTCTTTGAACCCTGATTATGTCAGATTTGTGTTCTGGTAAAATTGGAGGTCTTTAATGGATAAAATATTTAGCAGTTCACGTGTGCCTCTCTTTCTCTTTTTAAGATCATTCCACTTAACCTTCTGTTACTTGTAGGCCAGGTCTAAGCTTTGTGCTTATAATCATTGTTTGATATTTTAAAATAACACATCCTGAAGCATTTGCTCATTACAAACTTTTCTTTAAATATAACACAAATACAACATAACTTACTACAAAGATAGAAAAACATATTTGAAATTAACGGTTCTTCCTTCCCTGTCCTGACCCACCTACCTTCTTTTTTTAAATCTTATGTTTTTATTATAATTACTTCTTTCAGACAGCATATTATAATTACAGTTTATCCTCCCCCTACTCCTTCCAGTTCCTCCCCACAGCCCCTCTCTTCTGGATCCAAACTCTTTTGTTCCTCATTAGAAAACAAACAGATGTCTAAGGAATAATAATCAAATAAAATAAGATTTTTAAAAAAGCAAACAAGTTGGAATATGACAAAAGAAGAAAGCAAAAACCAAAAAAGCATAAAAATGTATATAATAGATACAAAGACACACATTGCCACACACACACACACACACACACACACACACACACACATGCATATACACAGAGACACACACATGTTCACACATACATAGACATAAAGAGAAAATGTTCACACACGCACAGACAACAACACATATTCAACACACATGCATAAACACAGAGACACACATGCTTGCACACACAGGAATTCTACAAACCAGAAGCCATATTATATATACAAAGGACTTGTAAAGGGGAAATGTGCCCCGACTTAACATTATAAGACAAAGCACCTCCAAGGATGTTATTCACTTTGTTTCCTGTGGGCCGTCTACTGTTGGGCATGAGGCCTGCCCTTAAGAGAGGTTTGTTTCCCATTGAGACTCCCTTGGAGAAAACTAAATTTTTACTTGCAAGTGGCTATTAATTAGAGCTATCTTTTGGGTTAGGGATGGCGGCATTTGTCCACATCTCTCAGTTCTAAAAAAGACCAACCTCTCATCTTGAACTTGTTCTCTTTCCAAGTCCAGAGCTGAGCCTCAGCATCAAGGTTCATTCCCTGAATAAAAATACAGAACGCTTTTAACCACCCCTCACAATCAAAAATGAAGAAAGGGGGGAGGAGAAAAAAAATCAATACATAGCTTTGATATGCAAATAACATTTTTATATCTAAGGGAAAAATCCTGCAAAACCAACCTTTTCATGGTTATCTAGAGAAAAGGCCCCCAAAGTTTAAAAACAAAAGTGAGACTCAAAAAATGATGTCTTAGAGCAGAGATGCACACATCAGAGGACAGGGCAAGAGCATAACATACCACCTATGCCACCAAGTTGGGTTCCAGACCCCATTTCTCAGGGTTTGGCTGTGAAGACCCAAGGACACTTGATGGAATAACAGAATCAGCTGAGGCTAGCTTTCTTGGAAGTGTTCTGGAGAGAGGGTAAGATGCTCAAGGAAGTTCAAGCTGGCAGTGCAGGAGCAGGAAGCTGAGGTGATAAAGTCAGCACTGGTATGCGGAACACTGGGGCCACAGAGGCCCTCTGTGGGATGGTGCAGGGATGGCAGCTAAGGCTCCTCCCTAAAGGCCTAGAAAATGTGTGAACCACAGAGAGCAGGTTTGAGATAACAGTGTAAGACTCTCCAGGTCAAAGACATAGCAGGGTTTTGTGTCAGGACACCAACTGATGCCATGTAACCAGGCAAGTGGCAATATAGGAACCCCAGTGGCTGGGCAAAAAAAAAGGATATAAGTATCTAAAGACTTCAACCACACCAACATTAGTCTTTACCATTAAAAATAAATAAATAAATATTCTTCTTTTTTCTAAAGAGACTAGTAGCATAAAAGATTATGTTGGAAACAGGAAAATTGTCACTGTCCTACTTGGAATGACAAATAATGTATAATCACACACTATAAACTTCTAGTTAAGCATGTACGAGACATGATATGAATATACTGACTGCATTAAGCTATGTTTTCTATTAAGGTAACATGTTTTTGTTGTGGTATCTTAAAGAAATATATCAAAATTGACTGTCTCACCAGTAGAAGCATGAGCTTTGTGTTCCTGAAAGTACAGTGTGTCTCCCTTTGAGCATGACTCTTATACAAATGACTACCCTTTAAATAGCCATTGAATGCCTATTTGTCAAGCTCTTGAGTAGGTCCTGGACTTCTGGGGTTATGTGAAAGGAATGCTTTCATCCCTTGTGGTTTTTGCAAGGGAGTAAGAAAGGTATTGAGGGACTTTGTGTTTCAGTGCACTGTGTTTAATAATTGGAGATCATCAGTAGTTTATAGAGGGCCATAAACAAGTCTTAGGGATAGTGGAAACCTTCATGAAGTAAATGATATCTCAGGTAAGCTTTGGAGGGGAAATAAGCCTTTTGCTAGAGAAAAAGAGTTGACTCTGGCGATGAAGACATCAGGTACAGGAACTAGAGCTGTCCACAGGCATGCAATATATAAGGATCTAGGGGCTACTCAGTTTGACTGTGGTATAGATATCTACTCCTCCAGATTTTTCTTCCTTTTGAATAGCCCTGAGATGACTCATTAAAAGCTGAATGTGTCATTCTCCAGGATTCTTTGTGCATTACCTCAATGCACAATGTTCGTGTCTTAACTTGTCCTGCATTCTCAATGCTTGATTAAAAATGGGATGATAATGGGCAGGAAATCAGCCACCATGACATTCAAGAATTAAACTTCCCAGGCATAATCTATAAATAGATGATGATATCAATGGTGTCTAACTTTACACTATTAGTTGACTTAATGTCTTAGTAATTATTTCTTGATTCTATAGATAGATATAGATATAGATATATGATATAGATGTAGATGTAGATATAGATCAGATACAGATACAGATACAGATATAGATATACATTCTCCGTCTCAATTCCATTTACTAAAGTAGTTAGATGATCATGGTAATATATTAAAAGGGACCATACATAGCACAGCCTAAAGGCTGAGCCTTTGGATTGTGCCAGTCTCGGTTTCATATGGTTTCAAACAGATACCAAGTATCACTCCTCTAGTCTCCAATTTTTAAAATTGGAGTAACTCCAGTAGTAACTCTGCAAGTTCAGTCACCCTCATTTGTTCAATGGCATGTCTAAGGCAAGGTGTCTGATCCAGTCCTGGGTGAAGTGAAAACTTAAGGGTTCTTTGGAAAGCCAGTTGTGTTAGATGGTGTTTTGCTGGAGCAAACATGTAAAGGAACGTTTTCCTAAAGTAGACACAAATGGAAGACTGATTCATGAAGGAACGTTTCACTGAAACAGACACAGGTGAAAGGATATTCTACTAAAGCAAGAACATAAAAGGACACATTATGAAGGAGTCTTCACTAACAACACGCATGTATTGGTCTGCCTTACACTGTGTAGTTGAGTTCCATTTGCTGAGACTCCATAGAGAGAAATGCACCAAGAAACTTCTGGTAGTATGTTGTAGTTTCTTGACACTTCTGTGGACTTCGGCTGATTGGCAGAGTGATGTCAGCTGAGACAGACACACATGTTGAGATAAGATAGATGCTGAGACAAGACTCATGGAAGACATGTGATGTTTGGTGGGAGTATAAAAAGGACTCAACAGACAGTGATGGAGCCTGGGAGTTTGCATAACTAAATGCTTGTTGGTCTCGCATCTTCACTCATCTTTGATTTACTGAGAGGGGCATATTGAAGAACTTCTCTTAGCATCCCTCCTGGTCCTTCCTGCTGACTAGTGCCAAGGTTGAGGCCTGGTTGTCTCTGCTTGGTACTGCCACCACTACTGATTCATGTTTGTTATCCCAACTCTACCAAACTAGACTACTGATACATCCCTGAAGTGTTTGCTAGTGGATCAAGATTTCCAGACAACATGAATGCTCCAGAGAACCATTTCTAAACAGGTCCACTTCTATGTATCCAAGGGAGGTTAAAGTGTTTAAGATAGGTTTAAAAATAAATACACCTGGGCCTCAGATACAGCGCTTGATTTCCCTTCTATGTTTTTTATTTCATCTCATCAAGTGAGCTACAGCAAAGGAAGTGGGAATATGGGTAGAGTAAGGCAGGGAGACAGTAGGCTATTCTCTCAATAGCTCACTGTTCCTATAGCATTTCTGACATGACTTGGTCTTCTCTGTAACTCTAGCTACTGCCCAACAACCAATGACTGTAGCTTTTACCAGGTATTCTTCCACCAAACTCTTCAATGTTCTCTCCTCCCATTATCTTCTAAAGTAATTATGCTTGACAGTCACCTTCTCACACGGCCTCTGGTGTTCAAAGCTGTGGGTTGAATTGTGACACCACACATACACACACACACACACACACACACACACACACACACACACACACACACAAAGTTATGTTGAAAAGCTAATACTGAGCAAAAATATGGTAAAGACCTACTTTCCTATAGAGGTTTTTGAGGGTAACTTTGCCAAAAGTTAACTCTTTACAGATATAATCAAGATAAGGTCTTTAAGTTGGGTCCTAATCCAATATGATCACCATCTTCATTAAAAGGAGGTAACTTGAACACAGACACATTCATGTACACAGAAAGAACTCCCAATGACAGAAAAGATAAGCTGGCATGTTTCTTCTACAAACTGAAGAATGCCAAGGATTACCAGAAGCTGAGGGGGTATAAAAGAGGCTCGCCATCACAGCACCCCAAAACAAGCTATAACTTCAAACACATTGCTCTTGAAGTTCTAGGCTCCATGATCAAAATAATAACTTTCTGGCAAAGTCTTCACTTTGGGCGCTTCCTTTGGATAATTCACTTCGAGGATGACCTGCTTATATAAGTGACAGACAATGGCAAACATGGTTGACCTTATAGCTGCAGGCAGAGAAAACCCACTGGTTTGAGTGTCTCTTTAGCTTCTGTATTGTGGGAATACAACTAACAAGATACAATGCTATGGTATGAAGAAGCCAACATGGCAACATATTAAAACCGTCAGCACCACCTAAGTGACTGATATGCTTCACTCTATACAAGTACTGTCCGGGAAGGCTCCCAGTCAGTAGCTCTTAAAAAAAAAAAAAAAAAAGGTTATTTTATTTATTTGCATTTCAAATGTTATCCCCTTCCCAGTTTCTCCCCCCAAAAGCCCCCTATTCCACCCCCTCTTCTATGAGGATGCTCACCTACCCACCCACCCACTCCCATCTCGTCACTCTGGTATTCCCCTATACTTAGGCATCCAGCCATCATAGTACCAAGGACCTCCCTCTCATGGATAAGGCCATCCTCTGCTACATATGCAGCTGGAGCCATGTGTACCTTTTGATTGGTGGTTTAGCCCCTGGGCGTTCAAAGAGATCTGGTTGGCTGATATTGTTGTTCTTCCTATGGGTTGCAAACATCTTCAGCTCCTTCAGTCCTTCCCCTAACTCCTCCACTGGGGTTCCCATCCTCTGTCCAATGGTTGGTTTACTCTTAGGAGGCTTTGAGCCAGAGGACTTCATGCTACCCATGTCCATGACCTTTACCCATAGAACCATAATTTTGTTCTTGGAAACCATGGACTTTGGGGCTATTTCTTACAACTCAATAGGTAACTAATATGGGGTGCTGGCTTTATAATGTTTAATCATCAGAAAGTCTACCTTTGTTTTCTAGTTTCCATCATTTATACAAGTAGTTTTACATTAAATCTCCTGTCTTTTAAGCTCAAAGGACTTTATATCTGAATCTGCCTTACAGCCCAGTGTCATATACTCTAAAGCACATGGACAGAGGAGCTACCAACTGTGTTTATACACATTTTATGTACACATGTGGCAGTACCCAATTAATCTCCTCAATCAATCCTGGTATCCCATTCCTTGATAACCATCCCAGTATCCTGGGTTCCCAAATGAAAGACACACACACACACACACACACACACACCCTTTATATTTTGATATGCCTAAACCATCACAATGGCTGGGCTACTTCCTAACTTTCTCGTACCTAAGCTAACTCCCTCCAATATTCCAGAATTGCTACTTACTAAACCTATATTACATCTTGACTGGCCCAAGCCCAGCTTCTTGGAATGTATTCCCCTAGATCTTACATGGTGGCTATACTCTCTGTCCCTCTCAGATGTGGTGTTTTCTCCTCTCCTCCCATGATGGTGGATCTCCTCTCCCTTTCTGTCCCTTGCCCAGTAATCCTAAAAGTCCTGCCACTGTCTCTCTGCCCAACCACTGGCTACCAGCAACTATATCTACCAATCAAGACCAACTGGAGTCAGGATTTCCTCAGTGTCTTATGTATGAACATGCAGATTCTCATGCAACTTGGGGGACCCAAATTAACATAAAATAAGCAGTATTAGGTCAAATCCACTACATATGCAAGCTTCACGTGACCATTTTAATGAACTTTCCAAATATATATAAAGCAAATCAGACTTGTCTTCTTTGCAGACAGTAGCATAAACTCACTGGATAGAATTCTGATTTTCATCTCACTGGGTCAGAAAAATCTTCAAATAACTGCTAAGAAGAAAGAGTCACTATTTCTAACATACCAACATTTCATCCTCTTAGATACAAAAAATGAAGCCAGCATGCATTATTTATATACTGTCACATTATGTACGGTCATTAATAATAACTGACGTGCCACCAAGTCAATTCTGAGTTCCAGAGAAGAATGAGAAGTTACATCTTAATGCCAACAGTAACTCCTTTATTTAGGAGACTGGTCATTTCTACTCTGCAGGCTTCTCACCATCTTAAAATAAAGACAGGTCTAAAGGCAGCTCATCTTTCCATTGCCGCCCTTGCTCATTTCCAGGCTCTTAAACTCATGAGCTTTAATTCCTACACTATCTAATTACAAATCCAAATATTGCATTTTACATTCAGGGGCCACATTTAGAACATTTCCTCAAATGTCTCTTCTTATCACAGAGGATTTAAAATTCTCGTTTTATAGCAATTTTCTTAAGTGACTTGCTTTCAAATACCATTTCTGTAGAAAGAAAAAAAAATTGAAAATATTTATATTTTACCCAAAAGGATATAAAGAGTTCAGCGTACTGAGGTAGATTATTGTCATCTATTCTACCTTGCCTGGCTAGTTCTGTGACTCAAAACTGGCCAAAACCAATTTAGGAACTATAAAGCTTATTTGCTTTCTAGTTTGTAGATGGTCGTGGGAGGAATCCAAGGCATGAACACAAAGCAGGAAGTTGGAGGTAGGAGCTGAAACAAAAACCATGACAGGAGTCACTGGCTTGCTTAGCTATTTTCCCTACCCAGCCCAGGCCCACCTGTCTCACATGGCACCACCGCAGTAGGTTGAGCCCTCCTACATCAATCAGTAATCATGAAAATGCCTCATGGGCATGCCCTAACCTGTTGAAGGTAATTCCTCAACCAGGGATCCCTCTTTCCAAGCATGGTAAGTTAACAAGCAGGATTATCCATCACATTGATTGAATGCATCTATTGTTAAATGTTAGCTGTTTATATTCAGACATATGCTACTGTGTTCATAAGAATTGTCATACGATTGTATATTCTACCTTGGTAATATCTACCCACTTCTCTACCCTGCCTCTCTCCCTCCCCCATTAACCACCTTTACTGCCATAGACAATTTCATCTCTATTCTCATGTCATTTATGATGATTCATAACAAAAACCCTCCTAGGAACCATATGTTTAGACAAAAATCTATGTTTCTTTCTGTTTTCTGATTTAATTCATAACACGATTATTGCCACTGCATTTATTTTCCTACAAACAGAATGATTTCATTCTTCATTATAGGCAGAAAACAACTACATTGTGTATATGTACCTGATTTTTCTTATCCATTTCTCTGTTGATTCTATGGTTTAGGAATGTGAATATGGCTTCCATAAACATTTTTGTGTAAATATCTCTGCAATATATTGATATAGGGTCTTTTGGGTAACTAAGACATGGTTCTTATAATCTTTCTCTTCTCTTCCCAGCTCTTCAACCATGTTCCCTGAGCCATAGGTTCAAGAACTGTGGTTTATAGTTGTACATAAAGCCCACTCTAAAAGAGGAAAATTATACCTGGAACTGGAAACATCGCCAGCTTCTGGAGTCTAATAAGTTTACGAACCTTAGAAAATAAGCTATTACTGCCACTTTGCTAGACCAGTATAATTCCTTACTAAATTTAAATTTTAATCATTATATCCAGGGATAAGGATGGCTACCACCCTCATCAAAGAAAGCTCTCTTTACAGAAAATGGGGACCATAACAGAAAATCACAACACACAATGCAAAGATAAACAAATCCGAGGGAGACCAGCCTCATATACATTTATTTTCAGGGTATTTTGAGAGACATCCACAGTGATTTCCACAGTGAGTAGACTAGTTTACATTCCCTCCAGCCATATATAAGCACTCTCTCTTCTCCATATGCTAACCAACATTTGGTCATTTTTTTTTTATTTTACTTTTTACTTATTCACTTTACATCTCACTCACTGGCTCCCCGCCCAGTCACCCCCCTCCCACAATCCTTCTCCCCTCTTCTTCCTTTTCTCGATTGAGCAGGTGAGGGTCCCTTGAGTATCCCCCCTGGAATTTCAAGTCTCTGCAAGGCTAGACACTTCCTCTCCCACTGAGGCCAGACAAGGCAGCCCAGCTAGAAGAACATATCCCTTGTACAGGCAACAGCTTTTGGGATAGTCTCCATTCCGGCTGTTCAGGATCCACATGAAGACCAAGCTGCACATCTGCTACATATGTGCAGAAGCCTAGGTCCAGCCTGTATGTATTAATTGGCTGGTGATTCAGAATTTGAGAGACTCAAGAGCCCAGGTTAGTTCACTCTGTTGGTTTTCCTGTTGAGTTTCTATCCCCTTACTCCTATTCTTCCATATGAGTTCCCAAGCTCTGTTTGTCTGTGGGTATGTCTGTCTGAGTCAACTGCTGGGTAGAGCCTCTCAGAGGACAACATACTCCTGTCTGCAAGCATAACACAGTATCATTAACAGTGTTAGGGACTGGTGCATGCCCATGGTATGGGTCTCACGTTAGGTCAGTTACTGGTTGGCCATTCCCTCTTAAAAGACTGACATCTAGCAGAAGTGAGATAGTAGCTTGCTGTAGGTTTGACTGGCATTTCTTTGATAGTTGGTGGAGTAGAATGTTTTCATGTCTACTGGTCATTTATATTATATCTTTTGAGAACTATTTACCTTATAAGCCCATTTATTGACTGGGTTCTTGGACTTCTTTCGGTTTAGAATTTTTTTAGTTCTTTATATATTCTAGATGTTAATCATATATATTATGACAAATATTCTCAGCTATATATTTATTCAACCAGTCCTCTGCTACATATATGCCAGGAGTCTCTGACTAGCCCCTGTATGCTTTTTGGTTGGTGGCTTAGTCTTTGGGAACTCCCTGGGGTCCAGGTTAGTTAACACTGTTGGTCTTCCTATGGGGTTGCCATCCCCAAAAAAATTGGAAAGAGTTACATCTGAAAACTCAGCTAAACCACCCCTGGGCATGCTAAAAGATGATCCACCATACCACAAGAAAACCTTCTCTACTATGTTCATAGCAGCCTTATTCATAATAGCCAGAAACTAGGAGCAACTCAGATGTCCCTCAACTGAAGAGTGGATACAAAAAATGTGGTTCATTTACACAATGGAATAGTATTCAACTATTAAAAAGGAGGACATTGTGAATTTTGCAGTCAAATGGATTGAACTAAAAAAATATCATTCTGAGTGAGGTAACCCAGACCCAAAAAGACATGAGTAGTACGTACTCACTGATAAGTATATATTAGCCAAAAGTACAGAATACCCGTGATACAACCCATAGACTCTAAGAAGTTTGACAAGAAAAAAAAGCCCAAGTGAGGATGCTTCAATTCCACATAGAAAGCGGGACAAACTAATCATGGGAGGCAGAGAGAGGGAAGGACCTGGGGGGTGAGGAGGGTGAGGGGAAAGGGGGCTGGGTCAAATACCAGAGGGGAGGAGACAGGAGAGAAGCCCAGAGGGTCAGGAGAATGAATGGAAATATGCTGCAACCAGAAATGAGAAGTGGGGAGTACCTCTAGACAGTATTAGAGACCTGGCATATGAGGCATCCAAGACTCAATGTGGTTGACCTTGACCAAAATACCCAGTGGTGGGGAGATGGAACCTGAAGAGTCCACCTCCAGGAGGCAGACAGGGTCCCTGGTGGAGAGATGGGGACACAAACCCACCTTCAAAATTACTGAGCCAGAATTGTTCCTGTCCAAAAAAAAAAAAAAAAAAAAAAAAAAAAAAAATGCAAAGACAAAAATGGAGGAGAAAGAATGAATGGCTGACCAGTGATAGCCCAATTTGGGATCCATCCCATGAGCAGACACCAAACCCTGACATTATTACTGATGCTTTGCTGTGTTTGCAGACGGGAACCTAGCAGGACAGGATACTCTGAGCATTTCTACCAGCAGCTGACTAAGACAGACTGACTTACGGCTAACCATTGGGCTATGGAAGAGTTAGGGGGCAGATTGAAAGACAATACATTTTTAAAGTAAAGTTGCAAAGTTTATAACCTTATGTGGACTCAAATTAAGTGAAATGCTTAAGTCCTATTTGAATAAGGAACATAAGTAGTGAGGTGTATCTCCCTCCCTCATCTTATTATAGTAACCAAGTCACTCTACTCTCAAAGCAGGAAATGCTGACAGATCTTTTCTGGGTATAAACTTCATTCTGTAAATAAAACTCCTGCTTCACTCATCTGTAACTATGTGTATTAGAGCTAGAGAAATGGTTCACTGGGTAAAGTGTTTGGTGCCTAAACCTGGTAATCTGAATTTGGATTCCCCCATAACCCACATAGAAACCCAATGCTGGGAGATAGAATTACAGGAGACCCTTAGGCAAACTAGCCTGGCATACAAAGCAAAGAACAGAGATAACCTGTCTCAAACAAAGAGGAAGGCAAGGACTGACCCCCAAGATTGCCCTCTGATATCCACATGCACACTGTGATTCTACACTCATAAACATACACATGTGTAAACACACACACAGAGGAAAAAACAGGGAGGGAGGGAAGAAAGGAGGGAGAGAGGAAGGAAGAAAGGGAGAATGTTTCATGCAATCCAGACTGACCTCCAACTTAAAAATATGTAGCATAGATGAGTTTCAGACTCTGGGTTCTCCTCCATCTATCTCCCAGATGATAGAATTACAAATACATGAACCAGCATGCCTAGTTCTTCTTTATTTAAATGTATCTGAAAGTGTTCTTTAATATCATTCTCTCTGTGGTTACATACTACATGATATAGACATTTAGAATTCTACCCTAGTCTACATAGGACTATCTATGGACAAATGAATACTTACAACCTCATCATTGACTAAATTGAATTAAAAATGAATTTTTTTATCGTGACAGTGCAAATACATGAGAGCTCTATGTTTATTTGGTTTGAATACAAGCTCTCGCCGTCCCTGCTTTTGCCTGAACAGGATGTGTGAGCTTTATGAAAGAATAAGTAACTAGCAGAAAATTAACAGAGCAGACAAAGCTGTGGGAAATGAGTTGGGTATTTTATGCAAAGCCTGTATTTTGGCTGATGTTCAACTTCATTCACTTTTTTTTTTTTTTTTTTTTTTTTTTTTTTTTGCCCTCTTGTGCATGTAGGACTAAAATGTGTGTTCTCTCATTTCAAGAGTAAGAGACCCAAAGCAAATAGAGGGATTGCTTGAATTACAGCAAATGCCTTTTCCAAAGAAGATTATATATGCCACATACAAACCAGATCTGAAGTGAGAAGAGAGAAGAAGGGATTAGGAACTGTATTTTGAAACTGAGAAAAAGAAATAATAAATTAAATAATGATAGTAGCTACATAGCAATCTATAAACTCTGGCCAGACATATCCATAGCATATGCTCTTGATACTATAAATTGAAGCTAAACATTCTTTTTTTTAAACAACTTTATTTTACAAAACAAAGATAAATGTACAGATTTTAAACATTTTTTGCTTAAAATTATACATTTTTGTCAGTACTGTTTTTTCAGATATTAAAATAATTTTTACATAAAACTATGTGAATATATTTTTTAGTCAGTACTTGATTTTTTCAAGGGCTTGACAGTATGCATTGAAAACCTAATAGTTACCATGAGCGTAAAGTACATGCAAAACAAAACGCAACATGGAAATAGTCAAAGTCTTCTTGTTTTGTAAATGTATATTTTTTTTTTGTTTTCTTTATTTCTTGGACTTCATACAGTCTGTGAGTTGTTTCTGGGGGAGTGCAAGCCTCTGGGGTTAGCATCCCAATATCAGTGACTGCATATTATGTCTGTTCTTTTGTGACTGGGTTATCTCACTCAGGATGATATTCTCTAGATGCAGCCATTTTCTTAAGAATTTGGTTAAGTCATTGTTTCTGGTGGCAGAGTAGTATTCCATTGTGTATATGTACCACAATTTTTGTATCCATTCATCTTCTGAAGGACATCTGGGTTCCTTCCAGCTTCTGGCTGTTATAAATAGAGCCGCTATGAACATTGTGGTGCATATATCTTTGTTGTGTATTAAAGTGTCTCTGGGGTATATGCCCAGAAGTGGAATAGCTGGGTCTTCAGGTAGTACTATATCCAATTTTCTGAGGTATCGTCAGACAGATTTCTAGAGTGGTTGTATTAGCTTGCAACCCCACCAACAGTGGAGAAGTGTTCCTCTTTCTCCGCAGCCTCGCCAGCATCTGCTGTCATCTGAGTTTTGGATCTTGGCCAATCTGACTGGTGTGAGGTGGAATCTCAGGGTTGTTTTGATTTGCATTTCCCTGATGGCTAAGGATGTCGAGCACTTCCTCAGATGTTTCCCGGCCATTCAGTGTTCCTCAACTGAAAATGTTTTGTTTAGCTCTGTACCCCATTTTTTAATAGGGTTATTTGATTCTCTGGTGTCTAGCTTTTTGAGTTCCTTGTACACCTTGGATATTAGGCCTCTATCTGATGTGGTGTTGGTAAAGATCTTTTCCCATTCTGTTGGTTGCCGTTTTGTTTTCTTGACGATGTCCTTAGCCTTACAGAAACTTTGCAATCTCATTAAGTCCCATTTGTTAATCTTTGACCTTAGAGAAGCTAAACATTCTTGAATGGGTAAAGACTGTGGAATATTAGAATAACACATTTTACTTTTGTGTTTGGTTTTGTGGTACCGGGGATGGAACCCAGGGCCTTGTACATGCCCAGAAAGTTCTCTACCCCTGAGCTACAACCCCAGCCCCAGATAGTAATATTTTAAAGCAAGTTTGTCATATGCCTTATGAAAGTGTATTAAACTCTATCCAGAAACCATGAGAGGGGAATAGAGGGTCAAAAATTTGAAAGCAGAATTGGTGAACTCCCACCTATGTGCCAAAGCTGGTGCCCCTTTTCTATAGTAATGAACCTAGGAGTAGTGCTTGTATGATTTTTTTTGCTAAATAGGATTATGTTTGTGACAGGTGATATTATATATTTCAGTCCATAAATAAAACATCGTAGGAACCCACTGTCTCGGTCATTCATTTCCATGGTTAACTTGAGACCTAATGAAAGCACTGAGCATCTGTGATCGTGGCCACACAAGTCTCAAAGAATACAGCATCTGCTATCTGCCATGCAGTCTTTGCTTATCTGACACTCGGTTGAGTACCAAGAGCAGAAGATCCAGATATTGTACCACACTGAGGGCTTTGTCCATGAATATCCTCTCAAGGAGGAACGGTGGTCATAGGAGGCACATACACATTTGAACACACGGATTTGCCTTTACAAGGAAAACTCTATGCTAAAGAGAATGTAAGAGTCATTTGTCTTACATCTACTTAGTACAAAAGTGGCTGAATATTTTGCACATCATGTTCCCTCTTTACCAAAATGACATCATTTCTTCTGAATACTCTCTCTTTCAACCATGTTGTCAGACACATATGCCCCAGCAATCCGCTCTATAGCACAATTATACCCCTGCTTTTCAAAGCAACTTTTTCCCTTCTGTTTTGGAAAAGCAAGGGATCAAGCTCAAGGCCTGACAGTCCGCTAGGCAATTACACCACCACTGGGCTGCCCCTTCAGCCTTCACACTCCTTTCTGAGACAGTTCCGGGTAGACCCCAACAAAAAGAATTCATAAAAGCAGATGACAACAGATCACTCAAACTCTTACCTGTTCGTCCATATCTAAATGTCTACATTTCTCTTCCAATGTCTAAATGCCTTCACTTTTGAAATGGCTGCCTCATATTCTTCAAATCCAACTGCAGATAATTAACAAGATCCTTTTGTCCCACCCCACCCCCACCCACAGTTGTAACAAGGTTTCCCATAATGTCCAGCCTGGCTTGAGACGTGCTCCTTCCTTATGCTCGGCTTTCATTTCCTATCCACTGTGGTATTTCCCATGAGTTCTGTTTCTCTTTCTCTAAAGCATGAATAACAGTACACATTAAAGATAATTGTTGCTCCTGGCACCGTTTATCCAACTCAGAACAAATACCCAGTTGTACTTGTTAAAATTCTGGCCCCAAATAGGAACTCTAGAAACAGCCTCAGAATTCTTTATTAAATTAAATGTTTGTAAAAACTCTCCTGGGATGGAAGCTATAATTTGGGGTGAGGAATACAGTCTGGTGATGCTTCAGTCTCAAGTATTCAAATTACCAGATTTTAGAAGGATAGAGGTGTAGGTGGTGTTTACTGTGTATGTGGCATTTATTTGTTATATGAGAGTGGATTTAATGGGTCAGAACCTGTGCTCCCTAATATCAGAAAGACAAGTTTCAGTGTCTTATGGCACAGTGCCTTGGAAGACAATAGATTTTTAAAGAGCAATCACTTTGTGATTTTTTTTCAATTTAATGATTGGTGTGATTTGGATAAGAAGTGATAACAGGAACCTTCTGTGTTAAAGACTTGCCTCCAATACTGTAGATCAAATAGAGATGTGATTTAACCATGAGGGTTCTGACCTAGCCTACAGGTTAATTCCCTGATGGATTCATAATTTGATGCTATGATTGGGATTTTATGAAAAATTTTAAAGTTGGCACCCATTTAGAGAAAGAGGACCACTTAGAGGACATACTCTGCCCTGTTCCTTTCTTGTCTGTGTGCTTCTTGAAGGGCAGTTGATGAACTCTGCCCCACCCCCCACCCCCCAAAATACACACACTCTCTCTCAGATCTGGCCCACCATGGAAAGAAACCTCAGATAGTAAGAGCCTCCTTTCGTTTGTCTCAAGGATTTGTTACAGCAGCAACAACAAAAGCTAATGGAGTGGTGTCCCGATGTCCTAAAGTCTGTGTTCCATTTCCACGCTTTACCTATCTGATATACTGAGGCAGATGCTCTCACACCTTTGTCAAAGTGCTAACCAGTAGTTTCATTAGCTATGATTTTGGGTGACTAGCTAAGGAGTAGGCTTGAATTTTTTATTATCAAAGCAAGAAAGGTTATTTGACCTTTTAAGAAAACTCTGAGATGAGGTTACCAAACACCTTCAGATAACCACTACTGACCCAGGAAAGCATAGAAACATGTATATGTAGATATATTCATGTATTTATGTCACTGAAGCAAATTAGGAAGTAATCTGAAATGGAGGGCTCAGAACACAAGCTGCCAAAGAATCTGCTAAGCACCTGTGTCACCTCATAACATCAACCTTAAGCTGGTATCAGATGACCTATTTATGACTCTACACACAGTACCTGCAGCCTTAAAATGTGTGATGGTTTGCAAATGCTCAGCCCAAGAGGTGGCAGTATTAGGTGTGGCCTTGTTGGGGGAAGTATGTCACAGTCAGGATGGGCTTAGAGACCCTCCTACTAACTGCCTGAGGATTCCCAGACTGTTCCTGACTTCCTTTGGATTAAGAAGTCTCAGCTCCTCCTGCACCATGCCTGCCTAAATGCTGCCATGCTCCTCTCTTGATGATACTAGAGTGAACCTTTGAACCTGTAAGCCAACCCCACTTAAGTGTTGTCCTTTATAAAACTTGCATCGGTCATAGTATCTGTTCACAGCAGCAAAACCCTAAGACAGAAGGCCAGTCACTGTAACCAGGATAACCAGCTGCATAATAATTAGTCAAGCAGGCATAAACAGCTGACTTAGGACTGAGTATTTGTATTCATTCAAGCAAAAGGAATTAAGTCACTTGACTTAGTGGTCACTTGTTTTGAATTTTTGGTTCAGGTTTTGGTTTGAGTGCTTTGTTTTGTTTTGCTGTTATTTGACTGATTAGTTTTAGCTTCTTTGAATCTAAATTTTCTTATTTTGATAAAATGTTCTGCCCTGTAAGACCTAGTGAGAAGATATACCTCTGTCTCAGTTAGGATTTCATTCTTGTAATAAAACACCATGTTCAAAAGCAACTTGTGGAAGAGAAAGTTTATTTACTCTTACAGCTCTCAGGTCATACTTTATATGAAAGTCAGTCTCAGGTCACACTCCGAAGGGATGTCAGGGCAGAAACTCAATACAAAACCCAGAGACAGAAACCATCTCACTTTCTTGACCCACCTTTTATACCATCCAGGACTTCTTGTTCACTGACTCATTGCAGTACCCAAGGTGAGTTAGGCTCTCCTCTGCCAATTAGCAATCAAGAAAATGCTCTACGTACTGGTCTACAGGCAAATGGATGTAGGCATTTTTAAACTGAGGTTTCTCCTCCTAGATAACTCTACCTTGCATCATGCTAAACAAACAAACAAACCCTTTGCCATCTTATTATATACATCTTTGTCATCTACATAGGGAGAACCAACGAGATGAGTCAAGCAGTAAGAATGTTTGCTACCATGCTGACAACCTGAGTTCAGTCTTCAGGAGTTACATGATAGTTGTCTTCTGACTTACACACACACACACACACACACACACATACCACATGGTACATGTGTGCTTAACACATACACAACCAGGTAAATACACTAAAACATAATAAATTACTTATGTTAGTTTCTGTTTTTCATAGCTAAAATGCAAGACCAACACAGGGCTCAACTCACTTGGCTCCCAACACCAGACGATTTCATACAGAAAATTTGAGAGTAAAGCTGTTATTTTCAAATGACTTTAGTGGGTCACATCATCACCAAAGGACTGTCTACAGATGCTCAAGGAAGAGCATTCACAAAATACAGTGAATTTCTAGAAAGAAACATTAAGAGTATGCCCATACCCTGAGTTAATGCTTCCAAGTGCTGGCCTCTTACAAAAATGCCATACATTGTTTCATAACAGTGGATGCCTCATAATTCCTGGTACCCATGACATTAACCACACATATGTTAAAACTTATTTCATTTTAGAAATTGTCAAAATTAAATTAAATTTAGAAATAGTTTTATTTCTTGCAAATAAATGTTTTCTGATCAAACCAGCCAAGAAACCAGAAAGCCATGGTTATCTGGGGATTCTCAAAGCTGTGTGATTGCAAAACAGAATTAGTTAGGGGGCAAAGAATGTATGGCAAAAATATCTACTCATTTAAAAGTGGTTATCACATGCCACAAATATTAGGAGTATATGGTATTGGATTGAAAGTTATTAATTAGTAACTTAAACTACTTGGTACATATGAAAATCACTAAGTCATTCCTACACACTGTCAATATGAGTATTTTTCTCTCCCACTGTGACTTTTAACACCAAATGTGGGGATTTTCCTCATACTAAACAGTTTTTATCAACTCCCTTCATATAAATTGGGTAACTATTATTCAATTCACGTCTCACACTAGCTACTTAGAATTAGCAGAAAGCACACAAATAATGGCTTTGTCCCACAAGACTACCCTAATTTTAGATGGTGAAATTAAATATACACCAGTCATACTTTTTTTTTAATTTGATAAGAAAATGTCTATTTTTTTTTCACCAGTCATACTTTTGACCATTTGTCTAAAACTCAGAAGTTTTCTTGGCTTCCTCCTCAGGTTTGAAGATTTATTACAAAAGCTCACAAAATCCATAGAAAACTTTATTACAGCTACTAGGGTTTTGTTGTTATTGTTGTTGTTTCATTTTCTTTCTTTTTTATTAATAAAATGGATACAATTTAAGAATAACCCAATGGAAGATATACATTAGGAAAGGTGTAGGAGAAGTAACACTTCCAGAGCCCCGTGGACACACCATCCACCAAAGCTCAATATTTCTTTCAGAACCTCAGAAAGCTTGCTGAAGCCCATTGAAAAGCCAGCTGGGTTCATGACCGCAGATAGTCACTCACATTCATCCCATTGTTTGGGGACATTGGAAGGCCTCTGTGTGGTTAATTAAATCACTGGTGTTTAATTCAACCTCTGGCTTTCATCACTTCCTGAGATTAACCATTGGGGCTGAGAATCACCTCACTAGACTGAAGACTGATTATGACTAACAAAAGATGCCTCCAGAAATAAGAAATTAAATGGTTTTAAGGCCTTTGTATCAGAATCCAGGGCAAATATCTTATCTATTCTATGATATATATCTTTTATGTTTTATAATATGTCTTATATATATGTGTGTATATATGTATCATGTAACATATATCTTATATTTTATAGTAAGATATATATAAAACATAATTATAAATCTTAATTTGTCATAAAGACACAACATAGAGAAACTTTAAGCTATGATGTCAGCTATAAGTTGATCTAGAAAGCTTCCTTTATGAAAACAGATACAATGTATGAGAGACATTTATCAAGATGGTTTCCAGATTAGAGAGAAGGTGCTGGTATAGCCTGCTGAGAGTCAGAGCCATTGCAGGAGACGAAAGGTGGTTCCCTGTCTTAGTCTTCTGGCCCTCATTTCACATATTTTAACAACATGGCTACTTACAACTCTAGATGAGGATTCTGAGCAAGCCACCTGTTAAACTGGTCAGAATCTAACTGAGGACCTTGATCTACCCACTGTCTACAAACCTAGAGACTGGGGGTTCCATTCTCCCTTTCCCAGGCAGAGTCTCAGAACCAAAGATCCATCATCCCTTTGGTCTTGGGCCCTTTGTCTGATTTCCTCTGTTTTCATTTTTCACATAAACTATTGGAGATGGGAGAGAAGAAAAACCGCTCCCGCTCCCAGTAACCTTTCATCTGGCTTTTGTTCGTAGATGGCTCCTAAGTAACCGTTACATAATGCTGCCTCTTCCCAAACAAAGATAAGCAAAGACAGTTTTAAAGACCAAAGAAAGCAAACTAAAACAAGCCATTGTTTCAGCAAACTAAAAAGAAAAAATAGGAAAACAAAAATCTATAAAATACTTCCTGTAAGATGAAAAGAAACTCATAATGTCTCTGTATAATTAGCATTAAATACCTCTATTTATCTCCATGCTTGGTCCAAAGACTCACATGAGTAAACTCAAGACATGGAAACCTCACAGTGCTGAATAGTGCCAAGGTGTAATCACCACAAGGACAAGACCGTTACTCTAGATTTCTACAGCTATTGCTAAGTTGGTGAAATATCACAGTGTGAACTTGGGCTTTGTAGGTCAAACTGGACAGAATCTGACCATGCAACACACTAAATACTATACTCCTCAGGAGCTCCCTGAGCACTGGCTACTTAGTTATTTTGGTTGTTATCAGGAACAGACTTGACAGTATATTGTTGCCTTCAGTCTACTAATTATCTTCTGCAACAAGAAATGTGTAATTTGTGTTCAATATTTTTAATTTGCTATTCTTTTTCTTACTTTATTTTAAAAAACAAAGATGAATGTACAAATTTTCAGCATTTTTGCATAAAAGTATACAAATACATTTTTTAAGGTTGTAATTAAGTATTTGTGGGTACTTCTTTTTTGATGCAAGGCCTTATGATATAGGCCAGTTTGCCCTTGAACTTGCAACTATGTGCCTCCATGCTAAGTCTTATCATTGGAACCTAAGTGCTGAGAAATTATTGATTTCCTAAGGCTGTGGTTATGGTTATGAGCATTTTGTTGCCCCAGGAATTCCTCTCATACCACTCCCTGCCATCCCAAGTGACCCACATTCGGCATGACGCCATGACATCCCCTTAGGACCCCTTTTCAAAGTTTACCTTTGCTGACGCTCCTTTAGACACCAAGGCTACTTACTTGTTTTTACTCATCACTAAAGAACGTTTTCCTTGAAAATGTTCATGCAGCCCAAAGCATGACAAAACCCAACAGGGGAATTGCTGCCTGGTAGTTAAAGTTATGTTGAAGACAGTTAAAGGAATTCTCATGTCACCTTAGAGTGTCTGAAGACACAAGTCAGTGTCTAGCGGTTGACAAATTGCTCTCTTCAGTGTAGCCACAAAACTAATGGAGATCACCACCTGCTGCAGTAAAGGTCACATCCTGGCTGTCTTGGGAACCAGCCGTTGAGCTGAGCTCTGGTCAGTTCCACTTCTCAGCAATACCAACACTCAACCTTCACCCCCTTCTCACATTAGCATGCTGTGATTATTCCCAGCAGTGGAGCTGGGCCTCCATGGTAACGCTCCTCAGGGAGCTGGGGAAGCTCTTTAATTATTAAAATGAATAATTCTTACAAACACGTTTAATTGGGAAATATTACATGTTAAAGGGGGCACTAATGGAACAGCTCTGAGAACTGAATGGAGTGATAGAGTATGCTTTTTGATGTGAATTTTAGCAGTATATCCTCATCCCATCAGATGATGCATTATTTAGTTGCTTAGAAAAAAAAATACCTATCATTTCATTCCTAAGTGGAGATGGAATTATTGAACTCACAGAAACAACACTTTGAATTATTCCCATTTGAACCATCATAAAACCACACACACACACACACACACACACACACACACACACACATACACACACACACACACACACACACAGAGAGAGAGAGAGAGAGAGAGAGAGAGAGAGAGAGAGAGAGAGAGAGAAATAATAATATATGGTAGAAACAGCAGATCCACATTGTCTCTGATTGCTATGAAGTCAACCCAAAAGACACCAAGCATTACATCAGCTAGTTAACACAGACATGTATTTAGTTTTACAGGGAGTTCACTACAGTATTTCCTTTATTGAGAGATAAAAGTGGGGTATATTGAAAGTATTTGAGTAACTTCACATCTATAAATTTTAAGCGTTCTTACCCTATAGACACAGCATGTGGGTGTGTGACTGTCTATGTACACTATGCATTATAATAAATGCAGCCCCCATGGGCAAACTGAACTCAATCTTTATATTAACTCACCACAGAAATACAGTCAATTATTTCTGACATCATTCTTGCAAATTCTCCATAAACAGAGTTTCTAGCACTGACGGAGAAAATAGAGAAGGTGGGTGATGTCCTTAGATTCCTTCATTTTGAGGTTGAAAGGCTAGTTCTGTGTCAGGGCATATCACTGAAGTACAAGGAATATAGCACAAAAAGAACGAATGGACAGCAAACGTGTCTATCCTTCAGCAGGGCCATCCAATTATTACAAGTTTCACCTTCAGCTTGTAAGCAAACATCTTGGAAGTCGAATGTTGCTGGCACTAACTCCAAGGAGCCACAAAACTAATTTTTAAAAATAAAGAACCAAAAGAAGATAGTTCAAAACACAGGCTAGGTTTAATACCTTTTGCACACTAATTGAGATTGCACATGGGTTGGCAGAAGATTGACTGATAACTCTGCTGCCCACAGGAAAGGTGATACCAAACACCCTCCCACAGTCTCTCAAGAGACATTGCATTCCTTCTCAGCACTAGAAAAACCTTAGAGAGAGAGCCAGAGGCCCGTTTGTTTAATATTGAACTTTCTAGGTCTACCCACCCCTCAATGCATTCTTCACACTAGAATATTCAGCTTCCTAGAATTCTAGCTCCCAGCCTATATGTCTCACTGTCCCACAACAGTTTGCCCTCACTGGATTCACAATTCATGATGTGAAGGCATGTCCCAGCATACGCTCCAAAATGATGCAAATATCAAATTAAGCTGCTGCTGTCTCCAAATTCCCCAGCCAGCTTTCCAGAGTCTTCAGATTTCTAAATCATCCTCTTGTTTCGCTGGGCCTGTCAGGCTGCCCAGTCCTCTAAAGCTGAGGGAAAAATCAAAGAGCTGCTTGACTGGAAAGGAATAATTACTATCAGTGACATTTCCATTAGGAAGTTGCCTACTGAGCTCTCATCTTAATACCAAATACTCATATTAATGTCCCTGTCCAACTGCACTCCTGACACTAATATTATTTAATGCTAATTCTAATGATTTATAATGAAGAACTTTTCATGGTCAGACTGTGAAACTAGTGGTTCAGAAGCACTCACCTGACACATACCTCTGCTCATCTGTAATCCCGTGTGTCTGATGGCTCTGTGGCATGATTCTCTGTTCTGTCTGCATCGTGTGACCATGGTGTGAGAAGTGTGTACGGTTCAATATCACAAGCCACCCAGATTATTCAGGAAACAGACAACTGCTTTCCGAGATTGCCTTAACAGCCAAACCTCTCAAATGAGATTCTAAAATAAATTAGTATAAAGAACTAGATTTATTAGTATAAATTTATCGGAGTAACTTTAATTTATAAGTTTACTTATGTAAGATTTTTATTAATAGTGTTCTCACAAGGAAAAAATTATAGAAATCCTGGATTTAAATAGAATTATATAGTAACTTCAATGTTTGATTTGTTTCCATAAATGTTATTTGCATTTATTAATAGAAAAACTGATTCTTGCAGCTTATCCAGGGTTCTTCAGATAGAAAGAAATGACAGGCCAAATGGAGGTGGGTATCCGTCATTGCAACCTGGCTCCATGGTGGTGTACAGGCTTTTGCTGCTGCTAAAGACAGTGTCTGGGTTTATTATGGCCCTATTATGACCAGATCGGTGTTGATGTTCATGTGCCACGCAAACACTAAGATCAAATGGATATCCGTAGTCTTCCCCCGTGCCTGAACCCATGTTGGTGTTCTTGGGTTATGCTGTGGCCGGGGGCCACACTGTTCCCAGGAGCCATACTGTTTTGAGTGATGTTTGTTGCCACCCATGGCCATGATGATTTCCAGGCTCATGTTGCTACAGAGGGCTATGTCTGGGTCCATAGTATTACTGTGGCCTGGTCTGTGATGAAGTGTGTGGCCTGTATTACCACAAAATGCCAGGGGAATGTCCATGGTTTATGCTATGCCCATTAACTACGATGATGTCCACCATTCCAAATGCATCAGAGGGCCTCATCAGGCCCATGGTCCGACTATAATTGGGAGCCCTGTTCATGGTCTGGGCTGATACCAGAAACCATGTGAAAGCCCATAATCCGTGTTCTCACTGTCTAAAAAGAGCAAATAAGCTACTTTAGCAGTACCAATGACCACAGATGCACAGTTGGGAAACAACTCATCTTTCCCAACAGATCCACCAACTGGGGACCAATTATTGAAATACATGCACTTATGAGGGTCATTCTTATTTGAACTATCATCTAACACAAGTAAGTTGCTTGATATGGCTTCTTAACTATAGTTTCACTGACTGAGATATGTTTTTGCATGCAAGTTGAACTACATGCTCCTAAAACCCATTAAAACACAGTCACAAAAGGGCTAGAGAGATGGTTCAGCCATTCAGAGCACTGGCTGCTCTTTCAAAGGACCCAAACTCATTCCCCAGCACTTTCCTAATATCTCACCGCCATCGCCAATTCTGGTTCTAGGGCATTTATGACCTGGTCTGACCAGACCACATATGTAGACACATATGCAGTACGTACACATAACTGAAGGTAAAGAATTCATAAATAAAAACAAGCTTTCAAACAGCATGGCCATGGGATATTATGGCTCAATAGAACATGACTGCTGCCGACCCTGCTGCTGGGAAGAAGTCGATAATGAGACAGGGAAAGGGTTAGAGAAGGGCTGTGGCTGCTGCTGTCATAGGTACTCTGCTCCCTGAACACTTTTCCGCCTCCTTACCCTGGTGCGGTGGCTCTATCGCTTGTAAAAGTAGCTCGAGTGTCAGCTCCTCTGAGAGATTTTCTGCAGCTGAAAGCAAAGATCAGCATTTTAGGCTGAACCATATCTCCTTGAGATGGTTTGAATATGCTGGGCCCAGGGAGTGACACTATTAAGAGGTGTAGCCTGGTGCAGCCTATCATAGCCTTGGAGTAGGTGTGGCCTTGTTGGACAAAGTGTGTCACTGTGGGGTTGTGTAGGGTTGTTGGCCCACATTTGTTCTGCCACAGAGCACAGCTGCTTGGGGAGGAGGAAGAAGGGGCGGGGCCTGGGCTGCAGGGAAGCACTGAGACACTGCTCCATGGGGGATGGGAGGTGGGGGGGAGCACAGTCTGAGATGTGGGAAAGCCAGAGCTGGTCCCCAGGCCTGTGAAGAGGCTTAGGTTGGGGTCTTGGGTTTCTCAGGCTTTTGGACATCCAGGTGCTGCTGGGAGTTGCAGAAGAGGTAATAACAGAGTCAGGAACCTAAGGGCAGAAGACAGCATCTAGCCTGGGATGGAGGTTGAGGGAGCTCCTGCTAGTCCCAGCAGTGATGATGTCCTTAGCTTGGAGGCCTGTTGGTAGTTGTGGCCAGGAGCACAGAGGCTTTCTATAGGAGAACTGAGCTGCAGCTCTGTAGGCGAAGGCCTTCTCCATAGCATCCCACTGTGGATCTTGAAAAGAGATAGTCTGTGGTTCCAGTTTATTGTCATGGCAGAAAATGGATGCATTAAACCATACTCCACTTCTCAGGGTGAACCTGAGATTAAATACCTTAGACTGAGAGGACTGTCTGGGAAGGGAAGCTAAGCCCTGCAGGTACCTCATTAGCTTGGGGAGCTCTGTCTTGAGACTATGTGACCACAGGTCAGGTCTTTTATGTGAGAGTTATGCCGCGTGTTCCAAGTCAGGAGTCCGAGTGAGCTTGGAGTCACCTAAGCCTCAGGTGTGTGCCCACCAAGTCTCTGGGTCTCTACCTGCTCTACCTTACCAAACTTCCTGGCATGGTTTTACATCCAGAGGGTTGTTGAGCTTTGAGACTTCTATGCTCATGAGGGCTCCACCCAATGTAGACAAGAGCCTCCTCCCGGCTGCCTATGGATGAAGACGTACAACTCCGGGCTCCTCCTGCATCATGTCTGCCTGGACGCTGCCATGCTTCCTGCCATGATGATAATGGACTGAACCTCTGTACCTGTAAGCCAGCCCCAAGTACATGTTGTCCTTGATATGAATTGCCTTGGTCATGGCATCTCTTAACAGTAATAAAATCCTAAGGCACTATACTCCCCAAATCCTTGATTCTCAACATGGCTGAATTTGGAGATAGACCCTTCAAGGAGGCAATCAAGTTTCAGTCAGATCCGATGGGTAGGCTTCTACTCCCATAGAACTGGTGTCCTTACAAAAGAGGAAAGCCACCAGAAAGTTCTCTCTCCACAGGTGTGCACGACAGAAAGGGAGTGAGCAAGAAAGCACTGTCCACAACCTGAGAATGGAAATGTCAACTCCAACCCCCCAGGAACCAAGAACTTGACCTTCTGGACTTCTAACAGCACAGAACTATGACAAAATAATTTTTTGCTTGAGCTACCCAGCGTGTAGTAACTTGCTTCAACAACTCAAACATTCCAATACCACCATGAAGTAGATGTGGCAGGAAATACATTTAAATGAGCTCAGCAATGGAAGCTTCCATTTTATCATTATAGGATTTTTAGATTTCAAAACATTGGGCTCACTGTTGTTAATATTTTTCTGCCTGAACAGAAGAAGTAAGTGCTTTTTTGGCATTCAGGCCTCAAGCATGAGTGTCCATGGTTTGAAGTGATCTCAGCTCTACCCAACAGCTTTCTTTCTTCTTTGCCCACAGGTCACATTTTTTTCTCACTCCTTGAACTGTTAATGTGTCCATTGGAAAGACATCTTGATTTTTTTTTAGATCAATTTTTTTCAGTTTCTGTGGTGTCTCTTTCTTCCTCTTTGTTTTCCTGGTGTTTTATATCAGGGATAGGAACAGTGTGGCACCAGCACTAGCACCTTCCTGCCAGTGCTTCTGTGGGTCTACACACAGCTTCTAACTTCCTCTCCCATGCATGTGGTCAAGCAGACACTACCAACATAAGTCACAGGAAAGGAAAACTATTTCTTAGTCCCTCTTGACTTTGGAAGTTACATTCTATGCAATCTTAAATGATCCGTATGCCATTTACCAACAGTACAGTTGATTCATTCTGAGAGATCTTCTCTGATCTACTTATCCACTCTGGAAAGAATATCCATTCCCTACAATTGTGTGGTGCACACACGACACAGAGGATGAGAAGGTTTGTCCCTCATTCATATTCCCATTGTCTCTGCCACTTACAACTACTTTTCAAAGAATTTTAATATGAAGATCTTGGCTTACAATGACATTTGTGACTCAGTCATAAAAACAACTAACTTTTCAAAATATTCTAAATGGCCTTAATAATTTCCAAATAAACAAATGGTCTGTACTATTGTTAAATGCTGTACTAAATTAGAAGCTAAGGCATCTAGTCTGGTATGACAATGCCAACATAAGTGCTCCGGGTTTTTTTCTTTCAACAAAATAACATTGAAAGAAGCAAAAATTGAAAACACAATCTATTTCCAAAATTTAACTCTAGCACTGGCACTAATCCAAATCTGGGAGGTATTTGTGCTGTTGGCATGATTAATACAATCAATTAGAAATCTTCAAAGACAGACAGAGAGACACTCTTTGAGGAGAGGAAGGCCAGGACACTTTGACCTGCCTTTTAGCTGTGACTAAGAAGGCCACAGTGTCATCTAAGTGGAAATAGTATGGCCTAGGCTGTTCTCTATTCCTCCAAAAAAAAAAAAGGAAGCATGAAACAGACACTCTGAGATCTTCTCCTGTTTGAACTTATTTCTTCTCTTCACATGTTCAGGATGACATTTTTCTGTACACCTCTGTGAATCACATTTTAAAGTTCTGTCTTGCCTCTGAGTTGCCCAGGGTGACCATCTCTCCTTTCTTGACTTTGTGCAAGTTCCTTATTTCTGATGGTTAATCTTCACTGTCAGCTTGTTGGATCTTATGGAGGCATTTTCTTAACTGAGGTTCCCTCCTTTCTGATGACTTTAGCTTGTGTCAAGTTGACATTAAAATAGCCAGCATGGTGACATTCTTTCTGTCCACTTTTACCCTTACCAGGACATATTATTAATTTATTATGGCAAGTCTAGGGTAGCAATATTTTGACACTAATTGTTTTGAATGTATTACACACACACACACACACACACACACACACACACATATATATATATATATATATATATATATATATATATATTATGCTTAAAGTCTACATTATGTTGCAATATATTTACACAGCAAAACAGTTAAGAAAAATCTATAGCTATTTACTATTGATTATTATTTCCTCTCTTTCATACATGTGTATGCATTTATTCAACATGCATGCGTATGTATGTGTGCACATGTATGAATGTGTATGTGTGTTTGAGACAGAGAGAGGAGAGATAGAGCATGCATATGCACGTTTTCTGAGAGCTCCTAGAGTCTCCTTTGGTGTGCTCTAGTTAGTCATCATAGTACACATTACCTGACTCTGTATAGGCTGCCAAGTAGGCACTTTGGCCCAGTGTCACAGGGAAGGAAGATCATATAAGATACACAGAGCAGAGTTGTTTCTCAGCCCCTCCCTTGCAAAGTTCTAGAAACTGGGCTGGAACTGTATCGGGAGAGGTGGTTCTGAGACTCAAAAAGTGAGTTTTAAGGACAAAACAAATGAGATTCAGGCTATGAAAAACAGACAGCTTAATTGCTAATCCTGTGGCTCAATTAGAAGTGCAAATCAAAAATTAGAAAATCAGATGCCACTATATGTCCTCAACTGGAATGAGTCTGGAGAAGAGAAGTCCTGGCTAAAGTGGGGCTTTAAAAGAGGAGGCTTCATGTGTTGGTGCATACTTTTAAACCCAACACTCTGGAAGCAGAAGAATCTCTGGGAGTTCCAGGACACCGGGGTCTACATAGTGAGTTCTACAACAGCCAGGGTTACATAGAAAGAGCCTGTTTCAAGAACAAACAACAACAACAACAAAAGGCAAAGGCTGTGGCTAAACCCCAATATATGTACACAGGTCACAGTGCTGTGCACAGGCACACAGTGCTGTGAAGAAGAAATGATTGTATTGTTCCTTTGATACAGAAGCTCTAAGGAGAGTTCTGGGTAGGCTGACTCCATATACACAGTCAGTGCTCCCAAGCACCAGAGACTGAGATAGACAGACCAACTCAATAGGCACATATAATGTCTTAGCTAGGGTTTCTGTTGCTGAGAAGAGACACCATAACCAGGGCCACTATTATTTTCAAAAGCATTTAATTAGGGCTGGCTTACAGTTCAGAGGTTTAGTCCATTGTCATCATGGCAAGAAACATGGTAGCACACAGACAGAGATGGTGTTAGAGAGAAGGCAGAGAGTTCTACATCCAGATTGTCAGACAGCCAGAAGAGAATGACACACTGGCACCGAACTTGAGTATCAGAGGCCATATGCCTGTTCCCAGTGACACTTCCTCCAACAAGACCACACCCCCTCATAGTGCCACTCTATGAGCCTAGAGGAACCATTTTCTTTCAAACCACCATTGATGAGAAGCAGCAATGTCCACATAGGGCAGGGTAGATTTTCTTCCTGTCAAAGGTGTAGATACCCACGGAAGTGAACAGACATGTCCCTGTGACACCATCTTACTGTCTAAGGTCCCAGCTCTGGGAAAAGGAAAAAAGGAAAGGAATTCGCCCTTGGGAGTGAGAATGGGATTGACAGAAGTATGTTGTCTGCTTAAAGCTCAAGTACTGGGACCAATTTAAATGGGCTGTGATAAAGTTTCCTGTTATCACACACTTATAATGAGGACTGATGAAGGTTGTGTTTCTCCGATTCTCCACCCAGCTGATGATTCAGTCCTTCTCATCAGTTTATAAGTAGACTATTTTCCTATAGTCCCTCGACTTAGTCTTAGCTATACTAACCACAGAATCTACTAAAACAATGACTCTAGCATACATCACTAGCACATGGTGTAGATAGTCCTGTAGCTTGTATTTTGATGTTAATTTCACTTTTCCAAGAAGGGTTGCCTAGACACCTACTCATAAAGGTGACTTCATCTGAACCTTCTCATTTTAATTAGTAAAATAAGGTAAGAGCCTGTAATCAGGCAGGGAAGGGAGGTGGAAAGAGAGGGTCAGAGGTCAGAGGACATGGGAGGACTGAGAGAGAAGCTTCAAGATGGACCTTTCTAGAGGTGGATTGAGAGTTTCATATATCAAACTTGTATGAAAAGCTATCTGGCCTTAGAGTTGTGTTTGTGTTGAGATTTAAGGTAAAACACACCCGGAAGAAGGTAGTAGGGCAGGTGGAGTAAACTGCCAGGGAAGAAAGGGAGACTGCAGGGCTGATAAAGAGCCTTTCAATTTTTTAATATTTGCTGCAACAACAATGCTTTACATAGTCCCTACCTCCACCTCACCTGGTAGTACATGACTGAAATCCAAGCACAGTGATCACAAATTCAAGGTACTCTGGACCACATAGCCCGATGCTGTTTTCTTCCTTCCTGCCAGCAAAGAAGAGTGGAAGCAGAGGCAGGAGGACTGCTGTAAGTTCGCAGCCAGCCTGGGATATAGTATAGGACACTGTGTAAAGAGAGAGGGGAGGAAGAGAGAAAGGTGAGGGGAGTGGAGTAGGGAAGGGTGCTCAGCTTGCTTGCCTATTGCTGGTACTCTCTACCTGATGAAGCAATGAGACGGTTGCCAATGTTTGCTTTTACTCAATTCAGTTAATATAATCAACTACCTTCATCTTTAAGTTAACGTCCTTCTCTGGCTAGATTCAAGGATAAATCATCCTCCAGAAGTGTAGATGCTTGGGCAAAGAACCTCTCCACAGACAGCTTCATTCCCGGTCTATCCTTTAACTTCTCCCCATAGAGCTTCTAGCTCCCAAATTAAGTCAGCAGAGGCAGATGTGCTAAGGCTATATATACACCAAACCTTAAAACTGCTTTTAGTGTTTCCTAGAGATTTGTCTCATGTGTAGAATAGCCCCAGGTGGTCATCCCTTTAAAAAAAAAAGCTAGAATATTTTTTATATAAAAATAGGGCCAATGATATCCCCTTTGTAGAACTTCGTGAGGGATTGAGAATGGAAGAACACCTACCACAATTCCAGCCACAGTAAACGTGGGCCTTAGTTCATGAGCTTGTCATTACAGTGAGGTCGAGTTGTCAATGTCCCTCACACATACCACACCCACATAGAAGTATTAAAAGAAGGGAATGCCTGATAGAGAGAAGAAGAAAGGGGGAAGAAGAGAGGTAGGATAGTTGGAAGGAAGGAAGAGTAGAAAGGAGGGAGAGAGGGAAGGAGGGAGGGCGATGAGAAGCAGACCTGAGAGAATCCTGTGAAAGAGGAAGGGGTTAGGAGAACCAACTGTTCTTTCACAGCTCCATGGTCACCATGAGGTGAACAGCTTTCCCTAACATACATGTCCCACTATGACATGCTGCCTCACCACAGATCCAAAGACAACAGGGCCTGTGAAATATGAGCAGAAAGATACGAAACGGAGCCAAATTAAACATTTCATCCTTAAAGATTGACTATCTTGGGTGTTTTTTTCACAGTGATAAATCTGGCCAATCTCAGCACAAACAGTAGCAATTCTTCAAATAGCTTTCCTGGTTATCTTAGGCCTGCTAATGCTCACATGTAACTCACGGAAAACTTGTCTCTAAAAATATGGATCAAGAGATTTATGTCAAGTCGGTGGCCCAGGGTTACTTCAGTCTTTGTGCATGCAGGTCTCCTTGTTGGCAGCCCAGGTGGTACACCTCTGCTATCCCCACCTCCCTATGCCTCAGTGAGGCACATCACCACAGAGCTGAAACTCTGGAGAAATTTAGACTCTAAACATTGAAGAGTAGAGCATATGGCTTTCCAGAAGTGGGGCAGCCAAGCGGCATGTGTCTTTACAAATGTCCCTAGCTGAAATGTGTTCCAGCTGCTTAGGGACAGTATGTCTGTGCTGGCTTTTGCCCTCCTCTGTTCACAAATTAGCTTTTCAGCTGGGTTGGAGTATTGAAAACAGACAGCTTCTGAAGAGAGAGGTTTGCCAGGCAGAAGTGAAGAGCACATTCAGATGCTGGGCTGACAAGGTCATAGTATTTAGTCATTTTGTTGACGAATAAAACAGTTATGACTATTTTCAATCACAGAAATTATCTATCCATTCATACTGAAGCACTGAGCTTTGCATGAACAAGTGTTAGGGGGAAAGGAGACTGTCTTGCTCTAGAAGAACCCCAATTACACAGTGCATATGTGCACACCTCCACATCACAGTCCCATTATACTCCACTATCTCTTACATGACCTATTTCAGACATGAGCATCTATGGCTGTACCAATGGCCCAACATGATAAACATTGCAATGTAGCAACATCCTTCTTCTCACCTGCCCTCATCCTTCCAATCACTGTGGACCACTGTAACCAGTTCCCCTCATGGACCTTCACACATAACAGGCATTCTCTCTCTCTGTCTCTGTCTCTGTCTCTGTCTCTCTCTCTCTCTCTCTCTCTCTCTCTCTCTCTGTCTGTCTCTCTCTCTCTCTGTCTCTCTCTGTCTCTCCTCTGTCTCTCTCTCTCTCTCTCTCTCTCTCTCTCTCTCTCTCTCTCTCTCTGTGTGTGTGTGTGTGTGTGTGTGTGTGTGTAACAGGGGAATAAATTCCCTTCTGTACTTGGTCACACTGGCTTCTCCTCATTTGCACTCAGCTCTCCAGCCTCTGCATGAACTTCCAACTTTACAAGTTACTGTGCCCAGACAGCTTCTTGAGTGACTTAAAACATAATAGTTTGAGGGTCCTTACAATGAAATTTTTTTAATCTATGTTTGCTTCACTCACACGTGTGATGGTTAATATAACTGTCAGTTCTACTGGATTGAGATTATTTTCAGAAATGAGGACATTTTCAGAGAGGATTAACCAATGGTAGGGAATCTGCTATGAAAATACACAGCACCATCCCATGGTTATGGGTACCAGGTGTTTATGTTTGCCATGATATGAGCCTCTCATCTCTGCCATTCACCCCTGCCATAGTGGAGTAAAGCCTTTGAGAGCTTAAGATGAAATAGGCTTTTCTTCACTGAGTGTAGAAGGTATTTTGTCATAGCAATGGGAAATATAGAATGCTATTTAGACCACCAGAAAAGTCACTGGTGATGCATATAAGGCTGGGTGTAACTCAAAGAGTGATAGAGATTCATATTTGTTAAATTACAAAAGGAGGGGGAACAATTCTCTCCAAATCTCAGGAGATATCCCACAAGAAGAGTGTCAAATGTAAAATTCTGAGAATGAGGAGGTATTCAACAAGAAACACATTATGTGGACATGGCATAGCTATTACCCTTATACACTCATTGAAGCTGGGGTTATCTACACAGGACTTCCGCCAGATTGATCCCCATCAACACTTCATCATGGATGGGAAAAGAGACTATGAGGCCCACTCCTCCCTGAAGGTCTTTTGGTAGCTAATAGCTACTGAGGGGCAGATGTGTCATTTTCTTCAATTACTTGTGTTCCAACAAATAACCTCCCCCAAATGACACTCATACAAACAACACTAATTAATCTCAGTGGGAGACATACACACACACAGGCACATACACATGCACACCATGAAAGTAAAAGAAGACACTGTTGAAATGAGGGGTTTCCATGGGAGAAGGAGAAATAACTGAAATTCATTATATACATATAAACTGTCAAAGAATAAAAATCTGCTTCAAGGCGATCTTTAAAGTGCAAACAAAGGGAATCATCTGGTCTCCCAGTGATAACATCCACATGCTCACAGTTACAGTCTGCTTCTTACCGTCTCTTCTCTCACGGTACATTTACATAATGCCATACCTGCTCTTAAACATTGGTTTATTCTGGAATCATTTCACAGGCTCTCTCTAGAAGACAGATTTATTTCCAAGTCTTTAGCTACCTAAAACTTCGTGTAAGAGCCTTGGGAGACTTGAACCGCCACTCTTTTTTCTCCTTTTCCAATCCATGATGAATGAAGTATGCACATAAGGATCACTAGCCAAACAAAACAGATTGTTAATTGATAGAACGTACAGAACAGAGCAATGGTAAAAGCTGAACTGAGACACAGCAGTGTAAGCTTGAGGTTACGTTGGGACCACCAGCTTCCTGTCTATGGGCCTCAAGTAAAGCCAACACTGAACTAGGCAACCCCATATCCGCTGACTCATGGACCAGGATGAGAGGGCTGTTTTGTCAGGCCAGAAACAGAGAAACAGAGGCACCCAGCAGAAAGAACAGATTATGTTTCAAAACTGTACTCTGAGCTGCCACGTGTAGCTAGGTCAGGCTCACCCATAAGGGAAGAGAGAAGGAAAAAAGCAACTGGCTAGCAGCATGGGTCTAGAAGATGAAACTGAAAAAGGGTATGGCATAGACGTGTGTCCATTGACACCGTGGTTGTGCACAGCAGAATGTCACATGTGGATTTCAATCTCTGTCTCACGGGGTCAAGTGTTGGAGAAATTCCGACAAGTGAAACACCATCCCTAGCCTCATCACTACCCCAATTAACTCAGCTGCTCATAGGCTGAAGTCAGAACAAAAGGAGTATTGCCCAAGTGGGTCTAGCCAACACAGTAGGTACTGCAACAAGTGCTTGTTGAGTGGATTAATCCAAGTTTCTGGATCAGGATCTTGGTCCTGAGCTCTATAGCACAACCACAGCACATCTCCATGTCTCCCTCGGCTTTCCCCGTGTCTCATCTAAGCACATGAACAGTCATTCCCTGTATGATATCTGAGATCACATTCTTCTTCCAGTTCCATATAACAATTCCTCAATTAAATATGGTCTACCCCAAATGATGATTTATCACCCATAAGGCAGAACCAGTCCTGCTTATCCCTTCCCTATTTCTAAAGGTAAACTGGTTCTTCTTTTACCATCGGCCCATTTCTAAAGATATGTGGGGTAGGGGTGCTTATTGAGAAAAATTCTTTCAGCCTTTGCTATCCAGAATGCCCTTTGACCCTTTCATTGGACCCTCTATGTGGGAGTTAATTGGCCTCTGGATTGTCTTTTTCACAAACACTAAAATATTGTTTTTATATCATCAAACTAAGTGTTTAAGTTCTCTTTTTAAACTCCATATTTTCCCAAAACAAACAAAACAAAATCTCTTTTGGGTTTTCAGAAGAAAGTTAAATGTCATCAGAAACTGTGATTAAATCATTTCTTCAACATTTCATAATATTATACTTGTTTGAACAATCTCCTTTTGCCTTATTATCTGCTGTATTTTATTGGCCTTACAGTATTAGAAATCATCCTTAACTAACTAAATAAATTTTAAAGTAGGATTTTCTCTATGATACGAAGCTTTCTAAAGAGTACTATTTTATTTCCCATATGATTCTAAAACATCTCATTTCCTCAGGCATGAAGCCTAGCTTGACCATAAGATTATACCAATGGATGAGATATACAAAAATGGTAGAAAAAAATATTGTCCCTAGTTAGTGACTCTCACCACAGGAATCATAACATAAATTCATTTTTTTAGATTATTAGAAAAGAATCAGGAAGTACATAATAGTTTCCATTCCTTGGTTCAAGATGATGTCACTCTGGATTTTTTCTAGGAAATTTGCATAACCAAAATATCCCATGCACATGAATTATGGAAATCAATAAATTTTGCTCCAACAATGATTACTGATATTCTTGGCCAAATTTTCCATGTTTTTTATTTTCAGCTTACATAAAGCAATTGACACAATTCTCTAGAATTGAGTACTTTTCTGGAAAAAGAACTTGTAATCGATTCTAATTTATGAATTGATTATAAACATTGCAACAGTATCCACTCTTAACTATGAACTATGTGAAGACTTTGTGTTCTATGGAGTTAGAGTCACAGGCCTTACAGTCCTGCTTAATCCACTCACTACCAGATGACCATGAAGAAATTGTGTTGTCTGTCCTATAATTTTGTCTCTTATAAAACAGAGATAATGTCAAAAACCCACCACATCAAATTGCTGCAAAATTTAAATGAAATCATCTTTGTGTGAAAATAAATATAGCTCCTGACACAGATAGTTATTTAATAAATGTTATTTTTGGACAAAATGTTGAGGAATAATTTTATAACATTTTTAAAAAATAGTTATCCGTGCATCATGCAAAAGCAAAGAAATAGACTGATGAATTTAAATGCATAAAAAATAATGTTTTGTAAAGATTTTTCTTTATATTTTTAATTATTTGTATGAGGTCAGGTGCCCTCTGATGCCAAGACAGTACTGGATCTCTTGGACTAGCATGGATGGTTCTGAGCTGACCCAGGGGATGCTGAGACTTGAACTCAGGTCCTCTGCAGGAACAGTATGCATTCCTAACTACTGAACCATTTGTCCCACTCCAAATGTGATTTTTTTTTAAATACAAAAAACATTGCAATCGGAGTAAAGGACAAAGAGCACCTGAAAGAAGAGATTTGTAACATGGTCACTAACAAGGTAAACGGCTGCAAGGCAGAGAGGAGAGGAAGATAACTAGAGGAAAAGAATCAACAATTAAAAATGCAGGCCAGTAAATAAATGAACAGCTGTTCAGTCTCACTAGTGATCAAAGAAGTGCAAATAAACCAGAGACTGGCCATGATTAAAGAGATGGACCAGGCTTGGCATCTGTGAGTGCACACACAGTCAGCTGGCCTTGTGCACTTCCAGGAAGTGAGCTTTTGAGAAAGCTTCTTAGATGGCTATTGAAGGTTACACATTAAACTCAAAGTCCTTTACCTTGTGGGTTGTCTTTTATCATCTGCTTACAACTTTTCAATGATCAAACAAATATAAAATAGTTTCTTTTCAAAACTGAAATTGTTTACTTCCCTCCTTTCTTGTGGTTTTAATGAGAAATAAGGACTGAAGCAGCTGTGTAGGGAGGAATGATATTTTTAAAAAATGATAATAATAATTTTAATAAACAATAGTAATACCCCTGATACCACATGACAACTCACAAACCACAGAGTAGTTTCTTGCCTGATGTCACACCTGCTGACAAGGAGAAGAACAGGAAGAACTAACTACTCCTCCTGGAAAGACCCACGAACCTCTGAGCTCTATTAATCCTGTGTGCACCTGCCATTGTCCCTCAGATGGGGTGGAAAGGAGTCTGGACTCAGGACCCTGAAGCATCTTCTCCATTATCCCATAACAAATGCTTCTCTGACAGTGAATTGCCACCTGGGTAGCATCTTCCTGCTCCTTGGTATGCCCTGGTAAAGAGATCGCTTCACGTTCCGAGTGTACAGTGCTAGCCCACTCCTGGATCTTGTGACCAAATCTCCCCAATAAAGCGAGAGAATTGCCCCTCCTCTCTTCTATTCTTCCTTCAGAAACTGCCATGTAAAACTGTGATTAAACAAATAAATCACACTGTGGCGGTTTGAGACCTCCAAGTTGACAAAACCTGTATGCTGGCCACTCCAGCCCTCCCATTGTCATTCTCCCAACACTGGATCTGTTCACGGTCATTGTCTTTGTCATTCTCATTATCTCAACAGTGACAGATTCTATAACAATAGGACCAAAATATAAACTTAAAATAATGAGGCTATTGTGAAAATTCAAAGCATTCAAATATGGACAGATAACAGAGGCAGGAGATTTGTCCTAACATCACCTCAATGATGAAGGTCAGGCACAAACTTCCAGAAGACCCTGGCTCAGCTGTAGACAGATACAGGTATCAAATGTTAGTGGGGCTTAAGGATTTTTTATCTAAAATTTGTTCTAAACCTCATCAATACTTACTGGGCTGTGAAAAGTAATATGTGCTTCACAATTACCTAGAGAAGGAAGAGAGGGAGGAGGAAGAAGAAAAAAACTGAAGAGACAGGAAAAGAACAAAGTAATAAAATGTCTGATGAAAGAAACTGCCCAAAGTACAGAAGTGTCATTTTTTTTCCAGAAAGAAATCTACAAATGAAGACTACGATAAAGAATCTCTATTAATGGACTCCCTTACTTTCAAATTTAGCAAATGAACGCAAGTAAACAATGACAGGGGATATGAGATGGTTATAAAAGGAGGCTGTAGATCTTGATCACAGCTGGCCACGGTACACACTAGAAGCAGAAAGTCTCAAGTAGCCTAATGTGGCTTAGAGGGGCAGAAGAGGCTTGGGTTCATAGTCAGTCATCAGGGTCAATGAAAATTCCCACTAGACATTACCTCAGATTTTGGGAATGTATAGGATAACGTTTTCTTCCCAAGGAGGAAGGATTAAGCAGATATATTTTCAATCTCAATTATCTGAATTCTGCATCAGCCTGTGGCTCCACTGCAGAGCTGGGAGGGAGGCCAGAAGCAGTTGAGTCAACATGGAAGGACACTGCTTTCAAGGGACCCCAGCTGGATGTCCTGCAGAGCAGTTTCGAAGAGAGAAGGAGGTAGACACATACCTACTGTCTGCTGACTCTGAGATGAGCCTAGAGGCTACACCGGCAAAAGGTGCTGAAGAGAAAGAAACTTTTTTCTTTTCATAATTTTTTTATTCACATTACTTCCCAAATATAGCTCTCCTCCCTCTTCTCCTCCTGTCCCACCCTTACAAATCCCTCCCGTCTTACCTCCTTCCCTTCTCTTCAGAGAAAGGGAAGCCCCCCTTGAGTACCACTCCACCCTGAGACACGTAGTTCAAAAAAACTAAGCAAGCCCTCACCCACTGAGGTCTGACTGGGCAGTCCAGGAAGGAAAAGGGCATCCAATGGGAGACATCAGAGTGAGAGACGGCCCCTGCTACAGTTGTTAGGAGACCCACAAGAAGGCTAAAGTGCACATCTGCTACAAATGCATGGGACCTAGGTCCAGCCTCTACATGCTTTTTGGTTAGTGGTTCAGCCTCTGTGAACCCCCAATAAAAGAATTTTTTTTTACTGTCCCTCTAAGTTTTAAAACCCTGATCTTTTTTCTTTCTATATTTAAGAGACTTCGCCAAATCAAGTAAACACAATATTATTTTTAAATAATTTAGGATTCTACATAATACATAAAAATGCATACACACAATTGGTTACGTGAGTGGAGGAGAATAGCCGTTGGACAGCAAACAGAAAGACATAGGAGAGTTAGTACGCAATGAAATGGAGCTTTTGGGCAGACAATCTTCCAACTTGATCTACTACAACCCTATACTCACCCAGGCGCCAACGCTCTTCAAAGGCCTGACTGGGTTTTGCTGTTTCTTTTCATTTTTTTTGTTTGTTTGTTTTAGGGTTTTTGTCTTTTGTTTGTTTGTTTGTTAAAAGCAATGGGATTAGTGCTCAGAACTAGACGAGAGGCCATCTGCTAGTTTCGGTGACTAAAAGTGACTGGATAAATAGGGGAAAGTGTGTCATAATTGAGCCCAAAGAAGAATCTCCCTTGAGGAAATTCTGTGTCAGATTTGCTTAGTAACACAGCCAAAGAGAAGATCCAAAAAAGGCAGGCTATAGTTAGCAAGTAAAGAAAAAGTCTCACTGGACGTGGAAACTCACTATGTATCGTTTAAGCACGTTAATATGTTGCCAAAGCAGTCAAGAGATGGAAAACATTAAGTCATTTTTTTTAATGACTTGTATCTTCTTCATTTCCAAAATATTTAAATTTAGGACAAATGACAAGATCAACCTCGAGCGAGCCAACTCTGAGAGTGAGGGTTTTTCCTAGAGTATGATTTTCTAAGAACTAAAACCTTTATAAATGTAACAGGCTTCTCTAACCAAATAAAGTTGCCAATTGGTTCTGAGCCGATGGCCCTGTCCAGGGAGTTCTGCAAATGTTGTGTGGAGCCAAATACATAATTCTAAACTTTCACAATATGTGCTGACAGAGGAAAGAAAGAATTTTATTCTGGTTGAATCGGTTATGCAATGGAGCCAAGGAGTGTTACTTGGATTGAGCCACTTACGCTCTAACTTCGTAAGACAGGGATCAAAGTCTAGCTGTACAGGGCACAGTAGTTACCATACCATTGTACCACTGAGCACACAGAACAAAGTTAGTCAGCCATGACACTGAGAATGGGACGGAGAGTCTTGACTTTAATTCTGAAATTGGATTCGACTCGGTCCCATTCCAGGCTTGCTAAATATCAGCACCTAGTAATACCATCTGAAATGCCTGGAAGCCTTCCGGTTGAGGTGCACTGCCTCACTGGTTCCCTTTTGGAAATGCTAACAGGGCTTAGTCACCTAGGCTGCAGGGGAGGAGAGAAAATGGAAAATACCTGAAGTTTTGTTATATAACTGTAAGCCAGGCTTAACTTCCTATGTCTCAGCCAACTTAATATTAAAAGCAGTTTTCCTTTCTGCGGAGCATATGGCTTAAGGGAGAGTGGCGCTTTCAAATAAACTAGCATTAAGAGAGAACCAGGTGGCAGAGTGGTACCATTCCTCCATGACAAAATAAAAACAGACAGATGAGTCTTAACTCCGGCCCTTGAAAATGTGCAGTCCATGCATTTGCATTAAATAAGCTTAGAATCCATGGTGCGACAGCAGCAGACCAATCCTTGCTGAACACAAAGGATGATGGGAATGGTCAGCAATTCCAGTGCTCTGTGGAGAAAGCTGAAGGAGCCCAGGATGGTTCATGCACACAACTAACCTGAACCTTAACAACCAGAGAAACTCTCCAAATAAGGTTGGAGCACAAGTAATGAATAGAATTAACATAACATTCCCAGCTGTAGAAAAGACAATGATGGTGGGGAAGGTAATTGGTTGTAGCTGATTATTCCTCTCGGTCGCCAACTGCACAAGTAACTATTGAATGCACACTAGGATTCAGATACTTAGCAAAAGGAATTTCCTTCTTTATTTTATTACACTCACAACACTAGTTGTACCAAAGATAACGTTTAAAGCAGCAAACATCTTATGTTTATTAATTCTGCCATTTATCCCACAAAAAACTAGACAAGATGCCTTAAGAATTAAACAATAAGCATTAGACAGAATGTCTAGGGAAACAGCTAAACCTTAAGATCCAAATGTTTGCTTGACTTGCTAACGTGAATGGAAATCAAAATCAGGCAATGTTTGTGCCCATAATTTGTTCTAATTTCATGGGTAAAAGAATACTTATTTATACTCCACTCCTTTGTGCTATAAAAATATGTGCTAGTGTGTGTGTATGTATGTGCTAGTGTGTGCTAGTGTGTGTGTGTGCTAGTGTATGTGTGTGGGTGTGTGTGTGTAATATAGTGTAATGTGTGAGCATTCATGTGTATATACACTTGTGCACATATATATACCGATGCATGTAGAGACCAGGTGTCAGGTGTCTCCCACCCTTGCTCCTTAACAACAAATCTCTCACTGAACCTGGCATTCCCTGATTGACATGGCTGGCTGGCTGCTCAGTTCTATGGATCCATATTTTCTTTACTACCCCAGTACTACATATGCATGTAGTCATGTTTTTATGTGTGTGCTGGGGATCTGAACTTAGGTCCTCCTATTTGTACAACACACAATTTACAAGTTGAGCCATCTTCCTAGCCCCAGTGCATGTGATTAAAGCATATAGATACAGGGTTACAGAGCTGGCTCAGACGTTAAGAGCACATACTGCTCTTGCAGACAACTCAAATTCAGTTCCCAGAACCCATATCAAACTGGCCACAACAGCTGTAACTTCAGCCCAGGAGCTCCACTACTCTCTTCTGACCTCAGTGGGTATATGCGGTCACAGAGACATATCCACACAGAGATGAACACATACACAATTAAAAATAAAATATTTAAATACAGTTACAAAGTTTCGTCAGAGATATAGGATTCTATTCCTATATAAAAATACAAGGTAGTATTTTTAAAATCTTGTGAAGACTATATATTTGATTATATATTAACCATATATACATACATATAATATTTTAAAATCTGTGAAAGCATAATCCTGGGAAGATTATTCTGTGAGTAAAAGCACGTGCTGGGCAAGCATGAACACATGAGTTCAATCCATCATACCATGTAAGAAACTCAGGCTCATGCCTCCTACCATTGAGGAGCAGAGAAAGGTGGGTCTCCATATCTCATTGGCTGGCAAACCTAGACAAAATGAAGAGCTTCCAATCCCATCAGAAGCTATTTCAAGGTAATAGGGCTGAGAACAATGAGGGAAGACACTCAGCAGCTTCTCTTTAGCCTCTGTATGTACATGCATGAAGGAGTGTACCTGTACACACACAAATACACTACATACTACTAGCATGAACATACCACACACATATGTATATACCACAGAGATAAAGAAATAAAGTAATATATGTGGAAACAGGAACATAGAGGCATTGGCAATAATATACTCAGTAATATACTAATGAATATTGAATTTGCCAAAAACGAAACTTCAAAAATATCCTGATTTGATTATTTTTCATCTCTGTAGAAGAACTATGTCTACCAGGGCCAATTTCAAACTATCCATGTTTGTAAGGTTTCAGAGAAACTGCAGTCTGTCTTCAGGAGCTGGGACAGACCAACTCAATAAAATAGTCAGGGGGTGACAGCTCTTCAAAGTTTCTCACACTCTCCTGAACGTACCAAAAGATTGCACCACATTCTGCTATGTCAAAATAACTAATAAAAGAAAAGTAGATAAATGTATTATTGAGAAATATAGAGATAAGTGGAATAATCAAAATTTCATCAATTGAAGTGAAGGCAACAAAGTTGAAAAAAAGAAAAATACAATGACAAGAAAAGTTTGCAATATAATAAGATTGTAAAATAGAACGAAGTATCCTAGTTTACTTTTTGTTACTGTGATTAAACAATGACCAAAACCAACCTAGGAAGGAACTGGTTAATTTGGTTTACAAGTTACCATTCATCACCAAAAAAAGCCAAGGCATAAGCCTGGAGACAGGAACCGAAGCTGAGTCCATGAAGGAATGCTTCTTGCTGGCTTGCTCACCTTCTTTCCTTATACAATCAAGGACCAATGGCCTAGGAATAGCACTTCCCACAGCGAACTGAGCCCCATTTTGTCAATTAGTAATTTAAAAAATGTTTCTGCAAACATGCCCATGGGTCAGTCTGATGGGACCAATTCCCCATTTGAGTGTATTTTTCCTTAAATGTGTCAAATTAACAACTGAAGCTAACTATAGCACCATAATACATCAGTAATTGTAGCAAATATATAGGGACTATATACCCCCTCATTAACTATCAAATTAAAATAAAATAAATAAAAGTATATTACATTAAAAGATATACCATACAAGTATTAAACTATAAAAACTCACCTGGCTACATTAATATTGTACAAAGTAAATTTTAAGATAAGAATGGAGAAAAAGATCCAATTACTGGGTCAATCTAAAATAAACTTCTAATGTTTACTCAAAAGAACAACAAAATTGATAAAATTGGTAGCAATAAAAGATCTAAAGAAAATAACAATTGGAGTGCCCTCTCTCTTTTGTCAGTATTTGACAGAATAAGAATTTAAATGTCAGTGAGATTACAGGAAAATCTAACAACATTATTAACCAACTTGGCTTCATTGCAATGGACCAATTCACTGATAGACAGAGACTTCCAAATCTTACACAGAAATAGACTATTTGAATAAACTTATGTCTGTTAGAGATGCCAAATCAATAGTTAAGTACTTTCCCAAACAGAAAGCAATAAATTCATATGAGTGCACCAGGGGTGTAGGGTTCTCCAATACATTTAAGGAAAACAGTAGCCAGCTCATTCTATTGGTAAGCATGGCAGCAGGTAGGCATGAAGCTGTGGCAGTAGCTAATAACTTAAATATTGACCCACAGCAGGAGGCAGAGAGCCAACTTCAAATGACATGAGATTTTGAAACTTCAAAGCCCACTTCCAAGAACATACAAGGCAATACCTTCTTATCCTTCCCAAACAGTTCCACTAAATCTCTATGTTCCCATTCACTTTATTTTTTTTCCTCTCTGATTTAATTCCCAGTGTCAATTTACTAGGCAAGCTCCAACCTCCTCTGTGCTCAGTTCATCTACCCATCTGCTTATCTATCATCTATCTATATATCTATCTATCTATCTACCTACCTACCTACCTACAGGTCTATCGATTGATAGATCGGTCAATTGATCATCTATAATCTAATTCTATATATTTCTCATTTGTGCTTTTCTTTTCCTATTTATTTTATTTTCAATAAGTTGGGGCTATCTTAAGTGAGAAAATTATTTTTTCTCTCTTTTCATTCAATCTTTCACCAAAACTGCCTTACTATCCCACCTTGTGACTAAACTTTCATCCTACTATTTTTCACTCTTCTGCTTTTTCTTTATCATCCACTGTTCATAATAAGTCTCATTCTACCTTTCCCCGTCCCACTTATTCCTACAGTCACTAATACCTGAGTGTACGCAATACTGTCAGTGGCCCCTTACCATTTAAGGGCAGTTTGTTCTATTTGACTATAACAGTATGTTTATTGTTAGCCTATGATTTTATCATAGGATAGTGATTGTTTTTGCAAACAGTATTATACTCCCAAAGAAGCACTAGAAACTGAACCTGGTGCCCCAAAAATTATGCTGATGAAAATAAATGACATTTTAATGCAACTATGACTTAGTCTTCCTTGAACACAGCATACACTTTTTTAAAATGTTGATTTAAAAAAAATTAATCCAAGCAATGATCTAACCCAGATGCATAAGTCAAAACACAAAACACAGAAGCGAAAAAAGCCTGAACATATAACTCCTTAACAACCATACATAAGTGGCAAGTGAGCAAGTAAAAAGATATTTAATGTCATAGACCAGAAAACTGCCACCTAAACAAGATATCCGCACAGATCAAAGCCACTGAAGATGTCAAACAGAAAGAAAATGTGTGGCAGAGGGGAACAGCCACTTTTAGAAGAAGTTTGGCAATTCCTTAAAAAAATCACAACACATACTTACCATATGATAAAACAAATACACACTTTGGTACTCACTCGAGTGAACTGGAAATCACATTCACAGAAAGTTCTATATACATGTTTACAACAATTTTATTAATAATTTCCAAAACTTGGAGGCAACCATGATATATTCTGTTGGTGAATAAAGAAATAAATTGTCCCATATCCAGGTAATGAAATATTATTGAATTCTAAAAATAAGCTCTAGCAATATAATGATATATAGAATAAAATTAAAAGTTTACTAAGTAAAAGCATGCAGCCCAAAAAGACAATTTAGTATATGTAGCTATATGACAGCCAGAAAAAAGCCGAAATACCTAGAGAGTATAAGAAGATCAGTGGGCAAGATGAAGATAAAGATACAAAGGTAGAACAGAGAACTATTGAGGCAGTGAAACCATTCTGTATATTGTAACAATTATCTTTGTCAAAGACAATAGAAAATACACTATTAAAACTGAACTCTAATGTAAACTTTGTCATTGGGGGGCCAGTGAAATGCCAACATGGGCTCTTTGATTTAACGAATATTTTCCTCTAGGAAAGGTTGTTGGCAACAGAGAATACATTATATACTCACAGGAAGAATGTGCAACTTCAACCTTCCTGCTTAGTTTTGCTATGAACCAGTAAACAATGTAAATAATTTGTTTACCAATTATGTAAAAATAACACATACAGAGACTAGTGCAGGGGGACTTTGAGTTTGAAGCCAAGCCTTGGCCTCAGAGAGAGGCACGAATGTTACTAAGATCCAGGATAGCAATTACACAGTGTCATCTGCTCACCAGTTATTTCTTGCTCTCCAATCTAGGTCTTGTGTGTGGCTTTTATTCTCATGGTCTCTTCATAGTTTTAAAACAGTCGTGCTACCTTTGTCTCAAATTTCCAGTCAAAAAGAATAACAACATGGCAAGCAAGAAGAAAGAACACATACTGCCACAGGAAATGTTTTCAAATACCATTGAGGGATATCTGCTTCTATTTATTGGTCAAAACACCTAACTTCAAAATGCAACTGTATTAGCCAGACACACTAGGTCTTTCTCTCTTGGAGAACAAAACCTGGTGCTGTGTGGATGGGCAGCAGAATTTGCCAGGCAAAGCCTACATGAATTGTTTTTACTTATAAGCAAACAGAATCAGGAAATACGATATATGTGCCTGAAAATATAGGAATCTCTATTTCGTGCTAAAACTCTCCAGTTCGCTATTTCTATGCACATTGTTCAAGACTCTTATCAATAATACAACTTGTATTATTGATAAGATAGTATAACAGCTATTGATAAGTAGTATAACAGCTACTAGTTATGTCCAGGTACTAAAATATTTCTATACATTAAAATGTTTACATCTTATAGTGTTTCTGTAAACATTATTATTTATTGTTATTATACTTGCACATAAATAACTTTTCAAAAATATAAGTTGTCCCACTTTATTCACACATCTCTTTAGTGACCTAGAATTTGGAGTCTGTCTGATCACTTCAAAAATCATTGTTCTAAAAATTCTTTTCTCTAAGATGATTCTTTAATGCTCAAAAAGGATGTACATGCTATTTCTTACAAAGCCTGACTATTCTTAACCCCTTAGCAATATTTTGTATAAATTTTTCTCTTTGGTAGACTGTTTCTCATTAAAAATTAATCCAAACAATAGTTTTTCACTTTCTGTACATTGTTTCTGAGTAAATTTTAAGGGTGTCTTTTACCTTCCCTCTAAAGGTCTCTTATACACAAGCATAACATCTCCCTTGGCCAAGGGCAACATCTCTGCTACGGACACTACAGATTTCAGAGATATATTCTACGGTGCTTTATAAAAGTCTGACAGACTTTTTAAACTTTAGAAGAATGTGAGCAAACAGCACGTAGAAGGGATGAGTTCCTGCACTTTATTATTTGAAGACAAATTTCCTTTTTATAGAATATGAACAATTCCTAGAGAGCAGCATTTTTTACTAAGTGCATTCTCCTTCCTGTAACAGCAACAAAAAAAAGCCCTAACTCTTCAGACAGATCTCTTGGAGCTGAGAAATGTACACACAAAATTCCCACCCTGAGTAACATTTAAAAAGAAAAGCTGGGGTTTTGAATTTTTCCCCTCCATGAGCAGCTTTCCCTAAAGCATCCTTAGAAAGAAAGGCTGGCTATACTTAGGAAATTCGGCAACCAGGGACAACAGTAGGGTTCTAATGGTTTCTTCATTAGACAAAGGATGAGACTTCCTTGTGCCATGTTTCTAACAGGGTGGATCTTGGCTGATAGGTGGTTTCTCAGTGGAGATTCAGTAACTGCAGATTGCATTCTCAAAATAGAGTGTCAGTTTAAATATAAATAGATATCCAAAACAAGTTTGATGAGAAAGAAAACAGCCTGGGAATCTTGTTGATGTCTTTACAGACTCCACTGAAGCTGTGGGAGACAAAACAGACTGATGGCCTCTCTGGGGTGTGTCATACTGTACTAAGAAACTAATAACTAGGATTTTCTTTGGATACACAGTGTATAGATAGGCAATGGGAGATAAGAAGTATTTGTTTATCAAATTATTTTCTTTAGTTGTTCTGAACATTAAACCCAGGACCCCGTACTTGCTAGAAAAGAGCTCCACCTGTGAAATATATCTTTAGCCCAAATGTACACATATTGTACATTGCAACCTTCTTTTCTCTCTATCTCTTCTTTCAATGATAACACTGAAGATTGAGTCCAAAATCTTTTTTTGAACAACTTTATTTTAAAAAATAAAGATAAATGATGTGTCCAAAATCTTATGCATGTCAAACGTACAATCAACTACAGACTACAGTCCAAGCCTTCCATTCTATAGCTCTAGATAGGAATCCCCACTAAGTCATAAGCCACTCCACACAAGTCCGCTGTGCAGCAGAGGACCACATGGCATCCTACGCCCCTGCCTCCAGGTACAGACCCCTACCCCAGTCACAGTCACTCTACACGCCTGCCACTGCATACAGCGTACAAGTTCTGCTCACCTTCCAAAGGTAGCACTGTCCACTTAAGCTGTACTCTACTCCTACCACCTAAGAACTACCTGTGGACCCAAGAGAACCTTCCACAGGCTTCTGAGGAATCACTAATGAAAACCATCTAACTCCAAAGAAAGTTTGCTCCTTGGCTCAGAACCTGCACCTGATCCTAGCTGAGTGTAAAGAACATTGGGTATCCTCCTGTACTTCAAAATTAAATAATGAGCACCAAGAAATATTCAAATGGTCTAAAATTTGACAAGTTGAAATAGTAACAAGCAGACATCCAAACACCCACACTGCGAAGACAAGAGCAGATATCCACACCAAGAAACACTTTCAATTATCTAACATCAGATGTCTAGGTCCCAAAGGAAAAACACAAACAACATGAATAACTAACTCAATATGCTTTCTCTAAAAACTAGGTCTCACACAGTAAAGTTCTCTAAGAAAAGCAATTTATATGACCCTCAAGAAAACAAATTCAAAATAGCAAATATATGCATGTGTGTTAGATATATATTACATATATACACATATATAGCAAAGGATATATAAGTCAACACAAAGAGGATGAGAACAGAGACCACAATGAAGACTGTAAAACACAAACAGTTGAATAAAATAAGGAAAACTAATGTTTAAAATAGAATTAATAAGGGGATAGGACTTTTAAAGAAAAGCCATGCTCAAATAAAAAATAAAATGAAAATGTCATTAAGTCAAAGAAAATGGTCAATAGAAAAACCTCAAGTTGAATAAAGAAGTTATGCGTGTACATAAAAGTGAGAGAAATTAGATCACTCGATTCCAGAAAATACTAACTCTAAATACTAAACTAAACCAATGAACAGAACATTGAGGAACTCCGGGGCACTTAAACAATATGTATATCACAGGTATAAAAGAAAGGGAAGATACAGAGAAACTTGTCCAAATTCTTTTTCCAAAGTCAGTATTATCCTGGTTTTAAAAATATCAAAGACCTAACCCCCACTACCCAAAAACTTATAGGCCAATATCAGCAATGAGCAAGGATATGAAAGGTCTCAATAAAATACATGTAAATAAATTCAAGAAGAATATCTACTATGATCAAGTTTGCTCCATCCCAGAGGTGCAAAGATGGTCTAGCATATGTAAGTCAATAGATATAACCAACCACATAAATAGACTTAAGAACAAAAACCTCATTATCATCTTATTAAATTTAAAAAAGGGGGTCTTAGATAAAATCCAATATCCCTTAAAGATAACAGCTCTCAAGAATCTAGAAATCTGGAAGATTTATCTCAGCATAAAATAAGCAATTCACACTAAGTCTACAGGCAACATTATACAGCATTTCCATTAAAATCAGAAACAAGATCAAGATGCCTATATCTATCTATCTATCCAGATATATAGATACCAAAACCCCACCAGAAAGTGTCTATAGCTGAAAATACATTGAATGAATGATTGAATGATGCCTTTCACAAAGGCTTAAAGAAATAATATATCTTGGAGTGAATACAGCCATGGAACTGAAAAACTTGAATAATGAAAACCATACACACACATACACACACATGCATACATACATACACACACACACACACACACACACACACACACACACACACACGAACAGAAGAAGAAAAGAATAGAGGAAGAAGAAAAAAGTGTTGAAGACATCACCATCCCAGATTTTAAATTATATTTAAATTATATTACAGAGATTTAGTAATAACAACAATTATTTTTAGAATCCAGTATGGTACAACATTTAAAATGGATATAGGAGTCAATGAAATAGAATTGAGGTCCCACATGTAATTGATTTATGACAAATTGGCAAAAATACATATGAGAAAAGACAATAGTATAGTTGACAAATGGTGCCAGTCAAACTACATAGTTGCATGTAGAAGAATGAAATTAGATAAATATCTCTTGCCCAGCACAATGGATCAAGTACCTTAACATAAGACTGAATACCTTCAATCTGACAATGGAGAAAACAGAGAACAAGCTTGAACTTAGAGGTATAGGAAAGGACTTTCTGAACTAGACCTTAACTGGCAGGCATAAGATCAACCACCGACAAATGGGACCTCATAAAACCCAAAAGCTTCTGAATAGCAAACATCACTATTTGAGTGAAGGGACAGCCTGTGTTATGAATAATAAAAATTTATTCACCAGCTATACATATGACAGAGAGTTAGTTCTTATCTGAAACATACAAAGAGAACAAATGGCTAACCATCAAGAAAACAAAAGACTCAATTAAAGATGGGAACATGGAACCAAACAGGGAATTCTCAAAAGAAGAAAGACAAATAGCTAAGGATCTTTCCTAATATTCAATATTCTTAGCCATGAAGAAACTGCAAATTAAAATATTTGAGGATTTCATCTTATCAAAGGCAAAATGGCTAAAATTAAAAAGAAGAAGACAACAAATACTGGTGTGGATGTGAGGAAGGAACATTTATTTAGTGACGCATAGGATCTAAACTGGTGAAGATGCTATGGAAATCACTGTGACGTTTCTTTAATAGAAATAGATTCACCATATGATCCAACTGTACCACTCTTGGATATATATGTATGTATATATATATATACATACATACATATATATCCAAAGTATTCTATGCCAGATTATAGAGATAATTGTTCATCCATGTTAATCAAAGCTCTATTCACAATATCCAGGAAATGAAAATGGCCTAGATGTCCATCAACTGATATATGAACAATGAAAAGTGAAATCTGGGCAAATAGATGGGGATCAATATTATCTTTCTGAGTAAACCCAGAAAGACAAACATTGCATATTCTTTCTTATATATGGACATGAGGGTTGTATTTTTTAAATGTGTTTATATTAGAATGCCCATGAAGTCCTGGTAAAAGGCCATAGTAGGAAAGTATTTTATGGGAGGTGTGGGGAATAAAGTGAAGGTAGTATAAAAGGTAGGATGGGGAACAATGAAGCAAGAAGTATTTAGTGGTGTGGAATGGAAGGGCAGGAGATGAAGAGATTGAGAGGAATAATTAACACTGAAAACCTTTGAAAACTTCTCATGAATGCCTACTACTATAGAAGCTTCCTAAAATATACACAAATACATATATAAAATGAGTTCAAATACAGATTAACAATGTCCCTAAGTACCACCAACTAAAGAAATCCCAATGCCAGGAATAGTGAACTTCTTTTAGATTTGTTGGACAGTGGAGTCCCCAGAACCTTTACCCCAAACATCTCAGCCTACTTGCTGCCATTGCTCTTGATTATCCTCTAGAACTTGATAGTAAGACCCTATACATGAAGATGCTATACATCTGAGGCTTCAAATTTGAAGAAATCAAGCTGGTACTCAACCAGAAGTTTCACTCCTATTAGTGAAATAGTTTTCATGGAAGAAGAGAAAAACAACTATTAATCATACCCAGCTGGGAAACTTGCTAACAATATCTGGACTGACAAGATAAGCTCGCTGGTGTGATAATGGCATGAATGTCATAAGTGTAACCAGCTACTCTCTAGTTGGATTTAAGGCTTGATCCACAAGACGAAACCCATATCTAGCACTATTATGGGGGCAAAGAAACTGTCTGTACAGGTCATGGGCCTCAGGGAAGAATCTGCTACTAGTGTTCTGCTAAATGGGAAGAGCATTAAACCAACCCTAATGACTTCTTGATATATCTATAGACTAATGCAGTACTCAACATTCATTTTTAAAAAGCTGTTTTGCAGTAAATTATGATTAACACAGAGACCTTTTATCAATTTATCAATTGGTAAAAATGAAGCAGATATCCACTGTGAAGCTCTTAACCCTTATTGGGATATCTGTATCATACCATCTCCTTCTAAGTTTCAGGGATCATTGAATCAGTGGGAGCAAGAAAGACTGTTAGAACCAGTGGCAGATTAATGTGTAGAAACAATGTTGTCCAGACACCAAAGAGCAGCTAAACATGGAAACTCACAGTGTTTTAACAGTATACACAAGACTTGTACAAAAATCAAACAAAATTCCTTCATGAATAGAGAAAATGATAATGACATCATACCCCTCAGTGGGGAGCTATTGGTAATTAATTGTTGCTAGGAGAGGGAGAGTTAGTTTTCTTTTTTCTTTTTAATTGGATTTTTTAATTTACATTTTCCATGTTTCCCCTCCAGAAACTCCCCTATTCCATCCCCTTATCCCTGCTTCTATGAGGGTGCTTCCCTACCCACTCACCCACCCTCTTCCACCTCCCTGCCCTGACATCCCCTACACTGGGACACTGAGCCTTGGCAGGACCAAGGGCTTTACTTCCCATTGATGCCCAACAAGGCCATCCTCTGCTACATATGCAGCTGGATATATGGATCCATACATGTGTACTCTTTGGATGGTGGTTTAGTCCCTGGGAAATCTTCTTGGTTGGTATTGTGGTTCTTATGAGGTTGCAAACCCTTTCGGCTCCTTCAGTCCTTTCTCTAACTTCTTAATTGAGGACCCTGTTCTTAGTCCAATGGTTATCTGTGAGCATCTGTTTGTGTATTTGTCAGGCTCTGGCAGAGGCTCTCAGGAGTGTTCTTTAATGGTGTATTCTCCAGTAGGTTGGACACAATCCAGTGGATAGTTCCACACTTAGAAATATAGTATATGGGCAGCAAAAACTGTACTTGATGGACTATTTTTTTTAAGAATGTGAATTTGTGTATGGAAAAGTTGATTAAATCTGGAAGGACTTAGAGATTAGAGTGTTGATGAATACAATCAAAATACTCTGTATAAGATCCTCAAAGAATTAATAAAAAATTATAAATATAATGAAACAAGGTATTTGTGATCTACTTGGTAGAAAAAGTATTATGCTAGTCATGAGTATTTTCAAAGTTGAGGAAATGTGCTATACACATTCAGTTCAGCAAAGGGTAAGCTGATTTTCATGGAGCTTCTGGGAGCATAAGCTTCAGAAATTCCAGTAAGTTAATACATGGGATTCAGATGTAAGAACAAAACAAGCATCTGAGTCTGTGGACTGTACCAATGTTATTTTTTACTTTGTAGTCAATGTTGCTTTATAAGTCAGTACATACCATGTTTGTCTTTCTAGGTTTGGGTTACCTTACTCAGGATGATTTTTTTCTGTTCTATTCATTTGCCCACAAATTTTATGATGTTGCTGTTTTTAATAACAAAATATGCTCCATTGTGCAAACCTCTAAGATGTTTCTAGTTTCTGGCTATTGTGAATAAAGCTGCTATAAACATAATTGAGCAAGTATCCTGTGGTATGGTACAACCATATGAACATATGACAAGGAGTGGTATAGCTCGGTGTTGAGGTGGATCTATTCACAATTTTCTGAGTAACCACCAAATTCCCTTCTAAAGTGACTGTACAAGTTTGGACTCCTACCAGCACCAGAGGAGTGTTTCTCTTGCTTCACATTCTTGCCAGCACATGCTGTCTTTTCCATTCTATAGGCTGACATTTTGTCCATTTGATGGTGTCCTTTGCCTTACAGAAGCTTGCCAGGTCCCATGTATTAATTGTTGATCTTAGAGCCTAAGCCGTAAGTGTTCAGGAAGCTGTCTCCTGTGCCAGTGCTTTCAAGGCTACCTCCCATGTTCTTTTCTGCCAGGTCTACTGTATCCAGTTTTATATCCAGGTCTTTGAAACACTTGGATTTGAGTTTTGTGCAGAGTGATAGATATAAATCTATCTGTATTCTTCTACATACATACACAATCCCACAAACCCAAAGATGCTATGTAACAAAAAGGGCTCAAGGTGTATGTGTGCTGGGGGGGGTGCATGAATCTCACTGAGAGGGGGAAATAGAGTAGACATTGTGAATAGATGGGAGGAGGGAACTGGATAGGATGGGGTGGGGATAGAAATAGGAGGGATCAGGGAAGAAGGGGGATTGAGGGAGACAGTACTGGAAAAAATAAGCAACTGAAATGTGTTAGACATCCTGGGATAAGCTAGAAACCTAGGGAAATGGAAACTTCAAGGAATCTATAAAGGTGACCCTAGCTATTACTTCTAGCAATGAGAGATATGCAGCCTGCACTAGTCATCTAACCAAGCAAGACTTTCAGTGGAGGAATCAGGACACCAACCCAGCCATTAAACCTTAGACCTATGAGTTTCCCTGCTTACAAGATGTGCAGGAATAAAGATGGAACAGAAATTGAGGAAATAACCAGTCAATGACTGGTTCAGCTTGAGACCCATGCCATGAGAGGAAGCCCACCACTGACACTGTTGATGACATTATTTTATACTTGCAGACAGGAGCCTACCATAACTGTCATCAAAGAGGCTTCACCCAGCAACTGATGGAGACAGAGGCAGAGACCCACAGCCAAACATTAGACAGAGCTTTGGGAGTCACAGAAGAGAGGGAAAAAGGACTGTAGGATCAAGAGAAGTCAAGGATACCACAGGAAACCTATAGAATTAACTAATCTAGGCCCATATATAGGGCTACAGAAACTGAACCCCCAACCAGGGAACATGCATAGAACTTACCTAGGCCCCCTGTATACATGTTAACAGTTGTGCACTTGATCATCATGTGAGACTTCTAACAGCAGGAGCAGGGGCTGTCTCTGATTCTGTTGCTTGCCTCTGGAACCCCTTCCCCTAACTGGGCTGCCTGGTCTAGCCTCAATAGAAGTTGTTCCTAATCTTACTGCAACTTGATATGCCAGGCTGGTTGGTATCCATGGAAGGCCTCCCTTTTTCTGAAGAGATAGGGAGGAGTGGATGGGGGTGTAGAATAGAAGTTGGGGCTAGGAATTGGGGTAGGAAACTGTAGTCAGGATGTAAAGTAAGTAAATTAATCTTGAGAAATAGAAAAGGAAGAGAATGAAAGAAGCAAGTGGAGCTGAAGGTTGATCCTGCAAACAGTCATGTATAGGTTGTGCTGAGGATTCATTCTGTAGTGTGCATTATTGCTTGATTGTATCACTGTGCAAACATGCAGTCTACTCACACAAACTAAAACAGCTACCAGGTTAAGTAGATGAGCGTTTCCTCTGTACAAAATCCAGCTTCATCAAGTTGGTTTTGAGGTCATGGGGAGAGGGGAGAGCAGGAAGGATATAAAGATTGTAAGAGCCAGAGGCAACTGAGTATATCCAAAGAGTGTTCTGGCCGTTGAACATATAGTACAAGAGTTACAGTGATGTGCACCAGTGTCATGCAGGGCTCTATAAAGCTGGGAACATGAAGCCTGAAGCTTGGTTTATTGTAAGGAGAAACCACCTGCCTCTGCTGTAAGCCTGATCTACTTAGATGAGAATGCCATTAGCTAGGAATGATTATATTTTAAAGCCATACATTTTTTTTGTTGCAAGCTTGTTTTACACAAACACATGTGCGCACATACATCTACTCACTATTTAGCTACACCACAGTGCATACAGCAGGATGCTGATCATGTGTGCAAAGACCATTGCCACAGCTTGTGTCCCAAACCCAACCTAGAAAAAACTGTTAGAGGTCACAGGAGAACAGGGAAGAGAACATATTTTATGCTAGTGATGGAGACTCCAGGGAAAATGTTTTAAGGAAGGTATGTGCTGTTTTTACCAACTCTGTAAGATGCCCCACTCACAGTAGTGATTTAAAGTTGCAGACCTCATTTGTCAGGAGGATGGAGTCTAGATTCAACACACAAAATGATAGTATGGTAATTAATGTCTCAGTGGGAGATTGCTTCTGAGTTTAAAAACAGATAAATGATTAACAAGAGGTTATGACAACTGGAGAGAAGGCCAAGAAATATACCACTTTATCCTCTGGTCTGATGATGGTCTGTTGAAAGTAAAGCTTTACTAAAATGCACACTGAAAAACAAAAAACATAGTATGTTATAAGTAAGACTTTATTGAAACATATGCCATGGGGTGCTGGAGAAATGGCACCAAAAAAAAAAAAAACCTACAGATTTTTAAAGTCTATTTTAGAACAAATAGACTTAACAGACAATATCTACCCTGTATAACACTCAAAATGTACAGGATGTGCATTCTAATCAGCGGCCCAAGAAAAGATATATAAATTAAAATAATTTAATATATCTTACTTTATCATAATAAATAATACTGAAACGCCTAACAAGAAAAAGAAAACACAGAAAATAAACACATACAGATTGAACAATATACTTTTAAATGTTCAGTAGATTGTTAAACAATCAGAGAAAAAATTACAAATATATGTGTGTGTATACATGTATTCAGTCAAATTAAAATGAAAATGCAATTTATCAGGCCATTTAGGATATAAGTAAGGTCACTTTAAAATAGAAGTTTGCAGCTATAAGTGTCGGTATAAAAAAACATAAGCAAAACCTCAAATAAATTACAAAGTAACTCAGGGTCACACAAAGAAATCAAACCTAAAATTACTAGATAAAAATAAATAACAAAAAACAGGGCAGAATTTCACAAAATGGAATTTAAGGGACAATATAAATAATGTATGGAATAACTATAAAATATATAACAAATATTAAAATGTATGTAAAAAGAAAAATACACACACACACACACAAAATTGTAAAACAATTTCTGCAATTAACATAGATGTAAATAATCTCAATAAAATGGTTGTAAATTTAAAAAGACTTCAAAATTAGATTTTATAACTAACTTGGCTCTATTCCAGGGGTACAAAAATTATTTAAAACATAAAAATTTTTTAAATGTATTTTATCACATAAATGGACTCAAGGACAAAAATGATACTATCAACTCTCTAGATGAAGAAAAGAAGTTTGTTAAAAATTAACATTTCTTTATTATAAAAAGCCTTGAAGAAACAAGAACAGAGGAAAGATATCTCAAAATAATGAAAGATGTGTGCTAACCCGATGGCCAACACCATACTGAGGGGAAAACACTGAGACCATTTCTTCTAAAATTAAGTAAGGCACAGGGGAAGGGTGTGTGTGTGTGTGTGTGTGTGTGTGTGTGTGTGTGTGTGTGTGTGTGTGTGTGTGTGTGTGTGTGCTTGTGTGTGTGTGTGTGTGTGTGTTCATGTATCAGGATGTGTGCTTTTATACCATTTTATACCTCAATGGTGCAAGGGAAAATGGGAAAGATGAGAGGACAAAAGAAAGGATGGAGAGGAGAAAAGGATATTGGGAACTTGGGGGAGTTTTAGATCCTTGACCCACCACATAAACAGAGAACCATGACTATTTCTCTGTAAGTGGTATTTCTTGTAGCTTCTGGGCAGGTGTCCCTATACAGACTTTACAGGATCTACTCATGGGGGTTTCTATAATACAATGGAAGTTGAATACCAGCCTCACATAAGAGCTTTGTGAAAAAGTTGGGTTACTGACTTGGAAAGAGTTGCAGCTCATGAATAAGACAAAATATGTAAATTTGTAGAATTCAGAAAACTTCAAGTAACTGATTCTCTCAAACTTCATTGAGCCTCCTTTATTAGCAAAAGTAATCTTTGCCACCTTCTGAGAAAACTTCACCTGTCTAAGTTGAAAACCTGGTACTGTTACTTCAACCATTGTCCGTTCTTATTCTTTATCTATCATTTCCTTGTTGCTTACAAACCTCTAACAAAATTCAGATCTGGCTGTTTCAAACCCAGAAGGAAAGAGTTGACCTTCCAACAGAATTTGAGTTTGAATAAATTTATACTACATATCCTCAGGGGTATGTGTGGAAGTGGATTCGGGTGATATAAACAGCTCCGAGGGGAGAAGTAATTTATGGGGCTGGTATTTTTATATGAGTGCACTTAACAGATTTTGGACTCACTGTGCTGTCAGAGTCATTAACAATGGCTCTGACTGTTCCACTAATTAACAAAACCAACTCTTAATTGGGCTGAACTGAAACTGGTGGTAAAAGTTCCTAAATAAAATGTACATGAAGGAATCTAATGACTGAGTGTGCAGGAATGTTTAAATAAACTTACTAGTGTCCTCTTACCAATGAATAAAGTACCAGGGTTGTCTTGGAGGACGCTAGTGTCTATCTCTTGTGGGTCAGAATTACAGATGAAAGGAAGAGCTGTTAAAATATCTTCTTACTTCAATAGCAACCATGAGATCTTAAGTAGCATCAATCGAGTAATGTCTTAACTCAATAAAATCCAATGTGGTAACAGTCCTGAGGACAGACAACAGTCTTAAGTAACTCTCAGAATAAAATGGTCTATGTAGGTCTTCTTTTATTACGTGTTATTTTATTTATTTTTGAATTTAATTTTTTTCAAGACAAGGTTTGTCTGTGTCGTCCTGCCAGTCCTGGAATTCTGTGTGGAGAATTACTGGCCTCAAACTCAAGATCCCTCTGCCTCTGCCTCCCGAATGCTGGGATTAAAGACCTGTGCCACAATGCCCAGCTTGAGTATTACATTTTTCATTAGAAAGGATTTCCTGTGAAATTTTCCAGAGGAGTCTGTTTTTGCTGGTTCTGCGTCCTCTCCTTTATGCCCCTGCATCCACTTCCTTGTACCTCTCTTTCCCCGTTCAAGTCTCATATAACCTGTCTCACTCCATGCTTCCTCAATGCACACTCCCTCTCGTGTTCTTTTCTTCTAGTTTTAAGCCTATCCCTGAAGTCACACCAACCTTCAGACATGTAAATGATATTAACTACGACCCATATATGAGAGAGAAAGTAGACTAAATAATATAAGGAGCGCCTGTGCTCCAAGATGGTCAGAAGTAATGCTGTGTTTAATGCAAATCTCACCAAAGTTCCAATGATTCTATTCCCAGAGTTATAGAAATCCATCTAAAAACACAAATAGAAACAAGAAAAGGTTACAAATACAAAATAATTCTTAACAGAAAGAACATTGCTAAGGGTATCACAGTACCAGACTTCTAACTATACAATAGAGCTACAATGACAAAGACAGCATGGAACTAGAATGAAAAGACATGTAGACCAAGGGACTAGAACAGAGACCCCATAAGTCAACCCACACAGCTGCAGCAGCCTCATTCATCAAAATTGGCAAATTCACCAAAAACATACATTAGGGAAAAGATATTCTATTCAACAGCTAGTGATGAGATGGCTGGATATCCACCCACAGAAGAGAAACCTAGATCTGCAGCTTGCATCTTAGACAAAAGTCAGTTTAAAGTGAATCAAAAATCTTAATCTAAAAGCTTAAACACTCTCGTTCCTTGCCCTGCTCTAACTAACCAAGTAAAGCCAGGAGTCACATTCATGGTCTTTCTCATGGTGTTTTTTAATAGACAGCACCCTTCCCCCTGACTCAAGGCTAGGAACGAGCTCTGCATTTGTGAGATTTCTTAGTGAATCCCCTAAACCTTCTCATCCCATGCCAAGAAAACAGAGGAAGGAGATGGAAGAGGCCCAACAAGTAACTGCACATGTGAACTTTCTAGGTAAGATTCTAAGACCTCAGCTCAGACCCTACATTGCTTTTCCCAAAACCCTACCATAGCAACCAACAGTATGTCTCTGTGTTAAGTCCCATTAGCCCTGCCCCTCCCCACCCCTAGCCCCAGAACCTTTGCCCACACACTGTACCACACATCCTTGAGTTTACACCACCCCTGTCCCAGTACCTTGTACAACAATCTCACACACTGACTGTAAGACCCTAGTGACACCCCAGGAGCCATAAAATTGAAATCATCCCAGCCTCTAAATCAAAAATCAACACTTCAGCATCTGTGCTGCATAGTTTTATGTCAATTTGACACAAGCTAAAATCATTAGAGAGGGAGGATCCTCAATTTAAAAAATGCTTCCATACCATCCGGCTATAGGCAAACCTATAGAGCATTTTCTTAGCTGGTAATTGGTGGGGGAGGGCCCAGCCCATTGTGAGTGTGCCATCCCTGGGTCCATGGTCCTGGATTCTATAAGAAATCAGATTGAGCAAGCCATAATGAGTCAGTAAGTAGAACCCCTCCAAGACCTCAGCATCAGCTCCTGCCTCCAGGTTATTGCCATGTTGGAGTTCATGTCCTAACTTCCATTGATGATAAAGTGATACGGAAATGTAAGCCAAATAAACCTTTTCATCTTCAAATTGCTTTCAGTTATGATGTTTCATCACAGCAATAGAAAGCCTAGCTAAGTTAGTTCTGAGGAATAAAATGGAAGCTCCTTGCATGTGATCAGAAATCAACTGAGTTTTACTAACAGCAAAACAGAACCCAACTCCCAGTCAGCATAGGGAAACAGGAACAAAATAAACAAACTCCCCAAACCCAGGTCTCCTTTTAAAAGCATAAACAATATGAAAGATATACACAGTACAACTTCAAAAAAACAAAACAAAACAAAACAAAACACCCAGAAGTCCTATAGAAAAATTCAGCAATGGAAATTACCTAGACAAACTTCATGACACAAGTTTTAAAATAATAATTATAAACATGACCAAAGAATTAAAGTTTGAAGAAGATGCAAGGAACCGAATGATCTTTAAGCAGGCAAGAATAAAACTCCTGACTCAAGTGCAAGAAAATACAGACAGCTGAATAAAATAATGGAGAGAATTTGAGACATGAAAGATAAAAGTGTTAAAGATAATTCAAAGTTTAAAATTAAAAATCAATAACATAACTAGAAAACTCAGTAAGAAGCATTAGCAGCAGAGAAGATATTTTAAGTAGAAGATAGAACCTCTGACTTAAGGACAAAGTAATGAAATTGGGCCACTCAAGCAAAGAAAATAATAAAAATTTTAATGTGAAGGTATACGCAGAAACTTTAAAACCCATATGATGGTTTTTTTTAAAAAATGTATTAATGGCAGGATAGAAGAAGGAGAAAAGCCTCAGTTCAATGGTATAGACCAGATCGTCAACAGGATCATAGAAGAAACTTCAACTAGAGGAAGCATGCCCATTGAGATACAAGAGACACAATACCACATAGGTAGGACCAGAAGAGAAACAACTCTTGGTGCATCATAGTTAAACCACTAAATGTACAGAATAAAAACTATTGAAATTTGCAAGAGAAATAATAATCATCAGTTCTGTAGACTGAAGAAAGGAATGAGCAGTGTCAGGACTGCTGTGAGATTGTGCTTCCAGAAATGACAGGGAGGCTGCACCCGTGATAACAAGACTAAACTAGCTGACGAAACAAGACCTGAACAAGGATGACACCTATACCCAGGCTAAGGTTGAAGGGAGAATTTGCCAGGGCCCCACTCCTAGACAAAGAACTACAGGCCAGTGAGATTCAAAATGGCAGCAGCTGCCAGTGAGCATAAGGTCACAGGGCTACTCCCAGAAGCCTAAGAGACCTACAGAGGCTTCACAGAGAGACACAGCAAACAAGGATGGCCCTGTAGAGTACGCATTATCTCTGGAACAACTAAAAAGGGACAGGTCTTAAGTTAAGATGCCTTTTAGAACTAGTTTTGTGGAATCGGACAGAAGATGGTAGAATGAAATGATACGTGCTGCAGAGAGAAGAACTGGGATTGCAGAAGCAGCGACAGGTACAGGGGAACTGTGGCAGGCAAAGGAACGTGTCCTTGCCAAGTGGGGCTGTTACTCAGGCTGCTGGGACCCTCAAACCACCACTGGGCTTATCTCACCCACTAGCCAGTATAGCCACTAGATCCTCAGGCCTAGCCCCAGCATAGAGCTGCAACTGCTGCTCCTTGCCCTGCTAGAGGGAAGAGAGTGTGGGGCACAGCGCTGCCCAAGGGCTGTAAGCATGATGGTTGTGCTTGAAGTGCCAGCAGGATGGTCCATATCTAGGGCACGTAGTGGTATTAGAGCACCGTTCATATTAGCCAGGAGATGGGATCAGTCTAGCTGTCCATCAATAGGTGAACAGATAATGAAAATGTGGTGTGTATACTCAATAGGACTGTATTCAGCTGTGAAGTCAAAATAAAAGTTGCAGGAAAGTGAAAAGATCTGGCAAGTATTATATTAAACAATTTAACTCAGAAAGACAAAATTCTCTTTTTTCTCATATATATGGATCCTAGCTTATCGTGTTCAGGAGGACCTTTGACAGTAATGTATATATACTGTAGTCCCCTTAGACACAGTGTGATTGGCACTGAACTGGTTTTTCAAGAAATGCACATAACAGAGAAGAGTGAAGCCCATTATAGTCTTTCCACTCATTCCGAGCTTGAGCCACTTCATAGCTCCAGGGCCACTTACCTCAAAAGAGTCCCAGTAACTCTGAGAAGATTACTGAGATGTGTAGGAACTGTGGCCCTTCGTCAGAGGCATGGCTGTTGTGGGATGGGAGGGACACTTGGATGTTTGGGAATATAAATAATACTAATGTTAATCTGGGAGGGTCCTGGACACTAGTGTCATCAGCTCCATAGGAGGCACCTCTGTGGGCCAGATAGTACTAGCTCTGTATTTATTGGGTTGAAGGATCTTGGTACCAACTTTGTGGTCATTTCCTAGATTCCTGCATCAAATGGAATAAACATCAAAAAATTGTCATAAATTAGCTCACATTGACTTCCTGACCCACAATATAAGACTTCCAAAATAATAAATTCTTTTAAAAATATATGTATAAAAAAGATAGTAATAACATTATGTCCATTTAACTTGGTTGTTTACTATTTATAGTAGATTTTTTTTTCTAATGAACAACAGTCTTTTAAAATTTTTAATCAGATGTTAATTCCAGTTATTGCTGCTGTTTCAATTTTAGAGTATTAACAGGAAAAAATTACATGGCAGTTGCCGTCTGATACACAGCTACCTTCCTGGGCAATGCTCCCTTTTTTTATTCCATTCATTTGACAGTCACGAGTCTAGATGTTTGCCATAAACAGGGATTGTATACAGTGACTCTTAGAAATATAAACAGTCCTTTTGGATTTAGAAAATATATCTCCTAAGCAAGTAACTGTTTTTCTATAAATGGTTTCTGGCTGATTCTCAAACCTTAACAGAGATGTACAATGTGACGCTAAGTAACCATGAGATCTGAGGTTCACACAGTACACTAGAATCATCTACTGAACTTTAGACAAGCATGTGTCCAGCCTCTACCTCACAGCTGAAGAAGCTGTGTTTAGTGCTAAATTCATGTAAGCCCTGATGGAATCAGCTTAAAGAAGAAAAGCTTTGAGTTGCCTCGTGGTTTTAAAGCCATTTCATCCACCACACCAAGGAAACATGACAGCATCTCAGCTCACCCTGATGGGTACACATGGCCAAAATTGCTCTTGTAGTGTCAGATCAGGACAGAACTAGCAGCCAGGTATACTCTTCGAAGACCCACGCCCAGGGGCTCACTTCTGCAAGCCAGGCCCCACCTCCTGATATTTTAGAAACTTCCAAAATAGCACCATTGGCTAGGGACCACGATCATTTGGATGTTCAGATCTTCAATGCCCTGAATGTATAAAAATGTTGAAGGAACACTATATGGTTAAGATGACCCAAATACTTCAACAGAAACAATGTCTTAGCTTAACATAGTAAAGAGGAGCATCACTAGAAACCAATGGTTTCTTCTATTAAGTTCTTTCCTAATACTGCTGTATCCAGTGGTCATGGTCTACACAGAGGCAAGTTTATGAACTCAGTCTAGAGGAGTGGACATATGATATATCAGTCAACTTTCTATCACTATAATCAAGTACCTGAGGCAATTTACTTATAAAATGTTTCATTTGGCTTACACTTCTGATGATTCCGACTCGTGGCCAAGTGGCTACATTGCTTTGAGTCCTTGGAAAAGCAGAACATGATGGCCGAACCTGACAGAAAACTGTTTATGTCATGAGTCAAGAAGTATAGAAACAGAAAGAGGGGGAAATCAGGCTCTGACAAGTCACCTCTGGTTCAGCCTTTTGATAACCTAAAGACATCCCACTAGAACCAACACCTAAAGCATACACTACCTCCCAATAGCACCACCCTACGGAGCAAGCATTTGGGACACGTATACCACTCTACTGTGGTAGCATGAGCTACCTCACTAGGGCATTATACTGACTGAGGGATGGGCTCTGACAGAAATGTAGAATAGATACTCGATGCTTCTCGATTATTCTAGTGTACTAACCTTATCTTTAAAAATAACAATTCTGCATCCTAAAGTGACACCCATGAGGTCTTACCAGCATTGTGCCTAAAAATGACCCAAGCGAGTACAACACCAACAGACATGCTAACATGGAAAGAGGAAACCTCACAAAACTCAACCATAGACAAACAACTAGAAGTGGTTGAGGAATACTGAGAGTGGAAAAAAAAATCTTCCCCAATAGTATACTCATTATACATATTTTTATTTACTATAATATATAAATATATTTCTATTTATGAATAATTGTCCAATAGTAATTTCAGCCATGCAAATGGTAAATATACAGTTTAAGCTGTGTGTATATGTATATATATATATATACAACAATGCAGTTTAATAAAAAGAGGCTCTGAGTTTAAGAAAGAACAAGGGAAGCACCTGAAAGAGTTGGAGGGAATAAAGGGAAGAAAATTATGTAATTATAATTGGAAAAAGGTATTTAAAATGTTCTCCTCTCTGCCCCTTACTGTTTTGTATAGAGTGTGCTATTGGTGGATGGCATAAAAATGTATTTATGGCAGGGTTCTGGTGAACTAGAATAGGGGTTGGTAGATATTTTCCAGAAGAAGGTCCTGGAGTGAACAGGCTAGGCTTTGTGTTGTCACGTGACACCTGCTCTACCACTGGCTACAAAAGCAGCTATAGATGATGTGCCAGTAACAGAACCTGAAAAGGCACCCGTTATCCAAAGTGGAAGGTGGGTTGGACCTGACATGAAAACCACAGTCTGCTGTACCACAGAGTAGATGATAAATATGGATCAAAGTATTTGTGGTAACTATTGAGACCTTGACTCCCCCTTTGCGATGGTGAGAAGCCATTGCATTCTTTTAGGCAGGAAAACAGTTCTATCACCATGTTGTTTTGGAGTTATGTATCATAGATGTGTGCAGACCTATCCAAGAAGATGGGGTGGGGTGGGGGTAATGAAAACTAGCTCACTCAACTCCTAAGCAGAGCCGTGCTTTCTAGAACAAACTTTCTAGAACCACTAGGACAGTGGTTCACATATAAAATATCCTGCATATCATATGTTTACATTTTGATTCATAACAGTAGCAAGATTGCAGTTATGAAGTAGCAAGAAAATAAGTTTGTGGCTGGGGTGTGGGGGTCACCACAACATGAAAAACTGTATTAAAAGGTCACAATATGGGGAAGGTGGAGAACCTCTGAACTAGAAAGTGAAAATGTGTTTCTAAGAATTCTTTGCAGTTGGGGTTTTCCGTGTGATGTATGGTCCACCAAGAAGATACATCTGTAGAGACCCAAAAGTGGAAGTGAATCACAAGGGAAGGAACAAAAGCCAAGGGCAGAAGATGCCAGGCATAAACAGAAACAGGAGAGACAGTCCCCAAGGCAGGAAGGCCAGTACCTGAAGCTAAATGCTACAGCTCATACTGTTAGGTTTGAACAGGGAACAGAACTGGAAGGAAATGGCCCCAAGGCTGCTCTTTAGCTGGGGAGAGCAGCTGCCCAGGCAGGGAGAACAGCTGCCCCAGACAGCCCTGATGTCTACCTTTACTATCCAAGTTCCATTAACTGCCTGCCCTCCAGGAGAGGCAAACACTAACAAGCATTAATTTCATGATATAAATCTCTCTCTCTCTCTCCCTCTCTCTCTCTCTCTCTCTCTCTCTCTCTCTCTCTCTCTCTCTCTCTCTCTCTCTCCCCCCTCTCTCTCTCTCATCCTGTTTTAATAATTTTTCATTACCCACCTACTAGTTTAATTCTCAGTATGAATGAGTCATCACATGTTAATTTTTAATGAATTAAGATTGCTGCCCGTTATTGTCCTACGTAGACTTGGAAATTGCCTAAAAGAGGCACAGCTAAAGAATGTTAAAGTCATTGTACCAGTTCTGTTTTCCTCACACAAGCCAACTTCTGTGACTTCAGCAATGGGAATATGGGCTTTTGAAATGAAACTGGAGAAGATTGAGGTTCCATTGAACACCCTCTCTATCATTCACAAGCAAAGCCACAGACAGCCCCAGGGCTGGACACCTACACAATGGCTGGAGTGGAGCAGTAATGGCCTCGTGTATGCCAAACAGTTATCCCGGCATAATAGCACACACCTGCAATGCCTTGTTTCACACATATCATTAATAATTAAGCAATCATTTTAAGTTTCTTGCCCACAAAGCCAAGATGATAGGAGGGTTTTAATCTATAGCTGTTGTGCAAAGGATGATGTACATCAAAAACTCTCATATATAATTCTCATCATGCCAGCAGACCACAAGGTTTGTGTTGTCCAAAATTGAGGAATGGGACTGTCTGAGGTACAAGCAGCAGACATGTTAGGAATGTCCCTCTCCTGTGGGCTCAGCTTGGCTCAGCTTCTTCAACTGGGAGATGGTGTGCAATTCAGTCTTTGCTTAAACAGTAATTTATCCTGCAGATTCAGCCTCAACCCAGAGAGTCTGTCCCTGACTCCAGGGGACCAGGCATTCTCATTGCTTCAAACAGATCTGTTTGTCTCTGCACATAGCTCGGTCTTTGATTAGTCACTGTACAGCCATTAGAATTGCCTATTGACTGGCAGGCTAGCTGAAGCTGCTCACATCTCTCCATATCCCAGTACATAGCACAAAGGCTCACAGTTACTCTCAATGAAGAAACCAGTGGCTACACTCCACCTGGAGTCATGCTAAACCTTTTTCTCCTCAGCCTTTGCAAGCAGACATATTATCCCCATGGTGCAAGTGTGGATACTGAAAATTGGCCTATGCAAATTGGGATCCTCCCCCTTATGTCATGTGGCCCTCCGCTGTGGTTGGAAGTGTCCCAAGCATGTCTCCTCCCACTGTGTCATGTGACCCTCTTCTGGTTTTAGTGAGTCACTTCCTGTGTGGATCACATGGCTCTTGCAGTAACTGAAAGGGTCTGAGTAGGTAGTCTCTTCCTACTGTGTCCTCTGACTCACTGTGGGTTTTAGGCAGGTCTAAGCTTGTTTTTTAAGCTATGTGGCACAGAATTTTGATTTCTGGTGTGGAGAGAATGAATCCGTGGGACCTTAAGAAGGAAACAGGTTCTTGGGGGATCATACCCAACGGGATAAATGATGCTCTCACAGAGTGAGTGAATTCTCTTGACAGCCTCACACTCTCCCTTGCTTCCTATTTTACCAGGTTTCTGCTGTCTCTTCCCACAGGCTCCCACCAGGGTCTTCATGATTTTATCAAACAGCAGAAGAACCTCACCAAAGGCCAACCTATGAAGTTGCCTAACTTAGACTGTCAACCTCTAATACTGTGAGGCTTTGTTAGTATTGTTCTCTCAAGCATTCTATCCTGACCACAGCCTCTCCTCCCTCTACACTTCCCAGTTGTTCCGCCCCTCCCCCTCCCCCAAACCTACTCCTCCCTCTACACTTCCCAGTTGTTCCGCCCCTCCCCCTCCCCCAAACCTACTCCTCCCTCTACACTTCCCAGTTGTTCCGCCCCTCCCCCTCCCCCAAACCTACTCCTCCCTCTACACTTCCCAGTTGTTCCGCCCCTCCCCCTCCCCCAAACCTACTCCTCCCTCTACACTTCCCAGTTGTTCTGCCCCTCCCCCTCCACCAAACCTACTCCTCCCTCTACACTTCCCAGTTGTTCCGCCCCTCCCCCTCCCCCAAACCTACTCCTTCCTCTACACTTCCCAGTTGTTCCACCCCTCCCCCTCCCCCAAACCTACTCTTCCCTCTACACTTCCCAGTTGTTCCGCCCCTCCCCCTCCACCAAACCTACTCCTCCCTCTACACTTCCCAGTTGTTCCACCCCTCCCCCTCCCCCAAACCTACTCTTCCCTCTACACTTCCCAGTTGTTCTGCCCCTCCCCCTCCACCAAACCTACTCCTCCCTCTACACTTTCCAGTTGTTCCACCCCTCCCCCTCCCCCAAACCTACTCCTCCCTCTACACTTCCCAGTTGTTCCGCCCCTCCCCCTCCCCCAAACCTACTCCTCCTGTGTTTCTTTTTAGAAATGAGCAAACCTCTAGGGATATCAACCCAACTCCACATAACAAGTTATAAGACTAGGCACAACCCATCTCGTATCAAGGCTGGATGAGGCAACCTAGTAGGAAGAAAAGGGTACCAAGAGCAGGCAAAGAGTCACGAGATAGCCCCTACTCCCATTGTGAGGAGTTCTACAAGAAAACCAAGCTACACAGCCATAACATATATACAGAGGACCTAGCTCAGACCCAAATAGCCTCTGTGACTGTTGCCTCAGTTTCTGTGAATCCCTCTGAGCCTTGCCTAGGAAATTCTGTGGGCCGTATTCTTGTGGTATTCTTGACTCCTCTGGCTCCTACAATCCTCCCCCTTCCCCTGTGCGCTTCTTTCTAGAGGTTTCTCCAAGCTCCACTTAACGTTTGAAGTGAATCTTGGCATCTGCTCCCATCAATTACTGGATGAAGCCTCGCTCATGACACTTAGGCTTGACACCAATCTATGAATAAAACCAAACATCCTTAGGAATCATTCCACTTACTTTTTTCTATCCTAGGTCTCTGAGATACCCAGCCTTTGGTTTCTGGCCATGCAGGCAGTGTCACGCATGACCCCCCTCTCATATAATGGATTTCGCATAGAACAAGTCATTGGTTGGCCAATCTCACAAGCTCTGCGCCACCATTATCCCAGCACATCTTGCAAGAAAGACAAATGGTAGGTCTAAGGTTTTGTGGCTAGATCAGTATTCCAGTCCCAGTCCCACCACCAGAAGTCTTGCCTGGTTGCAGAAGATGGTGAGTTCAATCTCTGTATCTTCTATCAGTAAGAGTCTTTTCTAGCATCATCCTCGTAGATTCCAAAGGGTTTCCATGACACTAATACTGTGGGTTTTTCAAATCCTCTCTTCTTTCCTTACTGCCCTGCCTGGGGTATGGTATCCCAATCCTGGGAAACAGAAGAGCATACCACTGCACATCGCACCTAGTAGCCTCAGCACAATTTTTTTTTCTTACAAGTTTATTTAAAAAAACAGAGATACATGTACAGATTTTTAAAGGCATTTTGGCATAAAACTATATGAATATATTTTGTCAGTACTTGATTTTTTTAAAGGTCTGATAGTATGCATTGAAATCTTACTATTTATAATAAGCATAAAGTACATGTAAAACAAAACGTAACATAGAAATAGGTAAAAAAAAATTGGTGTGTATAGATTAAACATAATGATTTTTAAATACCAAAAATTGCTACAAGGTTATCTTCTTAGCTCTTGAGTTATTAATGATTTAAGGTCTAGGTTAAGGTCTCTGAGAGAGTGCTATACACTTATTGTTTTTTTTTTTTTTTTTTCTAAGAAGGGCTAAGGATTCCACTTTTTGGCCTTTCTTTTCTTGAGCTTCATATTGTCTGTGAGTTGTTTCTGGGGTATTCAGAGCTTTCTGGGGTTAGTATCTAATTATCAATGACTGCATATTATATCTGCTTTTTTGTGACTGGGTTACCTTACTCAGGATAATATTCTCTAGATACATCCATTTTCCTAGGAATTTCATAAAGTCATTGTTTCTAGTAGCTGAGTAGTACTCCATTGTGTAAATATACCACAACTGTTTTTTATCCATTCATCTACAAAAGGACATCTGTGTTCTTTCCAGCTTCTGGCTATTATAAATAGGGCTGCTATGAACATGGTGGAGCATGTGTCCTTATTGTATGTTGGAGCATCTTTGGGGTATATGCCCAGAAGTGGAATAACTGGGTCTTCAGGTAGTACTATGTCCAATTTTCTGAGGAACTGCTAGACTGATTTCCAGAGTGGTTGTGCCAGTTTACAGCCCCACCAACAGTGGAGGAGTGTTCCTCTTTCACCACATCCTTGCCAGCATCTGCTGTCATCTGAGTTTTTGATCTTAGCCATTCTGACTGGTATGAGGTGGAATGTTAGGGTTGTTTTGATTTGCATTTCCCTGATGACTAGGGATGTCGAGTGTTTCCTTAGGTGCTTCTCAGCCATTCAATATTCCTCAATTGAGAATTCTTTGTTTAGATCTGTACCCCATTTTTAATAGAATTGTTTGATTTTTTTTTTAACTGCTGTTTACAAGAGAGTGAAATGAAACCACAGGGAGACAATCGAACCTTCAGAAGCAGTGTGATCGTGTGCAGATGCTTCAATGGCGAGAAGAATTATGACATCAGAGTTGGCTCCAGTTCTCTCCTACTTCTCAGTAAGAAGCTGGGAATTCCAACAATAGCCTTTGTGCCATAAAATCTTCAGAAGGGGCTTTACAAATCCCGTCATGTACTCTGAACTTTTGTAAAACCATAGTTTCTTGAAGAAGTCATTTTAGACTGTTTAAGTCACATTCTAAAACTTTATAAAAAAACAAAGAGCTATATGTCTTAAAATTCTACTTTACTGAGAAAGCATTCAGAAACTTCCTCATCTGGATGATTTTACTCGTAAATTGGGTTTCGTCTTGTATACACACATTTAGGGATAATTCTGCACAAACACAGAGCTTTTCTTTTTTTTTTTTTTTTTGGTCAATTTTTAAAACATCTCACCTTCCTTTACATATATCAGCCATTACCCCCAGTCAACAGCCTAGTCGAAACCCTTTTATATGTTATTATTTCTGCATAATCCAAATTAATCCTGTTCTCTACCTGTGCATTATCCAACATGGGAAGCCTTCTTTAGATGGTGTGCTACAGGAAGAGGCTCTTATTATCCAGAGCCTTTGCTTCCTGCTTCTCTTAAGTCCCTCATAGAAATGTTTCCAGGGCCTCTGGGATGACTATCAGTCATTCTTTTAATTGACAGCATAGTATTCGCTGGACTGCAGATGTTGTGAAATCTAGTTCTGCTCCAGCAATGGGAATTGTTCTCTTCCCATGGGCCACTAGAGAGCACTGTCAGAGCAGTGTCAGGGTGAGCAGCAGCCAGCTTGGGCAAGGCTGAGACACATCTGTGACTAAACTAGCATCTTCATCTTCAGCTGAAGTTGCAGAGTTTGTCCTAACTTTTCTCCTAAGCTGTTGCTCAAGAAAAGGACCCAGAGGTCTCTGGCATTCTCCAACCATGGCTTTACATACCATTTCAGCCATAAGGATGGGGGTTATGACAGACTCTTTTAGGTTTCTTATTCAGGTCCCCTACCCTTGTTGACAGAAACAGAGAAAATGTCTGGCCAGAAATGTTCTAAACTGTCCAACCAATGAGAGTAGAATCTGCCACTGCAGAAGCACAGGTTAGGTCAGAAATCCAGACACATTATTTCAATTGATAGTCACAGAAATCTCGTGCTATAAGCACAGGTTTTACTGTGTTCCACAATGGTGTGTATGACATAGATATGGCAGGTTCGTACATCAACACAGATCTTCTTAAGATGCAACATGACTTTTCTCATTCCACCTTAAGTAGGTCACTGCCTGACCACTCCTGAATCTCCATGTTTAACTCCTGGAGCCACCTGAACCAATTCAAGATCAATCCAAGTTCCCTATGTTCATGTAAAGTCACAGCAATGAAAACACAGAGGGGACCTTGAATTTGCTCTTTCTTCCTGTCCTGGGTGCCCTTCTTCCCTTTAGGCTCATCCTGACTTTAGCCAATGCTCTGTAAGACAAACTCCTCCTTCATATGTGAGCTCATTGCCTTGTCTGTGAGATGCTTCCCTGGAAACTACTTTTTCCACATAAAGAAAACTGAAAAATAAAACCCACAATGTGGCTTATCTACCTAGTTCTTCTCTGGAAAATCACAATCCTCAAACCAGGGCCTAGGCTTACTCACAGTATGCCCCTTGGCATGTGACAGGCCTTCAGGGTAAGTTCATGAACAAATGACTAAAGGACCTGTGAGTGGTCTCTATGAAAGGAACAGAGTCAAACTAAAGTCCTAATTACAGAAAAATATATGAAGAAAAACCAGCAGATTTGAGTTGCTCCTTTCTGAGGGGATTTCTGTGACAAATTCATTTACCAAACCAATTTATCAAATAAAGAAGCCCTGGCTTTGCTCTGCAGCAGAGATTTGAGGGTTGTTTGTCCTGTGGATCCCAGCCCTGAAAACTGAAGAGGGTGTGCTGGGCTATTCACACACAGCACTGTGCTAGCTGCTGCCAAGAGAGAAGGCTCAGGTTTTTATTAAGAGTGAAAATGGATCCAGTTTTATATGGCAGCCATTAAAGGAATAAAAAGCAGGAAAATTTCTCTTTCGTTAGAAAAGTTTGTGGTAACCACAGACAGTATGTTTCTTTCTGGATTGGCTTCCTTTAATGCATTTATCATTCCCTCCGTTCCAGAAAGTGCATCCATCCTCCTAGGAAAAGAAACGAAGACCCGGTGATGTGGAGGCTGCCAGGGCCACAAGTGCTCATGTTCTTTCTCATATGCTGTTTTCTTTTTGTGAACTCTGAGACGCCACTAATGAGAAGCCAATTATCACATCTGTTCACCGAGAGCAAGCTTTGCTGCCCAATAACACAGGCTTCTCTGGCCACTCACTCTAACGAGAAACTGGGTAACTGTGGGGCTCTTTGTCGGTAGTTGGGGGCTTCACAGCATATGCTGAATGTTCAACCAGAAATGCACTTTTTTGATGTTTCAAGTCTAATTAGATTTATTTTATATACAAAGAAATGCCAACTTTTCTCTTTTCATGCCTTAAATTCTAAATTATATTTTGTACATCAAAGAATCAGGGATCTAGATGGGGCTCCAAATATCATCTGTTTCAAGGCAGAAATAACTATATCCCACTCATTCCAGAAAGTCAACCAGCCACCTTCTCTGAGGCTTCTGAAACATTTCCTCTCACTAACTCTTGCCACAGATGTCTTCCTGAGCCTCAGAAGTCATTGTCTTCATTTCCTCTGCACTCAGGGGAGGTTTAGCTTCTCCGTCACGTTTATGTTTCCTACAGCGGAAGGAGGAGCTTAGTTGGTTTCCACTGTCTCCAGTTTCTGTGTAGGCTTGTTCCAAGATTTTGTTTTGGTTTTTTTAATTGTGTGTGTGTGTGTGTGTGTGCATTTGTGTGTGCACACATACATACATGTGTGTGTGCTAGTGCATGTGTGCTGGCTCTTAATTGCACACAACACACTACCTGTGTCATTCTGTCTGCCCAGATGTCCTGCCCTTTCCCACGTTAGCTCCCAACACCTGAGGTTCTTTGTGATCACATCCCCATCTCCACACTGATCACTCTCCTGAGGACCACACTACCCTCTAAAGCTGTTTGGTGCAAAGGGTATCCCGAGACAGCAGCACCATCCACGAGGTTACTAAACATGAGCAACACAGGACGTCCTCCTGAACTACCTGAAACAGTACAACAGTCTGGCATCTGGGTTTTAAGAAACATGAAGACTGTAATAAGTACTCTTCTAGCACAGTTTAATCTTACACAGACCTTGAGAGCTGTGGGTGGGTTTAATACTCTTGGACCAGAAGAGTTTTTATTTGATTTGATTGAACAGAATAGAAACAGAATAGTGTGGAGGTGCAATTGTAGGCGGGCCTGTGCCAGAGCCTTGTCTGTATCTGGCTAAAACTGTCACCCTTCATTCTTGATTGCATTTGGGTTTGTGGTGGGTAGGCACCAACATTTTAAAGGTACAGGGACAACCCTGAAGAGCCCCAAGGTGAGCACTCTTGTTCTTCCTCGTACATCATTTGGGAAGCTGCTCCTCTGCATGTTAGTCTGCTATTAGCTAGGAAGTCAGGGTCTGTCTCTTATTCCCCTCAGAACTCTAGTATCAGGTCCTAACCCTGAGACATTCTGATCATTTTATGTATTTAAAATATAGGTAAATGTGTGTTCACAATAGACTATCTCTTTCGGTAACCTATTGTAGATAATAGAGTCATCAAAGCATTTTTATTTGCTCTCTAAAAATGCTTTTGGAAGTGCTAATGCATCTCAAAATGCAGTCCTGAGCCCAACAGCCACACTGGTATTACATTTAGTTCAGATGTGTGTGCATCCCATGTGTATCCCACAGAGATGCCTAGGCCTAACCTACAAGATTTGGTTCTGATCCCTCATTTATGGGACTTAAAGACCCCAGGAGATTCTTAGGAAGACCATGCAAGTAAAGCATCTCATTATGCGGTCACTGTATTTGTTTTAACATTAGTCACTAACCACATAATGAGGTAAAAAATTAATCCCTCCTTGAAAGTCCAGTGATCCAAATTCAGTGGTGAAGAAGTCCTGGGGAGACATTGAAGCAACCACACAACCCTGGGGAAATTTCATCATGCAAAGGTCCCAAGTCTCTGTGCACCATTGGACATTCGAATTGAGATGCAGACATTCGCCAATAGTCACTTTGGGAAATGGTAGAGTTGGGAACATTCTTCTGTAAAGCTACAACTTACATAAGAAGAAAGTAAAGCACACACCTGGGAATTCAAATCAAGGCATGGAAAGCAAGGAAAGAGGAAGGAAGGCTGGCTACTTTTTAGAAATCTTTAGAAGTAGAAAAAAATGACAAAAAATAGAGATACATATATTACTGCCTTTTTCTTGTTGCTAATGCTTCACTGCCATGGAGAAGATAAGCTATAAAATAAAAAGATTCATTTTGGATTACAACCAAGACCTAAAGCACAGGGTGTACACCTGATAATGGCTTCTTTTGTCGGGCGAGGTCCAGGATTAGCACAGGAAATCACGGTTTGGGAGGCAGGGAATGCAGAGAAAACCTAGTCAAAATGACTTTTACAACAAACCTCTCTTAAAACAATTCACTGAGCCACTGGCTGCACTTTTACCCATTCACTCGTACACAAGGACAGAGCCTTAGTTCCTTGCTCAAGGTTCCACCTGGTTCTACTGATTAAACTTGAGGACGAATTACAGAAGCGACAAACCATACTGAAACCAGTGCACTTCTTATCTTAAAGTGGGGTGAGGACGGAGAGGGAGGAAGGAAGGATAAATAATGCTAAAGATGATTAAGAACAGTCATAGGGAAATATTATTTTATGTTTACTTAAAAATAACTGTATTATATAAGTATATATATTATATAATATGTGTAAGGATATACATATATGTTTATGTATATATGTATATATAATTATTTAAAGGAAGTAATGCAATTTGAGGTGATAATGCTACTCCTAAAAGGTATAGACTATTTAACAAAAACCCCATGGGTGACCTCCCTTTTAGTTGTGTTTCAGGAGAGTCAAAGAGACTCCTAAAACAATATAGGCTATTCTTGCCTCCCACTTTCTCCCAGAACTGGAAGGTAGTATGCTGCACATAGTCTACATAGGAATACATTTGGAACTGGTCATGAAGTTTTATCTCTGAGTATCTCATGCTATTATGAAGACTGCCAAGAAAGAAATGCAATCAGTAACCCTACCTAGTATAAACTACAGCAAGGACCAGCATGACAAAGACCTCTCCCAAGAGTTCAGGATCAAAATATCACCCAAGGGTGGCCCTTTGGGATCTTAAAGTCCACTTACTAGGAGTGTTTGGTACTCCCTAGCAACTGCAGTGCTGATGAATATTATAGAAAACGGAACCCACATGCTTCCAGCAGGCTTGCCTTGCCCTATGTTGCCTTGCCATAAATTGTTTTTTTAAAAGGATTAGGGATTACTATAATTAAAATATTGTATTCATGTATAAAATTGTCATAAGAATAAATAAAATGTATTCTTTTAGAAATAATTTTTCTTGAAATACATGTTTCTTCCATATACTATTAGTTTTCTGACTCTGTATTGTTAATGGGAGGTTTGAAATGGGTAAGAGGCTCATGCAGATGTATATAAAAAGTTTTTATAACAATATTTATAAAACCAGTGATCCTAAAACTGGGATTCTGGTAACTGAAAATATATTGTCATATTGTAACTTTCAGCTAAAATAAGAAATATAAAGATTTATAAAGTAAATTGAAATTTAGGAAACTCAGAAATAATGATAACTTTTAATGTAATATTAAATAAATATCTGAGACTTGACTTGAATAAAACATTTCTAAAAAGAAAGCCAAGGCAGCACAGCAGCTCCTCCATACTATAGAGAAACATCTAGAAATAGAATTGGAGCTAGCTGGTCATCAAAAGTGAAAGGTCCAGATAAACTAAGAAAATCTCCAAAATGAGTGACTGTATTTAAAAACAATAAACAGCAGAAAGAACTCTGCGGACAGATGGACAGAAACTGTGTCTTAACCTACCCCTCCTTCCAAAAGTTAAGGAAAAAGAAGTTCATATAAAAGTGAGTGTCAGAAATGGGTTGAAGTTGAATTATAAAAAATGGATAAGGCACAGGAAATGCCCATAAATAATGAGAACATGCCCAGAGTAATGGCGGAGAGTACATGAACCATAACCTCACTTCAATAATGTCCTTATTGCTGGGTGTATGCATGGATACATGCATGCCATGGGGCACATGTGAAACTCAGAGGACAGCTTTCAAGAGTCAACTCTTTCTTAACCATGGAGTCTGGGAATCGAACTCAGATCACTAAGTCCATGCAACAAGTACTGGGCCATCACTCCACTCCTAAACTGGTATTTTAAAATAAATTAATGAAAATTTTATACAGTACAGTATATGGAAAAAGATATAAAACAAATATAGAAAAAAAAACTTGGGCATGACATAAATTAAAGCTAAAATTTTAAATCTTTTTAAAGTTTTTTTTCAAAATCCAACATGAATCATTTCCCAGAAGAAAGTATCTACACACTCCAAAAAAACCTGTAGTCAGATGCTCAGTGTCAATTGTCATCAGAAGCTAAAAAGACTATGTGGGTAGGTGAGTATTTATCTACAGTCCAACAAGTATCTACAATTCAACAACTGACCTCTAAATAGTTTTCTAGAGTAACCTCACAAAGGTTTATATATACACGTCTTCATTGTGACATTAATTCATAATGGCCCAAACCGGAGGGCGGCACAAATGTCCACACAAAATGTCAAACAAGTAATTTTGGTATACTTTCCAGTTTCTCATATGCGATATTAGGAAATAATCTTGAAAAATATGTGGAGAGAAAGAAATCAGACCTGCACTCATAGCTCTATAACCCTATTATTCAAAAGTTTTAAATGGGGCAGGGTGTAGGGGGTGACAACGTATGGACTGGTGATGTGGTTTAATGGTAGAATACTTGTTAGCAAACATGAGGCCATGAATTTGAGCCCTGACACTAGATTTTTAACATAACTTTGAGCTAAGTACAGTAGTGAGTTCCTATGAACCCAGCCCTCACAAGAAAGTGCTATAAGGATGTATTTGAGTCCAGCCTGGGCAACAAATTAAAACCCTATCTTAATAATAGGAACTAAAGCAAACTTCAAAGATAAAGCCAACTTTAAAAATTATCTATGCTGACACAATTCACAATGATGATTAATCTCCTGTGAAAGTAAGAAAATTTACTGGGACATAAAGGAACTTTCTATAATGATAGGAAAGTTCTCTATTAGATCTGCAAGGTGAGTGCTCTGGTAGGTACTTACATGAGTTGGGGATCACATTAGTCCATTTTTTGTTACCACACACCAGGTAAGTTTTGAAGAAAAGAAGTTTATCCTAGTTCACAGATGGGTCTAAGATTTGGAGGCATCTGTGATCACCTCCTTGCTGGAAGATTCCTAAGCAGCCCAGGATAACACATTGGGAAATAGAAATCTGTCTTTGTCCCCTTTTCCAGTTCTAACAAAGCCACCAACAATTCACACTGGGGCTCCATGTTGATGGTCTTACCTAAGCCAAGTCACCTTCTCAAGTTCCTACTTCTAAACACTCAATGGGGATTATGTTTATGCCCTTGTAATAAATGCCTTGAAGTGGCCACTGAATTCCAGTATGAGTTTCTGAAATGACAAACCATATTCAAACCATGTCAGGAATTTATAAGACCACCCCCAGGTATGGTATCTTACTAGAAAGGCTCAATATACCAGATTACAGTTGAGCTAGTGACTGCTACTTAGTACATAAAAAACACAAAGAAAAATAGAGAAACTGGTGAGTAGACCAAATTTGCATGAACAAGATGCAAGGCTCCAAGTTTCTTGTCTCGGTGATGTACACAGGATGCTAATTCCTACTGCAAGGAACTGTAAGATGTCTACTGTTGGCTTCCCAGGTACTAACGTTAGAAAAACATTGGCAAAGATCACCACTGAGAGTCAGTCATATGAGCAGCCTCTGTCTAGCAGCTGCCAAAATCTGAGACTCCTGAAAAGAAAAATCTTCAGCATAACTACACTGTCTGGATGACTACACCATAAGCCATTAACCCTCCTGAAATTCCTTACACATGTCAAGGACCAACCCTGACAACATGTTTTCCTAAGGATAACAGCCAGAATAGTCAAGTTCTCTTCCATGGTGAAACTCTATATTGCCCACACACACATACTTTGGAACCTTACTTTAAGAAGACCCTATATTGATTCTAAAACTTTTTAACCTGTGCAATATGAATTGCCAGTTTATAGGTTATCCTTTAGGACCATGTTGCAATAGGTAGATTCTAAAGACAGGCGTACTAACATTGAAAACCAACAAACAAAGCAAATTCAAAGGGTTCTGCTCTTCCAACCTGTGCAGAATGCAGCCATCTCATGGCTAGACTGCATCCTACCCTTTGGCGGTGTCACATAATATAAAAAGCAAGGAACCTGGCATCTGGCTAACTTGTCTTAAAGATGGCCAACTTGCTAGTTGGGTACTAATAATCAACATCTTTAACACCAGTGTGCTCTGCTTTCCTATCAGCAAGAAGCAGGTAGAAATAGCTCCTGGGGAAAGGCTGTGTAAGTTAGGTACAACAACAGCCGCTCAAGAATGACAAGTACTTTCCTAAAGGAAGGAAATCCCAGAAGATAAAATGTGCAAGCTTAGTCATGGGTGTCACGCGCCCACGCTTCCCGCCGCTAGGAACAGGCATGCAACAAAACAAACAGCTTTTTCTGCGGATAACCTTTATTGAACAGCACTTTGAGCAGGGGCTTCATGAGCAGGAAACTTGTCTCTGAGTCGGGGACTCCCTACCGAGTTCTACTGTCTAGACAGCCTCTCACGCGCGGTCCCCCACGAGCGATCTTTCTGTCCAGTCTCTGTCCACTCGGGACCTCCCGCAATCTCTCCTATCGGGTCCCTCTCCACGTGGTGCCTCTTCGCCATCCCTCCACGTGGGGTCTCCCGCAATCTCCCCACTGTCTTCCTCTTCTTCTCACGTGGGGGAGAAAATGCACTGCTATACATGCCTAGGAGACTTGTCTTGCTACCTGATTGGTGCATCCTCCTGTAGCTCAATCACGTGCCCCGGGGATGGGCTGTGACTTATGTGGTGCATGCGCATTAAGTCTCTTGGCTGGGCAACAGCTCTGTTTGCTGAGTTCTCGGCAGGAAGCCGGCACCATGTTTGGGTGCAGCACAAACGGCTCCCTACACATGGGGATAAATATGTATGTGACATCCCAACAATTCAGAAGTTGTGACAGGAGGGGCGGGAAGTCCAAGGCTAAGCTGGGCTATGTGTCAAGTTCTAGGCCAACCTAAAATATACAGCTAGACCTAAATCCAGAGAGAGAGAAAAATATGAAAACTGGTCCAGTGTCCCCATGAGACTAAAAGGAGCAACCAATGTGACCTGTTAGCTGAGCAACTAAACTATTACTGTCTTAGCTGACCATTGAGTAGTGGTGAGAAGTCAAGATTGGAGATGGAGAAAAAAAAAATTAAGACCAAGGAAGTTTAAGTAAGCTAGCTGGATTTGACTTCGGTCTGTGTCTGCATCTTTTTACACTTGACACAGCTTGTCATGGTTAGGATGTAAGGGGCTTCAATCACAGCACCACATAGCTGGGTAACAAGTTAGGCTCTTACAGTCTAGACTTAAGGCAGATGCCATTTTTGCCACCTAGCAAAACATGAACAAGCATACATGGTTGCTTTTGTTCTTTGCAGTAAGTCAGACCCCCCACACACACCCCTCCCAGGTTCGATCTATTTAACAGACCTTTCTTGAACATGTAATCTCTGTCAGGCCCTGTGCTATACCATAAATGATAAATAAGGATTCTAAACCTGAGGAGTTCACAAACTGGTCGGAAAGGCTATGTAAAAATGTGTGAATTGCAGTGGAGAACTGTAGCCTTTGTATGGGGAAACAGAAACCGAGGGCTTCTGGATTACACAGGCAGGACTCAGCCTGAGTGTGCAGTGCCAGATTGCTATGTTGTGTGCACACTGCAATCTGTAGAACCAAAGGATGCTAGCTACTTTCCGCAACTGGCCAAATGAAAAACCACTAGGTTCTAGACTAGGTCAGAGTGCCCTCTACTGAAATAGAAGGCTGGAATTAGATGGAAAAAAAAAATAGTCTGAGCAGAAGAAAAGAGAAACCTCTGTCATATTTGGAGGTTTTTGTTTGGTTGGTTTTGTTTTTGTTTTTGTAGAAATAAAGAAAGACAACAACAACCAAAAAAAAAAAAATCCTCAAAGAGAAGGAAGACCAGAAGATGGATGCCTCGGTCCTTCTTATAAGGGAGAACAAAATGCTCATGGAAGAAAATAAAGGGACAAATATAGGAGCAGAGATTAGAGAAAACATCATCCAAATACTGCTTCACCACAGGATCCACCCAATATGCAGCCACTAATTGCTGATGCCAAGTAGTTCCTTACTGACAGGAACATGATATGGATGCCTCCTCAGAGGCTCTGCCAGAATCATACTGATACAGAGGAGGATGCTTGCAGCTAACCATTAGACTGAACACGAGGACCACAATGAAGAAGCTAGAGAAAGGACTGAAGGAGCTGAAAGGTTCTGCAACTTCACGGGAAGAACAAAATTATCAACTATGACTGTTTTTTGTAGTAGCAACTGGTAGCTGTGGTCTCAAGGAAGTGGAAACACACACTCCAGGTAGAAATTATCAAGCTCTTTTGGCTTGTTCCTTTTTGTCTGTTGAAACAGGATCTCATCCTTATCTCTGGATGGTCTGGAACTTGTGATGATTTTCTTGCTTCTGTCTGTCCTCAACTGCTGAGATAGTAGCCATTACTCTTATTTTAACATGAGTCCTGAACTGAAGAGCTCACACTGACCTTAAAGCTGAAGTTGGCCATGGAAGAGGATATTTGCTTAAATTAAGTCTCCACCTCCTACAGCATGTGCTGTATCTGTTGATGGGCAATGATCAGGGGCAGGGACATGTCAGCTTTGGGAGAGGGAGAGGAGAGAGAGTTCCACAGAAAGGTACTGAATGGAGTTACCCTTCAGAGAAAAGTTTTATGACCCCCTGGGCAGGCAGGCAGGCAATTTGACAAAGTGGGGTTCTGAAGAACAGGCTTCAGTTCTGCCAGACACAGACTTCCATCTATTCTGAAAAGTTTCTGAGAGGAGGGGAGGTCTTGTGTTGCAAGGAAACAGGCTTAATCTGTGATCTATGCTATGTCACAGAGGTTGGGTAACAGGATGCATGTGACCTAGACTACAGGAATCACTTTTTCTTGTATGGGGATGGGGCTTGGTTAATGTGTGGCCTATAAGATGTGACCCAACTCATAGGTGGTAAGAGAGCAGCTGAAGTATATTTGCTGTGCTCATACAATCTATGATTAGAGCCAGGAAGCCGTGTATCTTAGTTAGGGTTTTACTACTGTGAACAAACACCATGACCAAGGCAACTCTTAAATAGGACAATATTTAATTAGGGCTGCGTTACAGGTTCAGAGGTTCAGTCCATTATCATAAAGGTAGGAAGATGGCAGCATCCAGGTAGGCATGGAGGACCTGAGAGTTCTACATCTTCATTGGAAAGCCGCTAGGAGAAGACTGATTTCCAGGTATCTAGGATGAGGTCTTAAATCACATACCCAAGTGACACACCTACTCCATCAATGTCATAACTCCTAATAGTGCCACTCTCTGGGCCAAACATATACAAACCATCACAGCATAGATGTTCTACCAGGACACAATTTTCATGTGTTGTGTATAACAAAAGAAAAAGCAATCCTTTGGTTTACATAAGCAGAGGCTTTGCAGTAAACGACTCTTTAGCAAATGAAGTCCATAGTAGCAATGAGATTTACTTTGTTTTTAAATGAAAACACCATGCAAAAATGCTAGTATTTGTCCTTAGGATTGGGTTGTGGGGTCTTAAGCCTGTTTTTCCACTTTGAATTAGCTTCAAAAATGTATTCCAGACTTTGAAACAATATATTTAATAAATCTCCAAAAATGTCCCAAGAGGCAAACTATAGGCATTTACTTAGCTGGCTCTGAGAATAAAGTAATTAATGGTCTTGCATTCTTCCTATCCCCTTTAATTATGAAGTGAGGCCTTAATATTTCATCATCCCTGCATGATTAGCATGCTGGTACAGATGAAAAGAGACGAGGGAGATCTCTAGGGAACAGGTACTGAGCACTTTACGTGCACAATAAACATCCCCAGCCACCATGAGTCTGGACATCTGGTAGAGATTTTGTAGTCATGAACATCTGGGATGTAATTTGCTACGTGTAGTAGAAACTGCTTCCCTAAGAACATCTCTACTTTATTCAAAGCAATTTGCAGTCTTAGAATCTGTTCACACCCTCCACCCAGCAGCTTGGAAAATAATTTCCACAATGCCTCTTGCAGCAACCCCTAGAATGTCTCGATCTTGCAAGATAACAAGTGGATGCCTTTCAAGCAGTTCCTCTCACCTCTTTCATCCCATTGATGAGCTCTGCTTTATAATTAAAGAGACCTTAGATGAGTGTCCAGCTTCATTAGTTGATGCTGGTTAATACTGTCCTGCATTCACAGCCTGTGGACCCAGCAGTGTACAGGCACAGCAGGAAGTGGAGAGATGATTAGGCAGGGAGTTCACTTATGTTCTGGGCATGGTGTTGCTTTCCTGAGTACACATTTTTTTGTTTGTTTGTTTGTTTGTTTGTTTGTTTGTTTTTTGATTACTTTTCTCACAGTTCCTGTGATTTTTGGGCCATTAAAAAATGGCTGTTATCAATAAATGCCCTAATCTTTCATTTGTGATGCCCAGCCTACACTTACAGGGGATAAAAGTGACTTAGATTTCAGCACAATGGAAAACATATCCTAAGACCTTTCTTGGACAGTCAGATATTTAAAGAAATTATATAGTCACGCCTTAGATAAGATAGCATTTTTCTTTTTTTTTTTTTTTTCTCCATCCTTAAACACCAGGTCAACAGGGAGCTATTAGATAACATCAATTCTTCTTTAGTCTAGGATGTGGCTGTACTTTCTCTGTAAGTGGTGGGGTGCCCACAGGATGAGGCTGACATTGACCTCTGAGTATGCCTTTCACGGTGCTTTATAAGCATGGGTTGAGTTTCATGTGTAATAGCAAGCCTCGTGCTCTTCTCAGAATGACTCCCCCTCCCTTGAAACATCCTGAAAGGAAATGTCAACTGGAACTACTCCATCAGCATTTCCTACCACTGCCAGGGCACATTGCAGTAAATGAAAACTCAGTTAGGACCTTTATGGTCATTTTAAGTGCCTTTTTTTCCTCTGTTTCTCTCTATGACAAATTTGTCCTTTGGGTTTTATACTTTAGATTTAGCCTCTAAATGCAGTTATTATTTGTCTAATAATTGAAATATACCTTTATTGGCTGTGAAAAGTAGGTCCATGCCAGAAAACAATATCTTTGTACTAAGACCTTCAGAAATGTAAAAATGGTATGTGGGGAGCATACAGTATGAGAGTGGTTTGAGGGGGTTGCCCTCAGTCAAACCAGCTGAATTTCTGCTAATCATTGGGCTTCAGACAAATGAAACCTAAAGCTGAGGGAACAAAAGAGGATGTGGAGTGTTCAGCATAAACATATGCTTTTTCACAAGGAAACTTGTTACAGTGAATCCTTTGGACACAACAAAGAAAGGAAATCAATCTGGGTGTCTGTAACCGGTCACTTACCCTGACAGTGTCTCATCCACTCCTGATCTGGGTGTCCCTGTTTGTATCAGGCCATTTCCTATGATAGCCTATTCCTATCTGACACGCCATGCCTGGGAAATGACAGTATCCTTCACCCCCACCAGGCAGGCCCAAGCGCAAGACGTCATCAGAACCCTCTGTATTTCCGTAGCTGGGCATGATGCCTGCTGAAAGCTTTGCATTTTTCTCTATTTACTTCCTGTCTACTTCAGGGAACTGCTAAGTTTTGGTTTCAAGATGAATTAACAAAGCTTAGAGAAAAGATAAGAATGAGAGGGAAATATGTTTCATAGGTCAGTGCTTAGAATCAGAAGTTTTAAAGCCTGTAGAATTCACCTGTCCCTTGCCACCAGAAGAATGGGACAGAGGTATATGGGATGATTTACATTTTTAGACAACCAAATTGCATCCTATCTAGAAAGTGAAATGAAAGAAGAGGTAATGTAGAAGGTTGAAGTAGGAAGTCTGTTCAGAAGATGGTCCAGGCAAGAGATTATGGTATCCTGAACTAGGCTCTCAGCCTTCCTAATGCTACAGTTCCTCATGTTGTGGTGACCCAACAATAAAATTATTTTGTTGCTACTTTATAACTGTAGTTTTGCTACTGTGATGAATCATCACATATTTATCTGATATGCAACCCCCAAAGGGGTTACAACCCAAAGGTTAAGGAACACCAGAGGAAAACAACGAGGGTATAGAGAAATAGCAAACAGGTCATGCGTTGTGAGGGTGGATGGCGTTATGAGAGTGGACAGTATTTGCTAATAGACTAGAAGAAAGGGATGCAGTGTAAACAACAGAAACAAGGACAAATTCCAGTGCGCCTTTAGTTTGTACAGTTGACTGGTTGGTTTTGTTCAATTTGAACAATAGAGTTAAAGTTAGCACATCTTCCTGAGAAGGAGTGGGATGAAGGATCAGGCAAGTTTGATTTAAATGTCAGATTGGAAGTATCTATTCAAAAATCAGCAAACCAAAGTATTTGTGTTAAAGCTAGAGTGCAGTGAGGAGATTTAGAAACATTCAGAAGAAATTAAGGCCAAGAATGGATGGGATGACCTAGAAGAGCTAAGTCCCCTTCAGGCCTCACTATGCCAGACACCTGAAAAGCTTGAAGAAAAATGCATCACCAGCTCCCACCTTCAAAGAAAACCATCAAACATGAGGTAGAGTGTGGAATCAGAACATTAGGAGAAATGGACCTGGGGCTATGTCTATTAATGTGCTGAAGCAGAGGTCAGAAAGAGAATCCTATGAAGGAGCTGGAAGCAGAGGTAGGAGAAAGAAAAGTGATGCTTGTTTTCCTAGAAACTCAGACAGAAAGGTCTTCTAATGGATGGAGAGACCAATTAGCTGCTCTGTTACTAAGAAAGATGAGGACCCCCACCTTGGAACATCTAGCCTCAGCAGGACTAAGCACATCCTCTCCCTTACCCTCTCTGAGAAGAAGAGGGGATGATGAGGAGGGGGAGAATTTGTAAGAGGAAGATGGGGAACAGAGAAAGGAGGGGACTGTGATTGGAATGTAAAGTTAATAAAATAATAAATTATGGAAAAGAAAAGATAAGAACTAAGTATCAGTATCGGCACCATGGAGGGGAAAGCTGAGCCAGTTGCCATCTGTTTACTTTGACATAAGAAAGAAAGTGATCAGCTGGGTGAGCACAAACGTAGTAATGCTAAACGTTAGAGAGAAGCTGAAGAGGTTAATTTTAGGAATCAGAGAGAAAATAGAGCCTTCATTAACAGAGAAACTAGAGACACTTCTATCTGCCATTCTAGAAACCAGTAGACATCAGGGACTACCAGGTGAGCCTCCTACCTCAATTTCCTGCTTGGCCGTGGCCCCTCCAGGCAAACCCTGAAGCATCCAGTTCTGCCTGGTCCCCTCTGCATTCCATTTCCCAACCAACATCTCTGCTTGCATCGCTAGGGGCCTTCTGCCACCTGGAAAACCTGGTGAAAACATCAAGCCCTAATCCCCTGCCCACTGGGTCCCAGTCAAGCAGGAGCCCTGAGGTCTGCTCTGATCCTCTGTGGTTCATGTTCCAGCCCACAGCTCTACCTGCAATCTTGGAGGCCTGTAAATGTCAGGGGTCACCAGCTCTGCCTGAATCCCTAGAGATCTGCAGCCATACAGGATCATCCAGAAGCCTAAAGCCATCCAGACCTATCAATTCTACATCACTGGAAGCCTGATGTTACCAGTGACAACCAGCTCTACCTGTAGCCCCAGAGGCCTCTTACCACTTAGGAACTATTGGGCCTGCCAACACCAGGGACAAACCAGATGGCTAAAGGCCAGTATAAGAACACCATCAATAAAAGCTAGGGCAATATGACACCACCAGAACCCAGCTATCCTGCTACAGCAATATCCTAACATATTCAAAGAGTAAGAAAATGACCTTAAATTTAATATTATGAAAATGATAGAGGCCTTTAAAGAGGAAATGAAAAAAATACCTAAAGAAATGCAGAAAAATTTTCACAATTGAACAAGTGAAGGAAGTGAATAAAACTGTTCAAGACCTGAAAATGGAAATAGAATAAAGGAAACAGAAACTGAGAAAATACTGCAGAGGAAAAAAATAGGAAAAAGCACAGGAATTACAGCCACAAGCATCACCAACAGAATACAAGAGATAGAAGAGAGGATGTCAGGCATAGATGATGTAATAAAAGATATTGACACATTGGTCAAAAAAAAATGCTGAATCAAAAAAGTCTATAATACAAAGCATCCAGGGAATTTAGGACACTATGAAAAGACCAGGGAGATCCAGGAACACAGGCCTGGTGAGAAGGCGTTCCAAGTAGCCGGGGAGCAGAGATATCTCTGCTGAGCATGTGGAAAGGGCACCTGTCCCCCAGATTCAGAGGAGCAGGAATCCTGCTTCGAAGTTGTGTGTTTCCAGCCGGCGGTCAGTGAGTACAGAACAGGTGCTCAGGCAATCTGCCACCAGGAACAGCAGAGATCCAGGGACACAGGCCTAGTGAGATGGTACTCCGAGTAGCCAAGTAGCCTGGGAACAGAGAGGTCAGTGCCCAGCATGTTGAAAGTGCGTCCCCCCCCCCTGCTCCTCACTATGTTCAGGGAAGCAGGAACCCTGCTTTGGGCTGTCTGTTATCAGCTGGTGGCCTGTGCTCACAGAGTAGACGCTCAATCATCCTGCCACCAGGAACACCCAGAGATCCAGGGACACAGGCCAGGTACAAGGGAGAGGCAAGAACAAATCACTGACAACAAGACCACGTATAAACACAGACAGAAAGATGGCAAAAGGAAAGCAAAAGAACGTACCCCAAGAAAACCAAGACAACCTGGCAACACCAGAACCCAGCTCTCCCATCACAGCAAACTGCAGAATGCCAAACACTCCAGAAAAAGAAGACTCAGACCTGAAATCATACCTCAAGATGATGATAAAGATACTTAAACAAGAACAGGAGGAAAAGCATAAAGAATTAGAAGCTTTTAAAGAAGAAACAAGAAAAACACTCAAAGAACTAGAGGAAAACAGAACCAAAGAGATGAAGGAATGGAAGAAGGAATTTAAAACAGAAATGGACACAATAAAGAAAACACTAAAAGCGACAACCCTAGAGGTAGAAAACCTAAAAATGAAATCAGGAGTCACAGATGCAAGCATTTCCAACAGACTACAAGAGATGGAAGAGAGAATCTTGGGAGCCAAAAACAACATTGAAAACATAGACAAAACAGTCAGAGAAGATGCAAAAACCAAAAAGCTCCTAACCCAAAATGTCCAGGAGATCCAGGACACAATGAGAAGACCAAGCCTAAGGATAATAGGAATAGAAGAGGGAGAAGAATATCTACTAAGAGGCACAGTAAATATCTTCAACAAAATCGTAGAAGTAAACTTCCCTAACCTTAAGAATGAGATGACCATAAGCATAAAAGAAGCCTTCAGAACTCCAAATAGGTTGTACCAGAAAAGAAATTCCTCCCAACACATAAGAGTCAAAACGACAAGTGCCCAAAGCAAAGAAAGAATACTAAAAGCAGTAAGGGAAAAAGGTCACGTAACATGTAAAGGTAGAACAATCAGAATCACACCCGACTTCTCATCAGAAACTATGAAAGCTAGGTGACCCTGGACAGACATCATGCAGAGACTAAGATACCACAAGTGTCAGCCCAAGCTGCAATACCCAGCAAAACTATCAATCACCATAGATGGAGAGACTAAGATATTCCAAGACAAAACTAAATTTACACAATATCTGACCACAAACCCGGCACTACAACGAATTATAGGTGGAAAACCCAATAAAACCAGGGGAAATACATCTGAGTAAAAACAAGAAAACTCCTAAGCAAGAAAACCAAAAGAAGAAAGACAAACAGGCACAATTCTACCTCTAAAAGCAAAAAAAATAGCAGGAAACAACAACCACTATTCCTTAATATCTGTTAACATAAATGGATTCAATTCCCCAATAAGAAGATATAGGCTATCAGACTGGATACATAAACAAAACTCAGCATTTTGCTGCATACAGGAAACTCATCTCAGAGACAAAGACAGACACTATCTCAGAGTAAAAGGTTGGGAAAAAACCTTCCAAGCAAATGGCCCCAAGAAGCAAGCTGGAGTGGCCATTCTAATATCAAATAAAGTAGATTTTCAACCAAAAGTCATCAAAAAAGATAAGGAAGGACACTTTTTATTCATTACAGGGGAAATTTGTCAGGAGGAATTCTCAATCCTTAACATATACTATCCAAATACAGAAGCACCCATTTTCATAAAAGAAACTCTACCAAACCTCAAAAAATGCATTGCACCCACCCAATAATAGTGGGAGACTACAATACCCGACTCTCACCAAAGGAAACATCGTGGAAACAGAAACTGAACATGGACACAGAAAAACTAGCAGAGGTTATGAACCAACTGGAAGTAATAGATATCTATAGAACATATCATCCTAAAACAAAAGAATGCACCTTCTTCTCAGCACCTCATGGCACCTTCTCAAGAACTGACAACATAATTGGTCACAAAATGAGCCTCAATAGATATAAGAAGATTGAAATACTCCCATGCATTCTTTCAGATCACCATGGTCTAAGGCTGTTCTTTAATAACAACAAAGACAACAAAAAGCCCATAAACACATGGAAACTAAACAATGCTCTATTAAACAATAGCAGGGTCAAAGAAGAAATAAAGAAAGAAATTAAGGATTTTCTAGAATTCAATGAATACAAAAACACAACATACCCAAACCTATGGGATGCAATGAAAGCGGTACTGAGAGGAAAACTCATAGCTCTGAGTGCTTCCAAAAAAAAAAAAAAAAACTGGAAAGAGCTTACACTAGCAACTTGACAGCACAGTTGAAAGCGCTATAACAAAAGAAAGTAGATACACCCAAGAGGAGTAGACTGCAAAAAATAATCAAACTTAGGGCAGAAATAGACTAAATAGAAATAAAAAGAACCATTCAAAGATTCAATAAAAATAAGAGCAGGTTCTTTGAGAAAATTAAAAAGATTGATAAACCCTTAGCCAGACTAACTACAGGGCAAAGAGAGAATATCCAAATTAACAAAATCAGAAAGGAAAGTGGAGACATAACAACTGAAGTGAGGAAATTCAAGAAATCATCAGATCCTATTATAAAAGCCTATACTCAACAAAGCTGGAAAATCTGGAAGAAATGGATAAATTCCTAGACAGATACCAGAACCTAAAGTTAAACCAGGACCAGGTAAACCATCTAAATAATCCCATAATACCTAAAGAAATAGAAGCAGTCATCAAAAGCCTCCCAACCAAAAAAAAAGCCCAGGTCCAGATGGGTCCAGTGCAGAATTTTATCAGACTTTTATTGAGGATATAACACCAATACTCGCCAAACTATTCCAAAAGATAGAATCAGATGGAATATTACCCAACTCATTTTTTGAGGCTACAATAACCCTCATACCTAAACCACACAAAGACCCTACAACTAAAGAGAACTTCAGACCAATCTCACTTTTGAACATTGATACAAAAATACTCAACAAAATCCTTGCAAACCGAATTCAAGAACACATCAAAATGATCGTTCACCATGATGAAGTAGGCTTCATCCCTGGGATGAAGGGATGGTTTAATATACGGAAATCCATCAAAGTAATCCACCATATAAACACACTCAAAGAAAAAAACCACATAGTCATCTCACTAGATACTGAGAAAGCATTTGACAAAATTCAACATTCATTCATGTTAAAAGTCTTGGAAAGAACAGGAATCCAAGGCCCATACATAAACATAATAAAAGCAATATACAGCAAACCAACAGCCAACTCAAACCAAATGGTGGGAAACTTGAAGCAATCCCACTAAAATTAGGGACGCGACAAGATTGCCCCTACCTATTCAACATAGTACTGGAAGTCCTGGCTGGAGCAATTAGACAGCAAAAGGAGATCAAAGGGATACAAATTGGAAAAGAAGAAGTAAAAACATCACTATTTGCAGATGACATGATAGTGAACTTAAGCAACCCCACAAATTCCACCAGAGAACTCCTACAGCTGATAAACAAGTTCAGAAATGTGGCTGGATATAAAATTAACTCAAGCAAATCAGTAGCCTTCCTCTACTCAAAGGACAAACATGTGGAAAAAGAAATTAGAGAAAAGATACCCTTCACAATAGTCACAAAAACTATGAAATACCTTGGTGTGACTCTAACTAAGCAAGTGAAGGACCTGTATGACAAGAACTTCAAAACTCTAAAGAAGGAAATTGAGAAAAATCTCAGAAAATGGAAAGATCGCCGATACTCCTGGATTGGAAGGATCAACATTTTAAAAATGGCCATAAAAGCAATCTACAGATTCAATGCAATCCCCATCAAAATACCAACCCAGTTCTTCATTGAGTTGGAAAGAGCAATGTATAATTTCATTTGGAATAACAAAAGACCTAGAATAGAGAAATCCATCCTCAACAACAAAAAAACATCTGCGGGAATCACTATTCCTGACCTCAAGCTTTATTACAATGCAATTGTGCTAAAAACTGCATGATACTGGTACAGAGATAGGTATGTGGATTAATGGAATAGAATAGAAGATCCAGAAATGAGACCTCACATATATGGTCACCTGATTTTTTAAAAGGAGCTGTAAACATCCAATGGAAAAAGGACAGCCTATTCAACAAATGGTGCTGGTCCAACTGGCACTCAGCATGCAGAAGAATGAAAATAGACCCTTTCTTATCTCCTTGTACAAAGCTTTAGTGCAAGTGGATCAAAGATCTCCACATTAAACCAGGTACACTGAAACTATTAGATGAGAAAGTAGGGAAAACCTTAGAACACATAGTCACAGGAGAAATTTCCTGAACATAACACCAATGGCTCATGCTCTAAGGTCAAATATGGACAAATGGGACTTAATGAGATTGCAAAGTTTCTGTAAGGCTAAGGACACTGTCAAGAAAACAAAACGACAACCAACAGAGTGGGAGAAGATCTTTACCAACCCCACATCAGATAGAGTCCTAATATCCAAGGTATACAAAGAACTCAAGAAGCTGGACACCAGAGAACCAAACAACCCTATTAAAAATGGGGTACAGAGCTAAACAAAAAGTTCTTAATTGAGGAATATTGAATGGCTGAGAAGCATCAAAAGAAGTGCCTGACATCCTTAGCCATCAGGGAAATGCAAATCAAAACAACCCTGAGATTCCACCTCACACCAGTCAGATTGGCCAAGATCAAAAATTCAGATTACAGCAAATGCTGGCGAGGATGTAGAGAAAGAGGAACACTTCTCCACTGTTGGTAGGGTTGTAAACTGGTACAACCCCTCTGGAAAGCAGTCTGGCAATTCCTCAGAAAATTGGACATAATACTACCTGAAGATCCAGTTATTTCATTTCTGGACATATACCCCAGAGAAGCTCCAAGATACAACAAAGACACATTCACCACAATGTTCATAGCAGGTCTATTTATAATAGCCAGAAGCTGGAAAGAACGCAGATGTCCTTCCGTAGATGAATGGATACAAAAATTGTGGTATATTTACACAATGGAGTACTACTTAGCTATCAGAAACAATGACTTTATGAAATTCTTAAGAAAATGGATGCATCTAGAGAATATCATCCTGAATGAGTTAACTCTGTCACAAAAGAACAGACATAATATGCAGTCACTGATAATTGGATATTAACCCCAGAAAGCTCTGAACATCCCAGAAACAACTCACAGACTATATAAAGTTTAAGAAAAGAAAAAAAAAAAGAAATTTAAAAACCATTATGCTTAATCCTTACACTCCAAGAAAACTTTGACTAATTCTAGGTTACATCCTGCTTTACATGTACTTTATGCTCATTGTAACTAGTAAGATCTTAACGCACACTATCAAACCTCTAAAAAAAAAAAAAAAAAAAAAAAAAAAAAAAAAAAAAAAAAAAACAAGCACTGACAAAAATGTATTTGTATACTTTTATGCATAAATGCTTAAAATTTGTACATTTATCTTTGTTTTTTTAAAATAAAGTTGTTCAAAAAAGAAAAAGAAAAAGAAAGAAAAGACCATACCTAAGGATAATAGGAATAAAAGAAAGAGAAGATTCCCAGCTCCAAGGCCCAGAAAAATATCTTCAACAAAATCATAGAAAATTTCTTTAACCTAAAGAAAGAGATGCCTATAAATGTATAAGAAGCTTACAGAACATCAAATAGATGGGAAAAGTCCTTGTGTCACATAATAATCAAGACAATAAACGTGATAAACAAAAAAAAAAAAAGAGTCAGACCTAATATCAGAATTAAATCTGACTTCTCAACAGAGATTCTAAAAGCCAGAAGGACCTTGTCAGGTGTCTTCAAGACCCTAGGAGACCACAGATGTCAGCCCAGACTACTATGCCAAGCAAAATTTTCAATCACCATTAATGGAAAAGAAAACAAGATATTCCAAGACAAAATCAAATTTAAAAAATATCTTTCCATCAATTAAGCCCTAGAGTGGATACTAGGAAAAAAATTCCAACACAAGGAGGGTAACTACACTCCCCATCCCCAATAAAAAGGCAGGAAATAATAATTTCACACCAGCAAAACAAAAAGAAGAGAAACACACACGTGTGCATGCACAAACCCATACACAGGAAAATACACACACACTACCACCATCAACATCAAAAGAACTGTTTTGTACCAACAGATACAAGAAAAATGAAATAACCAACTATGTTTTATCAGATTACCATGGGTTAAAACTGGATTTCAACAACAAGAGAAACATCTACTCAATAACAACTGGGTCAAATAGAAATAAAGATAAAAGAAGTTTCTAGAATTTAATGAAAATGAAGGCACAATATACTTGAACTTATGGAACAAAGGAAAACAGTGATAAGAAAGTTTATAGGACTATGTTCCTTAGTAAAGAAATTGGAAAGCTCTCATATTAGCGACTTAACAGCACACCTAAAAGTTCTAGAACAGAAAGAAGTAAACACACCCAAAAGGAGTAGACAGCAAGAAATAATCAAACTTTGGGTTGAAACCAATAAACTAGAAACAAAATAACAATACAAAGAATCAACAATACAAAAAGCTGATTCTTTCAGAAAATCAACAAGACAAGCCAAATTAAATAAAAGGTAGAGACAATGTCCAAATAACAAAAATCACAAATGAAAAACAGCAAATAACAAGAGACACTGAAGAAAGTCAAAGAATCATTAGGTCTAACTGCAAAAGTTTGTATGCCACAAAATTGGAAAATCTAAATGAAATGGACAATTTTCTGGTCAGGTTTCAATTATCAAAGTTAAATCAAGATCAAGTAAACAATCTAAATAGTCCTATAAACCCTGAGGAAGTAGAATCAGTTATGTAAAGTCTTTCAACCAAAAACAATATCTCAGGGCCAGATTCTTTATTGCAGGATTATGAGACTCAAGAAGAGTTAATACCAACACTCCTCAAACTATTCCATAAAATAGGAACAGAAGGAACATTGCTAAACTCATTCTGTGAAGCCACAGTCACCAGGACACCTAAAGCATACAAAAGACTCAACAAGGAAAAAGAACTTCAGACTGATTTCCCACATGATTGGCCATGAGGTGGCCAATGATCACATTGTTGCCAAAACTGTCAATGAAATACTTCCAAACCAAATCCAAGAGCACAGCAAAAACATCATCTGACGTGACCAAGTAGACTCTATCCATTGGATTCAGGGATGGTTCAATATATGAAAATCCTGCAAGATAATCCATCATAGAGTCAGACTGAAAAAAAACAGCATGAGCATCTCATTAGATGCTGACAAAACCTTTGACAAAAATTCAACACTTCTTCATGTTAAAAGGATTAGAAAGAACAGGAATTCCAGGAATATACCTAAACATAATAAAAGCAAAATACAGTAAATCAATAGTCAACATAATATAAATGAAGGGAAACAAGACAAAGATGACTATTTAATCCCTCTCTATTCAATATAGTACTTGAAATTCTGGCTAGCACAATTAGACAACTAAAGGAGATCAAGGGAACACAAACTGGAAAGAAAGAAGTTAACTATTCATTATTATTTGCATCATTATTTGCATATGATATGATAGTACACATAAATGAGCCCAAAAATGCTACTAGAGAATTCCTATGGCTGATAAACACCCTAGGCAAATTGGTTAAATACAAAAGTAACTCAAAAAGCCCTTATTTATTTACCCTAGTAGGAGAGAAATGAAGTATCCTTGAACTCGGTGGTACAGGAGACAACTTCCTGAACAGAACACCAGTGACCCAGGTACTAGCATCAACAATTGATAAAGTGGGACCTCAGGAAACTAAAAGGCTTCTCTAAGGCAAAGGACACCATCAATAGAATAAATAGGCAGTCTACATATTGGGAAAAGATTTCCCCCAACCCTGCATCTGACAGAGGGCTAATATCCAAAATATATAAACAACTTAGAAAGTTAGATGCCAACAAACCAAATAACCCAGCTAAAAGTGGGATACAGAGCTAAACAGAATTCTCAAGAGAAAAATCAGAAATGGCAGAGAAGCAAGTTTTTATTGGATATTCTCTGTATTTACATTTCAAATGTTATCCCCTTTCCACCCACTCTCATCCCTCCTTCCCCTCTACTTGCTACTGTGAAGGTGCTCCCTCTCCCTAATACCCTCTCCAACTCAATGCCTTGGTCTTCCCCTACACTGGGAAAACACTCCTTCACTGGAACAAAGGCCTTTCCTCCCATTGATTCCAGACATTGTCATCCTCTGCTACTTATGCAACTAGAGCTATGAATCTCTCCATGTGTGCTCATTGGTTGGTGTTTTAGCCCCTGGGAGCTCTGGAGGGTTTGGTTGGTTGAGAATTTTGTTCTTCCCATGGGGTTGCAAATCCTTCCAGCTCCTTCAGTTCTTTCTTTAGTTCTTTCACTGGGGTCCCCATATACAGTCCAATGGTTAGCTGCAAGCATCCTCAACTGTATCTGCATGACTCTGGCAGAGTCTCTGATAAGGCATCCATATCTGGTTCCTGCCAATAAGCACTTCTTGACATCAGCAATAGTGCTTGGGTTTAGTGGCTGCACAAGGGATGCATCCCCATGTAAGGCAGTCTCTGAATGATCTTTACTTCAATCCCCCCTCATGTGTGCTATCAAGATGTTAGTGTATGTTCTCTCCAATTTCTTTTTGGAGGCACTCAGAGCTATGAGTTTTCCACTTAGTACTTCTTTCATTACATTCCATAAGTTGGGGTGTGCTGCGCTTTTATTTTCATTAAATTCTAAAAAATTCTTAATTTCTTTCTTTATTTCTACCTTGACCATATTATTATTCAGTGGAGCATTGTTCAGCTTCCATGTATATGTGAGCTTTTTGTTGTTTTTGTTGTTATTAAAGACCAGCCTTGATCCATGGTGATCTGATAGGATGCACGGGATTATTTCAATCTTCTTGTATCTGTTGAGACCTGTTTTGTGACCAACTGTATGGTCAATTTTGGAGAAGGTACTGTGAGGTGCTGAGAAGAAGGTATTGTAAGGAAAAGATGATGTCCCAGGTTTCGGCACCAATGTTAGGGGAAGGATGAAGAGAGTGGGGGTCATATGGCCCATGGAGGTGCAGCGAGGCCTGGGGGCAAGGGAGATGCCTCTGAGGGGCCCATGTTTGGAATCCCTTCCCCCTGAGGGACCAGCCACACAATGGTATAATACAGAATAGAGTTTATTCAGGTCACAGGAGAGTTAAGAGTATAGCAGGGGGTGGGGGGAAAAGAGGCTAGCCATGAGCACATGGAGGGAGAGGGGGGAAGGGAAGGGGAAGAGGAGGGATAGGGGTGGGAGAGCAAGAGAGCCAGGAGGCAAGAGAGGCCAAGAGAGAGAGGAGGGGGCAAGCAGCCCCTTTTATAGTGTCAGGTCACTGGGGCGGAGCATACTTGGCTACTGCCAGGTAATGAAGGGGTGGGTTTACAGAATCCCAACAGTTATATTCTTTTGTTTTAAGATGAAATGTTCCATAGATTTCTGTTAAATCCATTTTGGTCATAAATTCTGTTAGTTACACTGTGTCTCTGTTCAATGTCTGCTTCCATGATCTGACCATTGATGAGAGCGGGATGATGAAGTCTCCCACTATTATTATGTGTGGGACAATATATGCTTTGAGCTTTAGTGGAGTTTCTTTATGAATGTGGGTGACAATGTTTTTGGAACATAGATGTTCAGAATTGAGAGTTTGTCTTGATAGGTTTTTTAACATGTGTTGAAAAAAGTGTCCTTCCTTATCTTTTTTGATAACTTTTGGTTGAAAATTTATTTTATTCGTTATTACAATGCCTACTCCAGTTTGTTTCTTGGGACAATTTGCTTGGAAATTTTTTTTCCAACTTTTTACTCTGAAGTAGTGACTCTCATTGTAGCTGAGATGAGTTTCCTTTTTGCAGCAAAATGCTGGGTCCCATTTATGTATCTAGTCTGATAGTGTTTTTATTGAGGAATTGAGTCCATTGATGTTAAGAGAGATTAAGGAATAGTGATTGTTGTTTTCTGTTATTTTTGTTGCTAGAAGTAAAATTGTGTTTGTGTGCTTTTCTTCTTTTGAGATTTGCTGCAAGAAGATTATTTTCTTGCTTTTCCTAGGGTGTAGTTTCCCTCGTTGTGTTGGGATTTTCCATCTATTATTTTTTTGTATGGCTGGGTTTGTGGACAAATATTGTGTAAATTTGGTTTTGTCACGGAATATCTTGGTTTCTCCATCTATGGTAGTTAGAGTTTTGCTGGATATAGTAACCTGGACTGGCATTTGTGTTCTCTTAGAGTCTGTATGATATTAGTCCAGGATCTTCTAGCTTTCGAACGCTCTGTTGAGAAATCTGGTATAATTCTGATGGGTCTGCCTTTATATTATTTGTCCTTTTTTCCTTACTACTTTTAATATTTTTTGTTTTGAACATTTGGTGTTTTGACTCTTGTGTGTCGGGAGAATATTTGGAATTCTGTAGACTTCTTATATGTTCATGGTCCACTCTTTTTTTTTTTTTTCTTTTTTTCTTTTTTTTAAGGTTAGGGAAGTTTTCTTCTGTGATTTTGTTGAAGATATTTAGTGGGCCTTTTGGTTAGGAGTCTTTGCCCTCGTCTACACTTATTATCCTTAGGTTTGGTCTTCTCATTGTGTCCTGGATTTCCTAGATGCTTTTGGTTAGGAGCTTTTTGATTTTTGCATTTTCTCTGACTGATGTGTCAATGTTTTTTATGGTATCTTCTACTCCTGAGATTCTCTCTTCCATCTCTTGTATTCTGTTGGTGATGCTTTCATCTGTGACTCCCGATTTCTTTTTTAGGTTTTCTATCTCCAAGGTTGTCTCCTTTTGTGATTTTTTTGTTTCTATTTACATTTTTAATTCCTTTACCTGTTTGGTTGTGTTTTCCTGTAGCTCTTTAAGGGATTTTCATGTTTCCTCTTTAAGGGTTTCTACTTGTTTACATGTGTTCTACTGGTTCTTCTGTAATTTTTTAAGGAAGTTATTCATGTGCTTCTCGAGTACCTCCATCATCATCATCATCATCATGAGGTATGATTTTTAAGTCCAAATCTTGTTTTTCTGGTGTGTTAGGATATCCACTACTTGCTGTGGTGGGAGAGCTCGGTTCTGATGTTGCCAGGTTGCCTTGGTTTCTATTGCTTAGGTTCTTGCGCTTGCCTCTTGCCATCTTATTGTATGTGATGCTAGGTTATCTTGTTGTCTCTGACTGGAGCTTGTCTCTGCTGTGGGTCTCTGGGCCCATGGGCTCAGGAGGAAGATTGTTAATGGGTGTTCAGCTCTCTGTGGGTAGGTTATGAGTTCTGATGGTGGTGGACCAACTCTGGCTCTGGGCACAGATCAGTGCCAGAATAGTCCATTCTCAGACAGCACCGCAATACCTATACCCCAAGAGTGCCAAGTAGTCTCTCCCCAAATAGTTAGTGGAGAGGAAGTGGGGCCTCACCCATGGACTCAGAATAGAGAGCCTCTTGAGTCCTCTGGGTAATCAGTAATCTTCAAGCGTCCGAGAAGCACTTAAAAAAATGTTCGACATCCTTAATGATCAGGGATATGCAAATCAACTCTGAGATTCTACCTTACACTCATCAGAATGAATAAGATAATAAAACACAAGTGACAACTCATACTGGTAAGGATGTGGAGCAAGGGAATCTTCCTCCATTGCTGCGGGAGTGCAAACATGTACAGCTAATCTGGAAATCATTTTGGTGGTTTCTCAGAAAACTGGAAATCATTTTATCTAAAGACCCAGCTACACCACTCTTGGGCATATACCTGAAAGATACTCAACCATGCAACAAGGACATTTGCTCAACTATGTTCATAGAAACTTTATTTATAATAGCCAGAAAATGGAAACAACCCAGATATCCCTGAACTGAAGAATGGGTAAAGAAAATGTGGTCAATTTACACAATGGAATCCTACTCAGCTATTAAAAACAAGGACATCAGGAAATTTGTAAGCACATGGATATAACTAAAACATATCATCCTGAGTAAGGTAACCCAGACCCAAAAAGACATACATGATATGTGCTTACATATAAGTGGTTATTAGCCATAAAGGGTAGACTACCCATGCTACAATCCACAGATCCAAAGAAGCTAAATAACCAGGCCCAAATAGGATTCTTGAATCTCATAAAAGGAAATAAAAGTCATCAGGGGCAAATGGAGGGAAGGAACTAGATTGGAGAGGGGATGGGGAATGGGTGCTGGGGACAATCAGCTGTAGGGAGAGCTTAGGAAAAAGGGCTAAGAAAGTAGACAGAAATGGATAAGGGGCCAGAAGTGTGAACAGAAATCAGTGGCAAATTCAAGGAGAAGACCCCTCTAGGATATGCCAGAGATTTGGAATGGGGAGACTCCAGGAAGTCTATGAGAGTAACCCTCTCTGAAACCTCTAACTGTGGGAAATATGAAGCCTCAAGTGGTAACGTCCTTTTTTTGAGGCATGACTCTCAGTGGAGAGATAAGGATATCAACCCACCCACAAAACCTTCAACCCAAAATTTGTCCCGCCTAAAGTGTAGGAACAAAGATGTAATAGAGACTGGAGAAATGCCGACTAATGACTGGCCCAGCTTGAGACCCAACCCATAGACAAGAACCAATCCCTGACATTCTTAATAATACTCTGTTATGCTTGCAGAGAGGAGCCTAACATAACTGTCCTCTGAGGGGCTCCACCCAGCAACTGACCAAAACAGATCCAGCAGTCTACAGCCGAACATTAGATGGACCTTAGGAAGTCTTATGGAGGAGTTGGAGGAAGGATTGAGGGATCCAGAGATGATAGGGACTCAACTAACCTGTGCCCATGGGGACTTCCAGAGAGTGAACACCAAAAGCATACAGGGGCTGAACCTAGCTCTTCTACACATTTGTAGCAGGCATGCATCTTGGTCTTCATGTGGGTTCCTTAACAATTGGAGCTGGAGTTGTCTCTTACTAGGTTACCGCCCACTGAATTTACTTCACCTAACTGGACTGCCTAGTTGGGCCTTAGTCCGAGAAGATGGGCTTTGTCTTGGTAGTTGGGGAAAGGGATTTGTAAAGGTAGAACTGGGAGGAGAGGAGAGCAGGGACTGGAATGTAAAATTAATTAAGAGAAAATAGAAAACTGAGAAGTATCAGTACTTTTTAGTAATTGTGAACCTAAATTTAAAGTGGGCCTATTACACCAATTTGTATTGGTTTATCTGGCCTGGTTTAGACACTCTGAGAAAAGAAACTGTTGAGCTTAATCGTAGTGGTGCTTTTGTTTACAGGTTTATTTTTCTGGTTTTACATTTGTTTGGTCAATGATGATGTGAAAGGGAGGCAGTAAACAAGGCCTCCTTGTTTTCCATTACATACCACAGAATGAAGTCTTAAGTGTAGTCAGGTTCTCACCTTCTGCAGAGCTCTGTCCAGACAAAAAGACCGTTATTCCAGGATGCATCACGTGTAAATAAATAAACAAACAATAAATACTAATCAGATTTTCAAGATAACGTTTTGTTTGAGCTGGATAGAAGAGAGTAGGGCTATCAAGCTCACTGAGCAGAAAATGAGGTAGTCCACGAATAATTCGGATCCAAGCAAGCACAGGGATGATTGGGGTCGGCAGTCCAGTGGCCTGAGGCACTCCATCTGAATGGCTTTCAACCTTCATATTTTTCCTGCATTCGCAGTGATTGTCGCCAGCGGTTCTTCTGTATAAATAATGTGATCTTCAGCTGTGCAGGCCATGCTTTTTGTTCTTTTGAATTTATGTTTCCAATTAAGTTTCATAATGGCATTGTTTTGTTTAAGTTGTTCCCTCGGCTCTGAAAGCTGCTTTTTCATTTTGTTCCACAGTATATTTTGGGGGTTTTGTGTTTAGCGTCATCTCTTTGAGTTCTTATTTTATAGATTTTATTTATTATTCTTAACAAGAAATTCTTGTTCATAATTCGTTTGTGGCCAAAGGAACCATGGACATGAGCTAGTTGTTTCTTCTCTTTAACAGGCCTTCTTCTCTCCCTATTCTGCATCCCAACTTTCCCCTCCTTTCAGCCTTCCTTTGCCTCCCTCCCTTCTCCAAACTTCTTTTCCAGATTCACTCCTCTCCTCCCTCCCATTCTTTCTTCTGTTTCCCTCCTTGTTCTCTGTTTATCCAGCACCATGATTCTTTTCTACATATGGTTGAGACAGAAAATTTTGACCAGAAATTTTCCATGAGTGGGCAGGATGCGAGTCAGTTGGGTCTTGTTGAAAGTTCCACTAACTGGAACTGTACAATTTCAAGTGTCAATGATTTTAAAACCAGCTGGAAACTTCTGGGTATTTTACAATGGGTTCTTTCTTAGGAGCCAGCAAAGGGCAGCAAGGGCCATGCTCCTCACCCAGGACCGTTAGAGTTGTTACTCTGGAACTCAAGCTCTGCTTCTCATTTTCAGAGGTGACTGAGCCTTTCTTAGCTTCCATCTCTATAAACATATCAATAATCTCTAATGACACAAATTTGTTATTGCAAAGTCAAATAATATTTATTTCATAAAAGTCTTCTAAATTCACCAGGGACATCCATTTTGAGGCACTCTGAAAAAGTAAAGATAGATTGCTATACTTGCATGATGACATTCTGTTTCTCTACCTCCATTTTGCACACACACATACAAACACACACACACACACACACACACACGCACACACGCACACACACACACAGAGGAGGTAAGCTGTTTGAGTATCTAATGGGGAGAGTTCCATTTCTTGCTTTAACTCTGTTCCTTGGGGTATTCTGACCAGTTATTTTGGCTCCTGGCCCTGCCACTTCCTCATTAGGCAGAGGAAGTACATTCTTAGCACTCAAACCCACAAACCACGAAGGAAATGAAAGGTGGGATTAAGTAAAAAAAACCTCCACAGCCTCTGGTCCACTATTGCATCTGCCCATGTCATTCGTGTTCCCCAAATACTCCTGATAGAGAAACTCTCAAGAAAATCCGGGAAGCCAGGGTGGAAATGTGCCTTGGCCAGGACGCCAGCAGCTTATGAGCCAATGTGGTACCCTGGAGTTTACATACTGCCTGTGCATGGTCAGCCAAGCCAAGCTCAGCATCCCAAGAGATATGTCTTTATTGAAAGAAGAGAACATGCAGCTTCCATCCAGCTGATATGATAGACTGCTACATTTCCTCAGCAGCCAGATGTGTTCACTCTTCATTTTCCACACCATTTATAGATTGAGATAATGCTTATGTAATACTCGGTTTTTCTCATAAATGTTGGCTAAGCTATCCATTGTCAAGTATAACTGCCTAACGATTTCTCTCCAAGGTTTTGGAATCTTGACCCTTGATGCCCTTGAAACATGTATCCTTCAGGAAACCTCAAGCTTAAGTTTAAAGCTTGTTTTATCAAGAAGCTATTATTTGTTTATCAAAAAGGGTTTAGTAATGCTTTATGCTACCTTACTGAATAGAAATGTTTTCTATCTTTTTATTTTAGCTGTCAGTTTCGACCTTAACAAAAAGTCCTTATATAACATTCATTTGGTCAGCAGACACTGAGTGTTGAGACACCCGTCTTCTTTCTACTAGTTTCTTTCTATTTATTTTTAAAACATGGGCTGATGAGAAAAGAGTTTCAATTGCAGCCATCAGCACAGTTCTGAGGGAAGTCTAGATGTATTAAGTTATTCACATGTGTGTGTTAAGTGTGTGCTGTGTGCCTGGGAAGAAGCCCCACTCTGGAAGCTAACAGCTAAAGTCTATAGTCCCTGGCTACTGGATGTCAGGCACGACTGACAAGCAGCAAATGTATGGCAAGGTAAATTCTAGATCCAATTGTTTTTGCGATGCTCTGGGAGCCTATGGGTCAGCAGAAGCTACATTAAGTAAAAGAGAAAATGGGGAAGCTGAGTAAAAGTAACAGCTGAGTGACTCCGTCATTCATGTACAGAAAAGGAAGACAAGAAAACAAATAAACAAAAACACTATCCATTTGGGACAACATAACCATAACCTTGACCACTAGGGACATAGTCATGAGAACAAAACTCAAGAGAGCCTGATCTGCTAGGAACTGTGTGTGGTGTCATTGGTCAGAAACTGGGGAAAAGGCAGAAAGGTTGCAAAGAAGGAGCCAAATTCCAGTCAATCCATTATTATATCCTGATGTCAAAAAGGAAATCAGAAGATTTTAGATGAAGGAGTGAGGAGAGTAGACATATGCTTTAAGAAGCCAGTGTAGTGGTAGCACGGGAAAAGAATGAAGAGAGAACAAGCTTGAATGAGGAGAGGCCATTGAGGATGGCAACTAAATGAAATCACCAAGATGGTCCTAAGAACACAGCAGTGGGAATTCAGGTGAGTAGATGATTGTGGGAGTTATGGAGTAGCAAAACCTCAGGCTTCCAGTGAGCATACACATAGACCATAAACTATATCTATGGTCTATTTCCTATAGACTGTAGACAAGGGAAAAAAGAGTCACTCATAACTCTTTAGTGCTTGGATTGAGCATCTAGAAAGACCGTGGTAGCATTCAATGACAGGACTGTGGAGAGCCATTTTGGCACCTCTGGTCAGCTGGTGGTAGAAAAATATTAATTTTTCAGGACTCCTTGAAGCTGACCTTAGGCAGGAAACTGGCTTTTGTGCTGTGCCCCTTAAGGGCTAGAATTAAGCACACTTGCATCTGAAGTTCAGAGAAATTCACTTAGTACTGTAACCAGGGAAGTACATTTACATTAGAATGCAGCTCCTGACAGGGCAGATTCAGCCAGAGCAGGCTCAGCACTCTCTTTGTCTTTTGAGACCTCCTTTGTCCCTGATCTTCAAACCTGGCCTCCAGAAGAAAGTTTACAGGATCTTTGATTGTTAACTTGCTTGCTCCCTGTCTTAGAACTGATATAATCTTTCTGCATGCAATTAAAGTGGTATATAACAAGAAAAATAAACAAAGGCTTTGCTTTGGCCATGAGGCTTAGGCCTCAAGTCCTGCTGAAGTCATATTGCAGCTTTAACTAACTTGTCTTTTTCTTTCAATCCTCGCTCCGGTTCCGGGTGGACCTCTTGAGAGTTCGAGCTGGTCTCGGACACAGGACAAACAGGAGACAGAATAGATTTTATAATAAATATTATGGTGGTTTGAATAAAAAGTGTTCCCTGTAGGCTCAGGTGTAAGAAAAAGATGACGGGGCACCAATGTAAGGAAAAGATGACGGGGCACCAATGTAAGGAAAAGATGACAGGGCACCAATGAAAGGAAAAGTCACAGGGCACCGATGTTGTGAAAGGATAACGATCCGAGTCACTGCACCAATGTTAGGGGAAGGATGAAGAGAGTGGGGGGCATATGGCCCATGGAGGTGCAGCGAGGCCTGAGGGCAAGGGAGATGCCTCTGGGAGGTCCATGTTGGGAATCCCTTCCCTGAGGGACCAGCCACACAACAGTATAGTATGGAATAGAGTTTATTCAGGTCAAGGGAGAGTTAAGAGGGTGGTAGAGACAGAGAGAGAGAGAGAAGTAGAGGAGTAGAGGCCGGCCATGAGCACGTGGGACAGAGGGGGAAGGGAAAGGGGAGAGCAAGGCTGCAAGAGCACAAGGGCAAGAGAGGCCAAGAGAGAGAGAGGAGGGGTCAAGCAGCTCCTTTTATAGTGTCAGGTCACCGGGGCGGAGCATACCTGGCCACTGCTGGGTAATTGAGGGGTGGGGTATACCTGGCTGTTGCTAGGTAACTGAGGGGTGGGGTTTACAGAATCCCAACATCAGGCATTTGGACACTTGGTCCCCAACTGGTGGTGCTGACTGAAGAAGTTATGGGACAGTAAACCTTTGTTGGAACATGTCCCTTACGGGAGAAGGCTTTGAGAGTTTAAAACCCTGACCCACATTCAGTTTCTTATCTGTTTCATGCTTTCAGATGGTGGTCTCTCAACATGCTGCCATGCTTCCCTGCTGGATTCCCATCCCATTGGAACTACAAGCGAGAATAAACTCTTCCTTCTTTCTATCCGTTACCTTGGATGTGGCATTTTTTCATATCACAGAAAAGTAATTCATTCAGATGATTATCCATTTCAGATGTCTCAATTGCTTTTGCAAAGTCTAGACAAAATTGTTCAAGGGTTGTGCAATAAATCCAACTAAGGGTTGTACAGTCAACAGAATGGGACAACACCACCAACATATAAAGAGAAAGAAGAGTTGAGAGAAAAGAAGAGAAGAAGGAAAGATCAGAGTGAACTGACTTCTTTACCTAAAACATTAACCACTCTGTGAAAATGACACGTGGCTATTATAATTCCAGGAGAAACCGCTCTGAGCAATTTACTTAACCTAACAGCATCTTTGGAGACCGTATCATAGAAGCTTGAGCTGCATTCCTGTTCACTTAAATCCAAATAGCTTGTCTTGGATATTCCAAGAAAGAGGCTGGGGAGATGGAGCCTTGCAGACTCCTCTGTCATCTGAGGTCTGCATTATTTCTGCATTTCTAAACACTCTCTTGTCTTTACTTTGTGCTAAATAGGCTCTCTTGTGCTGTGCTTTTACCTCAACTGCACTTCACTTGAAGTTTACTTGCCTCTAAAATGGGTTGGAAGCACTGGAAGACAATCACACAAAAGGAAATGTTGAACTAGCAAATATTCATCATTCCAAATGTAAAGAGCCATTTATTGACTTTCAAAATATTTTGAATTGTTTGGAAATGAAGATCAGCAGTAGGTAGGCTATTTCCCTTTCATGCTTGAGGCTTGGATTCAATCCCTGGCAATACAAAAACAAAACCATATGTATTCATATATTTGAAATGTATTTACTACCTAGGAGAACTGGCTGTCCTGGGTTCAGGTAGAATTCATTATGACTTTTCCATTGACAGGGAAGTAGTTTCTTTACTTTGAAGACTCTGAGCTGCAGAATCAAGTGGGAACAGTTATGAGAGGGAAAGATACAATCAAACTTGGAGATCATGTATAGTGGCTTCCCTTCAGATAGATTATCTCTTGCAAATATATTACATATATATAGATACCAAGGAAGATAAAAACATATATGTGAAAAAAAAGGCATGGAATTCGGAGTGCCTCCCTGACAAAGGATGCTCTGAGAAAGAAGAGAAAAGGAGAATCAGGAACACAGTTGCTGGGTTACGTGGACTGAAGGCCACTGCTTTATAGCAATTGAAGGGAATGGTAAGAATCTAGCAGATTCCAGCTGATGAGTTGAGAGGAAGAAGGTACATCAAGGTCTAACTTGACAGACTAATTTGGCTATTATTCAGTTATTTATCAAACAGCAGCCTGGATGGTTCCATGATAGGATTTTTTTAAATCTAGTAAACACTTAAAAGTCAGCTATAAATAAAGTCAGCTGTCAACTAGGTGAAGTCTTTTAGACTAAGGTGACCAAAGATAGTATCTCCCTCTATACCTTCAGGCATCACAACCCATAGTGATGTCACCCTGCCAGCCTGCTGCTCTGCAAAACTAGCACACACACACACACACACACACACACACACACACACACACATACACATAGACACACACACGTGTGTGTGTGTGTGTGTGTGTGTGTGTATGTGTGTGTGTGAGAGAGAGAGAGAGAGAGAGAGAGAGAGAGAGAGAGAGATTGCATTGGGTTTAGAAAAAAAAATGCCAGTTGATCTCTACTTCATAACATCAGCTGCCTGTCTTAGGTGTCACTAAGGGAGCATCAAAGGATTGGACCAAGTTAGTTTGTGGAATCCTCAGGGACAAGTAAGAAGTCATTAGAAATGTTCAGATATCACTGGGGCAGTAATATGTTATCACAGCACCACACTGTGACAGATATATGAAGTGAGTATAGTTTTACAGATTTATTTATGCATCTTCTGTAACCCTTTAAGGCTCCCATGACCTCTGACAGCCTCAGTACCCGTGCTAAACTCAACAAATACCATTTGCATTCTATCACCATCCTATCATCTCATATCCTGTGTTTCCGAAAGTTTGTCACGTACAACAAAGCCCCCCCTTCTCCTAATATCATCAGTATTGTCATTATGCATAATAGACATTTACGTCCACTTGACAATTCCATTTCCCGCAAAAGAATAATGTGTGGAATATCTTCAGGATGGTTCATTGAGTCTGTTGTTTAAATAAACACCATTTTATTGCACAGAGTCTATAATTTGTGTTTTATAGTCTAATTTGGGCTATCTCATAATGTTATCCCACATTCCTGGAAAATTAGCATGTTCATTATAGCTTTTAGGTTACTACTAGATTCACTGATCTTTCTTCCTATACATACATTCCTAATTTCAGTAATAGAGTGACTGATTTTTCTCAAGTTATACATTCCTAATTTCAGAGAATAGTTTTTATCTTCTGGTTGAAACAAAAACAGAACAGACACAGTTAATTTTTTCAGGTGAATTAATCTCCTTCCCTGCCCCCCCCCAACTTGAGTGTTTTCTAAAATAAAACGCATATCACAAGCTTCACAAGTCATCAGCATTAAGACAATAACTACAGTAAAAATGCCTTCCAGTGATAAGAAATTGTAGAGAGCTGTGAGGTGCCTCGTCCCAAAGATGGCACTGGTTTCCGCCTTCCACCTCCTTAATGGTGAGTGCTCTCAGTAGTAAACAACTCCTTATTTGGCTGTGCCTGTTCAGCTAGCCTGCTTCCATATTGAAGCAGCCTATCTGCAGGGCCTACCTGGCTTACAGGGGTTGGTAGGCGCAAGGGGATTTAAGCCTGTGTGGGCATTCCCCGGGGAGCTGAGACCAAGGCAGAAACAGAAGCACAAGCTTGTTCCAGGATCCTGAATAAACAGCTTGAAGAAGATCTTCCTCGGGTCCTGTCTTCCTTGCTGGTCGAGGTGGGGCATGACAAGAAATGCCTTTGTATTTTAAATAAACAGGCTTAGAGAGATACTTCTGTGATGACTACACACAAAAGAAGTTAATGTTAAAAGTTAATGTTAAAGTCATAACAGGAACATAAATATTCTCTAACCTCTTGCATGGTTTGCTAAGATAAACAATAGATTATATCTAAACCAAATCCTGGGTTCTCAAAGTTCTCTATGCCAAGATTTCCCTAAAGTTTCATATTAAATACCATGTCAAGAGATTATATTAAGTATCCTTTTTAAAAGACTTTTATTTTATTTTTTGTGCATTAGTGTTTTGCCTGCATTTACATCTGTATGAGGGAGTCAGAGCCCCTGGAGACGGACTTACAGACTGTTGTGAGCTGCCCTGAGGGTGCTGGGAATTAAACTTAGGCCTACTGGAAGAGCAGCCAGGGCTCTTAACTACTGAGCCATCTCTTCCACCTCTATATAATTACTTTAAGACAGGCCGTTAATAGTTTCAATTATAATTTTAACTAAATTGATTTGATGTATTAGGAGTTGGCCCTGGAAAATTCTTTAGTAAGTAAAGTCAACCCAAGCCTGACTACCTTAGTTCCATCCCAGGGACTAATATGATAGAAAGAGAAAAGTGATTCCTTCAATCCCCCCCTCTCAATTTTACAAAATAAAATGTCTACAGTGAATACTTTTATATTACACAGAACATTAAAGAAACTATATACAGACTCTAGTCACATGACATTTTTCTTTCCAATGTATAATATTTTGAGTGAAACTCCTGGATGAAATCTACTGCTTGGTTTAGGGGAAGACCAACACATGTTTTTTCCTAATCATAACCAATGCTGTGGACATTTACAGATAAACTTAACTGAACAGGTTTCTATAGCTTCCTCATAAGTGAGTGTGAAGTGCTGGATAAACAAAATAGGTGCCTTTACTATGACAATTACAAAGCCCCATCTTTACTCGAGGTTGTTGAAGATTCCCCACAGTAGCTCCAGCAGCCTACTCCTCAATGTTTCTGTGTGAGATTTCTATCTCTACCCGTTCACACTTTTCTCTCAAGTATGGTACAATTTACATACAGACATTCTTTTCCTCCTTCATTTAAAAGCTGTATATAATTTTGCATATTTTTAAATATTTATCTATATGTGTATGTGTTGCTCTGAATGTATGTTTGTATACTGCATGGTTGTCTGGTAGGTACAGACACAAGAAAAGAATATCATATCCCCTGGAACTGGAGTTCCATGTGGACCTGCCATGTGAGAGATGGGAATTGAACCCAGGTCCTGTGGAAGAACAAGCAATGGTCTTAACAACTGGGCCGTCTCTCCACCCCCTGGATTTTATTCTTTACTGTTCACTGTTAGCTTTCTGACCTGATGTTTACTTACACTGATTTCCTAACAGAGAAAATGTATGAACCTCTGAGTGCGGACCCCAGAGCAGCAATCCTGACCTCTTTGGGAATTTCAAAATATGGAAACTTCAAAGCTTTTCTGAATCTAATGACTCAAACATTCTGAGGGTGAGTCCATACCCCTGTGTTCTCGGTGTCTCTGAAGCATGCCAGAGTTTGAGCAGCACTCCTGTAGAATCATTCGATGTCTACCTACCTAAACAAAAAGCCCTCTTTCCTAGCCAATGAAAAGTTCCCACGCCACTCCATCTTCCTTGACATCCTCATCTAGAATGCTGTATTGTGGGGAAGGCAAAGGGCCAGGGAATATTGTCAACAGTGAATTAAACATCACAGCATCTGGGCACCAGTGGGATCCTGGTGTTGGTCTTTTGCTTCCCAATGATAAGCAGGGGCTTATCATTAATGGTTCTTTTGTTAAAGGCAGTGTTTTTTGCTTATGTTCGCTTGAACCTTTCTTCCTAGAGTCTCAATGTTTGCATCATTGTTATCTGGGTCCAGAGCTCAGTGTTTGCAGTTCCTTCCTGTCAGCAGCTTGAAGCGATGACTTTGCTGTGCTCTGGCATCTGGGGCAGACATGAAGTCTGTTGTTTGTCTAATGAGCACTTGTTAACAGGATTTCTGTCTTTCTCTGTGTGGCTTTGAGAACTTTTCCCTTTGTACAAAGTTACTGTCCTCTCCACATGTACATATCTCATCACCCTATACATTTTTGGTTGTGTGCTTTTAAAATGTAAGAATTTATGAAATCTTTAAACTTTGCTTTTATGTTGGCTCTGGAGATTTGAACCTGAGCATTCACACTTGTGTGGGAAGCCATTACTTTTTGAGCCCTGCCACCCAGACTAAATCATCTGTCTTATAGGCAATACTTGAGCAGAACAGAACATTCTGGCATGTTTAAAAATAGATCCATTGCTCACACCAGTCAGAATGGGTAAGATAGAAAACTCAGGTGACAGCAGATGCTGGCAAGGATGTGGAGAAAAAGGAACACTCATCCATTGTTGGTAGGGTTGTCAGCTGGTATAACCACTCTGGAAATCAGTCTGGCCTCTCCTCAGAAAATTGAATATAGTACTACCAGAAGACCCGGCTATTCCACTCTTGGGCATATACCCAAAATGATACTCTAGCATATAACAAGGATACATGTTCATAGCAGCCTACGTATAATAGCCAGAAGCTGGAAAGAACCTGAACATCCTTCAAGAGAGGAATGGATATAGAAATTGTGGTATACTTACACAATGGAGTACTATTTAGCTATTAAACACAACAACTTTATGAAATTCCTAGGCAAATAGATGGAACTTGAAGCTATCATCCTGAGTGAGGTAACCCAGTCACAAAAGAATACTCATGGTATATATTCACTGATAAGTGGATACTAGCCCAAAAAGCTCTGAATACCCAAGAAACAATTCACAGAACTTATGAAGAGAAGGCCAGAAGGTGGATGCCTCAGCCCTTCTTAGAAGGGAGAACAAAACACTCACAGGAGGAAATACAGGGACAAATAGAGGAGCAGGAACTGAAGAAAAGATCATTCAGAGACTGCCTCACCAGGGAATCCATGCCATATGCAGCCACTAAACCCCAGCACTATTGCTGATGCCAAGAAGTGCTTACAGGCAAGAACCAGAGAGAGATGTCTCCTCAGAGGCTCTACCAGAGTCATACAAATACCATTGAGGATGCTTGCAGCTAGCCATCAGACTGAACATGGGGAAGCCAATGAAAGAGCTAGAGAAAAAAACTGAAGGAGCTGGAAGGGTTTGCAACCCCATAGGAAGAACAACATTATCAATCAACGAAACCCTCCAGAGCTCCCAGGGGTAAAACACCAACAATAAACACACATAGAGAGACCCATGGCTCCAAGTTCATATGTAGTAGAGGATAGCATTGTCTGGCATCAATGAGACGATGGTCTAGTGAAGGCATGTTTTCACAGTGTAGGGGAATGCCAAGGCACTGAGGTGGAGAGGGTAACTGGGAAAGGGAGCCCCTTCATGGAAGCAAGTGGAGGGAGAGGGGTGGTGGAAGTGGGAAAAGGAGATAACATTTGAAATGCAAATACAGAGAACATCCAATAAAGAAAGAGACATATTGCAAGGAAACTTTTCCTGGTGGAAGCCCTAGCAAACCTGTTTGGTTGCAGTACAGAAGCATCGCTGTAGGAATTTTAACTCCCGAATATGTCTACAACAAATCAGCCTGCCAACTATATTTCTGGCTTTCTTACTTTCCCCCCTTGGAGGCTGCTGCTCACTGATTTCCATTCTTTCGAAGTGTTATTCTCTGTAATTCCCCCATCTGTATCTTCCATTTCAGAGGTAGCTATTGCCCCTGTGACCTCATTTCTCTGGAGGACCTAAGACGATTTATTCACTTTCATTTTACTTAGTCTTTTGGCTATTCCAATGTGGTAATAACCACCCATCTTACACATGCAATTAGAAACCAGGAATCAACAAAACTCTTTATCCTTCTGGGGCTTTGAGAACAAAACAATTCTTGTCAGATTGTCTCCATGAGAAAGTGTTATAAAGTTGTTCTTTGAGAGAGGGGGATGAGGCCTGGTGATCCAGGGCTTGTCTGGCATATACAAGCCTCTGGGCTTGATTCCTAGGATCACATAATGCTGTGACCTTCATGTCTTTAGACTTGACCTTACCGGGGAGAGAAAAGAACTAAGAAATGACAGACATACAGACACATCTAGAGAAAAGCTGCGATTGAGTTGGCTGTTCACTTTGATGAAGATGCACTCGTGCAGAATCCCCCAAACTCAATTTATTTGTTATGTACACTGAGTGAGGAGGTGGGATGGTTGTATATAACTGGATGGGGGAAGGGGAATGGGTTAGTAATGTGAGTAGGAAGTCTCAGTAGGTAGGCACTTTCACCTCTGTGGCTCCTCAAAGTGTCCCCCAGAGTACCAACATATAATTATCTATTTTCAGATTCTTCTATCTCCATGTAGAAATGCCCCCCTTATCTTAAACTACGGCTTCTGACCAGATATTAAAATACTTGATGCTCTGGACTAACGCAAAGAACCAAAGACAAAAAGAATGCTTGGAACTACTAAGTCGGAATTTTCCAAATATGGAGAAGAGGCAACGTAAAAGGCAAGAGATAAAAGAGGCAAACGTGAGAAAGTACAATGGAGAGAAGACAAGATGCAGACACCCAGATGCGTTCATCAGGATGTTCAAAAGATAGGGAACAAAACAGACAAAGGCACTATTCACCCAAAATAACAACCCAAACCTCGAAGTTTAAAAAAAAAAATTATAAATCTGCACACTTAAAAAGACACAAAAGTGAAAACAGTAGACAGAAAGAAATGTGCATGTGAAGGAGTTGGTAACATTGTACAAAGGGAAAAATTCTCAAAGCCACACAGAGAAAGACAGAATTCCTGTTAACAAGTGCTCATTAGACAAACAACAGACTTCATGTCTGCCCCAGATGCCAGAGCACAGCAAAGTCATCGCTTCAAACTGCTGACAGGAAGGAACTGCAAACACTGAGCTCTGGACCCAGATAACAATGATGCAAACATTGAGACTCTAGGAAGAAAGGTTCAAGCGAACATAAGCAAAAAACACTGCCTTTAACAAAAGAACCATTAATGATAAGCCCCTGCTTATCATTGGGAAGCAAAGGACCAACACCAGGATCCCACTGGTGCCCAGATGCTGTGATGTTTAATTCACTGTTGACAATATTCCCTGGCCCTTTGCCTTCCCCACAATACAACATTCTAGATGAGGATGTCAAGGAAGATGGAGTGGCGTGGGAACTTTTCATTGGCTAGGAAAGAGGGCTTTTTGTTTAGGTAGGTAGACATCGAATGATTCTACAGGAGTGCTGCTCAAACTCTGGCATGCTTCAGAGTCACCGAGAACACATAAGCATGGACAATGACTAATATGTAAAGGTTTTACAAACACACACACACACACACACACACACACACACACACACACAAATCAAAGCTTGTAAGAACTAATGTGAACAAAAAGACAAGAGGTCTGAGATTGAAAGGAAAGCACTAGAAGCTAAGAGCACCAACAATGTAGTCTGGGTTTGGGAGATTATGTCAAGGGAACTTTTTTAAGTCCCAGGAGAGTGGAAGAGGTGTACAGACTACTCAAGACTGTAAGACAACCACAAAGGGTGTAAGGCAGGGAATGGGGCCTAAGAAGAAGAATATTATATTAGCTATTGTATTGCTACTGTAAGCAAATACCTCACAAAAATAGCTTATAGCAGGAGACTTATCTTGGGGCCACAGCTTTGGAAGGATTTCAGGCAACCATAACAGGGTGCTCATAGCAACAGCAGCATCTCTGTTCATAGTAACAAGAACATGAGGCCATGAATGCCCACATGGCACAGACCAAGAGTCAGAATAGGTAGACCAGAACCTGAGCCAGAGAAAACCTCCAAAGGCCTGGCCCTAGTTACCTAGTTTTAACAACTAGGCCCAACATCTCTAAACAGCACCACTAGCAAGGGACCAAGTGTTCAAACACAGGAGCCTGTGAGAGACATTGAGCACTCAAACAAAACAGATACACAGTAACCAGGGAAGACAAAACAAAATAGTGCCTTTTTCTCTGCAGTTTCTTCATAACCCACACTGAAAGTAGCACTGTCCATGAGCAATAATTGCATACTATACGGGATCAATAGAAAGTACTTTGAATAAAACTTAAAGAACTGTTAGAGAACTCACAGCATATACGCCATGACTGATTGAAATACCTGATGTCTCTTTTTCCCATGTTCCATGAAAGGGGCTCAGGACCATTCTCAACATAATACATTTGGCACTTCTAATATTCTGTAATGGTGTAAGAAACAAAAAGAAATACTGTTTAGCAATGTTTCTAAAGGTGTTTCTGGGTAAATTTCTCCCGTTGAACATGAAAAATTAAAAAAACAGTATCATACAAATAGCAAAATCAATTCTTGATCTATGCACAATGGGACACATCTGTAATCCTTTCACTTGGGAAGGTAAAGCAGAGAATTTTGAGTTCAAAGCCAGCCCAAGGGCTGGAGAAATGGCTCACCGATTAAGAGCACTTACTGCTCTTCCAAAGGTCCTGAGTTCAATTCCCAGCAACCACATGGTGGCTCACAACCATCTGTAATAGGAACAAATGCCTTCTACTGGTGTGTCTGAAGACAGGGACAGTGTACTCACATACATGAAATAAATAAATCTTAAAAAAAAAAAAGCCAGCCCAGACTGCATAGTATGTTTGAAGATAGCCAATATAAACCAATATGTTCCTATGGAGACAGTTGAGCATCTCAGAATCTTGACCTGCCTTCTCTCCAAGATTGGTTGGGCAGGCAGCAAAGAGGCAACAAGGGCATCTTTTATTTGCCAGGAGGGATAGTTTCAATGGGAGGGCAGAACATTGAATGTTCCAAGAAGCAGGATGCCAGCCAGTCAGAAGAGGCTGGCATTGTTACAACCCTTGGTTCTCAGCAGGCATCAGCTGCCCAGCTGAGAGAGTTGTTAGTAAATGTTATGAGATGCCAATCATGAACAGTTCAGTGCAGAGGCAGTCTATAGAGAGCAAGCTCAAATAGCAGCAGGAACAGCATATCTCCCATCTTTGGCAGACCTGGAAGAGCCCCCTGCTTGCAGCTTAAGTAACAGTTCTCAAAGGCCAAGGCAGGAACAGAAAGGTGCTCCCAAACTGGAACCAGAGGCTCCACAAGGCAGGAACAAACACTCTGCCTGGGAAGCAGGAATAGTGGAGTTGTGATGGTTTGTATATGCCTGGCTCAGGGAGTGGCACTATTTGGGGTTGTGGCCTTGTTGGAGTAGGTGTGGCCTTGTTGGAGTAAGTGTGTGTGCCACTGTGAGCATGGGCTATGAGACCCTCACCCTAGCTGCCTGGAGGTCGGTCTTCTACTAGCAGTCTTCAGATGAAGATGTAGAACTCTCAGCTCCTCCTGCACCATGCCTGCCTGGATGCTGCCCTGCTCCCACCTTGATGATAATGGACTGAACCTCTGAACCTGTAAGACAGCCCCAAATATATGTTGTCCTTTATAAGAGTTGCCTTGGTTATGGTGTCTGTTCACAGCAGTAAAACCCTAACTAAGACAGGATTCTGAGTGAATTTGCTTGTGTGTGCTAGGTTTGTCTCAGGACATGTCTTCCTTCTCCCGAGAGCCTCTTGAGAACCTCTAGGAGCAAGGCCCCTGGCCAGAGCTGGGACCTCGCTGAGAACCCAACTCCAGCCAAAAACCTGACTCTGTGGTTGTATCTTCCACCTTTTTCCTCCTCAAGAGTTTAGGAGGGTTTGGGAACCAACCCTGCATGAGACATGGGAGCTAGGCTGGCAAAAGATCTGAGCGGTTAAAGCCAGATGGACCCTGACTTGCCATTTGTGAGTTCAAATAAGATAGAAAATGGGACCAGTCAGGAGTGAGCTATGAACCCTGAGTAGTGACAGACAAAGCCTATCAAAACCTGAGAGCGTTCTCAGTTCTGGCTGCTTTTCTGTGCCACCCCAACCACCCACCACGCAAGTGTTAGAGCAAATGTGGGGAACGTGGAAAGAGAAATGCAAGAAAAGCTCTCTGTTTATCCTCCCATTCTGACTCTACTTGCCACCAGGCCAAAAACAAAAAACAAAACAAAGCAAACAAGCAAATACCATGGGGCTTTTCAACATGGCTCAGCATTAAGAGCCATCTACCATAGCCTTAACGATGGTCAGGAAAAGAGCTGGGGAGGGTGTTCTCTCACTAGCTTCTTTTTATTTTTTAAGCGAAAGTAAGTAATATAAATTATTTAACTGAAAAAAAATATATTCATAATAAATCTATTTTTTTCTATACTTCTTAACATAAGAAAGGGAAGCTCATAGAAAAATTGTACCTGCAGAAATGTTCTAGGCATATGCAAAGCTACATGGTTCACAGGAAGGTCAAGGGTCTGCGAGAGTGTGCCTAATAGAGCAATTAGCTTTAGTGAATGCTACAGTGTTGATGTGGTCCGAGATGGGAGGTTCTCCAATTACTGCAAGACGGTTCACATCTCCATACCCAGCTCACCAGTCCCGCTCACTGAACTTAAAACTTGGCCAGCAAAAAGGAAAGAAAGATGTTCTTTGCTTGTTTGAGAACTTTTTTTTTTCAGTATTTTGTTTTGAACCTCTGGTGGAAAAGCTTTCTTGTGACCTGACCAGACTTTATCCTGCAAAACTTTCCAAACAAAGGCTACAGGCTTGGGGGTTTATTCCAGGTCCTCTTGATTCCCGTAAACTGCATGGACTTTGTTCCCATCACCTAAGCTTCCACTTCCAGCCCTGCTCCCTGTGCCAGCTCTCTAGACCACAGCTTCCTGGTATCTGCTTCCCAGGTGTATGCCCCTCCCTATCTGGAAAGAGAGAGGTAAATGAGGAGGTCATTGTCACTAGGCAACATCTGAGGAAGGCAGAAATGCAAAAGGAACAGGATTGTCAGGAAAGTAAAAGCGAGTCCTGTTTACCCTCTCAGGCTAGTCTCTACTATCCTTCCTTACTGCGACCCTTTTGAATAGGCCTCAAGAAGAAAAAAAAAAAAAAAAAGCCAGTGGAGGCCCCTAGCAATACCAAGTTTCCCTTGAGGAACTGTTAGCATTGTGGCCAGACATGGAGCTCCAATTCAAAGACTTCCAACATTCCTTAGGTTTGGCTGTGCTGCTAGCCACAGAACCAGCCAACACTCAACCGCTCCAATGTCACTCTCTGCCTCAGCCATTTGTTTCTCTTCCTAGGATTCCTATGGAAATTTTCCTATGAAATAGATCAGAGAAGATGAACAAAGAGCTTCCCCTTGAGCAATCATCTTCCACTCCCTACCCAGATCAGATGAAAAAAACAACATTCTCAGATTGCACAAACAAAATTTGGTTCTGAGGCTTATAAGAGCAAAGTGGGCAAGCATTCTTCGATGGGTTCAACTGGCTGATCTAAATGAAAGTGAATTCATAGGATTCCCTCTTCAGCTAGCATCCTGGAGTCAAGCCAGGCCCTCAAACAAAAGCACTGCACAACCCTCCAACAGGGATTATCACCAGGAATAAACATCTGTAGCCTTAATTCGACCCAGAGTTCTGGGAAACAGGAAATCCAGACATTTGTTATTTTCATGGAGCAAACCAACCTTGACACAACAAGAGACAATAACAAAGCAAAGCCACTGAAAGGAAGAGAAAGAGGTGTGACTGATATAAGGCAGAGTGGAGACAGGACCAGGGTTTGCCCTCAGGACTGACATTTACAACCACATCACCTAAGTAAGTTTTACTTACTAGCAATCCCAGTGTGCTTGCTTAACCCAGGTTTGATTTTTCTTCCCTTCACAACAGAGAAAGCTTGTTTGTCACAGTGTAACTGTATGCACTGTTAAATCTATAAGCATACTATTCTAGAACTAGATAGTTTCTGGTCCTCCAGCATTACAGATTTGTGAATGATGTGACCTACAGGATTTCACAAACTCATTTCTTTTCTTTGTCCTAAGGATTAAGAAGTTAAGACTAGAAAGCCCAAAGACCTGGGGTTAAACCAAATACCAGAGGTCAAAACAAAAGCCAAAACAACAACAAGTCAAACAATAACAGAAATAATAAAACTATTCCTAATCATATTCTGCTATACTTACAGGTCAGTGATTTATTTATTCATAAATCAGAGAAGCTTTCTCTGGCAGCAGATGGGAACAAATGCAGAGACCCACAGCCAGACATTCTGTGGAAAGAGTCTAAATTGGAGGTCTTCATCAAATTCCTCCCCTCAGAAGAGAAGGCAGAAAGATTGCATGAGTCAGAGAAGATAGTGACCACCCTGAGAACACAGCACTTTGAGTCAACTGAGCAAGGTGCGTCTGAACTCACAGAGACGGGAGCAGCGAGCACGTAGGTGTGCACCAGGTCCTCTGCTCATGTTACAGCTGTTAGCTTAGTGGTGTTGATGGGTCCGACTCTTTGGGCAGCTCTTGGGACTCTTTTCTTCCTGTTGGGTTGCCATGTCCAAGTTCAATCGAAAGCTTTTGCTTCATCTTATTATATTCTGTCATGTTTGGTTGTTATCTCTTGGATGCCTGTTCTTTTTGAATGAGAGAAAAAGGGTCCAGCCGGAAAGAGAGGTAGGGAAAACTAATCAGGATATAGTGTATGAAAAAAAGAACCTATTTTCAGTAAAAAACAAATGCTTTGATGAAAATTAATAATTAAGAAGTTAAATTTTCAGGAATTAAATTAGATCCACTTTTGCCTAGGTGGGGGGAATGACTTCTCCATTGCCTGCACATGAGACATGCACCTGTGCAAAGTTAATTGGGGGCTAAAGATAAAGTGTTTATTTTCTCCCTTTCCAGAACTTTGTTCTCTTGGGTATTTCATGCTTCCTTTGGGAAAGATGAAAAATGTAGAAATATAAGATGAAAGAACATAAGAATATAAGAAAAGTTTAGATTCATGTCAGCATTATTATGGCATGTATTAGAATCGCTAAATAGAAAGTAGGACCTTATCAAAATTGTGATTGAAGTTTATAAATTTCAATGACCACATTTACATAAAAATAGGTTTCATATTTCAGCACTACTAAAATACACAAGTTATTTGTTCAGAAGTTGGAGTTACATTTTACAATCGGGGTTGTGTTTAAGTCTCTGTCAACCAGACATAGTGAGAAAGTTGCCTCCATTAGTATGCGCTGACTATAGTGAGCCGTCGCGACTTGTATGATGACACCAATGATAACCATTCAGATACAGTTTATAGCCAAATTGGGACTATTTACTCTACCCAGCTGGGATTATATTCAAGTGTTAAGGGACCTCGATGGAGCTCTGAGAGTCCAGAGCCCATGGGTTTTAAAGGTAAAAACCACATCCTGGCATCTCACTTGGCAGCTGGCATGGGTACATCACAGAAGCAAGCAGCTTAACAGAATCCGAGATAAGCAGATAGCTGGAATTTCTCCACAAACAGGTAGTTTAACAGAAGCTAAGTAAGCTAGGACATCTGGACCTTGGGTTCCTAGACTAAAGCTGTGTCATTTTTCCTGGAATTCTCCATCAAGGAGATCAAATCCAGAAATGGCCTCAGCAAGAAGACAAGGTGGAGCCCACCACTTGCCTGGTCACGATAAAGGTCAACATCTCTTTGGAGTTCTTTCAAATGAAGTCTATGATATTAACAGTAACTGTTGCTTGGGTGTTTATGAAAATATTTCAATATGCTCTGACATTTAATCAAAAGGTTTTGAATATCCAGAAAGTCACAGAAACAGGGTAGAGTGTGATAAGTGTAGTCTGGGGGGAAGGAACAGTCCAGTGTATATAGCAGACACTGAGCAAAACAGTAAGTGTGGTGTAAAGAAAGAAGAAATGTGCCTGCATGTTTTCTCAAAACAAGCACATGAACAGACACATGACAAAGGATTCGTTGCTAATAACATGCATGCATTGTGCTGCCTTATACTGCATAGTTAAGCCTCATTTATCAAGACTTCATAGAAGGAAACACGTCAAAAAACTTCTGGTGGTGTACTGCAGTTTCTTGCCACTTCTGCAGACTAGGGCTGATTAACAGAGTGATGTCGACTGAGACAGAGGCACGTGCTGAGGCAAGACCTGTAGAGGACACGTGATTGAAGAGAGTATAAGACTCAATGGACTGAGATGGAGGCTGACCTAGGTTTGTTTATAGAACTAGCTGTGCAATACTTGTGATCTTGTGTCTTCAGTGATCTTCTCTTTACTGAGAGAGGCACAGCCTAGAACTTCTCTTGGTGTTCCTGTTGGTTCTGATTGCTCCTGCTGATTTGTGCCAAGGCTAAGGTCATGCTACTTCTGCTGCTGACCTGACTCTACCAAAGTGGACTGCTGGTGTATCTGTGATGTGCTTGCAAGTGGTTCAAGCTGCTGCTACTAACCTGTGAACTGAACTTCCAATTTCCAGACAACAGAGATGGGAGTTGATCCAAAGACCCTTTCTAAACAGGTCCACTTCTCTTGTATCCTTCCTTTTCCACTATCTCTGGTAGATGGTGGGCTATAAGAGAGGTAAAAGTTTTTAAGAACCATCATTAAAAATAGGCATAATAAAAAAATTAAAGTTACAAGTTCCTCCTCTGTCCTCCAATCTGCCATCTCTGCCATCTCTATATCCACAGGCTAGGGTTCAAATATTTAATACTGGCTTTGCTTGGCCAGTGTCCAATTAAACAGCTTATGTGCCAGCTTTACTTGACCTAGCTATAGTCATGTGGTTCTCCTGCACTAACTCAATTTAAAATACTAAAATACAACCCAAAACAGACTAAAATACAACCAAAAGCAAGTTCATATGCCAAGGTCACATAGCAAAAACAAAAACAATATTGAAGATTAAGATCACTTCTCTTCCCCCAAATCTATTAGTCCTTTAGTGTTCTTTAATAAGAATTATCTAGAACCAGAAAAGAAACTCCTCATAGTATATTATAGTTAAAATACCAAATATACACAGCAAAGAGTGTATTGCAAGAGAGAGAGAAAAAACATTAGCCATATAAAAAGAAAAACTTACCAGAACAACAGCTAGCTTCTCAAGAACTTTAAAAGCCATAAAAGCAACATACTTCAAATTCTAAAAGATCATGGATGTCAACCTAGACTACAATACCCAGCAAAACTATCCTAGTAAATGGAGATAGAAACATCCCTATAGTATAAACAAGTTAAAAGAATTATATCTGATAAATCAGTCCTAAAGAGAATACTGGAAGCAACACTGTGCTGAAGGGAAGACTAATACTAATTCATTTTTAAGCCAAATATGAGGGGAAATGGCTTAAGAATCACAGTTTGCACCAGAAGACATATTTGTTTCACCTTGCACATTACATGTGATCTTCTTAGTCATATTGCTCCTTGGCCTTCTAGCAAATATCAACTGGAAGTTTTATTTGTTATAGAACAAAGTAAGTATATACTGACCAATTATATTGCTTATGAACCAATAGGGAGCTGCTATAGGTCCAGGCATTAAGCCTGATCAGATTCTAAGCGTTTGCCCTGGTGGAAAGCTGGTGCACCAGGGAGAATTCATCTTAAAGATTTCATAGTCACAAGGATATGAGTTCAGACACGTGTGGGCAAGATTAGCTCTTGAGGGGACTGAAATACCTCAAGATCTGCTCTGGTCTGCAACATTGTAACTTTCCATAATCAAAGAGTTCCTTTGGCATGGCTTTTGTGTTTTCTGAGAAGTTCAGTTTTGAGGATCTATTTTACTTTTGTTTTACAAGGAAAGAGCCAATTTTCCCTGAAACCTTTTGTTGAAGAGTCTTCCCTTTCTTTCGCTTTAATTCTTGGTATTTTCACTGAAAGATGATCATATATAAGTGGACTGATTTGATATGCTCAATTCTGTAAGGCTGTCTGTGAAGGCCAGTACCACACTGGTTGCTCTCCTATAGCTTTGTGATATATTTTTAGGTCAGATAAAGTAATTCCCCAATCTTTGTTAATTTTTTTCAAGACTGCTATTTCAGGGGTTGGGGGGGGTCTTTTGTTTCACATGAATTTTAGCACTGTTTTTTTTTTTTTTTTTCCTATTTCTGTGAAGAACATTATTGGTATTTAACAGGGATTAGCTAAAACCTATAGATTATCTTGAAAAATATGAACATTTTGATATTATTCTAATCTATGAGCATAGAAAATAATCTTTTCATTTATTTATGTCCTATTTTACCTCTTTCCCAAGTCTTTGGTTTGATTTTTGTTTAGGGACACAGTTTAGCCTTGCACATACTAGAGTTCTGACTTACACCTCAAGCCCTATTTTATAGTTCTGTATGTACTAGTGATTTGCATTGTTGATCATATCATTCCCAATTACAATTTTTGTACCTATTTTAAATAGGATTAATTTTCTGATTGCTTTTCAGATAGTGGCTTTTCTACATAGAACAATAACAAAGTATTTATATTTTTTCTATTTCTATTTATGTGTATATGTAGTATTGTTGTGAATACAGATACCCCCAACATCCCAAAAAAGTCAGATCCTCTGGAACTAGAGTTATAGGCAGTTTTGAGCTACCCGATGCTGGTGCTGGGTATTGAACTCCAGTCCTCTGGAAGAACAACAGGTGTTCCTAACTGCTAAACTATCTCTCTACCCTTAAAAAAGGAATTTTTTAACAACCCACAGAATTCATCTATTAGTCCTAATAGTTTTTTTTTATGTAGTCTAAGTTTTTTATATCTATGATCATGTTATCTACAATAAGGACAATTTGACACCCTACTTTCGTATCTGATATCCTTTATTTACCTTAGCTAATAACTCTTAGCCAGAATATCCAGACCATTTCATATAAACGTGGTAAGAAGGGCAATCTTGTTTTGTTCCATATCACAGCAGAAAGCTTCAGTTGTTCCTGTTCAATATGACATTAACTATGGGTCTGACATAGGTTGCCTTTTTATTATACTGTTGAATCTTTACCATGAAGTGAAGTTATGTTTTATCGAATTTTTTCTTAATATATTAAATAATCATTTTGTCATGCTGATATGACATATAGCATGTTGAAAATCCTTGCCTCTTGTATGAACTGCAGGTGGCATGGCAGATGGTCTTTCAGAGTGCCCCCAAGCTCAGTTCCCTCAGACTTTTCCAACCCTTTGTCATGTTTGTTTTGGGATGGGGGTGTGGAGCACATGTGGAAGTCAGAGGACATCTTTAGGAGGTTGGGTCTCTCTTTCTACTACATGGGTTCCAGAGATTAAACTTGAATTCAATGATGACTTGGCAATGATGACTTACCTGCAGTGCCTTCCCACTGACCCAGTGAGCTCATGTTCTTTGCATCCATGTTAACCAGGTATGTAGACCGTGGCTTTTTTGGTTTTCATTGTCACTTTGTTCTTGTCTGGTTTTATGGAGAGGAAGAATGCTACCTAGCTTTGTGAAATGATTTTGGAAGAAATCTCTCATTTTCAGTTTTTGGGACTAGTTTTCAAAGGCTTAGTTCTTCCAACATCTTTGAAAGAATTTAGTAGTCACTCTACCAGACCCTGAGCTCGGCTTCACCGGGAGACTTATTGCTTATTTTAACCACCTTTCCGATTATTGGTTGGCAGAGGTTTCCTAATTCTTCGCCCTCATTCTTTGTAATTTCTATGGTTTCAGTTGTAATTATTTATTCAATCCTGATTTTGAGCCTATTTTAGTTTATTTGGCTAGAGATCAGGTTTGGCTTGTTGTTTGTTTCATTGGTATAGTTTTTGATCCAGGGTCCTACATAACCCAGGTAGCACGTGAACTCATTACATAGCCTAGTAAGATCTTTAACTTCTGGTTTCTATGTTCCTACCTCCACAAGAGCTAAAAGAACCTAAACATGCCACAGTGCCTGACTTAGGTGGTATTGGGATCAAACTTAGGGCCTTGTGCATACTAAGCAAGTGAGCTACATCCTCAGTCCAGTATGTTGATTTAAAGCAACAGACAAACAAAATCAGTGTAATGTTGCAGTGCTATGTCAGAAAGATTATGAGTTCCAAGCAAGTCTGTCAAAACTCTGTATCATTTCCTATATCTTTGTTTTAAATGTCTGTTTTATTTTACTCTGATCATGAATGGGAGTGAGGAGGCAAGTGAAGTTCTAAGTGAATGGGTATTATTCACAAGGACATGGTCATGTCAAGGACCCCAGTATCTCCGGCCAATGGGAATGTCCAATGTATTCCCTCAGTCTGCCAAATTCTTCCTCAGGTCAGGCTCAAGGGAATGGCAAAGCCTTCCCCAGTGATATGTGGCTGTTGACGTTGTGTATACAGAAAACATCAGCTGCATCTTGCTCCTCTCCAGTGTTTATACTCTGAGACTGTTCCCCAATAAAGGCTTCCTGCCAACATTAGCTAAACCTACCTCTTTGTAGAGCTGTATCCAACAAAGTCAACCCCGTCATTCAGATGTCTGAAATATGTGGGCAGAGTATCCTGGCTGCTACTGATAAGTCTTTATCAGAGCATGTGACTTACTTGATCCCAGCTTTTCTACATGGGTGGCTACACATGTCTGTCATTTCCTCAATCTGTCCCCCATTCCCTGTCTCTGCCTCTAAGCTCTTCCAGTCACAGCACAAATGAGCATGTGTTCATGTATGCATGGATACACTTGCGAGTGCAGGTGTGTGTGTGTGTGTGTGTGTGTGTGTGTGTGTGTGTGTGTGTGTATGTGTGTATGTATGTATGTATGTATGTATGTATGTATACATGCATGTGAAGGTTAGAGGTCAAGCTTGGGTATCATTTCTCAGATGTCATCCAAATAGACTTAAAAGAAAAGATATGTCCTATCAGTAGCCAGAAGCTCAAGAGTAAGTGATGTTGTCTGTTAGGAATGACTAACAGAAAATTCATATCCCCTCCTTCCAAGTTCGAAACAGAGGTATAGAAATAAGAGAATTTGATTTAGGTGTGCCACCCAAAGAAGCCCCCCATTGACAATACATACAAACAGTCATATGTATTCATAAACATTAGCCTCATAAAAATCCAGCCTCGTGATCCATCTAAGAGGCCTGCAAAGCATGTGCGTTCATCTAGCAGCACAAGTGATGGTGTGCTGCCTTGCACCCAGCGAGCTGAGATCATGGAGAGAATAGGTACCGCTGCTCAGGCTCGCTTGCCTAATGGAAAGGATAAACTGTGAACAGTTCCAATGCACCCTGTGTCTAAACAAGTAGGTTTCCCTGTTTGCAGATTAAAATTCCCACTGAATGTGGCTTTCTAGTTCATGGCCCCAAATCTCTATCTTCAGCTTCTTTTTTCCCTTCTTCCTTGCCACAGGAACTCTAGCTATACTAAATTTGACTAAGCAGAATATTCCATCATGACTGAGCATTATACCCATGGTGCAGTGCACCTCTCAACCCTCAAAGATGCTTCCTTCTGCAGTATTTGATAACCAACACAGAGACCTACAAGTGGTCACAGTACAGTGAACAGGAGACTTGGAATGCTCAGCCCAAATCTAAAAGTTCTATCATACCTGCTCCCTCTAAGTCTCTGAGATCCTTGCAGAAGCCAGGGTGGAAGGATTGGGAGAGCCAGAGGTGGTGGGTAACTACAAGGAAACTGTCTTCTGGACATAGCAGGGCAGTTGCACCCATGAGTTCACAGCAGTAGTGACGTCAGGCACAAGAACCGCACAGGCTCAAGCCAGATAAAATTCCAACATAGAAAGGGGAGGTGGGCACAAAGCCCTTCCCAGGTGAGGACTCACTGGCAGGTGATAGCTCATGGACCCAAGACAGGTGACCACGCTTCAGTGAAAGACCACACGGCCCAGAATAGAAAAACAGCACAAACTACTTAATAGGATTTAAAAACAGAAAACCAGGACACAAAATTGGGTGGGTAGAGAATGGGGGGGAGGAGTTGTGAGAGGAGTTGAGGGAGGGGTAAATATGATCAAAATACACTGTGAGAGATCCTTACCAGACTAACAAAAAGATAAAGGAAAAACCTACCCTGCCATGCCATGCCCTTCCAGCTTACATGTCTTCTGCATGAAAAACCGGCCCTTCCTTATTCTTCCATTTTTTTCTTGAAGGTTGCTTCCTCTTGGAAGGCATTTCCCTCGGTAGTATTAATCCCACCATCTGTGAGCACACATTTTATAGAACTCAGTCCTTCTGGGATGGATTACCTCCAAAGCACACCAACTGCCTGTCATTACAGCCCCCCTCCCCATCCTAAGAAGCATATGGAGGAGAGAGACAAGACACAGGATAACAAATGCCACTGCTGGAGAGATGGCTCAGCGGTTAAGATCACTGGCTGCTCTTCCAGAGGTCCTGAGTTCAAATCCCAGAAAACGCGTAATGACTCACAACCATCTGTAATGGGATCTGATACCCTCTTCTGGTGTGTCTGATGACAGCTACAGCATTGCAGGGGAAATGTACTATGGGGGTCCTCAGCACTGTGACAATTACCCAATGATAAAATCCAGAGTAAAGCTAAAAAGTCTGAGACAAGGAATAAAAAAAACCCAAACAGCAAGCACGGGGTCATATGTGGCGTGCCTGCAAATCAACTGATGACTGATCCACTGGAGAGTAAGAGTCCTGCTTTCTATAATGGCGGTCCTTCTTCTGACACCGTCAGTGGAGAGTTCCTGCAAAGTGCATCGTGTCTAACACATTCCTCTATTGCCAGGTCGCGCTTCATATTCTCTAGGGCTCCTATTTGTATTATTTAATATTGTTGTATCAATATTTATAGTTTATATGTTGTGTTGAATCATTCCATATAATATTATGGATAGAAGGAAAAGAAACAGTATTTTACGTCTCAATAGCATCGGAAGTTTATACCAATATTAAAAATTAATTTAAACCTTATCCATTTTCATAATTACTACTGTCTACCCTCTTAGTATTTTATTCTCTGCTTTTCTTGTTTCTAACACTATTGTGCACTAGACAGATTGATTTTTTAACTTTCTTTCTTCCCCAATATAGAAATTATGCAACTGATTTTATTTTTAGAATATACTCTTAGATTTATAACAAACTGACAGACAAATTAATCTCATCTTCTCTTCTGAAAAGGGCAGGGCCTTTAGCACACTGTAAATTCCTCCACACTTCTACTTAAGGACTGCCCTGAGTAGAGGAATTTGTTTCCAGTTTCTCTTTACCATAACCAGCTCTGCCGTTATCTCTATTCCTTTTGCTCAGAATTCTTTTCCTTCATCACTTCCCCCTGCAATCTCTTTCATCCCTACCCAAGAGTAAGCAGCCTTCGCATCAGGGCAGCAGCGATTCTCAGGCCTCCACATCCAGGGTCCCTGACTGATGACCCAGCATTTCAACAATATTCTTAACCACCTGTCCATCTGTCTGTGATGCAAATAACCAGGCCCAGGCCTTTGCAGATATTAGGCATGTGCTTGCCATGGTATCCCCGGTGTATCACAGGATCTAAGCATGACACCTGCTCCGAGGAATCAAAAGAGCTGAGATGCCTGGAAGACACAGCAGTTATATTCTTACTATATTCCCAAGACCATGAGAACTTCCTTCCCGGGTGGCAAATGCTCTGGAAAGGCTTTGGGGAAAGTTTTCTGGTTCCCCTGGAGCTTCATCTCCCCCTTATTACTTGGAAATAGTTCTAACCTACTTTCTAATGTGCACAATGTTTCCTTGACTCATTCTGAGGTCAGCTCTGTGAAAATAGGAGAATACATGTTAATATTAAACATGTCATAGGTAGGGCTGGAGAGATGGCTAAGTGGCTAAGAGTACTGACTGCTCTTCCAGAGGTTCTGAGTTCAAATCCCAGCAACCACATGGTGGCTCACAACCATCTGTAATGAGATCTGATGCCCTCTTCTGGTATGTCTTAAGACAATGACAGTGTACAGTGTACTTACATAAAACAAATAAATAAATCTTTTTATTAAAAAAATATATATCATAGGTAATAAATCTAGATCCTAGACTGAACAATAAAAAGATTGTTGAGAAGAAAAGTGATTTTTTTAAATTCAGTACATTTACTGCCTTAATTTGACATGTAAATTATATGTAAGATTAAATGTAATAAAAGTATTTGAATTGTAATGATTTTCAAATTAAGATTAAAAATACCTCATTATGGATTAAGTTACTCCTCTATGGTCCAAATCATACCTTGGACTATGATTAACTCTGACTTGGGACAAATCACTGTTCTTTTAAGTTAAATTTTTTCTTTTGTAAAATAGATTGGTATCTGTCATACACAGTGATTTCCTTTAGCACAGGAAAGGGAGAAGGGTCACTAAAACAGTGGTGTTGCCCTTGAGATCTGACAGGGTGTCCTCCACGAACTGGCCAGAGGTGACAGCATCAGGATGCCATGTTAGTTGTCTATACACTTGTCACATAATGAGGCTGGCACCTTACAATGACTTCCTCTCTCTTCCAACCTAGTGGGGAACACTCGAAAACCATCAAGCAGATGTCCATGAGCAACCTTCTTACAGAAAAACAGCAAAGTATCATCTAAAGAGTCAAAATCCTAAGGAAACAAAATAAATTTAAAAAATAACCCAAAGGAAAGCCTGACAAATTATTATAATTGGGAGACTCCTCCATGAGTAAGAAGTCAGATGAATATCTCGGATGGGATGTAAAGCTTTGGAGTAAAAGTTCACGAGACACAAATAATGAGGCAGCAAATGGGCAGTAGGTAGAGCACCTGTCCAGTGTGTGTGAGGCTCTGGGTTCCACTATCACAACTGCACACATCTATCTGCCGGCACCAGCCGCCTGTAATCCCAGCAGTACTATCCAAGGAGTCCAGGAGCTGCCCTGTGCCTTCCATCTTGGAAGAATGCAGTGAGAAGCTGCTGTCTCTGTGCTCTGACATGAATCCTCACACTGAATCCATCTATACTTTGAACTTTGACTTCCCAATCTCGGAACCCAGTGCATTGTATTGTGTTATTGGAGCCCTGATAAAGGAGGCAGATTGACCATAGCAGAACTTCCCTGTGTGTAACTGATTGTTTTATCTATAATTTATTTTTATTTGTTATATGTGTGTATGTCTGTGTTCGGGTATGTGAATGCATTGCCCATGGAGGCCAACTAGGGCACTGGATCCCCCGGGAGCTGGAGTTGCAGCACAGTCAAGCTTCCCAGTGGTACTGGGAATTGAACTCAAGTCCTCTATCAGAGCAGTAGTACACGCTCTCGGTGTCTGACTCATGTCTCCTGTGATTTGATTTTGAAGTATTTGAAAATGTTCTTTGTTTCAGTATCCCAATGATACTTTCCTGTATTATTTCCTGAAAGCTTTATAGCTCTAAATTTAATCTATACGCAGGCTATTTTCCATTGTGGTTTGAGATAAAGATTCATTTGTAAGAATCCAGTTGTCCTTACATCATTTACTGAACTGACTGTCCTGAACTGATCCGCTCATTCTCAGTGTCATCCTCATTGTGTTAGAAGGTTCTGTGAAAACTTCACTAGGTAAGTTGCTTGTGTAAGCACATATCCATTTAACCCAAGATGCTAATACAACCCATCTAGAATATAGACTGTTTCAGCTATAAACCTATGGATCACGTGGAAATGGTCATAAGCCTTACTTTAAGAAACATGATACTGGGTCTATGGGATGGCTCAGCCAGGAAAGCACTTGCCATACCAACACAAAGAGCAGTTAGGATCCTCGGTACTCGGGTAAATGCTGTCAGGCCCGGCAGCACTCAGGAAGCAGAGACGAGACCCCGGGAGCTAACTATGGCTTAGGTAGACCACTTCAATCAGAGATAATGAGCAATAGAAGAAGACCCCTGACATCAACCTCTGCCTTACACAGGAGCACACATGTGCATGTGCATACCCACACGTGCAAACACACATACACATGCATGAAAGAAACATCATCCCAGGCATTGGTAAGCACCCTGCACTAAGAGTCCAGAGGAAGGTATTCTAGGTTACAGAGATTGATCTCCTTAGCAGCCCATTCTCTCCTATGTGGTACCTGGCAAATTTAATATCCCCTACTCGACATCTCATTTCAAGATGATTTCACTCAGAGAAATCTAATCAAAGAGGCTAAACTTAGAACCTCACACTAAGTGTGTGGGTATATCTGAACAGCTAACTTCAGCATAGTAATTAACAGTAGACTTGACTCTGCCCTTGAAACAGGATTCTTATCTCCCACACACAACATTATATCATGACCTCTGACCTCTGTATTCCTTAACAAGCTAATGACATTGGAACAAGAAATGAATTATTAGACATATGATCCACACACACACACACATACACACACGCACACACAAAGTTGGTGATCACAGGAGGCAGAATTTGCTCTTGAAAGACTCCTTTCATACTTACCAAACTCAGAAATTAAGCAATTAGTCCACTGGCTCCCACTTGCTAATTTAAAAGTAAAAATAACAACTACTTAGAAACTGCTTTTGCTAAAAAGGACTGACCCATTTGGGCCCCTGAGTGACAAAAAGCATGGTACTATCCTGGCATAAAGATAAAAGTAATGTCACTGTCACCTTTTACAATGTCCTTACCCAGATATTCAAAAGGTATCTGAAGCTCTCTAGTCACTGTCCTAAACCTTTAGTCACCTTGGATTCCAGAAACAGCAAACCCTTGCAGACTGATCATCCCTGTGCCAGAGGAAATGTCCCATGCAGACCAATTTACCCCACAAGCAATGATGTTTTCCAACTACCTTTTAAACCTAGAACTGAGATAATACTCAACAAGACCACATCTTGGTCAAGTTTAATGATGCCCCACCCCCAAGGCCGTTATTCCTCTATTCAGAACGTACGCCAGTGACTGCCTGAAACCCCAAACCTTGTGTTCCCAACACAGCCTTGTTGATTTCAATCCTGTCCCGAGTTTTACTTTCATTTGCTCTTTTTCAAGATTCATTATTATTCTTAATTATGTGTGTGCATGTGAGCACGTGCACCTGAGTGCAGGTGCCCGCAGAGACGGACGAGGGTGTCGGGATGCCTGCAGCTGGAGCTACAGCAGCTGTGACTCCTCCTACCCACGGTCACACGTCACATGGGTGCTGGGAACCCAATGTGAGTCCTCTGCAAGAACAGCAAGTGGCCTTAATCTACGCCCCTCCATTTGCTTTCTTTGGAGGCAAGTGGGACCTGACACTTGGGAACAACCTCCCTGTTCCCAGCCAAAGCTGAGTCGTTCATTGTTCTTTCGTTCATTCTTTACTCCCAATATCAGTATTGGGCTGGCTCTTCTCTGTGGGCAAAGCACTTGCTGAGTAAAAGTAGAGACCAGAATTTTAGTCCCCAGAACCCACGATAAACTGAGTGGATTGTAGTCTACCATTTCAATGCTTCTAGAATGAAATGGGAGGCAGAGACAGGATAATCCCTGAAATTTTGCAGACCAAGCAGCTTGGAGTATATACCATAATTTCAAACAACAAAGAGATCCTTTCTCAAAAAAAAAAAAAAAAAATGAGGAGAAAAACAATATGGAAGCTGTCTACTGATCTCTACCGCAGCACATCACACACACACACACATACACTTACACACACATACATACATACACTCACATACACACATTACACACATGCATGCACATAAAAACATATATATATATATACCACACATACCACACACACAAACATATACTCCACACACATATGTACACATACACCATACCATACACACACACCATATCACACACACACATATATACACTCATATACACACATACATATACCACACACACATGCACACATATAAAAACATACACACTACACATACCACATCCATACATACTACACATATATACACACATACCACATACACAAACTCATCACACACATGTGAGGGTGGGAGGCAGGGAAGAAAGGGGGGAAAGAGAAAGAGAGAATGTTTCAATGTTATTATCTTTTAGACCTTCAGTTGGCTCCCTCCGTGTTTCCCAAAGTAACCAAATAAAAGCAAATAATTCTGTATTTGCTGGTTCCATCTTGTAGGACACAACAATATATGTATCAAAGGGATGACTTAGAAGATGACTATCTAACAGTTATCCAGAGACTTCTGACTCAGCTCTTTTATATAAGACATCATTAGTTGAATTAACAGCAACTTGTTCCAATATATATATATATATATATATATATATATATATATATATATATATATATATATATATTTACAAGAGACAGAAATCACAGATCATCAGTAAAGCAACTCCTCCTCGGGGATTATTTTATGTTTGTAACTGATCTCCCCCCACCCATGGGTAAACGGAACAGGAGCTCCCTGATCTCGCTAAGTTTCCTCTTGCTTGTGTAGCATTTCTCCACGTGGATCCTTACCTAGCCTTACTTGTGTGTGTTTCTAATATGGAGCTGCAACAGGGGAAAGTTATAATTACCAAATCTCTTTCTTTTAGCTATTGAAATAAGGTGACCTATAGAAATGCAAGACACTACAAACAAAGAAGACTTCTGGAAATATTACCAGGTAAATATGCTTGCTTGTGGCCAAATCCCTGGGCTCAAATTCAAAAGGAGTATATGCTTCCAAGCCTGACAGTGTTAGTTGTCTGGTCTGTGTTCTGGGAACATTACCTAAAACAGGAGGAACGTTGGTTATTATCTACAAACCCCTGATCAACAGAAAAAGACTCCTTTTAGAGCCAAGTGCTCACATCCTGTTGCTGAGATTGATTTGATTACTCAGTGACTCATTCTGTAAGTTGTGGCCCTTCCACATTTATAACTCCTCACTCAGATGGCTACACTTTCACATTTAGGTCAGTACGTGGGAGGGGAAGATTGCCTTACAAATCAACCAGATTAGATAATTAAAACTTTTGGGTACACATTCTTTGTAGCACAGTAGGTATTGTGGCAGACATTTAAATGTAATTATTGCCCAAATGAGAATGAATTTGAGACACAAAACCTGCTTCTCAAGTAGGTTAGCAAGGACTAAAGATCCTGAATGTTGAACTCATAAACAGGATGAGGAGTTACAAGAGGTCTGGAAATTCAGTTTTGCCAATAACACACACACACATACATACACTTTGGAACCTTGAGCAGAGGGCAAGAAGTGTTGGTGTAATGTGTGACCATAAAGAAATGGGCAGAAACATGGGCAGGTTTGTTGCCAACAGCATTCCTTCCCAAGTGTGCAATTTAGCTTCAGCTTGTTACATAAAACCTAGCTCAAAACCAATCTGCTGTATGCTAGTGACATTTCCTCTTGGGTAGGGAGGGAAAACTTGGATGGTTGAAAAGCAGAGGTTATTAGCCAAGAGTCGTTCTGTGGATCTCAACCTTTCTAATATTATAACCCTTTAATAGTTTTCCTCATGTTGTAGTAATACCCAACCATAAAACTATTCCCTTTGCTACTTAATAAGTGTAATTTTGCTTTTGTTATAAATTGTAGAGTAAATATCTGTATTTTCCAATGGTCTTAGGCAATCCCCCGTGAAAGGGTTGTTTGACCCTAAAAGGGTTGAGACCCACAGGCTGAGAACCACTGCTTCATGGTAAAGGCAGTTGGAAGAGACAAACTAATAGCTGGACTCAAGTTTCCCCTCACCAGATGGCAGGAGCAGAATGCTCAACAGTCCAACTGGAAAATGGGTGTGGCCGCACATTTTCCCTGTAGAAGACTCCTTTCCACATTCAGAGCTCTGCTCTGTAACAGCTGGGTCGCTGAGCTGAGGTACCCGCGCAATCACCGGCATTAATGCAATCCTCCCGTGGGTGTTCAAACCAGTTCCCTAGGCAGGTACTGCCTGACCCTAGCTGCTGCTGTCCACAGACAAGAAAGACAAGACAGGGGCTGGTGGCACAGGGCAGTTTCAGTGTGCCCTCCGCCATCTTGGAAACCTGTTTAAAAATTGAGTTCCTAATCTGTTAACTGTTATAAAACACTAAAGAATTTACAAGTATGTGAAACCCACCAGGTGTTTCAGATTGCCAGCTGTGTGTGAGCCAAGGTCACTTTCCTTCAATACCTCCTGTAATTACACAATGAGTTTATAGTCCTGCTGGACAAGAGAGAAAGCTGAGGACTGGAAGTAGGAAGCTGCTCCCAGTAACACCACTAAATGCCTTTACTGGCATCAGACCTAAATTGCTCACCAAAATATCCATCATTCTGTAGCAAATAACTGCCTCCAGCCTTTAACTGCCAAAGGCTGTCTTCCTTAAGCTGGCTTCAAAAGTATGTGTGTGTGTGCATGTTTACATATATATAGTATGTGTATGTGTATCTGTGTATGTATAATGTATTTGTATATAAAATATTTTATTTCAAAAGTGTATCTACATACATACATATACATATACACACAGATATATACATATACACACATACACACATACATATATATACATATACATATACAAATTAATAAGATTTCTTTTCCTATGGACCTTTTTAACATCAGAACTTTCTTTTTTCCCATGTTGGGAGTTTTCCCATGTTTGAGACTCATCCTTCTGAGAAGCCTTCTTAGTCTAGGTGTCTCCCCCAATAAGTAGGTGCTGATGAACCGATACAAGAGAAACTGAGCATCCTACCCAAGATCTCACCCTTTCCTCAACAAGAACAATGTCCTTATTCCCAAGTCCATCCAGTCACCTCCTGCCAACCTTCATGAAGGTCATGTAGTGGGAGGCATTGGCTTACAAAACAAATGCTTCTCTCTGATCATTTGTCCACATTAAGACAACACATCTGTACTAAAGGAGCTTTGACACATACAAAATAATTCTATTTCCAAAGCTAAGACAACTGTGCTGTCATTGTGCAGTCTAACCACAGCTGATGTTTACTTTATTTCAAGTCCTTACAAAAAGTAAAAAAAAAAAAAAAATTAAAAAGGAAAAACTTGCAAAATCCAAAGGATGCCTAAGAGTTCTAAGTAGGAAACAACCATAGCCATTGCGGACATCAATAAGGGAGAGAGGAAACCTGATCCTGGGCTTTGTAAAAGTTTGCCTCAGTAATTGCCACATACTCTGGAGGGCATCAAATCTGCCTAGCTGTAACCTGTTAAAGCAAACCCAGGGGGTGTGGGTGGGAGGCGCTGTGGAAAGATGGAGCCGGTAAGCTAAGCATGCACAGTACTCCAAGTGCAGCTGGACGTGTTCCTACTGAGGGAGTGTGGAGAAGAAATAATCGCCTTCCTAAGCAACACCTGGGGAGCCCATGATACAATTTCCCTGCCAGCTCCACCCGCTGGAGATGCCCGTGGGGTGGGGGGAGGACAGAGTCTGTGCTTTCAAGTGGCTCTCGTGACAGCTACAGGTTTTTCTCATTATGTTCTTTCAAGTTTTCCAAATGTTGACACATTCCACAAACAAGACAAGGAACCTGACCAATGGGCCTTTCCCCACATCAAGGCTCAGCAAACTTTTCCACTAAAGCATTTAATAGTAAGAATCTGGGGTCCTTGGGGACCAAAGGCTTCTTCAACCTTACGAAGGTACACAACAGAACTCACTCCTCCACCAACAATAATGGCTTAAATAGCTCTAAGTGATGAAGAGTTTGAATGTATTCTCCATAATGAATGGCAGACCTTCAAGTAGTAGAGATGGTTGTATCTAATGGATATACAGGGCTGTGTCAAAACTTCACAACGTACCTTGTATGTGCATTTATGACACCGGAGAAATCTAAAAATATTTTTAAAAAAATTCCCCATCCTTAACTCAGAATTGTAGGGAGGTGCTACCAGTTCAGTTTGGTAACTTTGATGATCAAACCATGATCATAACTCCTGAGCTTTTCTAGGGGGTGACTTTAAATGTTGATATAAGATAATCATTTTGTCAATTAAGGACATTTAAAAAAATCATCCATGTGTACTTTCCAACCTTCATAGTATTTTTCAGCTAAAACATTTTCATCAGGTAACTAATAGTTTCAGAGCTTTTGTGAGGCACAGTTGCTCATTCAAAAGGCAAAGTTCTAGCTATCAGGGAAATGCAAATCAAAACAACCCTGAGATTCCACCTCACACCAGTCAGATTGGCCAAAATCCAAAACTCAGATGACAGTAGATGCTGGTGAGGATGTGGAGAAAGAGGAACACTTTCCCACTGTTGGTGGGGTTGTAAACTGATACAACCACTCGGGAAATCAGTCTGGCAGTTCCTCAGAAAAATGGACATAGTACTACCTGAAGACCCAGTTATTCCACTTCTGGGCATTTACCCCAGAGATCCTCCAACATACAACAAAGGTACATGCACCACAATGTTCATTGCAGTTCTATTTATAATAGCCAGAAGCTGGAAAGAACCCAGATGTCCTTCAGTAGATGAATGGATACAAAAATTGTGGTACATTTACACAATGGAGTACTACTCAGCTATCAGTAACAATGACTTTCTGAAATTCTTAAGAAAATGGATGCATCTAGAGAATATCATCCTGAGTGAGATAACCCAGTCACAAAAGAACAGACATAATATGCAGTCACTGATAATGGGATACTAACCCCAGAAAGCTCTGAACACCCCAGAAACAACCCACAGACTGTGTGAAGATCAAGAAAAGAAAAAAGAAAAAAAAAAGAATATATTTTAATTAAAATAGAACTGTATCACATCCCCCTTTCCTTCCTACAGCCCCTCCCAGTTTCTCGACTATCTCTTTTCCTATATTATTGTTACATATATACATATGTGTATGTATATGTACCCACAAATACTTAATTACAACCTTATTAAAAATGTATTTATATACTTTTATGCAAAAATGCTTAAAAATCTGTATATTTATCTTTGTTTTTTAAAATAAAGTTAAAAAAAAAAAAGGCAAAGTTCACTCCATGAGTCTCCGTATACAATTCAGTGTGTGCCAGGCCCCAAGTGAGTATCCTTAAATCATTTAGCTTCTTCACACTGAAGCTAAAGTGAAAAGAACCTTCATTGTTGAATGGCTTGAATTGCCCACCCAGCAAACTGTGGGTAACATCATTTGTGAACAAGGAACCTGAGGTGGGCTCTCCAGGACTTTTTTAAGGCTGAAATAGTTGGGGTCTAGACTAACAGTTAGCACCAGCCTAGCATGTTTGAGGCCTGTATTCAACCCCCAGTATGAAGAGGGAAAGGAAAAGATATGGTAAGAGAGAAACAGAAAGGAGAAAGAGAGGAGAGGGGGAGAGAGAAAGGGGAGGGGTTGAGAGGAGAGAGAGAACACAGACTAGCTTCAGCCCAGAGTGTCTACTCCTATTTGTAGCAGCCTAACATGGCTCATCACCAAGTCAGACTGACAGTACCATTACAATCTCTTATCCTATTAACACTAATAATATGATCTGTTACCCTATTAAAGGTCTTCGTCCTAGAATTCTTCCAAGCTATTAAATATGGCTAAATAAGTACCTGAACCCTCAACAAAAATTCTAGAGGTCTGGCTTAAACAAGGCCCTAGAGGAAGCTGGGTGTTAGAACTACTGGTAAGGACAGTACTTGGGAGGCTGAAGAGGGACGATCTTGAGCAAGAAGCTACTTTGTAGCCCGGGCTACATGGTAAGAGTCCACCTCAAAATGATAAATAAAAAGAGTTTAGAGAATGAAGTCCAATTCTGCCGAATGGAGCTAGTAAATATTCTCAGTGGGATCTGAGCACTTATCTGCCAGAAGAGAACCTGCAGTGATTAAGTGCTTGCCTTCCTATGGAATGAATCCACTGCGCTGCTCCACGTCACTAAGGAAGGAAAGCCCAGTTACCAGGGGCACTCATCACTTGTCCTTCTCTTCCATGACCTTCCCTCCTCCACAGATTAACCAGCTGAATGGCATAAAGATATGAGAGGGATATGATACACTTGGCAGACAAAGCCTGTCCCCACCCAGAGTGCAAACATCAGCTTGGAGGAAGTTGAGAATGATCTGTCATGAGGCCATGCACCTGTCTTTCATCGTCTCCAACACAAAATCTTCACCTTTCAAAATAATCTATGCAGCACCGGCCTGGGTAGCCACTCATAGGCATGACCTTCTGTCAAAGACAGAAAACAGCCGTCGGTTGACATTTGAAAGCCACTGTATTTCTCCCTAATCAGTTGATGGGTGGGCACCCACATTTCTGGAACCCAGCCAGGTCCTTCACCTGAGAGAAAATGTCCCCCTTACCAGGTCGTAAATTACTTGGAATACAATTTCTCAGCACATAGAGAATATAGTGAAATCTGAGCATTAGCTTGTGTGCCTAAAAAGCAAAGACTACCAAGTTTAAAAAAAGCCTTTGAAAAAGTAACAGCAGTAAAGCTACTTTAAGACTGAGACTCCTGTGAGCGATGTAGGAGTCTCAAAAGAGCACACAGATACATGAAGGTGTTTTTAATCACAACAATTTTGCAGATAAGAGCTGAACAATGGGGTTGTACAGCATTTTCAACATGGCTGCATGTTGAAATCACCCAAGGAGCTTAAAAAATCTAATTAAATTAATAAAAAAAAGTAAAATAAAAAAAGACCCCACATGTCCCAGCTACACCCAAAATCAATTAACTCAAGTCTGGGAGTAAGCCAGTGGGATCCAGACCTCTGCAGGCGATTCCAACATGCAGTGAAACCTGGTCTCCTCTTCATGGTAAAACGTGTTTCCTTTTAACTCTGCCTTACAAAATCTGCTGTTTGGATGGTCAATCGTCACTTTTGTCAGTGACTTCTTTAAAGCTAGACTCTAATATCTCAGCAATTGCAGAGATTCACAAATACACGAACACAAAATATGTGTGCACACATTTTTATTTATTTAACTTAGGCCCTAATTATTAGTACATAAAATCAGAAAAACCGAGTGCCTTGAAACTTACATACCTTCTCCAAATATATATATATAGAGGGAACTCTAAAACAGTACACATCAAATATATTTAAGTCATAACACTCACCACACACAAACACACACACATCCCCACACACAATCAACTCAATCACCTTCAGGAACCATGACCCACTAAATATATTTAATAAGTAAGATCTCACTGTACAAAGAAAAAAAGGAGAAAAAAAAAAAAAAAAAAAAACAGACAAAAACACCCATATCCAAAAAACCCAGATAAACAAATAACCAAACTTTGATTAAGACACGAGCGCGTCCTGTGAGCACTACAGTCCGCAAGGTTTGTCACAGCACTTTGAGGTAGCATGTTCTGTAAAGTAACACAAGTCACAGAGCTGTTTTAGAATGTCCCCTAAGCACAAGGTACAGGCATCAGCCTTGGCCGTCCACGGAGGAAGATGAACTTCTCTGTACTCATTTGCGACTGTCAGCCAGAGCAAGCCTGGCTCCTCGTCCACTCGCCTTCGTGCCACAGCAGCAGCGAACTGATGCATCTTCTTCCCTCTGGCTGCAGAGCCAGCCTCCTCTGCCACATGTGTCCCAGCTGGCGGAAGAAAGGCTCAGTAGAAGAGACACTGGGCAACAGGAGTGCTTTCTTCTTGTCTTTGAAGGCTACATTCACTAAGACAGGTTACAAAGAGGTTTATGTCGTTGCCTCCATGATCCCTTTCCTTGGATACAATGTTTATGGAGTAGCAAGCAGTAGGCTCTGGGATTTTCTGGCAGGACCATGAGCAGAGACGCCTAAAATAAATCCACACAACAAAACAACAAAACACTGGCACAAGACGAAAGAGGCTTTCCTTTTGCAAGTTAATTTTTGTTGGCAGGGTGATTTTGTTTTGATTTGTTTTGTTTGTTTTTGAGACAGGGCTTCTCTACATAGCCCTGGCTATCCTGGAACTCACTTTGTAGAGGAGGCTAGCCTCAAACTCGCTGAGGTCCACCTGCTTCTGGAGTGTTGTGATCAGAGGCATGCACCACCACACCTGGCTTTCTCGTGCAAGTTCAAATGTCAGGAGTTTACAGTTTAGGAAGTGGCTTGCTTCTTTTAGGGAAAAGTAATTCAGTTCAGCTCTGCACTTTAAAGGTCAAGACAGGTTAAGAATTAAAGCTGCAGAAAAAGTCCCACCAACTTCAGACCTGGATGCAAGAAAGCTTTGTGCTGCTTCTTTCTTTTGTTTTTCCCCCAATGGTTGCAGATCTAAAAGATCTCAAAAGCTCTTTTGTCTCAATGTGGTTCCCTCTTTGAAAGATGAACCCTCAAAAGCAATCAGTATACAAGTGAATAATAAGGGCACATGACCAGACAAGAAGGGCATGTGTTGGGCCTGAGTTGCCACTTAAAACAGGATCTGGCATCACATAACACTCTCGTGGGCTGTACAGGAATGAGCCCCAAACATCACTGACCAGGGCAGCCACTGGAGTTGGCTGCAGGACTGAGCATTAGACTTCAAGTATCTGAAATGCTACAGCAGCCAGTCCTCTAAGGAGCTCAAGGAGCCCTTGGACTCTGCACCCTGTTATACAAAAAGCAGAGCACCCCTGATGGACTTATCAAAGCAAGGGGCAAGAGAACTGCTCTCCAAACCCAGCAGCCTCACAAAGACAAAAGGGCTCTTGACCACCTGCTCAGCGCCATGGTGCAGGAGCTGAAACTCAAGCAATTGCTTGAGTTCTTCCTCGCTTTTGTATCAGACAGGTAAATGGTTCCATTGGGTTAACAGTGTTGCCTTTAAAAATGCCATAAATTAAATAAGTTAGTTCACATTTTTTTTTCCTTTCCCAGCACTTAAATTACAGTCAAGTCTCTAAAGTACTTTCAAAGCCTGCTGTAACAGTTCAAGGTCCCTTCTGTGGACACTGCTGGTCCTGGAGCACCCGTATTCCTCCATCTGCAAAGGGAGATACTGCTCCAGCACCCCAAGGCCCTGCTCACCAGGACTGGTGAACAGCTTAGTCCATGACGGTGTGAAGTTTCCACTGAATCCCAAAAATACAATACTACCTATAAAGAGAGAGAGAGAGAGAGAGAGAGAGAGAGAGAGAGAGAGAGAGAGAGAGAAGTTAAAAGTGTATAGTTACCATTTCCAACAAGATAATGAGGGAAATGAGTCAGAGTTGTACAAAACAAAGACAGTTTTTATATTTATATTTATATTTATGTGTATATATATAATTATAAATGTAGATATAGATAAAATACCTGCACTTCCTTATATCAGCAATGAACTCTTGCCTCCCAAATGACAAGCAATATCTCAACACACCTTTGCTGACACAATTCTTTATGAAGAAACTATTCAATGATGCTCACTTTGGGCAGAGCTCATGAGAACAGTGTAGCAGACAAACACCACCATAAAAGTACATTCACCGCAGCATCCTAAGAATGGCACAGGATACTGCCAACACAAACCTTTGCTGTGCAGATGTGCTGGCTTGGCCAATCCCAGACGAACTAATGAATCCGAGATATTCATCTGCTTTATCTCTCCTCTTGTGCTCAACAGAACGATTGACCTGTGGGTCCAAGTTAGACAATCAACACCAATTCTGGTCACTCAGGGTAGGTTTACTGTGAATCTTTCAGGACTAAGGACAGCAGAGGCATGCCAGGTAAAAGCAAATTTAGAAAGGAAAATGCCAGACACAAGTCCTAATTCCCTGCTGTAAAGGGACCTTCTCATGTCCCTGGGAGGGCGATAACACAGGGAAACCCACGAGAGTCACGTAGACATGAGGGCAGGCTGGAAGCCAGCCCTGCAAGGTTAGTCTACTCAGTGGACAGTGGTCTCGGTTTCTCCGAGTCAATGCCTCTATGAGGAATGGGTGAACAGAAACTCAGAAGGTAAAAAGCGGGGGTGCCCATCAGCAGCACAGTGTTGGTCTAGCATAGGGAGGCCCAAGTAATAGCAACGAATCAAAACAAATATACGCTGCTCTCCATGGTTTAAAATTTTTTTAACTTGTTTTTTCTTTGTTTGTCTTAATTGCCATCTTTAAGGTTGCTGAGGTGGCTCAGTAGTTGAGAGCAGCTGCTGTTCGACCACAGGACCAGGGTTTGATACCCAGCACCTACACGGCAGCTCACAACCACTTGCAACTCCAGTTCTAATGAACCCGATGCTTTCTTCTGGTCGCTGAAGGCACCAGGCGCACACATACATATAAAAACATAGTAAATTCTTTTCTAAAAATTGTCATCTTCAATGTACAATATGTCAACACAATACTTAGGAGCTGTTTGTGGATTCCTGCTTTTCTTCCTGGTATAGAGACTATGGTTTCGAGGTTTACTTTAGTTTCTGTCCAGGGAGCTGATTGCATTAGTAGAATTTCTTTAGAAAGAACTTAACACTCTTAGACGGGGACCGAAGTACCAGCTGCCAAGTACAGTAGGAAAGCAAGCTGTCTCCTCCCACTTAAAGGAAATGTGCGGCCTTTGTAATTTTGTTAGGGGCACCTTATAGCACTGATTTCCACTTAGAAAAAAAGATCCCTCCTTTGCACTCTGACTAATTCCTTTGGCAACGTAGATCTTCATGTGGGACTTGATAAGTGTTGAAGCCTGGGACTAGGCTGTGGGCTTGTGGTTGCAGTCTTCCTAAAGCATGCTGAATGGACTCAGAATTACTGCAGGGGACTGGCCACAGCAGTCCTGCAGATCTGAACTTCTTCATAGTCTGGAATTATCCAGCTTGTCTAGAAACGGCCTTAACGTATACACACCTACACACACACACACACACACACACACACACACACACACACACACACACACACCAACAAGCTCTCAAAAAGTCACTGTCATTTGCGCTATGACATAACTTCCACTTCTTTGTTTTTTTTTTTAGAAAGGGTCCCATTCTGAAGCCTGTCTGGCTGGAACTTGCTAGGTAAATCTGTAGTTATCCTCCTGTCTCTGGCTCCAGAATGCCGAGATTATAAGCATGTTCCACCACCCCTGGTCCCTGCCCTCTAACTTCTCAACACTGTCACTATGCATTATACATACGCAGCAATCCAGGGATCCAACTGGTAAGCTTCTGAAGACTAAAAAGTAATATAACCAGCAGCCAGATGGAGAAGAGCCTACTCTAAAAAGCCTCTCCTTCGGTAGAGGCTTTTGAATCTTAGGTTTGTAGGGTACCTTGTAAAACTGTGTTTTCTAATATTTATGGTGAGATTTACATTCTGTGTTGGTCGAGGACAAGCGAGTAAATAGGTTTTTAAACATTGAGAAAAACCTTTAAAGAGCACTGAAACCTCAGAAAGGAATCCTCTGAAATTATCCTGAACCACGAGACAGACCTATAGCTTCCCCTCTTATCCACAAGGTCTGCACACATAAATTCAACAGGTCACTTATCAGAATTATTTGGGAAAAAGCACCACCCAAACAGTGCAGTGGGCAAAGGAGCTTACCATGCAAGCCCGACAGCCTGAGTTCGATTCCCAGGACCCACATGGTGGAAAGAGAAAAACGATCCTGCAGGATAGTCTCTGATCTTTGTGCGTGCACCTTGGCATGCATGGGCCCACATCCCATCATATGCAAAGTAAACATAATAAATAATGGGGGGAAGGGGAGGATATACACATGATATGCATAAACAGACTTCTTCCCTTATTGCTGTCCCCTAAATAATATACAATAGAACAAGTATCTAAATGGCATTTATGTGGATCTTGCCATTATATAAGGAGATGATTTAAAGTGGATGGAAGGACCATGAAGATGATATACAAATATTACACCAGCTTGAACAAGAGACATGAGCATCTGCAGATCTGATTATCTGCAGGGGGAACTCAAATCAAACGTTTGTGGGTACTGAGGGAAGACTACCGAGGAGTGACCCCCTCCACACACACAGTACCCCCATCCCCCATATACTAATGCATGCATAAGAACAGCATGAGCATGTGTACACAGAGGTTACACTAACATAACCCAAAGGCTTTATAGGACTTACTGCGGAGGTGGTTCTGCAGGCTACATGTAGCATCAGATCAATGGGAATAACCAAAAAGCCAGGCAAGGCTCACAATTCAGGAAGTAGGAAATGTTAACCTTAAAAGTTGAACATCTAACACAAAGCAGCAGGGTCTAGGGATCCATCTCCTGTCCTCCTGCATGATCTGGTCAACCCCAGAGAACAAAATCAGACCCTGCTCTTAAAAGAGAGCTGGGGCACACAACCACTTAAAAATTAAGTTACTCTTTTCCAGATACCATGTGACTTGAGCAATGCCTTCCTGAATACTAGCCACTGTCCAAGGCTGTGTGAGAGTCCATCTGAGGGGCCAATGAAGAAAACCACTAGGAAATTACTTCAAAATTAGAAGCCTGTGAACCAGTTAGGTGGGAAGCAGATTCTTAAAAGCAGCATTGGGAAGAACTGAAAATGAGATTTTTCTCTTCCCAGGAGCCTTATCAGCCACAGAATCTAGGATCCAGTCTCTGCTAATGGCCCAGGGATCAGCCTGAGGCGGAAAGGGGTAGCTCAGGGAGCCTAGGATGCTCATGAAGTAAACAGAGCTCAGAAGTAAGCATGTGCCATGGCAGTGAGGAGTTACATCTTAAGGTAGCTTTGCTCTGGTGCAGAGCAAGCTCGACCTACCTTGGAGGGATGCTAGCCTTTAAATATTCTTCCATGTGACTGACGTCTGCAGAAAGGAACATCCGTTTTTCCGTCAACCGGAAGGGCACAGTGCAGGCATCCACAATGAGGAGGAGGGCACCTGCACTCCGGAAGGTAAAGTCAGTACCATTGACCTGCGAATACAAAAAGGCCTTATGGTGTCATCTCCATTTCAGAGATATTCCCAGGACTCTAAACCCAGGATTCAAATTCTATCGTGTTTGGTTTATTGTCTCCCTGAAATGTCTTGGTGGTACCCAATTCCTCTAGATTTCAGTTTCTTCAACAGTAGGTCATAACCAAATATAGAGTCCCATGACTGGAAGGTTCTGACAAATCCACGGTGTTTCTGGCTGTGCTCAGCCGTGGTGAATCATGTGATTTGCTGGAGTCTTGGTTCTGAACACACACACACACACACACACACACACACACACACACACACGTGTACTTTACACTGTGCATGCACCACCTACAGTTCAGAAAATGCTGCCTTCAAACACCCCAGCTAAGTCAAGGAAACTGCACGCTGCTACCTGCAGTATGTTAAATGCACAGTTTTCTGCTCAGGTGGAAAAATAATGGCTGAATTATGGAAACAAAGCCCTTACTATTTCCCTACCACCTTTCTTCTGCATATAAGTACCGACTGAGGCTATCTTTGTGACGTACTGTTGCCATGTTTGGTCTTTAAAAAATTGTTTAAGATGCTGACTTGTGTTTCATTAGAAAAATAAAATCACCCATTAAATTTTGCCCTGGGATTAGGACAGAATTCTCAATAATTTCCAAAATGGCCCTAAAACTCCTTTTGTCATTTTGTGCTATTTATTTAAATTCTCAGCATTGGTGATTATAATGTCAAAATATGAATAAACTTTAAAAAAGAAAAAAAAAACACTAAAGATGCTTTGTACCTTAATATGCAGACAAAATTTAACTTTGTTATGAAAATAAAGAAATCACCTCCCTATTAAATTCACTTTAATCTTTGACAATACTTAGTAAAATTATACGCAGACCAAAGAACTGTCTTGAGAAGGATTTCTTCATGGTTTGTCAGAAGCAAGTGTTTGGCTTGTGTAGGTATGTTATATATCTATATCCCCGCATTTTTCTAAAAATTCCTCTGCAGAAAGGAGGCTGGGAAAAGGTTAAAAGGCTCACCTAGCCTCTCTTGGACAGGGGAAAGGGAAGTCCTTGCTGGCCAGATAACATTTCCTAAGCAAGAGAAGGCAGGCAGCCTCCTCAGCTTCGAGGGTGACCCTGAAGTGTCCAGATCTCAGCACGAACGCTTATAATACCACTGAGGTCTGGAAGTCAGAGCACAGGCACTCGCACCCACCACACATAACCTGTGGAAGGCCCTGTCAGCATCTGGTCCAGAATACCAAAGCCACTGGATGCATTCTTTCTCCCACAAATACATATGTCTCTTCTGACATAAAAATGGCAAAGTGGGACTTTGGCTGACACTTAAGCTATGAGCTACTGGGGCAAAAATGGAATGGCAGGGAGCAGAGGAAACATGGGAAGAGAAAGACACCCTCACCCTGGAACCTGGCTGAGAGTCAAAATACTGTAAAACAACTGATAGATCAAAGTTGCCCACTAAGATAACACCTGTCTTCCTTAAAGAAGTAAAAGGAGACAAGGCACAAGAACTCACAGTCAGGATGTACATGACCTTGAGCTTTAATTGTGTTGGCATCCTACTAATCCTAAGTCCCCAAAACATACCTCCCAACGCTACCTTACAGACTTACCTACAAAAAGAGTGCCAACTTGTCTGTTTCCTTCCAATTTTATACTTAATCTTTGAGCACTGCCACAATGATTTTTTTTCTTTTTTAAGAAAGTTATGTTAGAAAGCTACAGAATTGAAAAAAAAAAAACAAAACAAACAAACAAAACCCCAACAAACTCCCATTGTTGGTACTGAGGCACAACTCTCTTCTGTCCTGGGCTGAGCCCTCCCCTTTAGAGTTTGTCCCCTCCACCCTCGACCACACACCCTCGCTCTCTTGCTTTCTTTCCTGTGTTCACCCCGACATCTAAGACACAGGCTCTCCCCTCTATATGGAAGTTTGAATGACAATGGCCTCAACAGCATCCTGGCTTTGAATGCTTGGTCCCCAGTTGGCAGAATTCCTTGGTAGGGATTAGAAGATGGCCCTGTTAGGGCATGTCACCCAGTCATGAGGTAGGCTGGAGATTGTAAAAGCCTATGGCATTACCGGTTAGCTTTCCCTTTAGATTGTTACCTCAAGATGTGTGCTCTCAGCTACTGCTCCATGCCTGCCTGCCTGCTGCCAGGTTTCCTGCTATAGTCAGGGATTCGCCCTCTGAAACTATAGGCTGGACCCCAATAAACTCTCCTATAAGTTGTTTTGGCCATGATATCTCTTTGTAGCAACAAAGACAGCCTGCTTAAATTCAACTAACGTTGGCTCCTGTTCGGAGATTGTTTTCTATGGCAGTCAAGGATTGAGCAATGCTTTTTTTAAAAATTATGTTCCTAAAAGGGACCTTTAAAGAAAAGGCCAAAGGAATTTGAAAGCCATCGTGTCCCATATTTTAAAACAACCGGGAAGTTTATTTTAACTCCCAAAACGAAATTAACCATGATTTTCTCCATTTCTAATGACCATGAGAATTATTCCCTCATGAAAGGTGCCTTTGCTTCTGTAATAGGAATGGAAAGTAATGTAAACAGATTTTTAACATTAGTCCAACAGTAATCAATAAACAATTCACTTGAAAAAAACAAACTTTAAACACAGCCGTTAAACAGGCATTTCTACTTCAGTTGCATTTCTGCCACCAGTAAATCAAAGGGAATGACAAACCCATGACAGGTCCAAGAAATAATGTATGTCACTAGGATTTAAGACAAAAGCCAGAAGCAATACTAGTTCACAGGCATGTGGTCTGTACTTTGCCAAAAGGCCAAGAAGCAATGCTGTGGTTTGATATCTGTGTGCCTACAAATTCCTATTTTGAGATTCCAGCTCCCTATGTGATGGCATAAGGAGGTAGACTGAGCCCTTGCGGAATGAGGGGGAAGCCTTCAGGAATGAGAGGTTCCAGCCAAGAGAGGATGGGACACAGAGAAGACGAGCAATCTAAGAGCCAGAAAACCGGCCCTCCCTAGACTTTACTTCTAATACTGCCTCGACCTAGGACTTCCCAGCTCTAAAACTGTGAGCAGTAGGTTTCTGACACTTCCCAACTACCTAGTCTGTGGCAATACGTTACAGCAGCAGCCTCCAAAAGACGAGGCTACACCAGGCTGTACTTACGGAAATAACAGACGGCTCTCCACGCTGAGTTTCTGTTTTCCCAGGAGACTGGAACAGTACAGGGAGGTAGCTCTTGTGAGGGTCACTGCTGAACACCATCTAAACAAGAACACATTGCATCCTTAAAGGCAACTGTATCCATGGCCACGGGTCTCTGTAAACACACTCAATTATATCAAGTGACCAATTCTGTATCTGAAGTTTTTATAACTACTTCATGACCTGGAATTCTATTTCATTCATGTAATATAGAAAGTGTATGTCTCTTGGTTTTTGGGAAAAAAAATCACAGGTTAAAGCAAGTGTAACCTTGTTAATTAAAAAAAAAAAGGGATTGGAGAGTGTCTAGCATAGCATGCATTCCCACATCAAGTCAATGAAAGTAACTCAGTAATATGTGCTAATTATAAATCATTGTAAACATTTCATGGAAAATCAGGCATACATCTTTTTAAAAAATTATTTATTTTAAATGTTTATGTATTTATATCTACCTGTCTCTCACTGTCTATGTATGCATGTGTGTGTATGTATGTACAAGTGTACAGGTATCCATGGAAGCTTAGAAAGAACATCAAATCTGCTAGAGGAGGAGCTACAAACTGTTGTGAATGAAGCTACCCTATATCAGTACTAGGAACTAAACTCCTGTTTTTTGCAAGAATGGCAAGTGATCTTAACAGCTGAGCCATTCTCTGGTCCTAGAACACGTCTTTTTAACAGATCTTTGTCAGATCAATTATCCTGAAATAAGGTTCATCAATCTAGGACCAAGGAAAGTCTCTACATAAGGAGGGCTATATTGTTAAACAACTTTCAGTGTCCTGAATGGGCCATGCCTCAGCCCCTCTCAGACAGAGTCAGCCATTACATGCAGGCTCTCATTTCCCTCTGATCTATCACCTCTAATAGTCAGGGTGCTCCTCCGCTTTCCACCAGCACCTCCTTTCCTGCCTCCCTGCTTCCTCTGATGCTCTTCCTCCTTCCCTCCCACCTTCACCTTTCCCTTTCCCCCCAATTCATGCTTGGTCCTTAAGGTCCACCTCCCCAACCAACCTGTCTCATTCACAAATCCTAGGCAGAGGAACAGCATCTGGTCCTTATAAATCCCCATCAACAGTTTCACCAAGAGACATTTGGAAGTCTTTTGAGTCTTAGTTTGGGGCAGAGTTCTGTGAATTTTTCTAATTACTTCTAAGACACACGTGTTTGGCTCTGAGATACAAACACTTGTCTCAAATTTCCAAGTAAACACAATGCTCTCAAACACTTCAAATGCCCTGCAGCTGTGCAGCCAGCCAGCACTGTCGCCTGTCTTCCAGTTTTCTTTGTGAGATGTCTCTACTGTAGACCAGGCTGGCCTCAAACTTGAAATCCTCTTGCCTCAGCCTCACAAATTTGCAATTATAGGCATATACCACCACACCCAGCATCAATATTCTTGTAATGAATTCTATGTATCTATGAAATAGCAGCTAAGAATGCGAAAGTAGGAGAGAAAGCTGTTGGGGGTTGGGGGGGGGGTTGCCCAAGGCACCAACGATAATAAAGTCATTTTGAAAGTTACCAAGTTTATTTAGTAAGAAAAGACATTCTAAACACTGGGCTACAAAATTCAGTCCCTTAATATTACCTAAAGGTAAAAAATATGACCTGCATCTCTGTAGCCCAGGCTGGCTTTGAAATTGACACCCAGTGGGTTTTTAAGGGTAATTTACTGTCACAGCCTCACTTTCTCATATTTGTTAATGATCTTTGCTCTCCCAGAAGCCAGCCCACAAATGCCAAGCCCTGTGCACATGAAGAGTGCTTTCATATGGGTATATGTGTGTAGATATGGGTCTTACCTGGCTCATATACATTTTTATTTTCTTTGCTATGCTTTGGCCAGAATGTAGGGCCTTTAATATGCCAAACATATGCTCTTCCAACAATACACACTCCACAACTGAGATTTCCAGCTCTCTTTTTTTATACGTGTGTGTGTGTGTGTGTGTGTGTGTGTGTGCGCGCGCGCACACAAGCACACGCACGTGCATGTGCTCCTGAAAAGCTCTTGCTCGCTCAATGTGCGCAGTACCAGCATCCTCCAGGCTCGGGCTGAAGCACTAACCCAGTAGCATTACAGTAGAGCAGGAAGTCCCGTGACCGACAGCCAGGGGAGGCTGGCCCAGAAGCAGAGTCAGAGCCATCTCTTCCTTTACCAATATTTGTTTCTATATTAAATGTGTCAGGTAGTTATTAGTTCTGAATTTCTTTTTCTTTTGGAACTGGTCTGACTTTCCTTAGGACCTCATCTGTGTACAATTCTAGCAATTTACTTCAGCTGCCACGTTTTCCCCAAGCTAACTGGAATAAATTCTAAGCAAGAGCCTATCGAGAGATGCATTTTTACTTCTAGCCAAAGTCAGTCTGCATTTTGAGTTACAAGAAAATATAATAGCATAGGCTTCAAAAGAGTGACCTTACCCCTTCAAAAAGGAAACAAGTTTTGATATAAGCTGGAATTTCACACTACTAATAAAACCAAGCATTATGGGGCATGGTGGCATAAGCCTGTAATCTCAGTACTCAAGAGGTAGAGGCAGAAAGATCAGGAGTTCAAGTCTTCCTAAGCTACAGAATAAGTTCAAGGACATCCTTCACTTGACGAGACCACATATCTCCAAAAGCCATTAAATACATCATGAATAAACCAAACAGTTTTACAATACTTTTAGACATGTAAACCCAATAGTACTATTGAAACAGAATTCTAAACCTAGGAAATAAATCATTTGGATCAACACCGTAACCTTTAACCAACTCATAATCAAGGCAAATTAATCAAGAGAAAAGATATTTTTGCTAAAAATGGGGACTGTTCTTCTTGTGAGTAACACACTCTATAACAAACCCAAATTCAAGGGGGGTCAGCATGTATTTATAAAGTTGCAAGATAGATGTTTCAAAGCCAAGTAAGTGTTCTTGCTGCCAAGACAAGAAACTCTGACTTTCCCAAAGGCCTCCTCCTCTTCCCTGCTTACCTGGTGGGCGCCGCAGCCTTGACACAGCCCCGTAAGCATAGCTGGCATGCGCTTGACTGCCGAGGGCTTCTTGTAATACTGCGGGTACGCCTTGGCCATGCAGTTACTCATATCTTTGGAGTCTGTTGCTGCCTGAATCTTGACTCTTTCACATCCCTGAGATGAACAGTAACTGTGGCCATCTCTGTGGCTGTGGGCTCTGAGATACAGAAACAATAACCTATAAAATAGAAACCAAGCCCATTGATGTTAGTTCCTCTCAGAAGCGTAACATTTCTCAGCTTGACTCATGGCCAAGGGGATATTTCTCTAATAAAGTAACTCTCCCTTAAAAGAAAAATAAATTGCAAAGCTAATAATATGTCTCACTTTCCTCTTTATCCCCCTAGTGCAACAAGTCAAATTCATGACTGCCTTGGGGAGGACTGGGATGGTTTCATTCAGCTGTCCTGAAAGACATCAGAGTTGATTTCTTGTTTAAATTAATTCAAGGGATCATCTGAGAGGATGGAATTTAGCTTGTCTCCATGAAAACTATATTTATATTGAGCTTAGAATATAGAGCATTCATATCATCTGCTCTCTTTGCCATTATTGCTCATAAATCACTATGGAAACAGGAATAATAAAACAGCGACTGCAGCTTGTTTAACAAAGGCTAAGACAGTCAAAGCCCTATGGTGTTTTCCAGAAGCACATGGGCCTGTAGTTTATTCTTCTCAACTGGGCCAAAACCAGGCTAAGGGAACAGTTTCGCCAGTCCTGAATTACTGTCTCCCTACAAAGATGAATAGAAAACCCAAGTTCTAAGACATGCTGCAGCATTATCTGCAGACCTAGTGTTTCCAAACCAAAGAAGCAAGATTCAAGGGACTTGATAAAATGTGGCTGATCACCAGAAACCAAGAGTTCACATTCTAAGATGAGGTCAAAAGACAAGGAAAAGTTACAACTGAAAGGTAAGGGTACAATCAAAATGGACTGTACAAAATTCTCAAACAAGAAACAAACACGCCTTTAGTTCCAGCACTCAGCAGGCAGGACAGGTTGATCTCTGTGAGTTCAAAGTTAGTCTACACATAGAAAGTTCCAGGCCAGACAGCGTTCAAAATGAGACCCTGTCTTTCTGCCAACCCCCAAAAAGGTAAGAAAATTGGTGACTATCCTAACATCTAGTAATTTTAGCACAAATAGTTAAAGAATAACAGAGAGCTAAACAGGCAAAAGCCTTTTAAGATATAATTTCAATTGTCAAAATGAACAGAATTAAAAAGAAATAGGTCTTCAGAAACTGGATTGTTTTTTAATACCCAAACCAGAAAATAATGTCCTGTCTGTACTGTAATCATTACTTTGTGGCCACTGGAATGGCCTTTCAAATTTGGGTGTCCCATTCATTATTGTAAAAGTTCAACTGAGAATGGGGAAACTCTGTCACTAACAAAATAAAGGTCCTGTTAATACTACTTATATTTAATTAGAGATTGAAAATTGGAGACTCTTAATATGACCGCACTGGCTGCTGGGGAAGAGGGTACTAGAGGGCAAATGAGTTGCTTCATCAACAGAGGCTAACCAGATAATTAACAAATGAACCCCAACTTTCTTCCCCTGAGCAATCCTGCTCCCACTTCTCCCCACTCTGAACCTTTTGTCTTTCCCACGCATGCCATACCAGGGTAAGCTCATGCCTCCATGCATCTGTGTTGTTTTCTGCCTGAGACTCCTTACCCAGCTCTTTCTACCTTCCCCCAAATGCCCAAGAATTAGCTAGCGAGGCACCCTTTCCAGGATATCCCAGGGGCAACAGTTACTCTAGTTAAACCCATCAGTTACCCTCTACAGCACATTAACTACACTGTTATCAGACTTACAGCATCTAAGTTTTCCACTCTCTAATACCTTGCTTCGGTAACTGAATTTGCTGGAGAAATGACCCCATTTTCCTTGGTGTCTTTATACCTCGAGAGTGGACTGTAGGCCTAGGAGAGTCAGAAGGAGCATGCTACTTGCTGGAGAGAAGAGGAGATCAAGCCTACCATAGCCCACAGGCTGAGAGACTGTAACTGGACAAAAGCAGACAAAGCCACCAGGACCCCAGGAGAGCAGGATAAGAATTAAAAAGTGGAAAGATGCACGCAGCCTAGAGAAAGTTGGAAGCAAATATGCCATGGTTACACAGTGATGCTTAAAAACTCATGGTCAGCTTGAGAAATAACCTTAGGTTAGAAGGGGAAAATGGGCTTTCAGTGAAATACAATCAATATCTTACATAAATAACTATCACAGAGTTGTTGTGGAAGAACAAATTATTCTTACTTTCAATTGGGCCTAGTGATGGCTCTTGACAAATGACAATCTCTTCCCTTAAATTGCTGTAATAAATAAACAGCAAATATCTTCACTTGAGTTCTACTGCCAACTACAATTACCAGTCGTTTGAGCCTTGCTCCTAATCCCTAAGAGTGACGGACACAATGTCCACACCAGTGCCCTGCTCCACACAACAACACCCCAGGGCTCTGAGCTATGCTAGGGAGCCAGCAATTTCATCCTTAAAGAAAAACAGCATTAGTCCTCATGCACTGCTTCCATGGATTACCCTGTGCCAGAGTCAAAATAGAATCTTCTCTCCGACGGCTTCTTCTGTAGCTCCTCCATCGACTGCGTAGGCTCATACTCCTCCATTCTGGATAATGAGCCATTCTGCCGCTGCAGAAAGCCAACAGAAACCTGAAAGCTTGTGTTGAAGGGGTAACAGAGGCCAACCCGGATCCAGTCATCCCTTTAAGAGAGACAGAAAAAAATCACACTTGTGTTGTTGTCTTTGGAACACTGCAGCATATGGCTTTTAAGCTGGCTTCTCTCTGCCTTCTAAGTCCCAAGCCTAATATACGTACCTAGTTCCCAAATATCTGGTATCAATGTATATACACCAGAAATGTGGTCTAACAAAAACATGAATGCCGAAGCTTGGTTTCAAGAGAAGTTGGAATTTATTTGTGAATTAAAATTAAGCAACATATACTCTAAGCAGATAAAGTTCATGTTGGACATGGAGACACTAACATGAAACCGTCAACATCGTTACAGTGGATTTGCCAGCTAGTGAAACTACTTGAGAGAATGTCTGAACACACACACACACACACACACACACACACACACACACACACACACACACACGTCTTTTGAAACTTCAGTTAAGTGATATTCTAATGCCACAAAAGAGAAAAATGAAGGTATATGCCATTTATCCATACTACCAAACTACTACAATATTCGTCCTGAATGTCCTTAGATATAAAATTATTTCTTTAAAAAAAGATTAAAATATTTTCTTTCATGACAATTTATTTTTTGTGTGGCGACATAAATATACTTTAAAATGTGTCCTTTTAAGCATTTTGGCTTGTACAGTTCAGTGCATTAATTATACACACAAGACTGTAGCCACCACCACTGGCCACGTCACAAATTTCTCTATCATTCTAAAGAGCTTTAGTATGGAGCAAGAAGTGAGCACCGGTTGATATATTTTATCAACTAGTCTCACTGATGAATAAATATGAATGCAGACAAAAGGCCTTCAAAGCAAAGGTGTCCCATGAAGTATTGTTAGTAACAGCAGAAGGGGTCAGAAAAACCTTGTGTTCATGGTTGTTTAAACAGGTACAGACTATCCTCAGAAAACCTGAGTGTGAAGGGAAACGCAACCATGCTTGTGTGCCTGGCTTCAGTCAGGATTAAGGATTGTCTCTATTTTCTTTTTGTTTGTCTCTATCTTCCTTATTTTGCTTAATAAGTCCAGCATTTAGATGTTTGGTGTTATTTGCAGAAGTAGAGCTATGACCTCTCTGCAATTACACTAAATTCAGAAAAATTATTCATCTCTTCCTCTTGCCTCTGCCCATCATATAATTTTTATGAACTTTTAGCTAATTAGGCTAGGAAAAGATGACTTTATTTCAAGCTCATGTTGACTTTTTCAAACTTTGGGCTCACCCTTTTCCTTTTTAAAAGCCTTTTTAAAAAAAAATTCAGAATTGAATGAAAAGTTTACATTGTACTTTCTAGAACTGGAATACCTTACCTAAAACTCTAGAGCCAACTTAATACAACTTTGTGGACTAGGGACACTGACTATGCTCTGCATTTGTCCCCACCCCCTACCGTTCTTTTCTCATTGGCTTCTCTGACTCACTGGAAACATCAGACTGGGTCTCAAGAAATCTTACTGGGAACACTATGTGAGCTATGGACAGAAGGTGGAGACTGAGCCAGGGGCTGCTGTGAGGATCTGGGCAAAGATGTGGGTGGCCTAAATTCATAACTTATGAAGGCCAGGCTGGAAATATGACAATGACATTAGGAAGCCAGAAATGAGAGTTTTCCACAATGGGATGAAAACGGAAGGGTCAGCATAAGGAATGAGTGCCAGGTGTCGGGGCTGGGTGACATCAGCTAAACACAGGCAAATGGCAATGTGTTAGAGAAGAAACCACGGGTTCATGTGGACCACCCACCAGTCTCATGGGTAGGGCATCCACCATCATGGGTACACAGCCTCAGAAGAGAGATACTTGTATGCCTAAGTCCAGCCCTCTTTATTTCAACTGCTTACTAATCAAATTCCAACAAGTCAAAGCTTCATGATCAATAAACAAACAAACAAGGTAACCAATTTTTGGGTATAGCAGCTGCATGGAATCCCATGAGCTGGCTACCTCACAATTCCAGCGGCTTTTTTCCCCTTGCCACTGTTTCTTAAATAATAAAGTGTAACGACTGCTTACCATGCCTTAACATCGAATGTAAACAGATGAACAAAGAATACAGAGGTTTACATGTGAATTATGAGCAACTATCATGTCATTTCATTTAAGGGTGTGAGCCTCTAGAGTTTAATATTTGCAAGGTGTCTCACACCAGCTCCCCAGAGACATAGGGGAAAGACTGTTCCCCCTCCTTTCTAGTCTAAACTTTTCCCTTTCTCTGATGTTCCCCAAATCCTATTCACCAAATCTACCATTCTGAGCTCAACAGGTGCTTTCTCAACTCTGGACTTTGAACAAGACTGACGACTTAGAGAGTAAGGATTCCTCCCTCCGTCCTGGCTCTACTCCTCTAGGCAGGATTACCATTCCTATCCAATGTCCACCAAAGACTTGAAAGATGAAAAGAAAGAGGAGGAGGAAGATACATATTCACTCACTATTTTCCCTACCTCTCTAATTGTGAACTCATTCATCTTTATATCAACTGACACACAGTAGATGAATAAATTAGTAAAAAATGCAGCCCTGGACTGAATGTGACATTATGAGGACAGACAACTGATTGAAACAGTGTGGTAAGGCATTATCATGCAAATCTCTCTTACATTCTAAGACTCTAAGGGATTGGATTTTTTTTTCCCTGAGAAAGTGACATTCATTCAAAGAGAGAAAAAGAAAAACAAGACACTCATCCCTTGCTTCCCTTCCCTCCACACTCCAGGTGTTCTTCAGCTCCCAGGGACTGAACCCTGGTTAGGGCCAGAGAGCAGGACAGCCACTCAAAGGAAGACCACAAGACTGAGGGGCATCTCTTCAATGGAGGTCCTGTAGAGAGTCTCAGTGTCTTCAAGAGTCTTCGGCCTTCTACTGTCACCACATTAATAGCCAACCCTTATGCTCAAACTGACCACCACGACCAATTCTGTGGGTGCAGCTTGCCCTTGTTAGTGAGAAAGTGAGAACTGATAGCCTTTGGCCAGTTGGTCAGTAGTAATTAATACACTTCTAGAACTAGACTGGAACTCCCTCATGGTCATATCTTGTGCCTTTTGGTTCATATCTCCATCCATGGCAGAAACCATGAATTCTCAGGCATGCAACTTCTCAGCGAGCAATCCAACTTCCTTCTAGTATTGATAAAGATTGCTGCCTGGATGAAAGTGTTTCATAAAAGCCATAGAGTGACAAGTTCACACCTCTTGTTCTATATTGGTGTATATTGACAGATACCGTCCAGGGTCAATTCTTCCTTCTTGACAAGAATCTGAACTTGTTGGTGACCTTGAGGACATCAGAAAGCAATGTAGCTGACAACAACACTAGGTGATACTGTTGAGCTTTTGGGATATAGAATAGATGTGGTCCTTAACCCCATATAGCTTAACATTTCATCTGCTTCATGATGATATTGGGGAGCTTCAATCTGCAGGTTCTGCATGTACATTGGTGCCTGCCACAAAACACCCAAGACAAGAGACACCCATGTAGTCCCCTAGTGCTATAACTACATTTTATGTCATCTGAGCCAACTCATGAGTGGGTACAGAACTGAGGTATTGAATGCCCTTAGACCTAGTTCCATCTGAAGAACAATATGGCAATTGTATCTGTTTTCCCAATCCCAGACTGGGCTTGAGAACATATCCAGTTGGCACAATGAAGAATGGCTGCCCTCTGAATGGAAGCTTCTCAAAACCATAGACATTAATCCCACAGAGAAGAGAATCTGAGAGGTTCACGTTATCAAAGCTGTCCACAGTCTACTCCTGACCACGCCTTCAGGCTCCATCCTGCCAGGGATGGACCAAGAATCCTGACTCAATCCTTAGTGAGACTGGAACTTTGGCTGCACCTCACAGCCAAGTCATGAATGAAGGTCACTGAAGACTAAAGACTTCTATGGCACTGTGTACTCAGCCTGTCTGATCAACCTGCCTTTAAGAGGACAATATACAAACAATCTTACTTGAATTTTCTATGTAATCAGCCTCTGCAAAGTAAGCTAATACATAGCTGTAATCTTAAATTGTGTACTCTTCCATGTCCTGACCAGAGTATGGATTTAGTTAATGGTAATAAATGCTGAAAATAGCAAATAGGTTGAAAGCAACCATAGAAAACAGATGTCCGCCATAGATGCTAGAAGCCACGTGGATACAGGCTGATAAAATTGTCTGCAGTGATGCGGTCAGTAGTTTTTTATCTGGGACAGCTGGGCCCAGTGAGTCAGAAAAGCTTCATTCCTCATGAACTCTTGGGTTTCCATAATGTGTCCCTCATTCCCTCCCCATGTGATGCTTTCTATGCTGTTCAACACTAGAGTGGAGCCCTTTCTTAAGGACTCAGATACAGATGCAGACACGGGGACAGGGACAGGCAAACGGCATTCAGGCAGGCAGATACAGACTCATGCAATAGACAGATTACTGAGAGTAGACAGGGAGAGAGAGGCAGAGAGAATCCGGGGTTGGTACACCTACTAGAAGGAAAGGTGTTTTGACTTTTCTCCTTAGTGTAGCACCTACACATGTAAGGGACTCAGATCATTACAAATGAACTTGGACTGACTCAAACAGGACCGAATCCTTCAAGGCAGGATAGGAAATACCTGGTACCCGTGCTCTACCACTCCTTCCTGTTGCCCTAGCAACCATTACCAACCAATCACCTTCCTCTGTCCTGTCTCTGCTTGGAGTCGAAAGTCTTTGAATTTTGTCAGCTATTGTGATTTGTACCCTAATCCCAGCACCTGTGACTGTGGACTGCCACAGTGTCAAGGCCAGCATGAACTTCGTAGCAAGGCTGTGTCGTTCCTTTTCCCCATGGGGAAAAGAAGAGAGGGGCAGTGAAAGAAAAAAGGAAAAAAAAAAAAAAAGCCAGCCTTTTAATTTAATTTAATTTTCCGCAGGCTTACTCAGAAAACCACATAAAATTGGGGCCAGCTCTCAGAAACTGCAGCCCTCAGCAGATGGTACTGAAACCTATCTTTTGAGCAGATGACATGGCTTAGAGAGAACTCTTGCTAACTTGCTTGAGGTCCTGGATCCAATCCCAACTACCTCAGAAAACAAAGAACAAAGCAAAGCAGAGTCCACTGCCGGACAGCCTTTCTGTACACAATACCGTGATGGCCAAGAAGGAGAACCATTTTCACAGTCAAATCGATTTGCATAATCAATATGTACAGTCATACTTCCATCTACACAGCCTAGACAGCTTCTCCACAAGAGTAAAGTGCATGAAGTGGCTTCACGTGATGTTCTTTTCTCTGCAGTGACTGCCTATTCAACTATTTGCAAGGACAAAAAGAGAAACATTACTTGTTGAAGTTCACGAGGTACAAGAAAGTGGTACGTGGCGCTGGACCATTCCAGTGGATGGTGTAGCCCTTCTCCAGCATGACGACAGGCTGGTACTGTGGGGAGATGGCCCTCTGGTTGATACCCCGAAGCACCATTGGGTGGGATGGGTATTCATCTCGTGTGATGATCATGCTAAGATTCGGAGTGTTCCACGTCTGAACATACACCTTTAAGAAAAAGACAAAAATTGGAAGAAAGTGAATAAAGATTATACTGCTTCAAGGACCTACCAGTATACATCAAAGGTCTATTTTGAAAAGAGAGATTCTGTGGTAAGTGCCAGACCAACTAAGCAGTGGCCAAGTGGTGTAAGCCATGCTTACGATGCAGTCTGCTTAAGCTAGACATCGCTAAAACCAGTCCCTCACACTGCTAGCCAACATCAGCATCACTTCCACCACCACAGGCCAGCTTGTTCATCAGAATAGAGAATGTCTGTGGCTTGTCAGAGAAACCCCTCCATCTCAAGAGCTCACATCCAAAGCAAATCAGCAAACACAGGGGAAAACTGATATGTTCCAGGCGAGTCTAAGACTTCCCTCTGATCCACGGGATGGAAAATTCATATCTGAGAGCTCTGGCTGTACCCTTCTGTGACCTCTAATTTGCCCAAGAAGTCATTTTTCACCTATTCAAAAGGAACAGTTAAAAGGTTTCTACAGCATCTGGAAAAACATGTTAAGCTTAGATAAACTGGAAAGTCCTGAATATTTTCCAGTAGCATTTGAACCACGGTCCAGGCCAAAGTAAAGCCTTCCACCAAGGCACCTTCCACAGCACAGCCTCCGAACAATTTCCTAAAACAAATCAATATCCAGCAACACGATCTTCAGGAGAGTAAAATCATCTGCAGAACACTGACATTTTACCAAAAATGCACTGGACTCCTCTACAGCCTTGTTCACACTGGAAACAAACACTGAGAACTCTGTCCTGATCTGTTGCTTCCTGCTTCTGCCACAAATGCACAGGCTCCACTCCTCAGTAAAAGCAAACAGCTATACATCTGGGCCTCTGTCTAAATTTCAAATCTTTAGGAAAGAATTTCTGACCCATGGTTCTCCCACTCCTCAAGTCTCCCAGGAAGCATAAATGACTCAAGGCTTCCTTTGGCTACAAACAGAAATAAATCAAATAATTCCGTTCCTATCTCAAACAGCATTACCAATCCAATGGCCAAATGGTTGCCTGAGTTCTGAATGAGAACATATGGTATTTAGTTAAAAACTAGAACTTATGAAAATTATTATAACCATATACCACATACTTTACAGACATATAACATCTTCATTAGTGAACATTCACTATCTTCAGTCAGTCTGGCACAAACACACACATGCATACATACATATACATACATACACACACATACATATATATACACACAATCACATACAAATACATACACACATATACACAAACACATACATACACATACATATACATACATACATACACACACAAATACACAGATAGCCAAAAAAATTAATAAAAACTGCAGCCACTTAAGAAGAGTAAAGGGTAGAGTCTAAGTTATTGATGGGGGACATTCAATGTGGGCCAGGGGCAATTCTGAATAAAAACAAAATAAAAGATGGCGCGCCCCTTTAAAAGTCCTACTTCTCATCCTTGTTATGCTGGAGGGAACTCTCCATCCACTCCTTGACCCTTCAGTGACCTGCTCCTCTTTGGCTGTTCTTTTCCCCATCTATTCGAAGGAATGTGAATCCCCACAACAAAGACACCAATAAAATAAACAGGAAATGCTGTCCAGTCTTCATCCTTCCTAAACCTTTTTCTCATCTACAGAGAACAAGTTGCGACACTTTTTCCCCCCTTAACTTAAGAGTAACATTCTTTTACAATCATTTCAAAGTCGGAAGAATAATGAAGAATTCTGTTCTAAGGAATGCCAACTGCAGGAGGCTAAGAGGATGAAAACCACATCTAACTTGGGGTACTCAGAGAAGCACTGAGGCAAGAAGCCACAATATGCACTTGGCTGCTAAGCCACGGTCAGTGGCAGGGAGAAACCACACAATCAAAGAGGCATCTGGTGTTGGCTATCGCAAGCCAGTGTGACGTAAGAGCATCCCTTGTTCTTCCTCCAGTTTCCTTCGTGCTCAAATCAGCCCCTTCTTTTATTCTTTGTTCCCCTCTGACTTTCGTTTTTCGATATACTATCTTGCTATGTAGCCCAAGCTAACCATGAAGTAAAGCTCTATCTGCATTACCCTCCTGAATGCTGAAATCGCAGCCATGCGACACCAGGCCTAGCCTAGCAATCTGTTATTAAATCCCACATTTTTACTGCCCTAAATATGGGGGTAAGGAGTCTGCCCTCCTCCTCCAAACTTCTGGGTAATTGATGCCTCAGCTCCGTAAGGTCTTCTCCCATCGTCTTGCCGTTAAAGCCAGCTTTGTGACTTTCCGCCCTGCTCTTTAAATGGTAGCAGGTTCCCCAATGGTGGCCGGACCGCAGGCTAAGCAGAATCCATGGAAGTGTCCTGACCTGTCACTGTTCTCACTATGCATGGCCACAGGGTATCTTTCAACTTACCCACCTCACATTTCAGCGCACAACAGAGTGCAGGCAGTCTGACCTCAGAGCCTGTGCTCTTATCCAAGCACACTTTACAAATAAGCCTCTCATGTGTTGATATACATACTCACTGATTTCAAAGACGTGATTCCCCACAGATCTGAGCTATTCCTTCCATATCTCTGCAGACTATCACAATATAATTAGCATTTCCCTGGATTCCCCCTTGTCTATTTATTTCCAAACCTCAGTTCCTTCCTTGGAATCTTACTCTTCCTGGGTCACATTCTATCTCAAAGTCAGATGTCACAGATAAGGGCCAGGAAAGCAAAGGATAAAATTCCCTCGAGGGAACACACTTGGAATGTAGGAAGAAAACCAGAAAGGTTAAGAAAAACATTAGAGCGATGTATCTGTCACAGCACCTGCCTGCAGTCTCGGGCCACAGGAAGTGGAGACAAAGCCAGGAGGATTGCCACAAACTCCAAGCCAGCTTGGGCTGCATGGGGACCTTGCCTCAGAAAAGGAAACGTGGCTTTACTTGTCCCGGAGGAATCTCAACTATGTCTTGAAGCCCATTTACCTTACCTCCACTGCTGACCTGCTGCTTTAACTCGTTTCGGGGAGCTTTTAGTAAAACAGTCTTCCTTTCTCTTCCATGACACTTACTTTCCTCCCCTCCTCTATAAAAAGGACACCCCCAAATCACCCTGCAAGCGCCAGCCTCCTCCCAGTGGTAGCACTGCCCGGAACCAGGCCTGGACCACCTGCTGGGCCTACCTGGGCGTAGGTCCCACTGCAGACCACTGCATTCCACTTGGTGACGTTGACACAGTTTGGATGACGGATCAGGTAGTTGTCCATCCTTCCCACATAGGCGTCCTTGTACCCTGTCACGGAGCCATCAATGTCGTGGAAGATGGAGTTCTTATCACCGTCCAGTTCACAGTCCTCAAACCAGGGGCCAGGCTTCCCAAAGAAGACGTTCAGAGAGACCTGGCGGCAGAGGGGACCAGAAATATCGCAGAGTGAGTCTCCTGCCATCTCACCTGCCACAGAGCCCACAGTAGCTTTGCAGCTTTCCTGATGAGGCATAGAAGTCACACGTCACTGATGTCAACTGTGGTAGCCAGGTGATCTGAGTTCTACAAAATGACACGCTTAAGCAAAAACACTTCTAAAGCTCGACTGGGAAGCATTAAACCACAACTTCTTTTTTATTTTATTTTATTTTTTCACTTAAATGATAAAGCAGGGGGGAAGAGAAAAGTAGAACCAGACATCCTGTTTTATAAACTATCATTAACTCCACGAGTAGCCGGGTGCGGAGGCACACGCCTTTAATCCCAGCACTTGTCAGGCAGAGACAGGCAAATGTTGGTGAGTTCCAGGCCAGCCTGGTCTAGAAACCAAATCCCAGAAAGGCCACGGCTTATATACAGGAAAAAATACTGTCTCAAAAAAATAAACTAAATAAATAAACTCCATGTGTAAGGTCTGTCAATTCCCTGCATGTGAATTAAACCTGGACTAAATAAAAATCTATTCAAACCATACCAGTAATCATTTTACTTCACTAACAAATCAGCACAGTCCACAGCCGACACGCGGTGTCGGTGCTGGCTTAAGGTGGCCAAGTTCTGCTGAACTCACTAGAATCTGCTGGAAGACAGGTGCTGTCTCGTCTCATCTGAACATAGAACATGCCCGTCACTGGCCTCCATGTCAGGCACTGACTGCAAAGCTAGGAGGCTGGGGATGAAGCTCAGGTAAGAATGTTCTCATGACTCCTCCACAGGGACTGTGGTGAAGGTACCAACAAAGGATTTGCACTGAGTCTGAATGACAGAGAGAAAAGTATAGTAGTAGCAATTCCTAACTCAAGCGCTAGATCTTACCTGTGGACCAAATTTCACAAGGGAGACGTTATTCCTGGGTGTTGTCTGCCAGGAATTCTTCATGAGGAAGCCAATTGCACTGCTGTACCTGTCTGGAGTTGGCACATACTTTTTGAATGTGCTTTTTGTGAGATGAATAGGCCCATCATAAATCTGAAAGCCTCGAATTGGGAATGTCCTATAAAAATACAAGATATGTTTAATACATGTGGGCCTGACTCTCTCATAACATTTATGTTTTACAGATACTGCTGAGTCTCCATTAAGCAGCAAATAAGACACAGGTAAGCGAGATACAAGCCCTAATGTGATGAAAATACAAGATCTTAGGAGAGACATAAAGAAGAAAAAGTGCAGATAATTAATACTGTGGATACAGTGTGCTCCAGCAGATGGGTGGGGAGAGACCTGGGTACGACAGAAACTGACGTGAATTTCCCTGAACCAACTCAGCGGTGACGCTTTACTCAAAGCTGGGGATGTAGCTCAGTGCTGACCTTACATGACCAAGGTCCTGGGTACCAGCAAAAAGAAAAATGAGAACAAAGAGAAGAAGGAGAAGGAAGGAGAAAGGAAGGGATGGGAAGAGGAGGATTTATTTGGTAACTGCTTGTGGTTTTGTTCTAAAAGATAAATTTGTGATCAGAGAACACCTCCTGTCCAGCCACAGAACCAAGGTAAAAAGTCAAAACATAAAAGTTGGTGAGGATGTGAAATCCAAGGCCTCGGGCCTGGGCTGTCAAAGGGACTAGCTATGTTAAAATTCTTAGTTTGTCTTTCTTCCTCCTCCCTTATCCTCATAATTGCCAGCCAGAATTAATGTATAACAGAAATGTTTTAATTTGTGACTTCATTACAATATAGCAATTTTATTTAAACCATAATATATAATATTCTGAATTCCTTGGGTTTCTTCACCTATTAAAGCTTTAAAAATATTTATTAAGGGTAATTCGGAGGATTTCTATGGCAGCTGACCTGCTCCTTGGCAGAGTTTGACAACAATGTTTAGAATAGCAAGAAAAATGAACTGTCTGATTAAAAATATACTTTATACATAAACTTTGGGCATATAAACCAACAAGAAACACTATAATGTAAACCAGACAAGACTATAAACACAGTCAAATAAAACTTGAGTTCATTAATCCAGGAGTAAGGTTTTTTTTTTTTTTTTTTTTTTTTTTTTTTTTTTGGCTTCTTTAATTGTCCTCAGCAAAGATACAAAAAGCATTTTTGAAACAAAACTAGCTGTCAAAATTTAAAATAAAAAAAAAAAACAGAAATAAGAAATAAGCTAGACAGACTCTCACTACAGCAGCTAATAACCCACGCTTCTGTAAAATTCAGTTAGAGAGAAGTACAACATAATCATAAGGTGCAGAGCTAAAGCCAAACTCAATGGGTTCAAATCCTACCTCCACTACTTAACAAGCTCTCATTTATAAAGCAGGAACATGCAGGACGCACTTGCCTGTGTTTTGAGAGGGTGAAGTGACCCACATCCAGAGAGGTCCCATAATGGGCTGATTCTCAATGGGTCATGGCATCAGCTTGGAACTGAGTTTATTCTCCACCTGGTTGTCCCACACATGTAATGAAGACAGCTCCAAACCTCAGACCTGGGGGCTGGGTTAACTTGCTTCAAAGGTGGCTCTAATCCAAATGCTACTTTAAGAATTCTGAATGCCGATATGACAGTTCTTCGGCAAACTGGGAATAAATACACCTAAGACCCAAGTATACCAATCTTGGGTATATATATCCAAAGGACATTCCATCCTACCACAAGGACACTTGCTCAAATACATTCATAACAGCTTTATTCATAATAGCCAGAAACTACAAACAGCCTAGATGTCCCTCAACTGAGGAATGGATAAAGTAATTGTGATACATCTACACAATGAATTATTGCTCAGTGGTTTAAAAAAATGACATCATGAAATTTGCAGGCAAATGATATGACAAAATGAAAGACAAATATGATATGTACTTACTTATAAATCGACATCCACAGACCCAGAAAGGTTAGGTAATGGGAAGAACCTTATGGGGACACATGGGTCTCCCTGGGCAGGGGAAAGAGAATAGATTTTTTTCTGGTGACTGGTGGTGGGTAGACAGGAGTGGGAAGGTGGGAGTTGGTGGGAGGGATGGAGGGAGAAAGTATTCGAAGAGATAGCTGTTTAGTTAACTTGAGGCCTACTTCATAAGAGGGAATCCATACCCTACACTGCCCGGCTAACCAGGAACCAGAGACTGGACAGCTCAGAGACCTAGGGTAGAACTAAACACAGCTGTCAGAGGAGAAGGAAGGATCACTGAAATGATTCCTAGTAATAGTCTGCTATACTTACAGATCAACACTTGTCTGGTCATCATCAGAGTCTTCCTCTGGCAACGGATAAAAATGGATGCAGAGATCCAAAGCCAGACAGACAGAGTTTAAAGTGGAGGTGTCCATCAGGTTCCTTCCCTGGGACATCAGGGAACCCCTCAGAAAAGCGGGAGCAAAGACTTCCCCAGAGAGGAAGAAGGACACCAGGAGGACATAGTCTCCCAAAGAATCAACTAAGCAGGGGTCACAAGGGCTCAGAGAGTCTAACACTGGGAACAGGTGTATCTCTAACTCTTTGGCCTGCTCTTAAGAGTCTTTTCCTCCTTTTGGGTTGCCTTGTCCAACCTTGAAGGACGCTTTTGTCTTGTCTTACCGTATCTTGTTTTTCCTGTCTGGCTGTCTCTCTTGGAGACCTGCTCCTTTCTAAAGAGGAAATGGAGATGGAGAGGATATGAGGGGAGGGAGGGATAAGGGAGCACGGAGGAGGGAAGGGATGGGAGCACGGAGGAGCGGAGGGTAGGGAAACTGTGGTGGGGGTGGAGTGTGTGAAAGAAGAATCTATTTTTAAAAAAGAAAAGTTCACACACACGCACACACTGAGAGATTCTGACTGTAATAACAGGACACCTGCCCATTTTGTCCCAGCCCCTCACCATCTCAGACACATCTAATTACATGGCCTCAGCTGCTTTCTGAGGCAGCTTTGGCATCCACCAACTCTCATTTTCTAAGGCTCTTTTCAGAGGTAATTTCCCTTTTCCAGTGGCTATTTCTGAAAAACCAGCATCATGAATTGCAGGAAAGCTGACCTAATGTCATAGTTTATGGTTTGGCAACTTTCTATGTCTCAAGAAAGGAAAAAACATTAAGAGGGAAAAAAAAAAAATTCCACTTATATAACAAGGTCTTGTGTAAGGGATAAGAAACAAGAACGACTCCTTTATAAAACCAATAATAAAACATATGACATGGATAATTATTAATGCTCTGACATCCCATGAGGATAAAGGACAGTGACAGTAACGGTAACAGTGAGTGCTGGGAACGAGACAGGGAAGAGCCGAAGTGAGGCAATCTATCCAGGCTCGTTACAGAAAAGACTGTTTAGTTCTCCACCGCCAAAGTCCTACTCACCTGTTCCTGGGTAGCGTCCGAGGCTTCTGGTCTATCCCCCCTGTGCCCATGTACTTGTTTTGGCCACCCTGAAAGCCGTAATTCCTACTCTCCCCGACAAAGAGGGACTCTGACACCTCCTGGCTGGACCCTTCATCACTTGGGAAGCTCCCATCACTGGTGAAGAGAAGAGAGTGGTTACAGACATTGTTGGGGAAGTTTAAATGGCCCCCCGAAGAAGTCAAGCTAAAATTTAAAAAGCTAAACCATAAAAACTTAAGCTAATATCTTTCTTCCGATGTATAGTATAAAATCCTCAGAAATTGCTTTTATGCTATGAAAATTCCTTTTATAAATTAGTGAGTAATTTGAAAATTATATACAAATACATGAAGTTTAATTTGTTAGCAACAGCTGATTAGCCTCAAGCAACAATGAATTTGCCCAGAACATAGCAATTAAGTGACAAGCATGTATAACGTGGCCAGTAAAATAATCATTGTCTACAGGAAAAAAAAAAAAAAAAGTTACATAAAAGGGTAGAGGTGCAGGTCAGCGGCAGAGGGCATAGGCAGTGTGGGCTGATTTGATGCCCAGAACTGTGGAAAAATACACAAAAGCCCAGACACACACACACACACACACACACACACACAGTTTAGTTCTCAAAGCTTCTCTTACTTGTATGTTAAATCACTTTCTAAGAGGAAAAGTATGATTTTTAATCTTCTCTCTGTTTATCATCTTTCATACTTTATTTTTAAAGACCTTTAGCCTGAAGCAAAAGAGTTTTCTTCTAAGCACAGTTAATAGTTACCCTACCCTTCTGTGGAATTTCAGCTAAATTTCATCTACAACTTTGGCATAAATGCAATTAGTCTATTTAAAAAAAAATGTTTTGGCCCTCTAGTGGTGGTGCCAAGAAGAGTGTTTTTTTTTTTTTTCTTTCTTCCTTTCTTCCTTCCTTCCTTTCTTTCTTTCTTTCTTTCTTCCTTCCTTCCTTCCTTCCTTCCTTCCTTCCTTCCTTCCTTTCTTTCTTTCTTTCTTTCTTTCTTTCTTTCTTAATGCTAATAAATTTAAAAACTTCCCTGGGTTAACTCTTCCAACCCCATTCCAAAACACACAGACAAAAATACATAGGGTGATTTTACCTTAAAGTTTAAAATAATCAAGTTAAAACTGTTACAAACCTGGCAAAGGTCAGCCCCTTTCCATTATCTGCAAATCTGTAAGAGAAAAAAGATGAGAGTTTGTCTACGTGATCAGGAAACATGGACCATGAAAGTGCTTATGCTTTGCTCCACAAACACAGAAGTCCAACCTCCCGGTCACCAAAGTGTCATCTCCATGCAGAAGGGGCTGGGTTCAAATCCTCACATTGCCAACTGTAACCCGTTTCTCAGCCAGATCTCCTAAGTTTTCTCATCCAGAGATTAGAGATATTAATACAACATTTTTCATATGATTCTTGAGAGAATTAAATGCACTAAACCACTGCAAGTATTTGAATAGTATCTGGAACTTAGTAAACACCATGTAAAGGTATTAGCTAAAATGTGTTTTTAATCTCTATTTTTAGAAAGAATTATATCACACTCTTTGCTTCACAATTTTTCAGTCTGAGAACTATGATATCCCTACAGATTTAATACAGTGTTAAATTTGGGGGTGAAAATGTTCAGAGAAAATCAAAACTTTTTTTTTTTTTTTTTTTTTTTTTTTTTTTTGCTAGACTGTTGACCACTAAAACTAAATTCCAAATACATTGGTCCTCTCTTAAAATCATGCAAGTGGAAAAAAACCCAAGCGAGGTGCTTCCTGCCTCCAGTAACACGCAGGTCAGCAGGCACATTAAGTCAAAATTGGACAGCTTTCATTTTGAGAGGAGTGGCAAGAAGACTGGACAAAACTAAAGGGTTTCCAAAAAGAACAACAGTAATAATCAAAACCCCCAGGTAGTTTCAAACTCTCTGTTTAGCTCTCTGACGTAAACAGGGTTTGGTTATATAAAACGAAATCCTGGGTTTCAGGCCGACCTACTGAAGGCCTCTCATGACACCAGACAAGTTCATTTCCAACAAAAGCTCCAAAATGAAAAGGTTCCAAGCCTCGGCAGTAGCGTTCATCCTCAGGGCCCATCCAGTCTGTTACTAATAATAATAATAAAATAATTCCAGGAACCACAACTCTACCCTCAACCTACTCAGTTAAAAAACAAACAAACATCTGACTGGCTGTGGTGGCACTCACTGCTAACGGTATTTGGAAAGGTCTGAACTCAAGGTCTTGTTACATATTAAGTTCAAAGCCAGCCTGGGATACCAGAGGCCCTGTCTTTTAAAAAAATAAAATAAAAATAAAAAGCTTAAGAACAGCCGGCAGTGTCAGCAGGTATTTTCTCTACAGAGAACACTCACGCTGAATTCTGAACAATAATGTCTCCTCCTCGGACCCAGGCACCGTTGTCATTGTTTTTAAAAGCAATGAGCCTGTCAATGACAGCGGCAACTCGTGGCTTTTCAGGGTCTGCGTCCTGATGGGGCCGAAACCTGTGTGGTAAAAAAGCGCTTTGTTAAGAACTGAAATAAACAAAGAAAAAAAAAATAGAAATTGTCTATGTATATACATGCTATAGTCAAGAGAATTGGGCCAACATAAATACATACATACATACATAAGTCAAAATACAACTTAGTTATAGTTCAAATACTCATAACAATTACATTTATTTTACATGTATATTTCACAGAAAAAAAAATCCTTTTGTATATTCTTAGAAAGTCAGTGTATGGAGTAGGTCCACCTGAGGCACAGCCAGCAGAGACAAAAACCTACCATTACTGCCCTCTGAGAGGCCCCACCCAGCAGCTGACCAAAACAGATACAGAGACCCACAGCCAAACTTTAGACAGAACTCGGGAGGTATTGTGGAAGAGCTGGGGGAAGGGCTGAGGGACCTGGAGAGGACAGAAACTCCACAGAAAGACCAACAGAGTCAACTAACCCGGACCCTTAAGGGTTCCCAGAGTCTGAACCACCAACCAAAGAGTATACACAGGCTGGACCCAGCACCCCCCCCACACACACATATGCAACATGAGCACATCTTGGTCTTCATGCCGGTCACCCAATAACTGAAGTGGGGGTACACACTGCTGCCTGCCTGTACACCCCGTTCCCCTGACTGTGCTGCCTCACAGTGCCTCACCCTACCCTTTTCCAAACTTCTTTATGAAATTCCCCAACTTCAAATGAAGTTTCCCAATCTTCAAATTCCCACTCTTTCCCAGAGAGGACTCTGATAACCGGTGAGTCAGCTTCCTCCCTGAGGAACAGGACGAGTGTGTCCGCTGCACTCTACAAGCCTGGTGTTCAGCTCACAGCTTGATTTATTACTCATTTGTGTCCTGTCATTACTTTTTACTCATGTCTGGGTTGCATGAACACATGTGGGCATAGTCTATTACATTGGTTTACACAAAATGATATACACGCAGCTGCCAAGTATCTTGTCTTTCTCCTTCTATAATCAGCTCTTCACAGTGACGGCTTCCTAGCAGAGTCTGTATTTGAAAGCTGGTAAGAGAACTCGTGGAGTTCAGAGGGACAACTACCATGTCCGCAGTACGCACAGGTCTGTCTAGGAACGAACTTCTGAAGGGGTCAGTCCAGTTACAATGTCCACAGCCTCTTAAACTCACTTATTCCTCCATCCATGTACATGCATGTGCACAAACACGTACAAAGTACACAGCGCGCCTTTGCCCACATGCACACAAGTGTGGAGGAACAATCACGAGTGGGGGCAGGATGTTCCTGTCAGCTGGTGTCCTTACTCACGATTCACATTTGTTTTTCACACAGGGTCTCTCAGTAGACCCAGTGCTTCACGACTCAGCTAGGCTGTGTTCGGCAATCCTGGGGCTCCTCCTACCCCCCCTTCCACCTCGCCTGCCTTTTATGTGGGTGCAGGAGGTCGAATTGACATCTAATACATCTGAAGCAAGCGCCGAGCCAGCTCAGCTGGCAAGCATACATAAACTCTTTCAAGGCAGAAAAGGAAGCCAATTGGTTAGCAATTTTTCTGGCAACACCAAGTTGACAAAGCACACCCCACTTAAAACTACCAATTATAAAGAGACGTCTTTAAAAGCAGGTGTGAGGTTTGGTGGCTCCTGCCTGTAATCCCAACTCTTGGGATGCAGAGGCAGGTAGGTCCCAGTGAGTTCTAGACCAGACTGAATTCCATATTGAGTTTAGTCTCATATCATATATAACTAAAAAGAAAAAAGCAACGGCAACTTTCCAATAGCAGCTTTGGGTTTTTGTTTGTTTGTTTTTGTTTTGTTTTGGCTTAGTCACTCTGTTAATTGGATTTATGGTCAACTTGATATAAAGTAGAGTCACCTGGGGAAAAGTAACCTCAACTGAGAAATTTCCTAGAGCAGACTAGCCCATCGTCCTGTCTGTGGGGCATTTTCTTGATTGCAAAATGATATAGAAGAGCCCAGCCTACTGTGGGTGGCACTCTCCCTAGGCAGACAGGCAACAGCATCCCCACCGTCTGCCTCAGGCTCCTGCCACTGCCTCCCTCAATGTGGATGGAGTCTGAGAGTTGAAAAAGATCTTTCTCCTCCCCAAGCTGCTTTTCACAGCAACAGGAAGCAAACTAGGACAGCCAATATTTGTGGTTCATAATTTTATCCTCATCTAACTTGTCCTTACATTTCTGTCCTTTTTTGGTGTTTCATGTTGATCACCTTGGGGCCTTCTTAGGTGGTCCCCGATCACTGCTCTCAGAGGGTTCATGCTTAACTTGACCTCTGGAATCCTGACGTACAACTCACCAGCTTCTCCTGATGCCACATCTTAGCAGTGTAAGGCAAGAATTGTGCTCTGCACATTAGGTCAGATCCAGCCACCTCTCGTCTGGCTTCTGCTTTATTCCCTTAACAACTGGGCCAGTCATGATTCTTCCCAATATCTAGCAAAAGCCTTTACAATCTATCACCCTTTCAACTTCATAATCTGGTCAATAAACTTGAAATATGTTCCTGGTTTCTACTGGGTATGACTTCAGGTTGCCCCATTGTCCAGAACACTTTATATGCACCTGAGATGCTTTGTTTACTTTGGCTGGCAGAGAGAAAGAGAGAGAGACTGAAACACTGACCCACATTCCAAACACATTATGTGGTTACATGGAAGAGTGACACAGCCTGCCAGGAGGTTAACCTGAGGTTACCAACGAAAACCAGAGCCATTTCCTTGAAACAAATCCAGTGTTCTGCCACATTTGAGCACTTACTGTAATTCTATAGGCTTAGGTTTCAGGAGGTTGGCTTGCTTTTCAGGGAGTAAGTCTCTGTTCTCAAATCTGAAATCTTTAACCTCGCTCTCTGTTTCTCTCTGCAACCCCTTCTCACATGAGTCTCCACTGTGAAAGAGGAACAAGGCATCAACTTCCTGGGCACTTCAGAAAGATAAGGGCCTCTTCTGTGGGCCTTCAAAACTTCGCCTACATATGTTGCCATCCAAAAAGAACACCACGTGCTTGAATGTGAATGGTCTCGTCCTGGTGAAGCCTAGGAGTGTACACTGTGAAGGCTTCCTTACCTTGCACTGTTATCCAGGCAGAGGTACTCCCTTGGATCAGAGGCACTGGAGTTGGTCGTTTTGACACCTTTGTCAACAAATAAACCAGCCTGAAAGACACAACAAAGGGCTAAAAAGAATCTGGATCTTGAGGTACAACCACATGCATAAGGAGGCACAAAAACACTTTTCAGCTTCTCATTTTACCCAGAACTGAAAAGTGGGGGGTACGGGAAGGAGGAGGAAAAGTGCTATGACAAGAATAGTGTTCCTGGATATTTTCAGCTTATCCATCTGGACATCCAACAACCATTTAGTGTGTGCTTCACGTTTTACACATCAATTAGCCAAATACACACATGCACGTGCACACCACATACACACATGCACATACACACACTCCCTGGCAAAATGGGACTGAGACAAAGCTTCCTTGGGGCTGGGAGAGAACTCCAGACAAATCTCCTACAAGCTACAAAAATCCTCAAGACAGAGAGAATCTGACTGAGCAGAAGAATGGGCTGGGGTTGAACATGAAGCAGCTGAAGATCTCAAAGAAAAGGACTCACAGAAAGTGTCTATACGAAAAACTCTAGAGAGAAGAGATGGCATAGAATATTCGAGAACAAGTCCTAGATGGACTGACAAGACCAAGGACGGGAAAATAAGGGGAAGCCCACGTCAGGCCACACAAATTTAAACCTTCAGATTTAAATCTCTTACAACTAATGAAGTAGGTGCATGCTGTCCTGCTTATGACACCAAGAATTAAATAATAATAAGTTTTCATATCATGAATGTAATTTTTTAAAATGGTATGCTAGAGCTATAAGACAATGGGGATCTGAGAAAAGCATCAAAAGCAATACTATACACAAAAAGCAAATACTCCAACGGGCAGAAGAGATGACTTGGGAAACGCTGCCCATCATTCAGGAGGAGAACAAAGACTCGGGTTCCTCACAAGCAGAGAGGCCAGTAACTCATCAGTGTAACTGATGAGCTATCTGGGGCCAAGAAGAGAGGTTTAGATTCTTTTGATTACATCAAACACAGAATCAACTAATTGTTTAATTCACTGAAATAAAGATAGAGAAATTGGGCAAGCATAAAGTGAAGGATTTCCACTTTAAGTGTTTTTAAACACTGAAGTGTAACCCTGTGAGCAGTCGTCTAAACATGGTGGCTGACCTAGGCGAGGTATTCAGGAAGCCTAGCATGCAAGCTGCAAGGGCTGGTCCAAGTACACACACACACACACACACACACACACACACACACACACACACACACACACACACACACACACACACACACATGGTGATCCCAGCATGCCATGCGTCTTTTTATGACTCCAAAGGTTCATTGGTTATAAAATATTCTGCATAATTATTCCCAAATTTAACAAATTAAGACATAATTATAGCCTCCAATTTAGTAGTCTTAGAATTAATGACATAAATGAGTGTTACGGCACATGACACCAAGAATTAATTAGAAACAGTTTTCACATCACAAATATAATTTTGAAAAATTAAAGATTTTTTCCTCCTTTGGGATTCTACTTTCTAAATATTAGCATTAGTCAATTACCCATCTCACAGCACTAACAGCAGGTTTTTCTTGTCTCCACTCAAGCAATTCGAAGTTTCTCATAATACTTAGATTTCCAGGTTGTGTGTGTGTTTGTGTGTGTGCACACACACATGGGGGGAGTATGAATCTGTATGCACAAGGTCAAAGGTCAGAGAAGAGCATCAGCATCCAGTGTCTCTCTCTGAACCTGGAAGTAGGTTGTAGTCCAGCAAGCACCAGCCAGTCCCCCATCTCTGTTTGCACAAGCTCTACTGTTACAAGTGCACACCATGGCGGTGTACATAGTAATTTAATCAGCTGCTCCGATCCTAATTCGGGTGCTCATGCTTGCACAACAGGCACCTTGCCTACTGAACCCCCTAAAGGCTCCTCTGATGGTCATCCACGGAAATGTTCACTGGAGCCTCATTTGAGTCATATCACGGGCAAGGATCTAATGACACACAATAAAGAGGCTGAGAAACCGGGGAACAGGAAATGAACAGAGGACATTCATCATGATGGAAGGGAGGAGGAGGGACAAAATGGAGGTTCCAAATGGCTGTGTGTGACTTAAACTAAGTGCAATCTCCTTAAACAGTAGTTGGCCACTGAACTACTCGCTGGCAGTAGTCAACGGCCAAAGGACACTCAGCCAGGAGTGCGGAGAGAAGCAGGAAGTGAAGCAGGAAGAAAAGTCCTAAGGCCCAGATATGTGTCCTGTGACATGCATGGCCCTGGAAGGGGAGAGGGAGGGAAGGAGGGCAGGGAAGGCAGGCAGGCGGGTGGGCAGGCAAACAGCAAGGACCCGATAGAAGATGAGGACTGGCCAGATGAGATGATATCTGTAATAGATTTAATACGTTCACATACGCTGTGCCATGGGATGGTGTGACTATGCCAGCCCTTTCCAGATGCTGGCTGAAGATTATAAGAATCAGCCACCATAACCCTGAGCCAGGAGAAGATCTGCTCATCATAAACTGCGACCCTGTCACTGCGACTCTGTCACCGCAGCACAGAGAGGACAAAGGGATCACGGTAGCAAAATCCACCCTGTGATCGCACGCACTTCCACTCAGAAGCCTACCTTAAAATTCGAATGAACCCTGTTGTTATAAAATATTCCCAGTGGTGTGAGTTCTGGCTTCTCCAGAAGCTGCAGTCCACTGGATTCCCCAGTTGGTTCCTTGTGGAATAAATACCATATTCCAGCATCCTACAAATGAAAAGGCAAGGCCATTAAAAATATTATCTTTTAAGAAAAGTTTTTATGTGCAAAAATGGGTTTCATTATGACATTTTTATACATTTATACATACATACATACATACATACATACATACATACATACATACATACACACACCTCCCTCACACTCACTTCATCCAATACCTCTAGCCCTCCTCCAAGCTCCTCCTCTGCTGCAAACAGTTCCCCTCTGCTTGGATATTATATTTACAGACACACATATACATATGCACAATCCAGATTCCTTCGATGAAGAAAACTTGTGGAATTTGTCTTCCCCATTTCCCCTCTTTGTCCCACTTCCTTCCTCCCATAACAGACTCCCTCTTCCCAACCAGTTGGAGTTCCCTCCTGTACTTTATATACATATATTTGTATTATATCCAAATTCCAAATATGAGAGAAAATAAGCAACATTGACTTTCCACATATATAAAGCCCCAGTTTTTATGAAGCCACCATGTGAGACCCCCTCATAAGCTGCAACAAATGTTTTTTATTGTTTGAGGTTCAGAATTAAATGCAAAAAGTTGTCCACATTATATAGCATCCCTGAGCGATTATAACTGGTTGTTTTTCAAAACAAATAAGGTTTTTGAATGCAGGATGGGACAAAAGACAGAGTTGGCAAATACCCAAACCCGGTTTCCTCATCATTATAAAATCTGAAATGTTCTGCAGAGGAGAGCCCTGCCTGCCTTCTGTATGACTAGAACAGCACAGCCTTTAAGCAATGTGGTTTTTCATGTTTACCTCCAGACCTGATCAATAGATGAGTCATGTCTATTAAACAACTGTCTGCTGGCAGACAGAGCTCACTGGCCTCTTTCAAACAACTCCAATGCCCTTCCTGTTCTCGGGCAAGTTTGTGCCAAAGGGCAGGCGGGGGGATGCGGGGGACGCCACATGTATGAATCAGGGTGCTGTCTCTCAGTGTGCACCCTGTCTGGTCGACTGCAGGAATATTGGCCCTAACAGGAACAGAACAGTTTAGAAGTTTCTGATATAAAGTGAGGCATAAAAACAAAATTCTTAACTCAGTCTCATTTTTCATTTTGTAACTGAATTAATAATTAGCTCAGTGTGAAGGACAACACACTATGGAACAATAACAAGGCATTTTTTTTAACTTAACCATACCGTGTGAAATGATAAATTGGTATAAATTCAGCATGTCTTTGTTTAGTGCCCACTATATACTCATGTGTAGTAAGATTATTGTAATTTTCAATGTAATGGGGGAAAGGATCATTAAAATAAAACATATGTAGTACCCTGTTAGTTGTTACTGAAGTCCTTTAGGGACACAGAAGAGACGTGAAGTGTGGAAGGTAGGCATACCTACACACCCAAATGACTGTAATGTCAACATTTTTCCATGATCAAAGTTTGCGAGTGGGTCTTAATAAAATGAACTATTTTGGAAAAAAAAAACATTGGCCACCTCGACATTCTGGGTGCAATTCAGACAGCAAAAGGAGACATAAAAGGTCTGGAGAAAAGGCTTGAGATGGTACCCCTGCAAAAACAGGGGGCAGAGCCAGCACCCCTGCAAACAGGGGGCAGAGCCAGCCTTCCCGAGATGCCAAGGGCTAGGGGGATGAGGACTACAGGAGTTCAGCAGCTGTCGGCTGTAATGCTCATCAATTCTACACAGGTAACAGCAGCTTTATAAAAGGCAATACCGAGGTGCGACGAAACTGCTTTAAGCCGCTTTGTTTACACTAAGAGAACACCCTGCCAAATGTTGGCTTTACTGAAGCAGTATATCTAGAGAGAAAACTTCAAGAATGACCAGGCAGGAGACACATTCATTATTCTTGTTCAAGACAGGAGGACTTCTTACAGCTTTGCCCCAGGCTGTTGTGGACTATTTATGAATGATCTCCTCTGTGATCCTAGCTTCTGGCAAAGCCAAGAGGAAGCAGTGTTCTGACAGCCTAACTTTCCAACAAGAAGCAGTGAAAACAAACCCACACAAGATACCTGATGGAGAACAAATGAATGAAAATCGAAATCATCCTGTGTCCAGGGCCTGCCCAGCCAAACACTGAATCCTTCACGTATAAGGACAATCGGCGGTACAGGTTCAGCCGTTACACAGTGATGCCTGTGTGTGTTTTGCTCAAGGCAGGTTGCCTCTTACTTATTTCTCAGAAACGGCGTTCCACATTAACATACTGAACGACTGTGATGTGTACATATGTGTACAGTAACTATTTAAGTTACTGCATGTTCCTGTGTGTCTATATGTGTCTTAAACAAATCAGGGCTGAGGTTTTACCCTGCTTTATCAAGATGCCCCTAGATGCAACTAATTCCTGCAAAAAGGTGTGGTCCCTGGCTCAAAGAACACAGTACTCTACACACTGACTCATTCCCATAAAGACATGGGAAGGCTTTCCTTGATCATCACCACTACAGATGGAAGTGATGTGCTGCTTGCCCAGCAACGATGTCATACATCACACCCTACCACTCCATCCTGGGGACCGCTCACCCCTGTTCCTTCTTTTGCTGTCTGTCTCTAGATGCATAGCTCCTAACTGGCAAGGATTTAGAAGGGAAGAACCATCTCAGTTACTTCCTGCTCTCAATGAGACAAGCAGTACCAGAAAAGGGAATCATGCCTGGGTTTCCGAGCATCTATGACATCATACCTGTATAAACCAGAGCCATCACAAGAATCAAAAAAGTGTGATTTACCTGTGAGCCTGCAGCTGCATTATTGATCAGATGGTTGTTGGGGTGGGCAATCCAGAAAGTTGAAACGGCCCTGAAAGATATTGTTGAGGGTGACTTAAAACACGCTTTATAAAACCCCTGTCCATTAGAATCTCCCCAACGAGAGCTTTCCAAAAAGTTGAAGGCCTTGACACAACACAACACCCTGTCCGCTAATTACTCACATACAGTCTGTAGTAGGCACAGGAATGTAGTTTCCAAACACTCCATCACGCATGACGGTGCACATGGAGCTGTTCCTGTCCGTGGGGAGGAGAGTGCCCGGCTTGGTAAGAAGCCCCAAGTTATGGAACAAAATATTTCTCTGTTCAACCCCATCTTCCAAAAAGAAGCAATGGCCCAGTGTGTCGAATCCAATGGTGTCTCTGATCTGCAGAAATGTAGGTGATAACGTCATTGGACACAAGGCTGCTTGGGGTTTCTGTGATGAGTGATCATATGATAATTTCGGTGATTAAAAATGACTAGGCTTCTACAAAAAGAAAAACCAATATCTTCAGCAAGAGAAGGTTTTTTTAAAAAATGGCATGTGTTCAGTTATGTAAAATGGAAGAGTCAGGAGCATCAAGGAGAGCAAACATTTCAATAAAAACTGTTGCATGTCAGCACAATGTGAAGCTACTTACTAGCAAGCCACTGGTCCCATGCACAGTGATGCACCTTGAAAAGCTGTGGTGAATAGACAGGCCATCCACAGACGCTGGCTGTCTGTACCCTCCTTTAGAATCCACGTCTCCACACAGGTGAAAATGCACAGGATACCGTCCCAGATGCTGCTGGCCCATGTGTTTCAATTCCACATAAGAAAGATGGACTGAAGTAAAATTCTTCTCTATCTATAAGACAAAATGAATCATTTTTAGGAGAGGAAAGAACCAAGGAGTGTGCATACATATTATTTAAACAGACGGTATCTATGGAGAACACATATGACGTTTTGGGAGTTGGGGAGATAGATCAGTTGGTAAAATGTCTGCTATGCAAACATAAGGATCTGAGGCCAATCTCCAGCCCTATGTAAAGAGATAAGGGAGGGAGGTAAAGGTTTGTGGTCCCTGTGCTGAGGAGGCAGATGTAGGCAGGTTCATTGGCCAGCCGGTCTAGCCTAACTGCTGAGTCCTAGGTCTCAATGAGACCCAGTCTTGAGCATAGGACACATTGGTGGACAACTCCTGAGGGAAAACCCTCAAGATGACTTCTGGCCTCCATAAATATGCAACTCTCTCTCTCACTCTCTCTCTCTCTCTCTCTCTCTCTCTCTCTCTCACTCACTCACACAAACTTCATACAAGCACACCAATACAATAAGAACATGTCTCTTCCTTTGTGTTTTACTAGAGCCTCACTTAATATGGGGGCCAGAAATGTAACTCAGTAGTGCTGTTTGTTTGGCTTGTATGAAGCCCCCAGTTTGGTTCCCAGCATTATGAAAGGGGAAAAACAACAGGAAATACTTCTTTATATATGTGCTTGTTTCAAAGACCTATAGGACTAACTTCTAAACAAACTGGATTTCTCAGAGGGGAGAATGACAGGATAGGACAGGAAGTTATGGGGTAGGGTTAGGCTCATTTCCTTTCGGTTTCTTAGACAAAGCCTTGCTGTGCAACCTTGGCTGACCTGGTATTCAGTGTGTAGCTTGGGCTGGCCTCATCGTCATCCTTACAGGGACCCACCTACCTCAGCCTTGCAGGTCCTGGGAAGGCAGGTGTGTGCCACTCCACCTGGCTATGTTTTGCTGAAACAGTGTGTAAGACTCAACAATGTAAACAAGGCTACAGCATTATAAAGTCACTGAACTGAAACTCAGAATCCGAGGATGCACTTCATCCCATAACCACAAACCATTGTCCACAGTGAACAAGATCAAAATCCTAACTTTAGTAGAAGGTGACTATTGAACCACAGTGAAGCCAAGATGATTAATAAATCAGATCAGAGGCTGTCTATGTTTCAGTCATTCAGGGTCTTCTTTGATTTTTTTACATCCTCTCCCACAGTTAGGTAGTGACTTATTTCTAACTCCTTACCAGTATTTAGCTTGTGGAAATTCTCTTTTAAAATTCCCTTATGGGGGTTAAAAAAAAAAAATCCCCTGTAATACAAAGTTGGAGCACTCCCAGTACCTTCATACAACTAAAATAACGCAGGTATGCTGGTTCAGCATTTCTGAAACCAGCAACTCAAAAGCACAACTAATATTCAAAGGTCATCCAACAGAGATCTCAGACAGTGTGCAGACCAGACCCAATAACTGGACACAGAATACTGCCTACCACATGGTAACTACTGTTCTAAGGAGTAAAATTCTGCACACAATACGTTTTATAGAACCAGATTTGGATTGTGCATATTACTACTGTCTACCTTTTGGTAGGATCAAGTTAAGAAGCCAAGAAATCTGGAGAAACTGCTCATCAAGCTCGTCACGGTGCTGTGTGACTGGGTTCTTCCCCCAACATCGAGTGGATAATTCTTCACAGAATAATTCTTAAATGAATGAACAATGCCCAGGCTACCTAAAAGCACAATGTTCTTACTTATTTGTGTGTGTGAGAGACAGACAGGGTCTCACATAACGCAGCCTAATTTTGTAGTCAAAGTTAGCCTTGAACTCCTTGATTCTCCTGCCTCAGCCTCCCAAATTATTGGATTAGAGGTATATACCATCATACCTGGCTATCTTTTAGTTTTTTGTTTGGGTTTTTTTTTCTATTATTTTTAAAAAGTATGTCTTCTTCTTCTATCTCTACGTGTGGATAACAGACAGACACACAGACATACACACTATCTAATTCCAGCACTCAAAAGTTCCACAGCAACTTAAATACTCCCAACTAGGTTTCAAAGAAGCCATCGAGTCCTTTCACCCACCATGACATGTCCCCCAAAGGTGTCATAATCAAAGAACTGGCAGTGATTTTCAGCGTAACATGAGTCCTCCATTTCTCCTTGGATCACAATGTTCCGGGTGAGAAGTCCAACCTCTGCTCTCATGTCTACCCCATCCATGATCTCACCCACGTGCAGGTACTGGGGGGTCTCTGGTGATGCAGATAAAGGAAGTACAATGTGAGAACAAATAAAGAAAAATATGAAGCCATCCAAAAAGGCATTCTTCCTCATTCAGCAAGCTCATTACCTAACACCTCTGACACCTCCAGAAGCAGGGATCTTACAGTCTATTCCAACTGCCCACACAAAGCCTGAGCCTCCTACTGCTGCTCTCACCCCCAGGCAGGGTCAGAGAGCTTGCTCCACCCTCTGTAGCATCCTTCGGTGATTTGCACTAAAGACCTGGGACCAACCTAACACTTTCTCCCTACGTCTTGCTGTCATTCTGCAGCCAGTTCATGGACGTAGAAGAACCAAATGCCAGGGGTCTTACAAACATTCACTTTTGCAGCTCCTGCTATGGCTTGTCAAACTGGGTGTCTACTTCACACTAAGTGACCAACATCTGAACACCAACCAATGGAAATTCCAACTTACTATCTTTTGGTTGTGGTCTGTCTGTGTGTGTGTGTGTGTGTGTGTGTGTGTGTGTGTTTATTTTTCAAGACAGGGTCCTCTCTGTGGAGTCCTGGATGCACTGAAACTCACTCTGTGACCAGGCTGACCTTGAACTCACAGAGAGCTGTCTGCCTCTGCCTCTTCAGTGCCGGGATTAAAGGTGTGTGCCACCACTGCCAGGCTACTACTTACTATCTTTTAAATATCTACCTTTCCTGGAAGTTTACAAGACATTTAAAAGAAGTTTGTTTTCTCTCTCTCTGATGTTTTTCTCTTAAACTCAGGAAGGAAAGAGGGGCTTTCCACAGACAGCAATGATGGATGGTGTGTGATCATTGTAACTTGGGATTTTCCTTTTCTCTCTGGCATGTGCCTGGTATTATCGAAAGAAAGAAAGACAAGAAAACTGAGCAATACACAGAGAAAAAGTGAATGCCACCTCTCAGCTAAGCATTTCCACTCAGCATTCTACTAAAGCTCAAAAATGTCAGGCTCCAAGCTTCTTTACTTGAACAAACGAGTACTTTTTGAAGAGTGTAGCTTTTGATTTTGGCGACACAGCATTAAGTGTGAACCGGCAAGAAAGCAAAGTGAACGAAACCGACAATGTGTGCCAAAACCCACAAGCAAAACACGTCTCACGCAGCTTTGGGCAGGACCAGTGGCGCAGGATAGGGGCAGAAAGAAGTGCCTGGCACATGGTAGCCACTCTTGGCCCTCACAACTCCTTAGAGAATCTTTGTGAACGGCTGCTCTCTTCCAAACACTGTATAATTCACCATTACAGCAGCACATAAAGTCTAATGAAACTATTTGGCTCGATTTTAAATATGTCCAAATTAAATATGACTAAGCCATGCAAATGGGAACTCAAAAAATACTTTACTTATGAAAGACTAATATTAAAAAATTAGTTGTTGGACCAGTTTACTATTATCTGACAGTAAAAAAAATTAGTAAAAACTTAGAATGGATTTTAGGAAACCAGTTTGCCTCGTTCTCGTCTTTACCTGTTTGGCACAACACTACCTGTAAGGGTAGCGTTCTCTGTGCCATCTCTGGAATCTAGCTATTGGCACCCTCACCACTAAGACTGTCAGCAGTGAGGGGAGAAAAGACGACAGGAATCCAGGAATTGGATGCCAAGAAAAGAGTGTGTTTCCCAAGCACAGTAAGGAGTCCTATACCTTTAACTTTGACCTGAAAACGGCTGCATTCAGGGCAGGGGAGAAGCGTCAGCTCCTCTGCTTGGTACATGGAATAGTCAGTGCTTGCAACCACAATTCGGTCTCCAGCTTTCCAACTGCTTACATCGTCCAACAGGTGAAGCTTCACTCCATCCGCAATGTCCACCCGGAAACCTGAAAGGGAAATTCCTAAACAAACAAACAAGTAGGTATTAACACAAGTGTTTTCTTAAATAAATTATAAATACACACTTGCAAATTAAAAGCTAAAATATATACAACTCAGCAATCTTTTTCCTAATGCTAACCATGTGCTAGTGATTTATTCCAATGTTTAAGAAAGAAAGAAAGAAAGAAAGAAAGAAAGAAAGAAAGAATGAATGAATGAATGAATGAAAGAAAATTCTGGCCCCTAAAGAAAGAGAGCCCATGTACTACTAGGCATGATACAATTGTTTCATCAGTAAACTATTAAAATTCTGAAGATTCTCATTTGCTTATTTCATCTCAGTCAAAAAAAAAAAAAAAAAACAAAAAAACAAAAAAAACAAAAAACTGTAATACTGTGCCTTCACTACACATTCCTATGTCCCAGGAACAGGTCACACTTGAACAGAAGTGGCCTGACCCAGAACAGTTTTGAAATAAATGTCCAGTGGCTTTACTTGGTCTGACATCAGAAGAGACAGGACTTTAGTGCACAGATCACTTTTGTGCTAGGAATGAAGAAACAGTGCAAAGGACGCCTCATTTCTGCACCTCTGTGCATGCTTTATTCATTTCCATTTTGAATTTATAAACAACGGAAATCTATTTTTCATAGTTCTGGAGACTGGAAGCAAAGTCACTATGTACCCCAAGCTGGCTGTCTCGAACATGCCGCCTTCCCTCTTCTCTCTCGGTTCTGCACAGTGGAAGGGCAAACATCTTCTGCATTCTCTACCTGGGATGTGTTTCCACTCTTGTTCACCAAACAAATGACTACATTAAATGTTTATAAAATGTTGGGAGACTGCAAGGAGAAGCCAGCCTAACACACAATAAGACCTGGATGTGGTCACTAGGACCTCAATCTGAAGTCACAAGAAGTCTTTAAAGACCTCCACAACATCCTTGCAGGAAGTAAATAACCTCTGCTCTGGGCCCAAGCAAAGGCTGGTAGGATTTATATCTTTCACACCCTTGCAAGGATTAACAGTAAAGGCATCATCATCCTATTAAATACTAGTAACAATGTTTAATATAACACTATTTAAAATAATGGTAGTTAATACCCCTTGTGCATTCACTACTATTTCTCTTCTTCATAGTGCAGGTCACTGGTGTGTGTTAAGTGGATAATTAACTACTTTGATACACTGTGACCTATTGAGTAGATTATTGTGACCTGTCTACCTTAGCTCCTTTGGAGGGTGTTGTATTACCAATTATGGGAAGTTCTGACTACTGATAGATGGTATAGTAGTTTGAGTGAGTTTGGCCCCTATATGCACATATATCTGAATACTTGGTTCCTATCCTAGTTGGTGGAACTGTTTGGGAAGGATTAGGTGTGGAGATATGCCACAGCCTTTGAGGTTTCAGAAGCCTATGCTATTCCCAGTTAGCTCTCTCTGCCTTGGGGTTGAATCAAGATGTGAGCTCTCAGCTACTACTCCAGCCTACTTGCCTGCCCACCATGCTGGTCACGGTCATGGCCTCTAACCCTCTGAAACAGTGAGTCCCAGAGTAAATGCTTCACTTTTACAAGTTGCCTTGGCCATAGTGTTTTATCATAACAATAAAAAAATGATGATGGTCTCTCGGAATATTGCCTGTGAAAGTCAGAGCCAGTCCATAATCAGGAAGAAAAGAACTGAATTGTTAATCCAGCTTCTCTCTAGCTCACACATTTATCTGTTTCTTGCATTCAAATCAATGTTGAAACACATACTGTTCCTATAATATGAGTGGCTAAAAAAAGTCAGGAACGAAAAGCTGATGTCAGGGAAATGTGACAAGAACAGGAGGCAGCTGCTCTACCAAAGTGACAGGCATGGGAAACCTTCCTCATCGAAGATCCGTGTTGAAGAAATACTTCTCCAGCACCACCCTGATTCCCAAAATGCTGCTGACTCAACTGAACTGAAGATTATGTCTACTTGAGTTGGGAGACTAAAGACACATTTGGGCAAGGAATAGGAATAATATGGGTGACTCACAGTCTTAATCAATTGCTGGATAAAACCTAACCTGGCTAAGTCATGGAGTCTCATGGAGTCTGTTCCTAGAGACTAGTCTGCTCTGCATGCATATTTTCTGCATAGAATGATGTGTACACATATGTGCAAACACAAACACACATAGAAGTACCTAGTAAAGTTTGCATATAGTCTCAGTATGTTTCTTGGAGTCATATTTGCTACCGTAAGTAACTCCAGCAATTATAATAGATTTTTATTTATAAACATAATTTATTGTTTATGGTGAAACTGTAAATCACCTTCCAAAAAAATAAAAACAGGCAATTTAAGAACAAAGGTCACCAGAAATCCTAGGAAAACAAATCATTACCCCAAATTTGAGTTTTTATAAAAAATAAAATACTCCATAAAAGGGCGCAATGAGGAAATATTCAATTTTTTTCACATTAAATTTCAATACTTTTTTTTCCCAAGATACAATTCTAAATAAATAAATTTTGATTTGAAAGGGCATTAGAATTTATTTCTCTTTCAAAAACAAGTCAGAAAGGACTTGGGACACTTTAGTGTTTATAATAATTTTTCAGTTTTTTTTTTCTAGGTTTAGGAGAAATTCCTGCTTACTACGATAATCTCCCGGCACCCCTCCTCAAGTAAGAAAGAAAGGAAGTAAGTTCAGTCTCCTGCTTCCGACGGAGTTTCCACCCGTTCAGGAAAGCAGGAAGCCCATGGCAGAAGGCAGGAGTTCCCCTGTTCCAGAAGCATGAGCCACTGTGAAGTGGAAATGAAGGTCCTCACACAGGAAAAGCTGATTCAAACCTTAGCTGTAGTCGCCTCCAGCCTGGAACTGTCCTGGAGAAATATCATCCAACACACACTGGACCAAGCTCCAGCTAGGACTCATGCTTACCACATGTGCCTGACAGAGCTATGGGAGCCGGAAGCAGGGCGTGGCCAGCTTCTCCATCCGCCATGGACATCACTTCCTCTCCCTTGCCTCCCACATTGCTTAGAAACCATACATAGAAACTCCCTGTCACATCTCAGAGATTCCTTTTATTTGGGCTTTAATATTTTATTTTATGTGTTTGGGTGTTGTGCCGGCAGATATGACTGTATGCTGCATGCATGTAGTGCCCCCACGGGCCAGAAGAGAGCATCAGATCCTCTGGAACTGGAGTTACAGACAGTTGTACCTTGCCATGTAGGTGCCGGGAACTAAACTGAGGTCCTTGGGAAGAGCACCAGTGCTTTCATCACTGAGCCATCTCTCCAGCCCCTCAGTGATTTGTTCTAAAGCAGAACAGTGGTTTTAATCACAAGCACATGGTAGATCTTATTATGACCCGAGTCACGTTTGTGGCAGCTAATATCTGCCTATCTTCAATGTCTATGTGCACTATGCTGAAAACCTCACATCGGATACATGCGACATCTAGTGCTTCTCTTCTTATCATCACTCTTCAAATGAGAAGCCTGAGGTTCAAGAAGTGAATCCCGAGCCTATGATCAGACAAGAAATAAAGGAACCAGGATGGGATCCCAGGCATTCTGTCAACAACGATCAAGATTAACAAACAATTGGTTTGCTACACCGATGAGCAATCCTAGGTAACTGCAGATACAGTAAAGCTCTTAATTTTGCTAAAGAGCTATCAGCAAGCCTAGGCTACAGAGCGAGAGTCTATTTCAAGAAAAACAGAAATTTGGCAAGGGTTACATTACAATAAAAACTTATAATGAAGAAAATTTAAAGACTCAGAGGTTAGAAAGACAGCTTAGCAGGAAAAAGCCACTCGCCATGAAAGCTGTAACCTGAGTCTGATCCCTGGATCCCACATGGTAGAACTAACTCTTATACACATACAGGCACACAATGCTACATGAATGAATGAATGAATGAATGAATGAATGAATGAATGATAGAAAGGAAGTTAGAAAGAAAGAAAAAGAAAAGAAGAGAGAGAGGGGGAAAGGGAGAGAGAGAGGTTAGAGAATTAAGATATCTGTTTTAGGAGCTTGAGAGATGGCTCATCAGTTAAAAGCTCTTGCTGATTTGCTGAAAACCTGGGTTCAGTTCTCCGCACCCACAGAGCAGCTCACAACCTCTGTAACTCCAATCCCAGGGATCCGATGCCCTCTCGGGCCTCCTCAAGCACGAGGCACACGTGTAACACATACACTCACAACAGAAACAGATCTCTTTGTTTTTAAATATAACTGAATTAGAAAGTCGGGTCCAAAAATACTACTGTGAGCTGAAAAGAAAAAAAAATCTCTGAATAATAAGGTTAAAATTAAATTTTATTTTATACTGCTTCTGTATTTCCCGTTTGTCCATAGGAAATGTCTAGGTAGATTATTGGGACATGGCAACAGGACGATAAGGGACACAGCTAAGTAACAAGGTGGGGATTTTTTTCCTTCTGCATGTAGCCAAAGGCAGCGTTTGCCGGCACACCTACCATAAGAGTCTAAGCATGTTAGTGCTTACTCACGGCACTCACGGCACACACCACGCAGATCAGCTCTACTGCTCAAGGGCAAAAGGAAAACCGTTTCTATTCCTTGTGTTAATTACTTTTCTGTTGCTGAATAAAATACCCTAAGGAAGGGGTGGGAGCTCCCCTCATAGGTTGAGAATCACTGTGGCCAACACAGGCAGTAGGAGCTTGAGCAGTTGGCCACACTGTGCCCACAGGCAGAAAGAAGAGAGGGATGAATCTGGGCTCAGTTTACCTTTTCCCTTTTCGTCTGAACAGGAAAGGTGTCACCCACAGTGGGTAGTTCTCCCCACCTCAGTAAACCCTGCAAGATAATCCCTCACCCTCCCAAATGCCCAGAAGACGGGTGACTGTAGAAGTCACCAAGATGACAACTAAGATCGCCCACCATTCTACTTAATTAGACACTATGACTCAGTGTCGAGAACACAGTCCAAGTATCACTGCTTAAACCAAAATGGATCAGTGGCTTGGTGAGATTTCCTGAGTCTACAAGACCTAAGTTTAGTAGGGAAATCAGTTTCAATTTCAACTGGCTAACAAATCCACTGAGACAGACAGACTGCTGTTTGGACAGAGAGATACCCTCCAGCCATTGTCACAGAGTTTAAACGACCCTTGCCCACCTTCAATCCATTCACTGTAAGCTGTCACAGAGAACTTCTGACCATCCAGGGTGTAGAATTCTCCTTGTGCCAGGGCCTTCCCACCAGTGCTGTGGTTTTCGTAGTTTCTCACAGATTCATTGCAGGAAGAACTTCCACCATCGATGACACCAACTAAAGCCCAAGCTTGCCTATAACAAAAAGACAGCAAGCACAGCTGGTTATCTGTCGTAAAAATGACCCAAACCCCAGACATGGATATTGTGGGAGGCTCATGTTGGACATCCGTGTTTCATCTTTCACTTCTCCCATGAGGCTGCACTTCCAGGCTTTTGCTAAAGTAGCTGACGGCACAGAAGCAAATGCACCTGATTTTTGGGAACTTGTTTTCCAGCTCTCTCACAGTGAAACAGTGAAGACTATGGCTTCCATTAACCACGGACTTCCTGGACACACACAGGAGCATGTGTCATTCTAGCTATAAATCCTTGTGCCCCCTTACATTCCCGACCCTTGCCTCTGCAGCCATGCTGCTGGGACTGCTATCACACCCAGCCTCTCCATTTGTTTGGTTGCTTCCATCATATTGCTAGGGATAGAATTCATGGACTGAAAACTAGAAACGCTCATCCTGTACCTGAATGTGCAGGTAGATAACGCCACACTGAGCTGAGTGTTCGCTCAAACCCTAGCATCAGAAGGACTAGAGGGAAGAACTGTTAGCCCAGACCTCTTCCCCACTACCCCACTACCACAGCTTGAGAAGTAGAGGATCAAAACATCTGCATGGGTAGTACATTGCCCAGTGATGCTAAATGAGTCTACTAGTCATACTATGAGAACCCTGAAGATTTAGAGAGAGGACTCAGTCAGTGGAGATTTGGAAAACCATAAAGACCTGAGTACAGATTCCCAGCACCTCATAAAAGGCATAGTCCAGTGGCACACATCTGTGGTCCTGGTGTCCAGGGGCAGACAACAAGCAGATCACTATAGCTTTCTGGCTAGCTAGCCAAGGCAAAGCTATGAGCTCCAGGTTCAGTGGAAGATCCTGCCCCCAAAAAATGAGGTGGAGAACAATTGAGGGAGATACTAAAGGTTGTCCAAGGACCTACACATACACACACACACATGCACATGCATACACACATGCACACACATATACATACACACACATATATACACACACACATGCACATATATACATACATACATACACACACACACACACACACACACCTCTAATTTAGAGATAACAGTTTACAGTAGTAATTATCAATGTAGTGACTGAAGTCCTCCCCTTTGAAAACCGGATCAAGACACCCTCGACATTAGCATTTTTTAATGTCTGAGTATTTGGCAAGGTTGAAAAATCACTGAGTTACAAGTTTCTAATCATCCTTAAAGCCACAGAATTATGATCCAACAAATTTTCCATTTTACAATTAACCTGAAGAAAGCAATGTATTTAAAAATATCATCTGACTTCCACAATAACAAATACCCAACAGACCCGCCCAAGCTTAGTCAAAGAAAAGCTATAGCAACAAAAGCCAGGAAATTTGCCTTAAGCCTCCTGGTTCAAAACATGAAAAGAAAAATGTGAACTTCCTACTCTGAGGGGCGGAAAAATACTAAACATGATCTCTGCCAGACAGATGGCCAGATACTCCGAGATAAAAGTTCACTTAAGCAAGCCGACATCCAAGTCTCGCAGCTGCCCCTGTGAGGATTAGAGACTGAGAACCAGTCAGCTGTTTATATCCGTTGACGCAGCAGAAAGGATCAAGCAGAAAGTGTCCCAACTATTATCTCCCAGCAGGGAGGAGAGGAAGACTGTCAGAGGCCCCCTTTACTGACCAGAGCTGCCTCAGCAACTATGAAACAACAACATTCTGTTCTATTAACATTATATCAAGAACACTCCTACTTCCGGCCTCCACTTGCAAGAAATTTCAATGCACTCAAACAGTCCTCAAAGGGGTAATTGTTTATGAGCACTGGAGATAATGTCAGAGGCCCTGAACACCCTTCTAACCTCTCCATTAAATGGGTGATGATATTTTGAAGGGAATTTAGAAAGAAACAAAGGAGATGCTCACAATGTCCTCCCAGTCTATGGTGTTACTACTGAATAGAACCTTTAAGGGGTGGTTTGGAAAGATAGGTTGGGGCAGCCAGTTAAGAAGTTAATAGCACTGGCTGCTCTTCCAGAAGACCAGTTTTCAGTACCCTGTACCTAAGTGAGGTGACTCTGAACGTAGCTCCATGGGATCTAACACCCTCTTCTGGCTTCTGTGGGTACATTCACTCCTGGAATCCTGTGTCTACCTTTGCAGCTGACACAGCACAGTCCTTGAGTTCCTGCAGGCCTCTTGTCTCTGGGACACCTGTCTCTCATTTCCCCAGTCAGTTTTGGCTGTTGCTTTCTCTTCTTGTACTTTGACATAAAAATAAATAGCAATCCAAGAGCATAATAGACCTCTTTCCCTCACTAACATCAGCTTCGAGAATGTCTATAGTCAATATTGTGCCCCAAAGGACAATCTAAGTGTGTCAGTTCAGGATGCAGTCAAGTCCGGTTCTGTCACTGCAGACGTTTCCCAATGACCCTAAGAACATTCAGCAGAATTATAATGTTGGGTTTCTGTTTCCTTCTTCCTTTCTTCAGTTCCGTTCTGTTTGTTTTCATTAAATGGTGAGCCAGTAACTCCCCCCAGCCTGCAGACAGCATTAGGAAATCAAGGTTGATTAGCAGAGAAACTAGAGGCAGAAGTGACTTCTGTTAAGAACAATTAGCTTAGCTCTCCAACTTTTGGCTGCCTCTCCTATGCCAGAATCCAACAGAGCTGAGCCAATAAAGCAAGTGGAATCGAGCGAGCATGTAAAGGATTCCAAGGGAATTAGCATGCAAGAGATTCCAACAAAGAAAAAGAAACCCATGCAAGCCTGCCCCACAGGGGTTTATGACAGGCTTTTCATGGAACATTGCCGTAACCTTACAGCTCCTCAGCCGGCTCCATTAGCCTAGCCTTCAGTGCGTTCTATTTCATTATTCTCAGAAGATCATGGTGAGAGGAAGGCTCTTCAGAGGCAAATCATCTTCATCTGCCCATTCTTTTGCAGAACCACATCTCTGTGCTTTCCACAGGCCTTAGAGACCATTCACAAGGGGCTTCATCAACCGAAGCCAAGACAGTCGGTGTACATCTAGTTAAACCCAAAGAAACAATCCGAGGCAGCAACCTGAGAGACCTTTAGTGGGGTGGCCCTGCAACCAGCTAACTTAGCATCGGCTGCCCGTGGTTCTTTGCTCGCCTTCTCTGCTTTTACAGGATATAGGGTCTGACACAGAGCAGGGAGAAGAACAAAGTCTACCTACCTGTAGCCCAGACCTTGGATCAGCTTACTTCCCAACCGGTCCTGGATCATCTGGATCGTTCCCTGTAACAGGCTCTTGACTGCTGAGTCTCCAACAGCAATAGCGACAATCCGGCCGGGGTCCTGAGCTCTCAAAAATTCCTGAAGTCTCCTGCTCTCGTTGTGGTACTCGTGGGTATCAAACTTCTCATATTCTAAAACTCTGGCGGTGTCCTGGTCAATGACCCTCACATTAAGGCCCCGGGAAAAGTCCTTTTCGAAGGCATACGAGCCAAAGGGCAAGCCTGAGGAATGCAGAGTCCTCACCAGCATCGTCCATGATGTCCTCCGAGCCCCATGTAACTCCAGTGTCCCGCCAGCCTCCACGCCAATAAACTTCTTGCCAAATGTTGGCATACTTTCAGATTCATCTGACTTGCCATACAAGGTAATTGTTGCTTTGGATCTATAGCGGCATTTTTCTGCTCCAATATGAAGCGCCCCACCATCCTGGATCAGGATGTATCGAGTCCTCAAAGTTATATTCCTGGATCCGTCTTTATCATCCCCAAACACAAGCAGTCCTGCAAAGAACGACACTACTTAAACCTTTGGAACTATGTTCTAGCTAGCAGACGTGGGTCCCTGGGGATGGTCCACAAGGGTGACAGGCCCCCTGGTTCCAATCCCTGCTGCTTCCTGGCTGCCACCATGATATACCCAGCTGCCAGCTCCTCAGAGAAAGACACACCAGTGAACATGCTTCCCCAGCCATTTCGGACTGTTCCCTTTGGAACTCCAGTCAAAACAAACTGTTCCTTTAAGCCACTCTGTCTTATGTCCTTCTTAAGCATACTACAGATATTCTAATAGGGACCAGCAATGTCCCCCACACTGCAGAACATCCATGTGGCTCCCACAGACAGGGACTGTTACCTACCTCCATTCTGAATGACTATAGAATTCACTGTAGCATCTGAGGTCAGGCGAAACATATCCCCCTCCTTGATAACAATGTGTTTCGAAGAATCTTGTCCTGGATCCCAGTTCCTGAGACGAGGGTTTTGATCTGGACAATTTTCTACAAAACAGCACAACCCAGATATAAGCCAACAAAGTGCTACAAAACTAGGAGACCGGCCAAGCCCAAGAGTCACTGTCATTGAACACAGATCTGCATGGAAGGTGCAGAAACAGGGACGACTTCCTGCCCCTGGAATGGTACCCCTTCCCAAAAACGAGAGGAATCAATTTTTACTTCAATGTATTCTTAAAATAAATATATTTAACATCTTTAATATTTATGTTAACTGTTGTATTAAAAATTAAATTTTAAAATATTTTAAAATAAATATTAGCAAAAAATTAAATCATCAGCATCTGGATTATGTCAAACTTCACAAGATAAAAATGAAGTTCCCCTGACTACCCACTTTGAAAATAAACCACAGTAATTATCAATTTCTCTTGGAATCACACTATAAAGAAGGTTTTAAAAAGAAAGTAATAAGCTGGCAATGTAGCTCAGTGGTTTAGTACTAGCTTATCATGCATGATGTCCTGGATTTGCCTCCCTTCCCCACCCTCTGTGTCTCTGCCTCTCTGCATCCTTCTCTCTGCATCCCTCTCTCTCCCTCCCTCCTTCCCTTCCCCACCCCCCACCCCCGGCTTTGACTAATGGAAAGAGAAACTGTAGAAGCTTCTAACATGTATGTTATATATTCACAAGTTCCTTCCTAAACACAACGAATCAGAAAGCAGGCAGTAACGGCACCTCTTTCACCACATGCACACTTTCCCAACACAACTGCAGAACGCAAGTGGCCAAAGCCATGACTTCTCACTTTCAGAGATGGGGAAATTAAGAGGAAAAAAGCCACCACAATCATTGCTTAGCAAGTTGAGTGACATGGAAGTGCCACATGAAGAAATGAGGTCCGTTACTTACAATCTTCCTTTAACAGAACTGTAACTTGCCCCTTAAATAGGAGATAATAGAATGACAAGTGCTGTGTAGGAAATATGTATCAGGGAAAGAAGAGTGTCCCAGCTTCACTTTTGATCGACTAAGAACTGAAATTTGTCGAAGGTCATTTGTCCACTCCGTAAAAGATACTATGAATTTTTGTAAAGTATAAACAGAATGGGGGTGGGGAGGGGAGACAGACAGGACATATTCCTTCAAGTCTATAAATCAGCCTGGGGGAAAAAAGCCAACATGTATGAAATAAATTATGTGATCCTTAATCTAGGTGCAAGTATCCTCAGACAACTAAGAGAAGCTGGAGTTACTGAGGCAGCTTCATAGACTCAGAGCCCAAAGGATGGACAGTATTTAAATCAGAGGAGCATGAAGGGGAGAAAAGAATTCAAGAAATGCTGGGGCTGGAGACAGAACAATGAACAATGCTTAAGAGCATCAAGAACTCTTACAAAGGACCCCAGTGTGGTGCCCATGACCACATCCAGCTCCCAAGTACCTGCAGCAACAGTCCCAAGGGATCTAATATCCTCTTCCGGCCTCTGTGATCAACCCACACAGGTGGCAGGCACTCACACAGATACACGAACACACATACACATTTATTAAAAACAACAATACCTACTTTACTTGAAGAATAAAAGAAATATATGTCCCCCACCCCATCTGTACCCCACCTGGTCCAACTGTTACTCAAGTCACCTTATATTAGGCACCTGTATTTAAGTTAAGGAATGGGTGGCATATGCTTAGGACAAGGAGCAGATGCACTGTGCTTAGTGTGAAAGCAGAACACTGGAAAAGAAGAAGAGCATCTAAATCTGCCTTTTGAACCTGCACACCCAACGTTGTTTCTAGGTGTCTAAGGAGCCTATGTTATCACTGTGAACCGGGAGCAACTAGAGTTAAATTAGCCCCACTAAGGCCTTGGCAACTGTTTGATGGCATTGTTTCTCACACACCAGATTCAGAATTAATATTTAACTCTTCACATTATTCAGTAATCATTACCATTATATGAAAGGCAGTATCCTTGGGGCTGGCAGTGTGTGTCTCACTGACAGAACTTGCTTAGTGTAAAGCCCAGGACTCAACTCCTAATACTACCAGAAATAAAGCTCCAACCCTTTCATAAAACTGCTGGAATTCACAAGCAAATGTGTGTCCCATGTCCCAAGCTACTGAGAAGGAATTCCAGTCTGTGGAGACCCGAAGCCCACTATAATAGCTATGTGTATTCTCTTAATTGTTTGAAATCAATTCCCAGAGAGCACACTTCATTAGAACCATCACCCCTGTATCATGGTTCCTTCCAGTAAAATATACTTAAGTGAGAAAATGTATGATGTGCAAAAACCATTAAAAATCAACTCAGTCAGCCCCGTCTTCCAGGCTAGCCCAACTGTGGAGTTAGCACATTTATAACAGCAGAACCTACAGTGAGGCTGACCATAAAACACCTCAGCACACCAGAAGCTTCCAGCAATGATTTGCACTTGTATGGTCAACATGTGAAACTGAAGAACACCAACTCAAGGAACCATATCTGCAACCCGGTGTCTCAGATGGACTAAGAAAATACCAAAGAAAACCACAGACTTCAGTTATGATTTCCCACTAGTCTGGCTTCCCTCTCCTGAAGATTATTTGGAAAATGTGAATCAGAACTTGGTTATTATGTTTGGAACTGGGAATAGAAATTCAGCTCTCCGTGTAAGAAAAATCAAATCAATTCATGGTGTGGCCAACTGGCTCAGTCAACAAAGATGTGGAGAGGCTCATCTCTCTTCCTCCCTGTGTATTCTCTCAGTAATGCTGGTCACTACTTCCTCTGGGACCTGAAAATTTACAAAATCCTTAAAGTACCCTGAAAAACAAAATAAGGGGCCTCGACTGCTACACTATTATATGTGTTGAAGACTTTGTTCAAAAAAAAAAAAAAAAAAAAGACAGAAGACAGTGGACCAGACTGTCCTCTACGTCACAGTCACAGATACTCTTGAGTTTTAGAATGCTCCACGGGCAGGTCTGTGAAGCTACTGTTGGCTGAAAACATATTGAAGCTGCAGTCAACAAGATTCTCCAACAAACACACACACACACACACACACACACACACACACACACATCACATCACATCACACACACATCACACACACACACACACAGAGAGAGAGAGAGAGAGAGAGACTCTCCATCCCTCCCTCCGTGTATGTATCTATATATATGTCTGTGTGTCTCTGTGTTTATGTGTCTCTGTGTCTATGTGTGTCTGTGTGTCTTTCTGTCTCTGTTTCTGTGTGTGTGTGTGCATTTGAGAAGGAACCCACGAATGTGGAGACAAGAGCAACACAGAGGGTCAGTCTGGCTCCATGCTGACTTAGGAATCTCTTGGTCACACCTTCCCAGCACTGCGGGATAAGCACATGCCACAACACCCAGTTCTGCTTTTGGTTTCCGTTTACAGATCTCTTTTTAATTTTCACTCAGATCTGTTTGTGAATGCACAGCAGGTGTGCAGGTGTCCAAGGGAAGCAGAAGAGGGTGCTGGAGCCCCTGGAATTCCAGGTGGCTGTGACAAACCCAACACAGGCTATGGGAACTAAACTCTGATCCTCACCAACTGAATTATCTCTTCGGGATTGACCATTAGGTTTCTGGCCTGGCTTCTTGATAAGCAAATGTCACTAAAGGGATTAAAGCTCCCTACCTGATCTCCAGTTATGAACAGAATGGAAAGACTGCAGCCCTGGAAGCAAGCTTCTAAGGATACACTCCAGAACTCAACTTCTGTGCACTGTTTATCACACCCGTTTCAAAGCACTCGAAAAGTTTATCACTATACGGATAACCAAGTAAACTTTTTGTGATCCAAAACTCACCGTTCCCACAAAGCACAATCCTGCACTCCCACGGGGGGTTGTAAAGAGCATGTAAAGAGATGCTCCAAGAACAACTTGAGCCCTGAGAAACCGTGGTGGGTGAAAACAGGAAAGACAAGCCTTCCCATTTATAACTTCCCAGATTCCTCAAACTGCTCTCATTTGTAAGAAGTCACACCTCGTCCTACCTGTGCGTTAGGCAGCTACCGCCTGCCTCAGCAAGAAAAGGCCTTTTTCTTTAAAGTGTGTTCCGTCCTCCCCTTGGCGCTCCTGTTGGACTATGCTCTATCTGCGCACACACATACACCATTCACATGCAGCACATACCATCTGGAGCATATTTTGAGGATATTCCCAAAATGACTGCAAGCGCCACAAAAAACGAGAGGCTGGTTATAGCGAAGCAGATGAAGGTGTTCTTGTGTCTCTTCTGCTTCCGGTTCTCCCTCGGAGTTCGCTGCTCTTCCGGGGAGAAAGCAAAAGTTGCCGGGGCTTCTTGGCTCCTGGAGGTCAGTTTGGCTGAAGCGTGGTTCTTTGGAGGAGGAGCGGGACGTAAGGGAACCACCTTCCCCGGAACATAACCAGGTGAGCGGTGGCCGTTTCCGTTTTGAGGTTGCAGGAAAGCAGGGGAGTGGCCCCTGGAGCCAGCGGCATACATGATACCCTGTCACTGTGGAAAGGAAAAGAACCTTTTGAACCTGTACGCTGTCATAGCATTAAAACTTTGTTTGTGAGCCAGGGTCCTACAGACCAAGCTCATATAGAACTTACTATATGACCCAGGCTAGCCTCAAACTCAGGACAATGCTCCTGCCTCAGCCTCCCAAATACTGGGAGTAGAGGCATGATCCCAGCTTACAGAAAAACATTTGAGCTGGGGATCAAACCCAGTACCTTGTACATTCGAGGCAGGCACTTGACCACTAAGCCACATCCCAAGCTGTCACAAATGTGGTGTGCTAAGACAAGCATAAGTCGTCGTCTTATTTTTTAATCCAGTGACATTAAATATATTCATAAAGTTGCGTGACCGTCAGCACCATCCTTTCTCTGGTATTCTTTAATGCCCTGAGCAGTAGCTCCACACCCTGAGCACACTTCTCCATTCTCACCTCAGTCTGATACTGACTGAAAATACCAAGTCAGTTACATCCCCGATTCAATTAACTGGGTCCAGCCATCTTCTGTTTAGGTTGTCTTCTAAGGACACTGCCTCTCTGTTCCAGTGCAGAGCACAGAATTGCATCCTACAGCTGCCCAAGGCCCAGGGACACACCCCAGAACAATTCAGTTAGGGTGGGGAGGCTGGGTCAAAAATGTTGGAAAATTAACATTCCCAAGAGAATCTAACAGGCACCTAGAGCCACCTGCTCCAACCAACTGTTCTGAGCTTTCAGAATGGCTAAGCATTAAGAAAACCTGCTAGAAATGGATATTGCCAGACTCTTGCTTAGTCCTTGTGATTCAGGCTCAACTACTGCAAAGAGAACTCCAGATTTACTTGCTTTAAAAAATACTTTGAAACAAAAGGGCAAATGATGTAATTACATTATAGTCTCAGGAATAAAAGGAAAACGTGTGTCCATAAAACACACTCCGGTGACACTGAAGCAAGTGATCACCTCACAACCCTAAACTCTTTAAACTGAAAGTACAAGTCCGTGCATCCCATGAGAACCCAACAGATGCCCTAGGAAGTTCCCAGAGAAAGGCATTCCCGTCTGGGTGTTCAATTCTCTGACTCGGGCTATCTCACGGTTAAGCAGTTTAACCCATTACCTCACGTACAGACTCTGAATGCCCTCAGTATGAACCTTTAGTCTGGTGCAGTGACGTGTGCCTATAATCCAGCATTTGAAAGGCGGAGGCTGGAGGATCAGGACTCCAGTGTTAACTACAGCCACATCGAAAGTTCAAAACCAACATGAACCACAGTAGGCCGTGTCCTCCCGTCCGCCTCCAATGCCAGCCAAATATGAAGGTAAAAAGAATCTAAAGTTTTTCTTTTCCTTTCTAAAATACTCAACGTTCCAGTGATTCTTTTAAACTAAAATGCATTTAATCCAACAAATCAACAAGTAGGTACCATTATCCCCATTTTGTTCATGAGAAAGCTGAACCCTAGAAAGAGATCCAACACTTAACAGCCCAGAACCGTGACTCTAAGATCCGGCTCTTAACAGTTTGCAAGGGGATAATCAGAACCTAACTGGCCTCAGGCAGAAGGTTAATTTCTGGAATTTTCCATGAATAAGTTCACTGGACTAATGCTAAGTGATTCTTTTTGAGCTAAGAAAAAGTGACACACACAGAGGTTCTCCTCTTTATGTTTGTCACAGTCAGCACTAGGTAGAACAAGTTTTGAATACAACTGTTGATTTAGTTAGGAGAGTATAGAGGAAGAAAGGAGGAAGGGATTCTCCCATAATGCCTTCCCACCGTTGATAACTGTGACAACAGCTTCAGAAAACACAGCATCACGACATCCATTACATCCCCTTCCTTAACAACCGGAACATCCCAGTCACCCCTCAGAGTAAATTCCTAGTCTTCTACCAAATAAAGAACAAGAATCCAGTTGTACGACGAGCCTCCAAATCGTTCTGAACAATCAGCAAGCCCATTAAAACATAAACTGGGGGACTGGAGAGATGGCTCAGCAGTTAAGAGCACTGACTGCTCTCTCTCCCAGAGGTCCTGAGTTCAATTCCCAGCAACCACATGGTGGCTCACAACCATCTGTAATGGGATCCAATTTCTCTTCTGGTATGTCTGGAAACAACTACAGTGTACTCATATAAATAAGTAAATAAATAAATAAATATTTTTTAAAAAATTAAAATAAAAACATAAACTGGTCCACAAATAAGTACTTCCAGGACCCAAGTGACATGGAAATGAATGGAGACAGAAGGAACTGATCACACGAGGCAAAGTCCATTGTCTTGAGTTGGTGTGTCTGTCAAAATGACTAGATCCATGAGGCTTGATATGTGAACAAAAGCCATTGTTTAGAGGAAGCTTAAGGTCATTCTTGAAATAAAGCTTACACTTCAAGCAAAGAAAAAAACGCCACCTTCCCAGGTGCTAGTGAGGAAAACGCTCGTGTATCTAGCAGCAGTCTCAAACAATGGGCATGGCCAAACAGAGTGAGACAAGAAAAGCTGTCCATTAACAAACACTGGGGTAGAGGGGATGTTCCTGGGGCCAGGTTCACTGGGAGGGGACACACTGTCAGGATCTGCTGTGAAAAGAGTGCCATCTATACCTCTTGAGCTGCAATCTGTCTGCCGCTTTGTCTCTGGGTGAGAGGGACTGGTGTTATTCATCAGACTGAAGGGCCTTTTTCCGGGAGATAATATGTCACACCAGATGTAGCCACACACAAACACACAAACACACACACACACACACACACACACACACACACACAAAGCATTGAGGCTCTAGGGAGTCACCAATGCACTGGAAATGACAATAACATGTCCTCAGTGTTACAAAATGGCAACCCAACATGAAAATTTAGAAGGCTTCTGCCATAAATGAGTCCTTCTGAATCCACTAGACCACTGGCTAAAAGCTACAGACAAGCCATCATTCTTGTCAGTGAAAGTAAAATAGTACTTCCACGATATTTTAGGATAAATAATACAAAAAAATAACTTATTTTCAGTGCATGAAAACTGTTAAAATTGTAAAACAGACACATACCTCCTTTCAGGTTTCATTTAACATTGATGGATTTACTTTAGAGATGGTACTATGAATACATTACTTTAAAAAATATCGATTGCCGCTTAGAGACTTAAATTATTCATGACAAAAAAAAAAAATGTGTCACAAATCCAAAAAGCAGCTGCGCTCAAACCATTAGAGAGAGGGTCATTAGAGGGCTGCGGCAGAAACCATGAGGGTCAAGAAATCTAGCTTCCAAATTCCGTTTAAATCCTTTGTTTGAAAAAGGTAAAATTCACCCAGGAAATACCGCCAAGGGTTGTTCAGCCTCCCAAGCTCTCAACAGCAGCTGCTTCCGCCTGAAAACCCAGCGCTGCAGAGGGGCACCAGTGTACCTGGGTGCTCCAGCTTCAGTGTGAGCATTAGCCACCACCTGGGTTTTACTGGGGGTCTGTTTTACTGTCATGGTGTGAGCTGGCATTACCAGTCCCTTTTTAAAGGTCACTCTTGTAGTGAAAATCAGATTACAAAGAATGGGCTCATCCATTTTTTATGGATATTTTAAAGACCAATATTTCGGGGGCATGGCACAATGGTGTTCCCAATACAGAACATGTGGACATCAGAAAAGCTTTGCACGGTTTTTAAAGCATAATTTTTGGTGTTTGATTATATTTCAGAAGTCCTTGAAACCGTTATCTTTTTTAATGTATTTATGTTTATGTTGCGTGCATTGGTATTTTGCCTGCATGTATGTCTATGTGAGGATGTCTATCTTGGAGTTACACACGGTTGTGAGCTGCCATGTGGGGAGTGGGAATTAAACCCCTGTCCTCTGGAAGAGTAGTCAGTGCTTCTAAAATGCTAAGCCATCTCCCCAGACCCCTAAAACAATTACGAAAATACACCCGGTGATGTAAAAATATTAGCTCAACAGACTTGATTATAAACCAAACAAGCATATAATTAGAAATACTTAGATGAGCAACACAAATAAACACGTAAGGCAGATAACTAAAGCAGTTCCTAAGACCACGAAAGCTTTGATTTACAAAAGCTGATAAATGTTAGGAAAAATGAGCATTCAAAGAAGTATGGGATATGTAAGTTTTTCTCAATTCTCAGTCCCTCCTCACCACCCCTCCCCACCTCTAAACCTCACTGTAATTTAAATGGAGTTTCCTTGGGAATCGGGCATGTGCACTTTCCAAATCACAGCAAGGCTGGAGGAGAGCTACAGCTGATAAAAGAGCCACAAATTAATTTGTGTGATATAAATACAGCCAGTTTTCGCAGGAAGCAGTTATTTCTAATGATGACGATGTTAAAGGGAGTTGTGAGTTTTAACCTTTAAGGAGTGCAGCTTGGGGAGGACCATTTTTAGGGGTTTTAAACAAGTGAACATTGTCTTGTCTAAGAGGCTCAAGAGGCTCTAAGTTCCCATTGTGTTTGCTCTTCCTATACTGTTTAAAGCCTTATGCTTCGATTAATTTATGTAATTATCCATCTATCTCACCCTGAAGTTCACACGGGACCCTACAGACAGTAGGTGCTCAATTAAGTGGTTGCTGTAGTTAGACTACAAATTCCCGAAAAGAAATTCATCATAAATGTTAGGAGAGGTGGGGTGTGTGTGTGTGTGTGTGTGTATGTGTGTGTTCCAAATATAATAGAGCATATATTTACTCTCTCTCTCTCCCTCCCTCTCTCCCTCTCTCCCTCCCCCACCCTCTCTCTCTCCCCCTCCCTCTCTCCCTCCCTCTCTCCCTCCCTCACTCTCTCCCTCCCTCCCTCTCTCCCTCCCTCACTCTCTCCTTCCTTCCCTCTCTCTCCCTCCCTCCCTCCCTCTCTCTCTCTTCATCTATCTATAGATATATATGCATGTATACACATATAGTAAAAAGAAAGGCAGAGTGGGTGAAAATCTGTCTAATTTTATGTTATAGTTCTGAAGAATCTGTTAAACCACAGATTTCTGGGTTTTTCTTCCCATCTCTTCTCTCTCTCACCACGCTCTCTTCCCCACATCTTCCCTCCCTACCCACCCCCAGAGGAATTTTCCATTTACGCCTTCATTTTTTTTATTTTATTTTTATTTTATGTTCATTGGTGTTTTGCCTGTATGTGCATCTGTGTAAGGGCATCAGATTCCCTGGAACCAGAGTTACAGACAGATGTGGGGGCTGGGAATTGAACTCTCATCCTCTGTAAGAGCAGCCAGTGCTCTTAACCCCTGTGCCATCTCTCCAGCCCCACCCTTTAATAATTTTGAGGTTCTCAGGAATGTAGCTAGAAAGTCAGTTCTCGTTCAGCTATTACAAAACCCAGTCTGCATTCTGCTGACAGGTCGAGCCACGTCTGCAAGCAGGAATCCTACAGAGTGGGTAGCGACCGGGCTGGCTAACTTTACCCTTTCACGGTGTGCTATGATGACTTAAACCACACAGCGTGATAGAAAACCTTCCCCTCTAAAACCTTCCCTTTCCCAAAAGTTGGCAGAAGATGAGGAGCCGGATGAAAGGGAGAGTCCCCAGTATGTGGAGATGCCAGATGCACACCACAGGTGCTTGTTACTCACAGAGTGATGGCAGACACCAGCTCCTGGAGCATCAGTTTTCCAAAAGAGCCAGCCCCGCCCCCCTCTGCAGAGGCTCCCACTGCGCTTCATCAGACACACACAGCTCCCAATCATACTCATACCCCGATCCTTTAGCTTTGTTTATACTCTTCCATATGAGGATATATTTTTAAATGACAAATTCAGGCTCGTAGAAACACCAAGATATCAGCATAATCAAACCAAAGACTTCTTCCCAAGGTTGTAGTTTTTGAAAGAACAACCGTCTTTGCTCCTAAGAATCTCTGTCCAGCTGGTTAAAATTGGGCTAAGCTAACTTGCTCTTTTGTTATGATCTTAGAAAATCTTTACAGTGTGATCATTATTGTATCTAAAAAGTAAAATCATGCAATAAAAAGTTAAATATTCAAGAAGAAAAGGAATACACAAACTGCGAAAACACAGAGTATGAAATATAATATATCTGAACTTCTGACCCAGTCAAACTGTTAGCTTCTAGCCGCTTTGAATTTTCAATTAAGATTCTATTTAGAGAAAGACCCAACGGAGTTAGTTTGGCTTAGAGATGATGTTAGGTATCTCACGGCTCTTTACATAGAGACTGTGTCTGCTACTAAGGAGTAAGCAGGGTCTTGAACATACAAAACTGCCCAATGAAAAATAACCTTAGCACCTGGATATTTTTTTTAAGGCCGTTAAGTTTTCAGACTTTCAAGTACATATTTAAATTTGATCAGTGTCAAGAAAATGATGTCCTTAAACACATACAGATTTCTGTGGGACAAAGAAATGTTGGGAAATTCTGTGTGAATGTGAGTGGGTGTGTGCGTGTGCATGCGTGTTTTAGGGAAAAATAAAATACCGCACACTGTATTCCCAAAGCATATAGTATAAATATAAAATACGTTTTCCTAAAATGACCGCTGTGCGGAATTCAGCATGAATCCTGCGTCTGTACGCACAATGGCTGCGGGAGCAGACAGCAGGTTGAGAGAGCACCCGCCCCTTCACTCGGAGCTGAAACTGGAATAAACATGCGCCGAGAGAACTGAAAGCCCTACAGCCCATTGGCACCATTGGTACACTCAAGGCGCACAGCTCCATCAGGGCACCAAGCCTCTTTTTCCTTTCAGTTTCATCATCAGGGGATGCCACATTCCCTGCAACCATCTGGCTTTGAAATCTTGGCTGATTTCACGGCAACTTTCCTTACACTGAGCGCGTTTCTCTTTCGTGAAGCCCCACGTACCCACGCCAACGTCCCCAGGTGCAAGAACAGATGAGCCCGAAGTCCAAACCTCCCCCAGGATAGGAAAGGACAAGGACTGAGAAATGAATCGTCAGCCAGGCAGTGATGGCACACGCCTTTAATTCCCAGCTCTGAGAAGGCAGAAGCAGGTGGACCTCTGAGTTTTAGGCCAGCCTGGTCTACAGAGTGAGTTTCAGGACAGCCAAGGCTACACAGAGGAACCCTGTCTCTCAAAAAACAAAACTGGGATATTTACAAATGTCTGTGACCAAAAGCCTCAGGGGAATACTTTCCCTATTGTTAGGTAAGCGGCTTCTAAGCATTTGAATTAATTCGTACGTCCCATCTTTCCCATAGGCATATGTCTGGCAATAAATATTCTTAAGAGTGCCCTCTCAACTCTGCTAAGCAAGTCCACAAGGAGCAGAGGGTGGCTGGTGACTGAGTCCTCAACAGCTGAAAGAAACCAAAGTTATCCACCACGGTGGAGTTAGGCAGAACTCCGCCTCCTATCTACACTAAGGGGCTGAGTCGGCAATGACTGTAGATAGCAAACTCCACTCTGGCCCAGAGATAAGAGCAAAAGGAAACAGATCACAGGGGCAGGCCTGGGGAGGCCTGGGAGGTGTGGGGAAGGGGAGGGCTGTGGGAACCGTCAATTATGAATGGCTTTTCTCTAGAATGAGCTCCTGCCATAGGACCAGGGGACCAGACCAAACCAAACTGGATTCAGTGACTTGTGCTCAATGCCACATAACCAAACTAAGTAAAACAAAGAAAAAGACCTCAAAAACAAAAATTTCCCCCTAAATACAGGTGATGGCAGTCTACCTGAGCCCGAGTAGTAAGGAAGAGCCTTTGGGGGCACACAAAAAAATAGAGCCCTAGTCAGCTAAGGAGTCAGCTATTAGGATTGTTTTCCTACCTTACAAAGACCACTGTCCTGACACTGCCTTTCTCCAGAGTGAGAGCTGTCCCCATTCACGAATCCCAAAGAAAAACCCAAGCAGATCCACAACTGTACTCAGTGCGGCTCCTACTTCAGATAGCTCTCAAAGGCTCCTTAATCTGAAGAATCAGACAAAGAGAGGGAAGAGTCATTTGCATCTCGGCCTTTCACTGTTTCTTTTTAACCCCAGAGCGCTTCCTCAGATCCCTTCCCTCTCCCCTCATTCAGTCTCAGAAAGCTCCGCCCCAACCCCGTCCAACACTCCTTAGGCCACACCCCCCACCAAAGTCTTGTTCCCCATTGGCTAGAAAGACACAAGAGGGGCTTCCAACCTGCTGACAGTGACAGATGGCTGTGCAGAGGCCCACAATGGAGGCTCCTGCTCCTCCGTACCCTTGCAGCTGACCTTCCAAAGAAAGACCCAAAGCCGGGCTCTGACCTGAAGGAGGCTGATTTAATTAACACAGCAAAGGGCAAGGCAGCCAGCCAGCGGCCTGCACTGGCTGGCTGCATTCTCTGCACTCTGCCAGGGACAAACCTTTAAAATGTTGTTCAGGAAGAAAGCACCAGGAAGTTACCCTGGTGGAAGTCAAAGGTAAGGGAAAGGCTGAAACAGGAGTGTCTGACTACCAAGCCCAGATTCACCACAAGGTCCTAATCTAGTGACCCAGTAACATTGAAATGCTGCGACTCACAGAATAAAGACTGTGCTCTGGCCTGTTTTTCAAACCAAGAAGTCTAGATTAGCAACGATGCATGAATTGAAATACTCTAGGGTATTCAAGCACAGGACCTGGACCCAAGTATACTACTGCCCTTCCCCGAAACAGGAAGCTTCTAATCCGAGAGCACAAGAACAAAGTCCAGCTTGTCTGTGTTCTTTCTAGATCATTTGGCTATCTTGGAATCTAACTATGGAGACTAGATGTCCTCGAATTCAGAAATCCACCTGCCTCTTTCCTGGAATTAAAGGTGTGTACCACCACCATTTCTTAACTCGAGGGTTCTGCCTCGCAAGAGAGAGATGGTAGTCGTTAGAGACAAGATAGTTAAAATACATACATACACACAACAGCACACATGCCACACACATATACAGGGCACACCCATGCATATACAGCCCTCCAGTCAAGATGCTCTAAGCTCAATGCTAAGGGCGGTGGGGAGATAACAGGAATCAACAAGGGCCTGCAGTACAAGGTACAACAAAGAAACTGGCTTGGTGGATCGTAATTTATACAATCTTACTCAGTCTCTAGGAATACAGCATACTTTGCATTTCCTAAATACCCCCATCAAACCGCTCCGCCCACATGTCGAGCACAAGACCACTCCTGTGCCAAGTCCCCCACCTTGTAGATGCTTGCCAGCACCCGGAATGACAGTGCACTGCCCAACAACAACCAAGGTGGTTGGCGAAAGCCAAGACGTGTTTCATAGTCTTTGGATCTTCAGGGCATGATGTCACCTGCAGGTGAGCTCTAAGCCAAGCTACACATCATTCTCCATCCTCTCCCAGAGCATGGAAAACCTCACCCAAGCACAGTGGCCATGTTACACCTTGTCGGCAATTGGCCTGATCGAGGGCTACTGGAGTTGAAAAACAGGTCCTTCATGAGCAAGTATTGACAGAACTATGACGGTGGCCTGACTTCATGCAACCAAAGCAGGGAGAACTGAAAACCTGAGATGCATGATCAGCAAGTGTCCCAGACAGCAATAACATTGGCTGGTTTTGTGTCAACTTTACGAAAGCTAGAGTTATCACAAAAAAGCCTCTGAAGAGGAAATGCCTCATGAGATCCAGCTGTAAGGCATTTTCTCAACTAGTGATCAAGGCAGGAGGCCCATTGTGGGCAGTGCCATCCCTGGACTGGTGGGTTCTATAATAAAGCAGGCTGAACAAGCCAGGGGAAGCAAGCCAGTAAGTAACATCCCTCCATGGCCTCTGCATCAGCTCCTGCTTCCTAACCTGCTTGAGTTCCAGTCCTGACTTCCTCTGGTGATGAACAGCAATGTGGAAGTGTAAGCTAAATAGACCCTTTCCTCCACAATTTGCTTCTTGGTCATGATGTTTGTACAGGAATAGAAATCCTAACTAAGACAGCAACAAAACTGAAAAAGACCAGAAGGTTCCAGGTCAAGAAAAGACAATGTGCTCACTGGGCAGCTAGGTAGAGTTAGCAACTGGCTGTAGAGGTCAGGCATGGTCTACACAGACACAGACACCACACAGGTGAATGTGGAATCAGCAGTCGCTGTTAGGAAGTAGAAGGATGCTATGAACCTTGCAGTGAAGACTTCATGCCCTTTATTTCACCTTGTGAGCTAGACCACCTTCAAACACACCCTACTAACTTAGCTTTGACTATCACTGGGAAATGATTATCCATGCATTCCCAGTGAGCAATTAAGGCCACATCTTTACCTCACGGGGACAAGCTTGAAAGTTTCATATGAAGACTTCATAGTTAACAAAGTTGGTTCTACTGTATTATAGTATTGGCTTTTTTAAAACAAAAACCCACAATGAATTTTTCTCATGTCTTCTGTAATGGGATGCAGAGTTTTGTTTTGTTGTTTTATTTTGGTTTGGTTGTTGTTGTTGTTTTTGGTACTTATCAAACTCACCAAACTACTCATTCCTCAGGAAAGTGTAGCCATAGGGAATGTATAGCTGAAACCATTATAATACAGATGTTTGCAATCTCCAAAATGAAAGCCAATAACTAGATAAAAGCTTCTAAATCAATAACTGGTTCACTCAAGAGACTCAGTCTCCAGACCTGACCAAGAACACACCTGATTTGTGATGAATTAGGCTATGTCTTAAGATACTTCATCAAACTCAGAGGAGATAAGGACAAATCCTTTCTCAGTGGCTCAATCTAGATTGTCTTACACTGCAAGTCTGTCCAATATCCCAACAGCATTTCTACACAGTGCTAAAACCATTTAACACAGTCAGGATAAGACTATAATCTCTCCTTATCAACTGTCCATCATAAAATTCCCATACCCAGGAGGAAGGAGGCAGATGTGGTGTCCAAGGTCATCCCTTGGCTGTATTACAAGTTCAAGTCCAGCCTGAACTTCATGGGATACCATGTCAACCAAGGAACCAACAGGAAATAACAACAAAAATTCTTACTAAACACAACTTAACTTCTACCTCCTGTCTACACTAAGTAGTCCTGGTAAGCCTCATGTTAAAAGTTCATTTTTTCCATCTTGTGAAAGGAATGTCTGGTTACAAATCTGTCTACGGGAGGGAATCTACTAATAATTTAAAAACACATTTGTAAGAAGATAGTAAGTACATTTTCTGGGTCTGTTTTACTTTCTTTTAGAGGCCTTTTACCAAAGACTCTATGCCTCACTCTCTCATGGATGCCACAAGCCTTGCCTAGTCTAGAAGTGTAATTAAACACTTGCTGAACGTAGTTCTTGATGACCAGCATTGTAGGTTTCTCAGAAGGAGCAAAGAGAAAACAGGAGAACACACAAACTACCCCTAACATGTTTTTATCCCTATGATTCACAAAGGGAAAAACGTCTGCATGTTTCCAGGAACTTGCTTCTTTGGGGGAGAAAAAAAGAACTTCTACAATATTGCAGTTTTGCATCCTGTTTAGAGAAAATGCAAGTAAAGCTAACATTTTTTACTCAGAGTTCCTTATTTGACAGAAATTTCCCACAAAGACCTCCCTACTATGTGCCTATCACCCTACTATCATGGACAATAAATATGGGAGAGGAAAAGACATGGGTCCAACTTTTAAACCTAAGTACAATGGGTTTCTAAGCTCAAGGAAAAGCTAAACACTTAATAACTGCCAACAAAAGCAAAATGGAACAAGCAAGTAAATAGGAAAGGAGCGGGAAACCGCTGTCTGGAAATAAGGACAAAGGGGTTCTTGTCCCTGCTCAGCCGTTAATTTACTACACGACCTTACCTAATTAGTGAGCCTCTCGGGGTCTCCACTTCCTTAATTTATCAGTATTTTAGGATCCCTTGGATCTCCAGGCCAGGACTCAGCAATGTACAGCAGTGTCTAACACCCTGGCTCACACTCACGCCACCCACAAAAGCCACACTTAACTTTATACCTTTAAATATCTAAGTCTAGATTCCCCTTATAAAACGTCAGCTGACCTTATGCACATTTCTAGTGGGGAACTGAAGCGACCGCCGTCTTACAGTTTCAGGTTTCATCCCGACAACAGCTGCTGTTAGGAGAGCATTTAACAGTCTGGTTGAAAATTATACCTCTTAACAAAAGAAGACAGTAAGAGTGACTCTTCATAGTCTCAGATAGGCAGATCCCCCACCCCCACCCCCACCCTATTCCAATGTTGACCTTGTGGGGACAATGGAGTAAAAGGGAAGCTGGTTGGAGAGACAAACTCAGACAAGGCCATCTTGAGTGATACCCTGTACCACAGAGCTCATCATCCCTCTACTCAAAGCACGACCAAGTCAGTGAAGATTCCCTTTGAGCTGGGGGGCCGAAGCCTTGACAAGGGAGGTATATGCAGAACAGCAGGCAGCCTGTGGTCCCACACACCTGCTTACATTCGGACAAGAGCCAATAAATGGAAATCTATGGGGGAAGCCAGTTTGATTACGCTATAATTTATGTCTACTTGTTTCAAACTCCAGTATAAAATAACTTTGGGTTGGCATCGTTAATTCAATAATCTGCCTATCAGTTGGAAACTTAGTCGACTCCAGTATATTCATCAAGCCTCTTAAACCTTATCTCACGGATGAAAAACTAGCCATTAGCCCAGCAGCACATTGCTTTCAACCACCAAAGCCTTCTTCCTTTAAATCCATGCCTGACTTCCCGCCTTCGGTTTTGCTGGGTGGAGTGGCAGGCCAGTGACAGGGAGTTCCATGGTGGCCTTAGCAGTGTGGGACCAGCCTTGGCTATCAAGTGAGACCATCTCAAAAAAAAAAAAAAGAAAGAAAAATAAAAGTGATACTTCTTACGCCATTTTTCAGTCTCTGCTCTTTTGCCTGGTTTAACAAATAATGTCATGTCAGAAACTATTCTGCCGCCCATCCACCCACCCTCTGGTAAGCACTTCCTCTGCCCTCCTAAAGAGGCATAGGCACAGTGGATCTCCCATTCCCACGCTGATAAGATCTCAGTATTGTTAGTTTGCTTGGGTCCCCAGCAACACTCATTTCCTCGGAGGCAGCCTTACTCATCTGTCACTGGAAAACACACAGGGATCTCCTGCCCTCTGGCTTCCCCATCTGCAGCCACTCCCGCTGACAGAAAGTGCCACAGAGTATGCTGAGAGTCCTTCCAGCATGTCTGGCACGTGATGAGAGGGTTTATTAAGTATTCAGTTAATGGATCCATGGCAGATGGATAGATGGGTGCATGAGTAATAAATACTCCAGAGCACTTTATAGTGGGTAGGCATTTACAAACTCAAACGATCCATTCAGTAGGGATTACGGTTTTCTCCTTCTGAGATGTGGCTCATTTATCTCAATTTCAGAAGCTTGCTCAGAGGCACACACAGCTACATCCTTTCACAATGGTCCACAAGTCGGCTCTATGCCCATTTTCTTGGTATCTGTAACAACAGGCTCAACTTCGTCCCCTACAGCCTAACTGAGGTGTTACCACATTCGACTTCCCTGTGATTCTAACACGTCAAAAAATCGAAGAGACCTTCTTCAGACAGCCATGGACCTGCTATCCCAATTACACAGAACTTCCTAGAAGCCAGGAGAAGAATTTAGATGCTAATGTCTTGTCCACACATTAACACACACAGGTATGCACACTCACCACGCCTCAGCTTACTCTCATCTGACGGAGAACAGGTTCACTTCTAACCTTAACTTTACTTTCTGGAAGAACAAAAATTAGATAGGCAGGATGGAGCAGGGTGAGCTCAGGTCAGAAGACAAATCTCCAGCCCCAACCACCACTCTACACATAAATAAGCAGTTATTTCAAAGACAGAAAACACCACCACAAGCTGTCCTGTGTTAACTAAATGAACGTGCCTGGTGGACATTCTGCTTTGCCCAGAAATGCACACTCAAAGGAATCCTTTGAAAAACAGTGAGGGACACACCAGAGTAGGACGCCCAGACCGGTGCTAACGAGTCACCTTTAGGGGTATATACAATTTCTATGTATTTGGCGTTAGCAGCCATTTACAACGGATATGCCTGGTTGCAGTGGGAATTCAGGCCTCCCTTAGCTTTGAGGAAACTCTTCTCCCACTTTCTCTCCCTCTACATTTTCTTTTTACTGGTTCTGCACGCCTTTAACCTGTGCAACTGGGCAGCTTCACACTAGTCACCAGCACATGGGAGTCAGTCCAAGACACTGTGTGGTTCAGGAGCAGAATGGGAGTTCCTAAAGACTAGGCACTCTACCTTTAACCCCAGTGCTGATGAAAGGAGACGCGTCGAAGTCTGTTTTCCTAACCTTCAGCGGAGGGTTTAGGGGAAGTGTTTCTGCTCCACAGGAGGGTCTAGTGACAAACATCAACCCCCAGCAGAGATCTTGGTTTTATTGCAGGAGGTCAGTGAGTAGTATTAAGTTCAGCACCTCAGGGCACTCACAGTGAGAACCCCCATTCTTTGTCAGGACCTCCCAACTCTGCCGGGAACTGTAGTGAGTGGGGTCCTGTGCTAAAACTGGTCCCCGGCTTTAGAAATGCCCAGATTCTGAAGCCGCGTCTTACCACAAGGAGCAGGGTCACATTAACTCAGGGAACATCAGGAGACAAAGATCCCCACCACCAAACTTTACACAAGCGCGCTCTTGTAGACGCCAAGGCTCCACAATGCACATTCCATCAATCTTTCCCATCAGTCTGCGTCCCCCACGCAGCCTTTCCCGAAAGTTTAGGGCTGTTCACACCGACTTTAAAAGATCCATTGTTACCCTCCCCGAGGTGAAAATATGAGTCCAAGGGGGATCAAGCCCATATTCCTATGGACCCCTTTTCGTGGAAGAAGGTTAAGTCTCGGGAAGCGTTGGGAGAACCCCCCGGCGGGAAGGCGCCAGCGAAGACGGACGCTGGGACCCACAGGATGTTGTGCTTCTCAGTTAAAAAAAAAAAAAAAAAAAAAGGCCAGCACAGGGACTGCCAGGCCTCCAGGACGCCAAGGTGCGCAAGTCGGGTGTGCGCCCTCCCGGCCCCTGGGACCGCCAAGGAGGCGGGGCTGGGCACCAGGGACCAGAGGAGCCTTACCTTCCCCTCCCCCTCCTGGCGTCGGTCTACTCAGGTGTCTAAGCGATGGCCAGGGGAGCGGGAACGGGAGCGAAGCTCCTGGAGTCCCCGCGTGCAGATCGCCTCTCCATGGCCAGGAACCCGCGACCCGCTGCCGCTCTGAACTCAGAGGCAGACTACGCCGGAGGAGAAGCAGTCGGGGCCGGGGAGTAACGCTCCTCCCTCCGCCTTCCCGGCCACCTCCTCCGGCCAGCCCGGCTTGGCGCTCTCGGATCCTTCCCTCCTGGAGGAAGAGGAGGGGAATCGCCGTCCGGGCGGCGCGAGCCTGTGCAGCCCCGAGACAATAGCGGCAGGGCGCGTTCCCGAGCCGCGCAGGTCCCCGGTCCAGCGGGCGCCGCGGCTCGCTAGGGTCCCCCTAGCCTGCCTTGGGCCACACAAGCGCCGGCTCGGCTGGGCCGAGAGTGCTGCGGATTGGGCAGGCGGTCCCGAGCTAAGGAGGCGGGTCAAAGGCGGGGTGGGCGGGACCTGTTGTCCGAGGGACGAGACCTGCGGAGGCTCCGCCCACCACAAGCTGCAGACGAAGGCTCAGCGCCTCCAGCTGCCTCCAGCAGGAAGAACGCCAGCCAGCGCTGTCGCGGGCCAGGGTTCCCCAGCGGCGCCGCGACCTTCGGCTGCAGATGACTACCTGGGAGTTCCCGAAATCCAGCGGAACTGGACCTAAGTCTGTGTTCCTCATCACCCCAACTGAGTCTGATACTACTAATTTTTTTTTTGTAGTCTCTTGACAAAGCCGACCTGAGCCTGAGCCCCTCATCACTCGAAACTGAGCCTGCACACACACACACTCAGACACACACACATACATCCTATTCTCTTCCGTCGTCATCCAATAGTTCAGTTAGACATCTTTCATCGCTCCGGAATGAAGCTGACTCGACATAGCATAGCAGTAGTCCCCCAATAATATCGCGCAAGTCCCCCATCCCACTCAAAAACTTTCTGAGCCTCGGGTCATGGCGACTTGACTGCCCCCACCTGGCTGGCCAGCAAGGGAGCTAGATTCGTAGCCCTCTCCGCAGACGCGGTGTGTTCTTGCAGACCGTTCCCTTCGGGAGCTTGGAGCAGCCCCAGCATCTCACACTAAGGCCAGAATAAATATACCTAGATCTGGTCACGCCTTCTGCCCATGCTACTCTAGAGTGGCTGAGGCTTGCAGGGGGCGGAGATGCAACACTAAAAGCCAATCCTCAGCCCACCCTACTCCAGAATATACTGGCCGATGGCTTGAGTACCCTGCCACCACTGGGTCCCCAGGAGGAAGTTGCTCTGGCAAAGGAAATAGCTTTTCCTGCAGCAAAGGGCGTGACCTGACTTGGTCTGTCAGACCACGAGGTCAGGAGCTAATGACAGCTGCCAGATTGCCAAATCCGGACAGTCATCATCCTCTGTCTAACTCGGAGTTGGAAGTGTCCCCGCTGGAGAACTGTTTCAATGAATACTGTACAGACAGGATTGTTCATTTTTCAGGCTCACTGTTGTTGTTTGTTTGTTTGTTTTCTCTTCTCCGCCCTTCCAGTAAAAAATCAACCATGTAACCTTGACACACCAGCAGACAGGAAGGGGAATACGCTATTTCAGGTTTGGTTCAGGACTTCGTAGAAGTGAATCAGTGTTTCCAGACTGGGACGAGTAAGAATCCCCTGAGATCCTAAAAAAACTTGGGATTGCCTCAACAAAGTACTATGGACTGAGTCAGAGGAGTCTGCGAATGTAAATTTTGGAACTGCTTCTAGACCGAACCCACAGTTCACTGAAACCTTGGAAAGATGCACCCAAGGAGGAGGAGCTCTACATTCTTCTGAGAAGTCACAGAATACTTACCTGTCTACCATCTCCAGCCCCAGTCCCTTTTTAGATGAGAAAAAGGGGCCGTTTAAGATAATAGAGCAGATGGTTTTCTATGACAAATTGTAAAGGAGGAAGGGTTCTTTTGGTGGCCTCAATGGGAGATATTTAGAACTTAAGAAAGGGGGGTGGGGAACTGGAGATATGGCTCTGGCTCCTCTTCTAGAGAATCCAGGATTGATTCCCAGCAACCTACAAGACCGCTCATAACTGTCTCTAATTCCAGTTTCAGGGGATCTAATGCCCTCTTCTGACCTCAGTGGTCGGTACACAGACTTACATGCAGGCAAAATGCTCATACACATAAAATACTAAAAATATTTTTAAGGGAGAAAAAAAGACAGGCCACCCTAACATATACACACCTCTATATATCAAGATTCTAATCCTGGAAACTACTGGATGTAGAGATGTGATTAAGGTAAAGGGCTTGACTGAGAGATTTTTATGAGTTGCCTGGGTGAGCCCTAACTGCAATCACACTTATGAGAGAAAAACAGAGAGACATTTAAAACATAAAGATGTGGAAGGTATATGACCAGGGAGGCAAAGGTGGAATGGTAAGACCAACCAGAAGTCCAGGAAGAAAGCAGCCGCCCAAAGTCGGAAAGGTCCGGGGAGAAACCTCCCTAGAAGTTGACTACATTAGTGTAACCGAGTTCAAATGTCAGACGTCCAGAAACACAGGACTTAATTTATTGTTTTGTCCTATCAATGGTGTTGGTGCAGTTTGAGGCAACCTGTATTCCCACTTGTGCCAAATTTATACAAAATGGCTCTTCTGGATCTTTATTAAGTATCAGGCACTTCAGTTGGAGTTTATTAATCCTCCTGAAAGGCATTGTGCCGATGTGACACAGAAGCAGGAATATTTAAATAGCTTCTGCAAGAGTATAGTAGCATCAAGACAGCCAACTACTCCCTAGCTATAAATATAGTCATCACAAATTCATGTAAACTATTTTTAAAAGGGTTTTGATTGTAAAGAGCTCTTCCACCATCTGTATTCCTTGCCAAACCCAGGGAAACAGATGCTGAGAGTTGGGAAGATTAGAGAGACAAAACTCTCTTCTGCTCAGTTCTCAGGCAAAACTAAAACTACACTTAAAAACTGAAATCTGTTAACAAGAAGTTTGGGGACATTTTTTATAGACTACCTTTGAGAATGTTTATAAATTTTGCTTTAGATGTTCATGTTGTCAAACATGAAAAAAAATCAAAAGAAACTGATAAGAAAGCTACAAAATGGGAGCACGCGCACACACACACACACACACACACACACACACCACCACCACCACCACCACCACCACCACCACCACCACCAGTGAAATCAGTCATGGTTCCCAGGGACGAAGGCTCTGAGACAGAGTAGCAGGATGTTCGTTAGGCCTGTCCATAAAGTGGTACCTGTAAATTGAGGGGTCCAGAAGCAGGGGGGAAAGGAAAAGCTATGCACCAGTGTGCTCCCAGTGCCCACCGCCAGCCCCACTGGAGGCATTCCAGCTAGCAACATGGCTCTATAGGGCTAGGTGTTTGGACACTTCTGAAGCAGCCAGTGGACCTGGTCCTTCCTGGGAATACCACCCACTTACATGGTAGTTGATGTCTTTGCTGCTATATTCAAAGCATCAGAGAGAGAGGGATGGATGCTCAGAGATGTCCTCCACCTCATTCCTGTCATGACTATGCCTTCACTGACTTCAGGCAGGATAGCCCATTGTCAGAGAGTTGTCTTTAGTCAGATTGTCAGGATCAGAACCAAGGTCCACAGCTCGCTACTATAACTCTGGACAAGACACCCAACCTCTATGGGTTGCTTATTTGCATGTTTAAAGAAGAACAGCAGTAGTACCTGGCAAGCATCACTGTGAGAAGTAAATACAGTGATGCTGTAAGCAGATTAACTATGTCAGTCAGAAGTCCCCATCCATTTGAGCTACTGGCATCCATGATTTCCTCTTCTTTAACTTCCCCCAGTATTAGGCTAAACTGAAATATTAAATCAGGTAACTTTCAAGGTGATTAGTTTTTAGGGGTCAAACACAGAAACTGGCTGCTCTTGGCACTCAGGCCATACCTGAAGGTCACAGATAAATTAAAAAAGCAAAACAGTACCCACTGGAAGTTAGAGCATTCTAATGTTAAAAAGTGGTACTCACCCTCTAAACATGTTTCATTTTTTTCAAGTTTCTAGCATGGGGGTAGAGGAAGCTCTTCCCTGGTTTCTCTGGTACACCAGTCCTCATATTCCTGACTACTACCACAGTTGCCGTTTCTTCTCCCGATGACTAACAAGTGTCACCTTCTTGGTGAACTATCCCAGGGACAGCTATGGCTTCCCCTTCTTGGTGAACTACCCCAGGGACAGCTATGGCTTCCCCTCAGTGCCAACGACACATCCACAAGTTTGCTTTGCTTCTTATCTAAAGACTGTTGTCCCATAAGTCTCAACCCAGCTGGCCCCAACCTGCCCACTGCTCAGAGTTGGTGGACCGGACACCTTAAAGACTCCAAGAGTCATGATTAACCTTTATTCATTTCTACAACCTCAGATTACAGGACTTGATGACCGAGTCTACCTGCCAGGTAGGGGAAAACCAAGTTGCCCTTGGGAAGAAGGGAGGGGAGGGACCTTATGCTGGGACGGGGCACACATCCGGGGCCCCTGTGTTCCACAAGACCACTGCTACCTCCCACGTCGCAGCATCCAGCTTCTAAACCCTTTAAAGGCGACCATCCCTCGGCTCTTCCTTTTGTATATTCCCTCTCCAGTCTGTTAGAACTTAGTTCCTTGGAACACAACCTTCATCCTGTGAAGGTTAGAATGAGAAGTTGTGTCGTCCTGGTCATACTTGTTCCTGCTAGCGCCAGTGCATGGAAATGACTCATGAAAAAGGTGTTGAGAGGCCACTTCCCATCCACACCTGAATTCACAGTTTCAGAATTACCTCCTTTCCCCCATCCACTGGGTGCAATAACATTACCGAATGGACTGCGACCTTTCGCCACTGTGGCGTAACTGTGTGTCAACAGACCGTCTTTTCTTTCTTTTTTATATTTATTTCCTTGTGTCCAGACAACTACATTCTCACACTTTATTCATTTCTAATGAAGGCTGCTTGCTTCCGGTTGAGCTTGCTGGCCATTTGCCTTAACGTATGATGTAAGCAATTCCTAGCGTAATTAAAACTCTGACGTAATCTTTTTGCAAGAGGAGAAAACATGTATGTATTTTATTTCAAACTCCTAAATCCTATTTGATTGATAAAAATTAAATCTTTTTTATCATTAAAAAGAAACAAACGGGATTTTCTACTCTGAGGAAAAGATAACCTCATGCAACATCTAAAAAAAAATCACACAAAATATTTTGTTATGGTAACAGTAGTGTGTGTACTTCATACTGTGTCAAATGTTTCTGGGAGTACACACATGTGCACACTTGGAGTCTGGAAGTGGAAACTGAGGGCTTTCCTCTGACACTCTTCATTTTATTTTTTAAAATAGGATTGTTGAGGTTTGGTGTGTTGCTATGTATTGTAATGCTAAACTTTTTCCCAGGGAGGAAGGATTTTTCATGATGCTATGTAACCTTGCTTCTTAATTTAAAACCACTGGGTGAATAAAATGCAATAGCCTCTAGCTGGGTGGAAGAGAGGTAAGGGAGGGTTTCCGTTTCTGGGCTTGGGGTCTGAGGAGAGACCACAAGTAGGAAGAGAGAAGAAGATGGAAAAAGGAGAAAATGCCATGTGGGAGATGAATCATAAAACCAGGGCCATGACGATGGGCCAATTGGAGTTAAGAGCAGCCCAGTTGGAATATGGCAAGTTATAACTTGGGGTTATTAATAGGAAAGTAGAGACTAATAGGTTAGAGAGTAGCTATCTGCCCAGCTCTAGTGCATTGAAGGCTTATTGTAAATACAAAAGTTGTGAGTCTTTTATCTGGGAACTGAATGGTCAAAAGTCAGGAAGAAACTCCCAATTGAGATTAATTCTTACCACAACACAAGACTTTTTACTGAACCCGAAACTAACTGATTAGCTAGCCTTGCTGGCCAGCCAGCCCTAGGTTCCTCATGCCTCTGTCTCCCAGCACTGATGTTACAGCCACACTTCTCCATCTGCCTTCTTCCGTGAATGCTGGGGATCTAAAGTCGGGTCCTTGGACTGGAGAGATGGCTCAGTGGTTAAGAGCTCTGACTGCTCTTCCTGAGGTCCTGAGTTCAATTCCCAGCAACCACGTGGTGGCTCACAACCATCTGTAATGAGATCTGATGCCCTCTTCTGGTGTGTCTGAGGACAGCTACAGTGTGCTCGTATACATTAAATAAGTAAAATGCAAAGTTGGGTCCTCACACTGTGCAACAAGCAGGTTAGCATATGATGAACCATCTCTCCAAACCCTTCAAAGCTTCATCATTCCTCTTGCTATGCATTTCATATCTGTAAAGATTAAAAAGACATAAGAACTGTGGCATCTCTTCAGTATGCTCATATATATGCAGTATACTGGGAGATTTATAATAAAATAATGAGTTTTTATAAGAACAGAGAGTTATATGTGCATGTATAGGTGCATATGTGCGCGCGCGCGCGCGCACACACACACACACACACACACACACACACGGTTCATGTGTACAAAGCTCGCTGTTCCAGGTAGTAATGGGAGGGTTGAAGGAACCTATAAGAGGTGAGGCCAAGGGGAGCATCTAGATTAGGTTGGGGAGATTAATGTAGTCCTCTCCTATTAGGACTCCGAGGTTAGCTCCTAAAGAGAGTGGGTTTTTATAAGTTTTAGAAAGTGAGACTAGCACCTTCAGATCTGGGGTTTCCTGCCATGCGCAACATTCCTCCAGCAAGATTCCTGCATTATGGTGCCTCCTCTACCACGCCCATCATCAGCTTCCAAAGCTGTGGCCTCTTTCTTTATATAAGCTGCCCAGGTGTTTTGTCATAGTAACCAAAAATGGAGTGACCCAGCACATAAATTTCAACTTGGAATAAAACCAATATCCTAAATCACATATTATCGCCTGGATCTTATTCCTTCCTTCCTGCCTGCCTTCCACGCATCCAGGAAAAAAAAGTATAAACCCATTCTGCCTAGAAAGGTTAAGATCCTGTGTTCTCTTCAAGCAAGAGAGTTAGAAGGGAAAAGTTTAATTTCCAGTAATGTGTTGCTATTGAAATTTCCTCAAAATATATTACACAAAAGCTCTCCGTGTTTCCCAGAGTTATTACAGAAAACCAATTTAAATGGGAAAGTTATAATGGATTCCTTCAACATCAGCAGACCCTTTGGGTGGAAAAAGAATTCTCTAAGAATTCGAAGCTCATCCTGAGTTGAAAAATCATACTTAACAAAGTATTAAAGTTAACATTCCAGTTAAATTCTACAACTTTTAAATTACTTTTATGTATTTCTCTCTGAAGAAAAAAAAAAGTAAGGATGAGACTGTAGAGTCAAGATCTATTATGTGTGAAGAAGGATGTATTGTTGGATTTGATGGTGGTAGCCCTTGCCCGAGGGCCATGTGTATCAAACCATCACATGCATGCTTTCAATATATGCTATGTTATTTATCAATTGGGCCTCAATAAATCTAGCTAAAATTACTTAAATAATACTAACAAACTAACAAAACTGTCAAATGTTTCATAATTTCATCTTATATACATATATACCATTTGGAACAAAAGTGGAAATCTGATTTTTATATTCCATTTGGATATAGGTATTTGCTCCATGCAGCCAGGTGTGGTAGCACGTGCCTTTAATTCTAGTGTGCAGACTCTCCTGATCCTGTAGATCTCTGCGTTTGAAGCCAGCCTGGTTTACAGAGCAAGTTACAGGACAGCCAGGGATAGAGAAAAAAAATCTGTTTCCAGAAAAAAGAAAAAACTGCATAATTAATCTAATGTACTGAGGTGCTGCCAGAAAAGCACTGTTAAAATGTGTAAGTTGCTTCACTTTGAGGAAGAATTTCTAAACCTTTGTATTGTCACACTGTTACCAAATCTTTTCTAGATGAGCTAGATACTGCCCAGAACACTCAGAGAAAGCTCAGTCATTCAACAACCATGTGCTGTTACCCCAGAAGGTAAATGGAATCACTAAGCCCTGCATTTTTTATAGGGATTTGCTAGTTTTTGTTTATTTTACACAAAGTAAAGTTACTGTGAAAAGGAAACTTTGCCTCCATTATTGCTCTATTGACTTGTCTATAGGGCATTTTCTTAAGTAATTATTGATTGGTGTGGGAAGGCTGTGCCAAACCTGCCCAGGCCGGGTGGTCAGGAGGTATCTAAGAGATCAAGTTGAGCATGTCATGGAGAGGAAGTCAGTGGGCAGGGTTCCTCCATGGCCTCTGCTTTAGTTCCTGCCTCCAGATTTCTGCCTTGAGCTTCTGCCCTAACTTTCCTATAACCTCTAAGATGTAGTAAAACCTTTTTATTTCCTCCACAAGTTGCCTCTGGTCAGTGTTTTATCATAGCACCAGAGAAGCAAAGGGGGCAGGATCCGTCCTCCTGATAAGAGCAAATTGGGCTGAGACCTTAGCTCATTGGAACAGCTCTTGCTGAGTGTGCACAAGGCCTGGGCTCAATTGCCAGTACTTGGTAGGGGAAGGGGGCTGTTTTAGCAGTTTCTCTGTTGCTGAGGTTAAACTGCAAACTCCATAACCAAGGAAACTTATAGAAAGCACGGTTTATTTTGGCTCACTTTTTCAGACGGTTAAAGTCCATAATGGCAGAGAAACGTGTCAGCAGGCAGGCAGTATGTCAGCTGAGTGCAAAGTTGAAGGCCTGCATTGTTTATCACAATCATGAGCCAGAGAGCAAACTGTAAGCGACACAAACTTTTTAATCTCGAATTCCACCCAGTGTCACACCTCCTTCAGCAAGGCTGGGCCACCTAACTATACACAAATGCTGCTACCAACTTGAGACCAAGTGTTTACATGTCTAAGATTATGGGGGATGTTTCTCATTCGACTGAAGACAATGGCACAGAATGTGGGGGGGGGACTCTGAAGCAAATAAAAATCCTGTGTATTGAGTAAAATGGAAGTTATATTTGTAAGGGTGATCTGGGGTCTCAAGAAAATGACCAAGGGAACAAATGTTCTTCAGCAAGGTAAAGCTTTGCTTTTGCAGAAGGGCACAGAGCTGTGCTAAATCAAGCAAGCCCACCGGGTGTCCAGCTAGGTTTTAAATCCTAAGCTAAAAAGGGTTGGAGCTCAGCCCACCCTTTACACTATTGGCTAATAGAGAGCAGCACAGTTTCTAGGGAGAAATAAAACTCGAGCGTAGATTTTGATTTCAAGAAACACAGACCTTGGAAGAATTTGAATCTCTGCCAAATAACTTCACAGCTTAGGATTTTTTGTTCTTCATTTTTTTAATGGAATTTTGTCTTTTTTAACCCTTTAATAAGAAAAGCAATGCATTTTATTTACATTTCCCAAATACTGATGTCATTCACATTTTTGATGAGCTCCCTTTCCCAATTGACTCTAGACTGAAGATATATATATATATATATATATATATATATATATATATATATATATATACATACATACATATATATACATATATATATATATATGATATGTCTCTCTCTCTCTCTCTGACACACACACACACACATATTCACACACACATATGTGTGTGTGAATATGTGTGTGTGTGTGTGTGTGTCAGATGCATTTGCACAAGGAGAGCATTTTCACAGAGGGACAAAATTTGGCAATGGAGGGGGAATTTGTAATAACATGGACAGGGAATGTTTCTCCCAAACTGTGACAGTTAAGCTGAGCTCTAAAGAAGGTTTGTCAAGGAAGATAAGCTGCGTTGGTGAAAAAGCCTGGGAGTCTGGGAAGCCAGGCTCAAAACACTGTGCACCTGGGAGCTACAAACTCTTTTGCCTAACTCCTGCTTGAGCTCCCCTGTACCCTGAAACCACAGTGTACCAAAGGAAGTCATGGATGTACAGTTATTTCTTGGATGGTGTTTCGCTCTATGTAAAGAAATGTAAACTTGTTGCTTAGTTGAACTTTAGCAATAACTGCAAGAATGCTAGGCAGAAGTGGATGTCACTGGCAGCCCAGGGCACATTCTGCTAGAGAGAGCAGGGGCTAGACAATTGCGTCTTTACTCTGACACTGGACTGAGAGGCCACGTGTGGGGAAAGACAGATATGAGAGGGAGAAGATCTAGCCATCCCAATAATCACCTGGACCTGGTTCTTCTGTCCTATGGACGAATTCACCCAGAAACATTGCAGCTAAATCCAAGAACGAAAGCATCAAGCTAAACTCAGTTTTCTTTTCCCTTCTCTTTAGAATCAGTCTCACTCTGTAGCCTAGACTGATCTCAAACTCTCTATTCCCCTGCCTCAGCCTCCCATACATTGAGATATGTAGTCTCCAGCATGAGGTTCCATTCCCAAATCAATCAATACATCTTAAACAGAGGTGATTTTGTCTCCCAGAAGGTACTTGGCAACATGACTTTTTTTTTTTCACTCAAAGGGTTTGAAGATAACTGTTACTGGCATTTAATGAATATAGTCCAGGCAAGGTCCTAAACACCCCCAACCCATAGAATGAAGCAAAGACTGTCCCAAACTCTCAAGGATACCTATTAAGAAACCTGGAGAAATCTGATATGGATTCCTCCTCAGAGGCTCTGCCAGAGTCATACTGATACAGATGAGGATGCTTGCAGCTAACTATCAGACTGGGCACAGGGACCCCAATGAAACAACTAGAGAAAGGACTGAAGGAGCTGAAAGAATCTGCAACCCCACAGGAAGAACAAAATTATCAACCAACCAAACCCACCACAGTTCCCAGGGACGAAAACACCAACCAATGAGTTTGCATGGAGAGACTCATGGCCCCAGGTACATATGCAGCAGAGGACAGCATTGTCTGACATCAGTGGGAGGAGAGGCCTTTGGTCCAGTAAAGGCTCATTTTCCCAGTGTAGGGGAATGTCAAGGTGCTGAGTGGGGAGAGGGAGGTTGGGAGAGGGAGCACCTTCATGGAGATAATGGGAGGGGGGGAAGGTGGGATTAGGGGAATGGGAATAACATCTGAAATGTAAATACAGAGAATATCCAATAAAAAAAGGAAAACAGAAAGGAAAAACCTGCTTGAGTTTTGTACCTGAGTACCGACACCATTATGACCATGTAGCCACAGTCCATGATCAAGGATGCAGACCATGATGGTGATGGGATGTAGAAGTACCGCCTGGGTTTCCTCACTTCATGATGTGCTACATTGTGGTGCTTGAGATTGATGTAGGATGGCCTCAGCTATGGTCGAAGTAGCTATAATGTCTAAGAAGTAGTAGTCAGACAGAAAAGAAAAAAGAAACTCTGGCCTAAACAAAACGATTTCTTACAATTTTTGAAAAGATCATTGACACACAGTCCTTCACAGAGGTCACACTGATATATTTACCAAGGGCATGAGATAAAAGTCCTATGTTCTATCCTTTCAAAGGACACAGGAAGTACATTAGTAATTATATAGCATGTTCTTACATTTCAATAGAAACAGCTGATACCGTGATCTCATGACATAGCTCTTTAGGAGTGCAGCTGAGTGTGGTTAAGTGAGTGAGTGTGACTGAGTGTGAGTTGGTTGTAGTTCCCTTGTGCTTCCTGTCTGTCCATTGCTGTCTTTCTCTGTGGTTTTCTTCTTCTCTGTGCAGTACTGAGGATTAAACGCAGGCAAGCACGATCTCTCAGTTACATCGAAGACCCTTCCTGTTGATTCGATAACGCTTTACATGTGTCCCTTTGTTTATGACTTTAGTAGAAAATATGTTCTGCCTGTTTAGCAAACAGACTTAACATGGTAAATGGCTAGAAACTAAACCATATTAAGAGAAGTACATGTAAGTGAAAAAATATGTTTGCAGGTTGTAACTTGAATCAGTGAAAACCAACAAATGGATGTGTCAGAGAAAAAAAAATGCTAACATTTGCTGCCAAAACCGTTCAGTGAGGTACAAAGAGCCAGCTCGTGTGAGCCCGCACTGATAGACAGCACACCACAAGGAGGCCATCAAGAAGCTCCCTCTGCGGCACTAGGCAGCCTGAGGAGTTGAGAAACTGGATTTCAAAATGCAAGTAACTCCTTAAAAGAGTGGTGAGACGTGACAAAAGTCATACTCGAGTTCAGTCTCCCTTTACCTTTCTTCTCTTTTCTGACCCATGGGAATCGTCTCTCTTCTTCAGCCCTGTTTACTATATATATGTATATATATAGCCCAGCATCCCATGGCTCAGATCCAGTCTTTGCTCTACTGAGGACGAGCTGTGTGGCTCTGTAGGAGTTACTTAACCTCCCCATGCCTCCACTTAATTATCCAGCAAATGAGAATAATGATTCTCAGTGCACAGAGCAGTAAATGGGTAAGCGCTGTGACAGAGAGGAGTACTTGTGTGCACTAGTGTACACACATGTCTCTAACACGATAATATCTACATTCTTAATCATATGCTAAGAATACCTGCCCTCATTTCACAGAGAGATTGAAACTCAGAGAATACGGCTTGTTTCTCAGCAACTTTAGGTCATGTGCGGTATTAGAGAAGCAGCTCTCTTTGTGAGGAAGCCCAGGAGAACAAGAAGTCTTCATCACACGGGCAGTTGGAAAAGGATCTTCGACTACACGAAGAGTCATTGTGAGGACCAAAACTGAACCTTGATCTCTGCAGCTGATCGCAGAAGAGATGCCAGCAAGGAGATCAAGGGATGCAAAACTGGATTCCAGGACATTTCACTGGCTGTGTTTTCTACAGATCTCACCCGCAGCACCGACGACACAGGTCCCATCTCTGACTGTTGGACAAATAAACGAGAGCTAAGATGTTCAAGTTCAAATAACGACTCACTCATTAACTCAGTCTTCCTGTTTAAACAGTTATCAATTCCTTCATGCTTCAGTGATGCCATGTGTAAATCAATAAAATGAGATCAGATAATTCCCCAAGACTACAACATAATACATGCATACATACATACATGCATACATACATGTATAGATAAGTAAATAAATCTACCAAGGAACCCAACAGAGTCCTGGTACTATACTCTTCTCCTTTCCCCAAATCAAATAGTACCAAAAGCCACAATTTGGAGTTCATTAAATGCCTCGCTTCTGGAGCTAGAGAATCTTCACCTTAAGAGGTGATTGCTTGCCTCTGTTTTATTGGAGCCTAATGCTCCTACTAAGCATTACAAATAAATAGTGCCACATATAAAGTTAATATGAGCCATGCTTCTCTCTCTCTCTCTCTCTCTCTCTCTCTCTCTTTCTCTCTCTCTCTCTCTGTGTGTGTGTGTGTGTGTGTGTGTGTGTGTGTGTGTGACAGTAAATATGGACTCCATTGGCTCACACACTATGCTGAGAATGTAGACATCACCGAAAGAACTAAGACAGAACATCTGGTTTACCTCTGGCAGAGTGTGCAGTTTGTAAGCACCAGCAACATGAACCCAAGGAGTCTGGCCTGTTACACTTCCTTCACCACAAGAGGAAAAAAATAACCAAAACAAACAAAACTCCCAAAACTGTACATGAACTCCAGTGTGAAAGACATTTGACTGTATGAGGCCCATGTTGGTGTCTTTGACTTCTAGCTCCCTTCCAGGAAGCACAAAGGTCAAAGTTAGGTGTGGACAGCTGAGGGATTCAAGCTGGACTTGGCCTTATGCCAAGGAGGGGAATCCTGCCCGATGGAGTGGGACACTTCTTGTTGACCAGGCTGTTCAGACAAAGCCGTGAACTGGGACCCTTGGGGTGACCATGTGACGTGAGACCCTGACGCACTTTCATTTGCACAGGAAATAACACTGTCACCGACAGAGATACACACCGTGAGCACAACAGGGATGCTGACGCACAGAGGGGGCAAGCAGAGGCGGAAAAGGTGGCTCTTTGTGTCAGCAGGTTGCCTGCTTAGGGCGTGTGTTTCGTGCCGGAGCCAAGCCTCGTGGGGCAGCTGCATACACAGCTCAGACTGTATGCCACAGAGGAGGAGAATGGGCTCTCATTGCATATCTTGACATTTTGGTTGTGAGCCTAGCCTTTAATGGCTGAATCATCTCTCCTCCCCTGCCTCCCCCATTGCCTAGCTACAAATCAGGTTTTTAAAGTTTTAGTACCAGCTTTAATTTGGTATTTGGATATTAAGGGGAGAACAGGAAGAATGGGGTGAAGTATTCTCAAGAGAAACCTTGCTCTCTACTTTTAAAATTATTTAGATGTAATACCTTGTGCTAACTCTCAAGTTTGTTTGTTAAGTTGTTCTGCCAAAGAAAATAATAATAGTGTCAATTTGCCTGTGCACGCTCACGTGTGTGTGTGTGTGTGTGTGTGTGTGTGTGTGTGTGTGTTAGTGAAAAGAATGCCCACACATACAGTATACTTTCTGCATAGAAGGACTGTCAGCAATATCGTCCCACAACGAGAGCAGCGAGGACCTGGGGGACAGCTAACACTATTCAAAACTCCATTTACTTTGTTCCTAAGGAGAGAGGCATCCTTAGTTTTAGATTAAGTGTGTTCTGGTATAATTAGCCTAATTGGCAAAGACTAATTCCTTGTTAACTGTCTCAACCCAGTCCAGGTTATATTCGGTATAGGGCAGGAAGGAGGGAAAAGAGTAGGAGGGGCTGCAGGAATGCTGGGAAGAGACAATGTGCACTTTGCTTCCTGATTCCAACTGGTCAGTGAATGACACATTTGTGATCGAGTGAGGAAATTTGAATATGGACCAAGAATTAGGCGCCATTGATGGATCACTGTTAATCTAGCCAGGCTTGACCATGGTATATAGTTACAGATGTCCTGATGGCCTTATTTTTAAAACATGAGCCCAAAACAGTAAATGAAACATCTTTAGCAAGCTGCTGACAATTGTTAACTCCAGGTTCTGATTACTTTTCTCTACATGTTAAATTCTCCATATTTAAAACTATTAAACGATTCTTTTTTTTTTTCTTGAATGCCTTTGTCTGTTTCGTTTTGCATTTTGATCTTTTGCTTCACCCTCTTTTATAAAAAGCTTGATGTACAGAGACTTAATTTGAGGACTAAACATGACCTCATATTTGAATGACATTTTTGGAGGTGTATCTTTTTGGAGTGCACACCAGTCATGCACTCGGACTGAGATCACAGAGACATGGCTGACCTATGTCTCCAGTCCTCTTTATTTACTCGTGGTCATTTTAATTGAGAGACAGCCTCACTAAGTTGCCCATGAAGGTGTTGACCTTGGAACTTGTGCCTCAGTTTCCTCAGAGCAGCAGGCATTGCAGGCCTGTGCCACTGGGCACAGGCTTTCTTCTTTACTTGGCATCATTTCAAGCCTACAGGCCTTGTAGGGATGGAGTGAGATCCCACACCCAGATACATCGGTTGCCAGCACTTTGCCACATCTTTGTATGTTCCCCTCTTTCTTTTTTCTGCACATTTATATATGTTTTGTCTGAATCACTGGCAAATAAATGGCAGACTCCATTCCCTTTAGTACCTACACACTTCAGTCTGCATCTCCTGGGAAAGAAGACATTATGTCACAACATAGCACATTACCAAATTCAGCACAGTGTCCCATTCAGACTTCATCCACGGCTTCAGCAATGTCCCCAGTTCAGAGCTCAGGGTCCAGCCAAAGGTTGGGTGTCACCTTTGTCATGCCCCTTGATTCCCTATAGTCTAGACCAGACTTCTTTGTCGTCTCTGGCATGAATGGTGTAGAGCACAGGCATGGTTTTGAATAATGTCCCTTAGTGTAGGCAGAATAGCAAGTGACTGTTTATTATCAAAATTGCTGTCAATTCAACCTTTCTCTTTCGTAAGAACAGCTCTAATTGTTTTATTTTTTAAAAAAAAGATAAAATGAATTGTTTGGCCTGCAAAGTAACCATGAGGAGCATCATCCCCTAGAGGGTTCAGATGAGCTTTGCTAATGAGGAAAAAATTAATTGAATAAACTTCCCTGACAGAATTAGCTTGAAGCTAGCCAAAAGATAACAGCTGAAATGACTTAGTATTAATGCACGCTATCAAGTGACTCTTTGGGGATTTCTAAAGGTTTGAGGCTTACTTCTGTTCATTTCAGTTATTTTTGAATCTTGAATATACAAGTATTTCATCTAATTTATGCAAGATAAATTTATGCAGAAGCAAGAAAACCTTTGTTATAACTTAAAGGTATCTGCCATAATTAGATTCTTAGAGGGAAACTTAAGGATTATCCCGTTCAACAGTTAGGATGGGTTTGTTTGTTTGTATGTATGTTTGTTTTGTCTATTTGCTGTTTGGTTTGGTTCAGAAAACAAGACACAATCTAGACAATATTAGTCCTCATGAACATTTACACAAGGCTGCTCACTCAGAACTGTTTGTAAGAGTTAGGATGAGCTCCCAGCCTCCAGACAAGTTCTCTGTCATCATTGACACACAGAGTAAATGTGAGACAGGGAAACCAGGTCATAAAATAGCATGCACAATAGAATCTTATTTTTAGAAAAGCAAGTGCAGATGATGGTATGGGGGATGAGGGTGTGGAGTAGCGTTGAGAAATAAATACATCAAATGTCACTAGTGATTACCTCTAGGATGACTAGAATTGATTTACATTGACATGGGGGGAGCACCGATGGGTACTGGGGAAAAAACTAGGGCCTCTAGACCAATTAATATTACAGATAACAAGAAAGCAAGAGGCAATCACAAGAAACTAAGTAATAGAAACCTGGCAACATCAGAATCCAGTAATGGATATATGAACACACCAGAAAAACAAGATTTTGACTTAAAATCATACCTCATGATGATGATAGAGGGCCTTTAAGAGGACATAAATAACTCCCTTAAAGGCATACAGGAGAACACAGGTAAACAAGTAGAATCCCTTAAAGAGGAAACACAAAAATCACTTAAAGAGCTACAGGAAAACATAACTAAACAGGTGAAGGAATTGATTAAAAGTATCCAGGAACTAAAAATGGAAATAGAAGCAATAAAGAAATTATAAAAAGACACACCCCAGGAGATATAATACCTAGGAAAGAGATCAGGAGTCATAGATGCAAGCATCACCAACAGAATACAAGAGCTAGAAAACAGAATCTCCGGTGCACAAGATACCATTAAAAAATTGACACAATAACCAAAAAAATGCAAAAATCAAAAAGGGCCTAACCCAAAACATCCAGGAAATCCAGGACACAATGAGAAGACCAAACCTAAGGATAATAGGTATAGAAGAGAGCGAAGATTCCCAACTAAAAAGCCCACTAAATATCTTCAACAGAATTACAGAAGAAAACTTCCCTAACCTAAAGAAAGAGATGTCCATGAACATATAAGAAGCCTACAGAACTCCAAATAGATTGGGCCAAAAAAGATACTCCTCATGTCACATAATAGTAAAAAAAAGAAAAAGAAAAAAAAAGAAAGAATATTTTAAAAAGTAAGGGAAAAAGGTCAAGCAGGAAACAACAATCACTGTTCCTTAATATCTTTTAATATCAATGTACTCCATTCCCCACAAAAAAAAAGGCATAGACTAACAGGCTGAATATGTAAACAGGACCCAGCATTTTGCTGCACATAGGAAACTCATCTCAGAGACAAATACAGACACTACCTTAGAGTAAAAGGCTGGAAAATTTTTTCCAAGGAAATGTTCCCAAGAAACAAGCTGAAGTAGCCATTTTAAACTTGATTTTTAACCACAAGTTATCAAAAGAGATAAGAAAGAACACTTTTTAGTCATCAAAAAATCAATCCTGAACATGCTCTAAATGCAAGAGTACCCACATTCATAAAAGAAGCTTTACTAAAGCTCAAAGCACATACTGTACCACACACAATAATAGTGGGAGACTTCAGCACCAAACTCTTATCAATAGAGAGATCATGGAAGCAGAAACTGAACAGAAAGACAGTAAAACTAATAAAAGTTATGAACCAAATGTATTTAACAGACATCTATAAAACACTTCGTTCTAAAACAAAAAAATATTCCTTTTTCTCAGCACCTCACGGTACCTTCTCCAAAACTGACCATATAATCAATCACAAAACAGAACTCAACAGATACAAGAAGATTAAAATAGTCTCATGCATCCTATCACATCACCATAGATGATGAATGGTCTTCAATAACAACAAAAATGACAGAAAGCCCACATACACATGGAAGCTGAACAACACTCTACTCAATGATAACTTGGTCAAGGAAGAAAGAAAGAAAGAAATCAAAGACGTTTTAGAATTTAACAAAAATGAAGGTACAACATACTAAAACTTATGGGATACAATGAAAGCAATGCTAAGAGAAAAACTCATAGCTGAGCACCTCAAAAAAGGAACTGGGAGAGCATACACTAACAGCTTGACAGCACACCTGAGAGCTCTTGAACAAGAAGAAGCAAATACCCCCAATGGAGTAGAGGGCAGGAAATAATCAAATTCAGAGCTGAAATCAACAAAGTAGAAACAAAAAGAACTATACAAAGAATCAACCAGGATCTGGTTTGTTGAGAAAATCAACAAGATAGATAAACCCTTAGCCAGACTAACTGGGAACAGAGAGAGTATCCAAATTTTAAAAAATCAGAAATAAAAGGGGAGACATAAAAGCAGAAACTAGGAAATTCAAGAAATCATCAGATCCTACTACAAAAGCCTATATTTGACAAAATTGGAAAATCTAGAGAAAATAGACAACTTTCTAGACAGATACCAGATACCAAAGGAAAATCATGATAGTTAAACCATCTAAACAATTCCATAACCCTTAAAGAAATAGAAGCAGTCATCAAAAGTCTCCCAACCAAAAAAAGAATATGACCAGATGGGTTAATTGCAGAATTCTATCAGACCTTCATAGAAGACCTACTACAAATATTCTTCAAACTATTCCACAAAATAGAAACAAAAGGAACACTACCCAATTTATTCTCCAAAGCCACAATTTCTCTTGTGCCTAAACCACACAAAGATCCTATAAAGAAAGAGAACTTCAGTCTAATTTCCCTCATGAACATAGATACAAAAATACTCAATAATTCTTACAGCCCAAATTCAAGAACACATCAAAACAATCATTAACCATGATCAAGTAGGCTTCATCCTAGGGATGCAGGGTTGGTTCAATATATGGGAATTCATCAAAGTAATCTACTATATAAACAAACTCAAAGGGAAAAAATATGAGCATCTCATTAGAGACTAAGAAAGCATTTGACAAAATTCAACACCATTTCATTATAAAAGTCTTAGAAAGATCTGGAATCCAAGGCCCTTACCTAAACATAGTAAAAGCAATATAAGGCAAGTCAGTAGCCAACATCAAACAAAATGGTAAGAAGTTTTAAGCAATCCCAATAAAATCAGAGACTAGACAAGGCTGCCCACTCTTCCCCTACCTATTCAATATAGCACTGGAAGTCCTAACCAGAGCAATTAGACAACAAAAGAATGTCAAAGGCATACAAATTGGAAATGAAGATGTCAAAATATTACTATTTGCAGATTATATGATAGTATACATAAGTAACCCCAAAAATTACACCATAGAACTCCTAAACATGACAAACAACAATTTATATCCAGCAAAGTGACAGGATATAAAATTAACTCAAACAAACAAACAAACAAAAGTTTTCCTCCACTCAAAGGATAAACAGACTGAGAAAGAAATTAGAGAAACAACACCCTTCATAATAGTCACCCATAATATAAAATACCTTGGTGTGACCCTAACCAAGCAAGTGAAAGATCTCTATAACGAAAACTTCAAGCCTCTGAAGAAGAAAATTTAAGAAGATCTGAGAAGACAGAATGATCTCCCATGCTTATGGATTGGCAGGATTAATGCAGCAAAATGGTCATTTTGCCAAAAGCGATCTACAGATTCAATTCAATCCTCATCAAAAATTCAACTCAATTCTTCATAGAGTTAGAAAGAACAATTTTCAAATTCATTTGGAATAATAAAAACCCAGGATAGTGAAAACTATTCTCAACAACAAAAGAACTTCTGGGGGAATCATCATCCCTGACCTTAACCTGTATTACAGAGCAATAGTGATAAAAACTGCATGGTATTGGTACAGAGACAGGCAGGTAGATCAATGGAATAGAATTGAAGATCCAGAAATGAACCCACACACCTATGGTCACCTGATCTTTGACAAAGGAGCTAAAAAACATCAATGGAAAAAAGACAACATCTTCAAAAATAGTGCTGGTTCAACTGGCAGTCAGCATGTAGAAGAATGCAAATCAAATTATTCTTATCTTCTTGTACAAAGCTCATGTAAAGTGGATCAAAGACCTCCACTTAAACCAGGTATGCTGAAACTAATAGAAAAGAAAGTGTGGAAGAGCTTAGAACATATAGGCATAGGGGAAACTTCTTTGAACAGAACCTCAATGGCTTATGCTGTAAGATCAAGAATGGACAAATGGGACCTCATAAAATTGCAAAGCATAGGCAAATGGTGCTGTCAATAGGACAAAATGAAAACCAAGAGATTGGGGAAAGATCTTTACCAATCTTACATCTGATATAGGGCTAATATCCAATATATACAAAGAACTCAAGAAGTTAGACTCCAGAGAATCAAATAATCCTATTTAAAAATTGGGTTCAGAGCTAAACAAAGAATTCTCAACTGAGAAATACTGAATGACTAAGAATCACCTAAAGAAATGTTCAACAACCCCAGTCATCAGGGAAATACAAATCAAAACAACCCTGAGATTCCACCTCACACCAGTCAGAATGTGTAGGATCAAAAAATTCAGATGACAGCAGATGCTGTCCAGGGTGTGGAGCAAGAGGAACATTCTTCCATAGTTGGTGGGATTGCAAACTGCTACAACCACTCTGAAAATCAATCTGGTGGTTCCTAAGAAAATTGTACTTTGTACTACCTGAGGATCCAGCTATACCACTCCTGCGCATACCCCCAAAAGAAGCTCCAACATACAACAAGGACACGTGCTCCACTGTGTTCATAGCAGCCTTATTTATAACAGCCAGAAGCTGGAAAGAACCCAGGTGTCCTTCAACAGAGGAATGGATACAGGAAATGTGATACATTTACACAATGGAGTACTACTCAGCTATTAAAAAGTGACTTCATTGGGGTACAGAGCTAAACAAAACGTTTTCAGTTGAGGAACACCGAATGGCCGAGAAACACCTGAGGAAGTGCTCGACATCCTTAGCCATCAGGGAAATGCAAATCAAAACAACCCTGAGATACCACCTCACACCAGTCAGATTGGCCAAGATCCAAAACTCAGATGACAGCAGATGCTGGTGAGGCTGCGGAGAAAGAGGAACACTTCTCCACTCTTGGTGGGGTTACAAGCTAATACAACCACTCTGGAAATCTGTCTGGCGATACCTCAGAAAATTGGATATAGTACTACCTGAAGACCCAGCTATTCCACTTCTGGGCATATACCCCAGAGACACTTTAATACACAACAAAGATATATGCACCACAATGTTCATAGCGGCTCTATTTATAATAGCCAGAAGCTGGAAGGATCCCAGATGTCCTTCAGAAGACGAATGGATACAAAAATTGTGGTACATTTACACAATGGAATACTACTCAGCCACCAGAAACAATGACTTAACCAAATTCTTAAGAAAATGGCTGCATCTAGAGAATATCATCCTGAGTGAGATAACCCAGTCACAAAAGAACAGTCATAATATGCAGTCACTGATAGTGGGATGCTAACCCCAGAGGCTTGCACTCCCCCAGAAACAACTCACAGACTGTATGAAGTCCAAGAAATAAAGAAAACAAAAAAATATACATATATTTACAAAACAAGAAGACTTTGACTATTTCCATGTTGCGTTTTGTTTTGCATGTACTTTACACTTATTGTAACTATTAGGTTTTCAATGCATACTGTCAAGCCCTTGAAAAAAATCAAGTACTGACTAAAAAAATATATTCACATGGTTTTATGTAAAAATTATTTCAATGTCTGAAAAAACAGTACTGACAAAAATGTATAATTTTAAGCAAAAAAATGTTTAAAATCTGTACATTTATCTTTGTTTTGTAAAATAAAGTTGTTTAAAAAAATAAATACATATTTGAAATATTTTATGATAAAAAAAGTGACTTCATGAAATTCTTAGGGAAATGGATGGAACTAGAAAATATCATCCTGAGTGAGGTAACCCAGTCACAAAAGAACATTCATGGTTTGTGGATACTAGCCCAAAAGCTCAGAATACCCAAGAAACAATTCACAGACCATATGCTAGATAAAAAAGAAGGAAGAACAAAATGTGGATGTTCAGTCCTTCTTAGAAGGGAGAGCAAAATACTCAAGGGAGGAAATTCAGAGACAAACAGAGAAGCAGGGACTGAAGAAAAGATCATCCAGAGACTGCCTCACCTGGGGACCCATCCCATATGCAGCCACCAAGCCCACCCACTTTTGCTGATGCCAAGAAGTGCTTACTGGCAGGAGACAGACATGGATGCCCCACAGAGACTCTGCCAGAGTCATATAGACATAGTTGAAGATGCTCACAGCTAACCATCGGGCTAAACATGGGGACCCCAAAGGAGGAGCTAGAAAAAGAACTGAAGGAGCTGAAAGGGTTTGTAACCCCATGGGAAGAACAACATTATCAACCAACCCCTGCCCCTACAGCTCTCAGGGACTAAAACACCAACCAATGAGTATGCATGGAGAGACTCGCGGTTTCAGTTGCATGTATAGCAGAGGATATAGCATTGTCCAGCATCAGCGGGAGGAGAGGCCTTTGGTCCAGTGAAGGATCATTTTCTCAGTGTAGGAAATGGCAAGGCGCTGAGGTGGGAGTGGATGGTTGGGAGTAGGAGCATCTTCGTGGAAGCAAGGAGAGAGGGAGGGGGATCAGAAAGAGGAGAAAGGGGATAACATTTGAAATGTAAGTACAGAGAAAATCCAATTTAAAAAAAAAAACCCTAAGGCCTCTGAAATGACAGGCAAGCACTTCACACTGAGCCACATGTCCAAGCACTGACTAGATGTTTAATCTTAATGCAGTGAAAATGAGAAACTTGGAGGCATTTGTTTTGTTGGTTTGGAGTTGTTGTTGTGTCTTTGATTGTTTGTTTTACAGTTCGTTTTGTTTTGACACAATAGGTAGCTTGGGCTGGTATACTTCCTATGTAGCCCAGGCTAGTCTCTTGAGCCTCCCGCCTCCATCCTCTAAGTGCTTGCATTACAGATGTGTGCCGCCATGCACAGCCCTGGGTTTTTTACATCCATGTTATTTCACTAAACAGGAAATTTCAAGAGGCAGAAAGCATGCCCTTGTCACATTTCCTAGTGACTATTAATCACCACTGAAAGTATGTGGCACAACATTTGAAACTGTCGCTGGAAGCACTGTTCTCATACCCAGGGTGGGCCAGCACCACAGAAGCAACAGCCAAGACAGGGAGCTCAACAGAGAATTTATAAGTGGTTCGGTCATCATCAGAGAAGCTTCTTCATGCAGGGGGAAATATAGAAACTCGCAAGAAGACATTGCACGAATAATCAGAGACCTTAGAACAGTCGCCCCTGAATGGGATTCTCCATCCAATTCTTCCTGTGAGAGCTCAGGAAACCCCGTGGAAGAGGAGAAACAAGAATTTAACCGCCAGAGAGGATGGAGGACGCCAAGGCACCAAGCCCTGATATATCAACGGAGCAAAGGTCTGCACATGGCCCTCTGTGTATGCATTATGGCTCCAAGGTTAGTGTTCTTCGGGATCCGCGTGTGTGAACAGGTGGATCTCTAACTCCATGCTTGGCCTTGGGCTCTTTCCCTTGTTTGGCTTGTCTTGTCCAATTTCAGTGTGGTAGTTTTAGCTTTATCTTATTCTACTTTTTGTTGTGTTTTTTAAAAATAGATGAATGAATGCAAACCTAGCCACAACGGTAAAGGTTAACAACTAAATTGTCATTGATAACTGCTTGGAGATGGAAAGTCAGTTTCCCTCAAAAGAACGACACTGGATATGCCAACCACCCCGGGTCAGTCCTCATGTTCAGCCGTGGTTAGCCACCACTGTATAACGGATGCCTCAGTTCTTCCTGTGCTTTCATTTGGTTACAGTTAGTTTGGAGTTTTGTTGTTTGGGGTGTTTGGTTGTTTGTTTGGTTGTTGTTGTTGTTTTCCATTTTGAATGGTGTTTTATTGTGCTTTCTTGGTTTTGAGGGATTTGTTGCCATATTGTTTTTGTTTGTTTTTTTACAAAGAACTTAAAGATGGGTGTATAGGGAGTGGGAGAGGATCTGAAAGGACTTGGAGGGGGGAATATGACCAAAATATATTTAAAATTAAATTTTGTTTTAAATAATAAAAAATCAAAACAAAACAAACAGAAAAAGTAGAGCTACATAGAAGGGATTAGGTTCTGAAGGGACACGGAATGGACAGCCATCACTTGAGAAAGGTTTCCTTTGTGGGCGTTGTGGTTTGTACAGAGGAGAGCCGGTGGACAGATGAAAAGAAAGAAAGGGTAAGTGAATAAATCTGCATGGATGTGCTTAAACACATGTGGACAGGTATGGCACACCACAGTCCACACGGCTTGAGTGGACACAAGGCACATCATAGACGGCTAGAAAGCCCAGCGTTTTAGGTTTAGATATTCAAGGCAACATTGATAGTGACCACATTTCTTCAAGTTGTTAACACCATTGTGGGAAGATCCAGGAGATCTCAGGGCTCTACCAGTCCCAACTTTTGTCCAACCAATTGTCCTGCGTCCAGTCTGGCCACAAACAGAAATCCACCTGTCCCTGCCTCCTGAGTGCTGGAATTAAAGGTGTTACACCACCACCATCCAGCTAAGAAAAATTTTTGAGACAGAGTCTGATTACTTAGGTCTAGCTGGTTTCAAACCTTATGTTAGATCAGGCTTATGTTAAACTAGGTGTTCCACCTCTTTTTCCCTCTCTTGTGCTGGAATTAAAGGCTTGTGCCACCATGCCTGGCCATTTAAGGAATCTGTGTTATCTTTAGAAGGTCTCTTTTAAAAATCTACAGAAGTCTATGATCTAGCCCTGGTATGGCTATGCTCTGAGAGGCTCGACCAACACCTGACCAATACAGATGCAGATGCAGATACTCACAGCCAACCATTGGACTGAGCACCCTAAAGGAAGAGCTAGGGGAAGGACTGAAGGAGCTGAAGGGGATTGTAACCCTGTTAGAAGAACAATATCAACTAACGGGACATCCAAAGCTCACAGGGACTAAACCACCAATCAAAGAGTACACATGAAGGGAGCCAGGACTTCAGATACATATGTAGCAGATATGATGGTCTTATCTGATATCGATGGGAAGGGAGGGAGGCTTGATGCCCCAGCATAGGGGGATGCTAGAGGGGTGAGGAGGGAGTGGGTGAATAGGTAGAAGAGCACCCTCATAGAGCCAAAGGGAAGGGAGGGTATAGGATGAGAGTGTGGTTTGTGGAGGGGTAGCCAGGAAGGGGAATATCATTTGAAATGTAAATGAAAAAATGATTAATTAAAAATCTAAATTAAACTGTAGCAAAAAAAAATGATTGGTGCTGGTACTGAGAGACAAAACTGGTCAGAGAAATTTTGGAGATCTTATCTTTGTATTCTAATGGCAGAAAGGATTCTGGCAAATTAAAATTAGATAAAGTAACTAGGCATTGAAAGCAGTTTGGTGCACACCTATAATCTCAGCAACTGGGAGGCTAAGGCATGAGGGTTTTAAGTTCTCGTCCAGCTTTAGCTACATACTGAGACCCCTGTCTCAGAAAGCAACACAAAAAATTAGAAGAAGTTAGAAGTCAAGATACTTTTCTGATTGGTACTTTGAGTTATAACAAAGCCATTCAGGAATAAATAATTCACCATAGTTCCAAGTGATGAATTAAAGACAAGAGTTCATGATTCCTTACAAACAAACAAAGAAAACTACATTCATCTATTAACAAGCCTGTATTGAGTTCCCTGTGTATGCCAAGCCTTGTCCCAGGAGCTGAAGACTTGACAAAGAACAACACTGAAAAAGTGCCTGCCATGTGGAACACACTTTCTCACTAAATTGAAGGAATGGAACAATAAATAAATGGTGTGTGACATAATGTCATATTATAATATGTGCCCCAAAGAAAAACCCAGTAAAAAGAGAGAGAGGACAATGGAGCGGTCATGTGCTAGGAAGCAGACAGTCAAACCTAACCATTCAGGGGCGAATCACCACTATCCCGAATCTAGTGTCTCTGGTGGGAAATACTAATGAGGTTTCAGGCACGTAGTAGGAAAACACTGGTTTTGTTGTTGAAATTTCTGTATGTCATAGATAATGATATAGCACTGTAATTTTACCTCAGGGCTATATGCACTTGTAGCCCTCTGCCATAACATTTAAATATCTCATAAAGCACCATATTGGTGACATTGTGTGAATGTGAAGTGACTAGCAGGATAAAGATTATAGTAAGAGACATATATTCCAGACAGTGGGGAAGAAACTCTTTACACTCAGGACTTCTATATCCATAAAATGTCAAGAATTCCGAGGGTAAGGTGTGTGCCAGAGTAAGGTTCCAAAATAAAGGTTAATTGTGTATCTTGCATCTCTCCCAGTGACAGGAAGCACAGTGCCCCCTGGGCCTCTTTGGGTCCCAAAGGTAACACACTCCATACCGACAAACATGGTTGGGATCCATACATTTAGTGTCAACAAAGGCTGCCGGCTTTGAATGGGGCTCAGAGCAGGGAAAGACTTTAGACTAAGTCTGATTTGTAACAGGAGCATCCTGGCTACCATGTAGTTTCTCAACCCTGTGGTACAGAAGGCCTGTGGGCAGTTAGCCCCCACCCCTGTGTGCAGTCCTCCTCCTTCCAAGAATTGCTTGTGATCTGGTCCTTGTGGTACAGAAGGCCTGTGGGCAGTTAGCCCCCACCCCTGTGTGCAGTCCTCCTCCTTCCAAGAATTGCTTGTGATCTGGTCCTTGAGCTGAGCTTTCGGTAGGCTGTCCCAACACTTTGATGTTGGCCTGGCATATGACAGGCATCACTATCACATCTCTTGCTATGACCAAGTGCCTTTTCCAGTACAGACACAAATGGGTTTCGTGCTAGTGATTTGAACCCTTCCCAAGACCTTAGAGAGGAGTCTTTCCAGAGATCCAGAGTTCAGGAAAAGGAAAGCCCACACTCAGAATATCTGTCTGTTGCTGACAAAACTCGTCTTCTAGACAAACTGAGTCCAGTGCAATCCATTCTTCCCCACTCTCTGTTGCTGGCAGATAGACACTCAGTCTGTTCAAACTCTCAAAGCTTGTTGTGGCCACCCTGGCTACATGATGCAGACATTCACCATGCCAGCAGTGGAGTGGCAAGGGAGAGCTGCCAGCCAATTATCCAGGTAATTTGCCTTGTGGGATTTTTATGCCTTTCCCATGTGTCCCGTGTAACTTAACAGTTCTTCAAGTCTAGCCACTTGTCTCCACCCTAAGCCACAAATCATTTTTCTTACCAGGCTCCTGGCCAACTCATAAAATCATTTGTCCATGGGTTTATATGTATTTTAACCTCAAACTACGTGTGTTTCCACACAAAAATGGATGCCCAGGTGCATAACTAAAGGTCCTACTGCCTGGGAAGCTTTTCCTTGGCAGCCTCCTTCAACTACCTCTGAATGCTCCACAGATAAACTACCATTAGTTTCCAGCTCACCCTCATTTACAGAGCCAACGTTTTTTTCTCCTGTTCCAATTGGTCATGCAGAATCCCTTGCCAGCCAAGAGTGTTCACTGATTGGGGAGGATTGCTGAAACAATGTCTCCTTGAATGACCGGGCTACACCTCACACGACTTACCTGTCCCCTCTGGCCCTCCTAATGCTCAAACACAAATGTCACACTTTCATTTTTTGCAAATCACTGTGTTCCCCTTATTTCTGTTGATATGCATTAGCTCACAACATAAAGTTTCACAGTCTGGAAAATATTGACAAGGTTCCATCTCTGTCAATGCCTTGTATCACTGAAGAGAACATTTTTCAAGTTGCGATTCTCCGCCACAGATAAAGTGTTCTTCCTGCCAATTTCCAAGGCTCTGAAGCATGGTTTCCTTATGACAAAATTCATAGGACATCTCACCACCAATGCCAGCAGTAACATCTGCAAGATCACATGCCTCAAGCGACAAGACCTGGACATACTCCAGATGCTTTCTCTGCCCTTGACCCCCTACACGTCTGAGCTTTTCACATCACCAAACTATTCACATGACTTTAAGTTGTTATCTATTTCATATAAATGTAGTAGTGAAAGTGATTGAAAACTGGAGGGCCCTGTTTTATATGTAGGGCTTCAGTCCAGACAAGCAATAACCTTCTCAGAACCACTTTGGATCACTTTTTACGGAGATATGCAGAAACCAAACTTTTTTGTTAATCAGTTATGCATGAGCACTTAACCTTGACAGTTTCAGAGGTTCGGTCCATTATCGTCATAGTGAGAAGCATGGCAGCATCCAGAGAGACAAGGTACTAGAGAAGGAGCTGAGAGTTCTACATCCTGATCCACAGGCAGCAGAAGGGAACTGTGTTCCACACTGGGCAGAGCTTGAGCATTGGAGACCTCAAAACCTGCCCCCACAGTGACACACTTCCTCCAACAAGGCCACACCTCTTCGTAGTGCCCCTCCCTGTGGGGCAAGCATTCAAATATGAGTCTCTGGGGACCAAACCTATTCAAACCACTGCAGTACTTTTGTTAGTTCCTTTGTGTGATAGTCTGTTTCCACTTTAACCAGTACTGTGAACTAACGGTGTAGCCCATCACATCTTATGATTTCTTTCTTTGAAGTTGAAATAATACAGTGACTGAATCGCTCCATACACAGGTATAATATAAATGCCCAATCAATCAACGTTTTCATTACTACTATCAAAAATGCCATTCAGTGGTAATGAACAATTTATTTTGAAAACACGTTGCTATCTTTTAAAAATAGAATTCCGGAGCTCAGAGGACACAAGAGCATTTACTGTTCTTGCAGAGCTTCTGGGGTTGGTTCCCAAGCCTTACAATGTAGTTTATAATTCTCCTTATTATATAACCATTCCAGGACATCCAACAACAACCTATTCTGACCTCTACAGGCAACAGGCATTCATGGTATGCACATACCTGTGTACAAAAACAAAAAAATAAAAAATAAGCTGCACATACACATAAAATAAAACAAAACAAAACAGAAGTTCTTTCCTTCCCTGCTGAGGAAATAAAAATGAGAAAAAGTATTAATTCACTGTGAACATTGTTCTTATCTGTAAGGACTGGGTAATAGGAAAGTTATGGAAAACCCCAAGTGATTAATGTTGAGAGCACAGGGGTCTCTCTGGAATGGAACAAGATGCCAGGAAACAGGAAAGCTGAATATCAGCTGAGAACTTCGGAGCTAGGAATGGAGGCTGTAATTTACTGGTACTCTCTTGGAAAGTTCCCTGATAAGAGTTTGCCTGCTGACACGTGGGTTGCTGTAATGATAGGACGATGGGAAGGAATTAGGTAACAGATGGCTCTAAAGCATTTTAATTTTGCCAAAGTTTATTTCCTTTGTGCAAGACTGGGATAGTGTGTGTCTATCTGAAGAAACTGGTATCAAGATTTTGAACCAGCCTATGTCTTTACTCTATTTCCTTAGGATCCAGGAAGGAATTTATTATATATCTGGGACACTGGTTCTCAACTTGTGGTTAAAGACCTGTTTCACAGGGGTTACATATCAGATATCCTGCATATCAGATACTTACACTATGACCCAGAACAGTAGCAAAATTACAGTTATGAAGTAGCAATTGAAGGTAATTTTATGATGGGGGGTCATCACAACATGAGGAACTTTATTAAAAGGTCACAGCATTAGGAAGGCTGAGAACCACTAATCTAGGAAGTAGGAAGAAGTTTAGACTGTTCTCTATCTGAGAATGAGTTCATTAAGGACTGGGTTAGAGACAGGGAGAATGCAAAAGCCAGAGGGTGAGGAGGAGGGCTGTGAAGTGCTGTCTTCTGGATGTAGGATGACTAAAGCTATTATGAATCCACAGCAGCTTTAGAAATTGAAGTTCACTTCATGTTTTAAATGACCCTTAGACTGCTTGTTTGTTTGTTAATTTAATTGTTTGTTTGTGTAAAAGAGAGATTGGAGATGGGGAATAATAATTGTTCAGCACTTGTCTAGCATGCAGTCTCCTGGATTTGACTCCAAGCACCACACCGGGTACAGGTCCCCTCAGATCTTCTAAACCAAGCTTTAAGAACTACTTGGCAAGCGTTCAGTAACATGATTCACAGGGATAAACTGAGATGCGGAGCCTTAGCTCTGAAAGATATTTCCAGGAAGTATGGGGAAGGGAAGAATGAGCAAATATTTTCTAGTGTTTTAAACTATTAAAATTATAGGTAGACAGGCCTCATTTTATTTTTAGTACTTGGATGTTTTTATTTATTTCTTATTTAAATATATGTTTATTTTTATTTCATGTGTCTGAGTGTCTTCTCTGCATATATGGCATAGTGTGTGGATGACTGGTACCAGCTGAGGCCAAAAGAGTGCACCAGTATCCTGGTACTAGAGTTACAAATAATTGTGAGCTACAAAGTGGGTGCTTAGAACTGTTCCTGGGTCCTCTGCCAGGTCAGGAAGCTCGTAACCACTGTGTCACCTTCCAGTCCCTTGATTTTAATTTTTATTCATTTTTCGTACATATGGAAATTACATGTGCCTAGTTACAAGTAATATAGGTAACTACAGGTGTAATTGTCAGTTTCTTAAATGAACTATTTCTTCCTGTTCCATCTTTATGCTGTGTATGCATGTGAGTGTAGTGTGCATGTGTTTGTATGCATGTTCACATGTATCTGGGCACAGATGCATGTACAGGTCTGTGCATCTAGAGACCTGAAGTAGATATCAAGAGTCTTCTTTGGTTTCTCTCTATCTTGGTCATTGAGGCAGCTGTCTCAATCGAACCTTGAACCGGTATACAGAAAAATCTAGTCAATACTTTTATCATTTTTATCTTGGAATATTTATCTTGATACACATGCTACATAATTGGCTTGGATCCCTTGGTAACAGCAGAGCAGGCTATCAGTACATCATAATTACATGGAAAATCTCTTTTTGAACATATGTTACTGTTTTCTATCTGATCCATGATCAACAATGTCATGTTCTCTTGTAAAGAGGATGAATGTATTTTCAAATATGATGATATATTTCTATCTCTACAGAATATTTTTCATTCCGTGGAAACCTAAAACATAGATTTCTGCATAGAACATTTGTTCTAAAATTACTATTGCCTATACCAAGCCTTAATCATTTGACAGTTACTCTTCTTCATGGAAAAGTTAAAAAGTTATATTTTTGCACTTTACAAGGTTTTCAGCATTTAAAAGAAAATTCCCCCAAACATGAATAGTTTTATTTTTGCAATAAATAGAGCTGTGCAGGAGAAGCTATTGGTTTAAAATGCGGGGCACTATAAAAGGCTTTTGTTTTCCCTTGCTCCAAGGCAATGCAATACAATGTTTTAAAGAAGTTGGCAGGGATACAAAGGGGTGAGAAGAGACCTGTGCCCCAGTTTCCAGTGTTTGAAATGTAACCTGAATTCTAGGCCTTTCACTGTGTGTGAGGTTTAGGCTTTTGGTCCAGAATATTTTGCACCATAAGAAGAGCGTTTTTAAAATGTGTCACAATATGTTTTAGAAATGAATGATAACATGCCCCAAAGAAAACAGGTAATTCTTAGTGTCTTATGACTCTACTAAAAGTATGGACCCACTTTTTCTTTTTTTATTATTTATTTATTATTTACTTTTTATTTTTACACTCCAGATTTTATTCCCCTCTCCAACTGTTCCACATCCCATACCTTTTCCCCTGTGCTCCCCTGTCTCCACCCCACCCACCCCATCGGACCTCTAAACTCCCTGGGGCTTCCAGTCTCTTGAGAATTAGGTGCATCTGCTCTGACTGAACCCAGACCAGGCAGTCCTCTGCTATATATGTGTTGGGACCTTATATCAGCTTGTGTATGCTGTCTGGTTAGTGATCCGGTGTCTGAGAGATCTCAGGGGTCTAGGTTAGTTAGGACTGCTGGTCCTCTTACAGGGTCACCCTCCTCCTCAGCTTTCCCCAACTTTTCCCTAATTCAACCACGGGGTCAGCAGCTTCTGTCCATTGGTTGGGTGTAAATATCTGCATCAGACTCTTTGAGCTTCTTGTTGGGTCTTTCAGAGGGCAGTCATGACAGGTCCTTTTTTGTGAGCACTCCATAGCCTCAGTAATGATGTCAGGCCTTGGAGCCTCCCCGTGAGCTGGATCCCCCTTTGGGCCTATCCCTGAACCTTCTTTTCCTCAGGTTCTTCTACATTTCCATCCCTGAAGTTCTTTCAGACAGGAACAATCATAGGTCAGAGTACTAACGGTGGAATAGCAAATCCATCCCTCACTTGATGCCCTGTCTTTCTGTTAGAGGTGCACTCTACAAGTTCCCTTTCCCCACTGTAGGGCATTTCATCTAGGGCCCCTCTCCCTTTGAGTCCTGAGAGTCTCTCACATTCCAGGTCTCTGGTACATTCTGGAGGGTCCTCCCAATCTCCTACCTCCCAAGGCTGCCTGTTTCCATTCTTTCTGCTGGCCCTCAGAGCTTCAGTCCTTTCCCCCTACCCAATACCAGATCATGTTCCCCTCTCCCCTTCCAGTCCTCCTTCCTCCCAGGTCCCTCCCTCCCCTCCTCCCACCTTGTGGTTGCTTTCTTCTCCCTCCTATGTAGGACTGAGGAATCCTCATTTGGGCCCTTCTGCTTGTTGATCTTTTTGAGTTCTATGGACTGTGTCTTGGGTATTCTGTTATTATTATTATTATTTTGGCTAATATCCACTTATTAGTGAGTACCTACCATGCATGTCCTTTTGAGTCTGAGTTACCTCACTCAGGATAATATTTTCTAGTTCCATTCATTTGCCTGCAAAACTCAGAATGTTCTCATTCTTAATAGCTGAGTAGTATTTCATTGTGGAAATGGACCACATTTTCTGTGTTGATTCTTCTGCCACGGGAACATGTGTCTTTGTGGCATGGTGGAGAATTATTTCAGTATATTCACAAGATTGTTATTTCTGTGCCTTTAGGTAGATATATTTCCAATTTTCTGAGGAACTTCCAAATTTTCAGAGTGGTTGTACCAGTTTGCAATCCCACCAGCAATGGAGGAGTGTTCCTCTTTCTCCACATCCTCACCAACATATGTTGTCACCTGAGGTTTTGGTCTTGGCTATTCTGATTGATGTAAAGTAGAATCTCAGCATCATTCTAATTTGCATTTCTCTGATCACTAAGGACTTTGAAAATTTCTTTAGGTGCTTCTCAGCCATTCCATAGCTTCTGTTGTGAATTCTCGGTTTAGTTCTATACCCAGTTTTTGATTGGGTTGTTTGGCTTTTTGGTGGTTAGCTTCTTGAGTTCTTGGTATATTTTGGATATTAACTCTCTATCGGATGTGGGGTTAGTGAAGATTTTTTTTCCCAATCTGTAGGTTGCCAATTTGTCCTTTGTCTTACAGAAGCTTTCCTGTTTCGTGAGGTCCCATTTATCAGCTCTTGATATTACAGGGCGAGCTTTTCATGTCCCCAAACACCATGGTTCTCAGCCACTGCTGACAGACAGTATTATTTCAGGTCTTTATTGACAATGGCACTATGAAAAAAATATAAGATGGAGGCCCCATATTTTTTATTATATCCTTTATTCATAACTAACCATAATCCACCTCTACAAAACCAATTAGTTGTCAAATAAATGGCTGTTAAATGTCAATTGGCAGTTGTGCTAATATGTTCATAACAGTTTTTTTTTTAAAAAATCTAGGAAGACATACTGGTGGAGAACAGAGAGTTTGACCTTTAAATAGAAAGTAGAATCTCTTTCTTTATACAGGACCAACCACAAAGCCTGATATGAACACTCAGCTCATGGCATCACCCAACTTAGTCTGCAAGTTCAAGCGCCAGTGCCATGGAGATGGCTGTTTCCAGATAAATTTCCAAAAGGCAAAGATGGAAAGTTAAATATTCCAATCCCAGCATATACCAGGTGATTCTTCTTTCTGACAAGGAGTGGGGATTGCATAGTTTTAGCGGCAAGATTATGCCTGTAGGTGGCTATATGTCTTAGCATCTATTCTGTTGTGATGAAATACTCTGACAGATTCAGGGACAAAGGCCAGGTATATGAGAGAGACAGGAACCAATGACTGACAACAAGACCACATATAATCACAGACAACAAGATGGCAAGAGGAAAGCGAAAGAACTTACCCCAGGGAAACCAAGACAACCTGGCAATACCAGAACCCAGCTCTCCCATCATAGCAAACAGCGGAATGCCAAACACTTCAGAAAAAGACCCTAACTAAGCAAGTGAAGGACTTTTATGACAAGAACTTCAAATCTCTAAAGAAGGAAATAGAGGAAGATCTCAGAAAATGGAAAGATCTCCCATGCTCATGGATTGGAAGGATCAACATTTTTAAAATGGCCATCTTACCAAAAGCAATCTACAGATTCAATGCAATCCCCATCAAAATTCCAATCCAGTTCTTCACTGAGTTGGAAAGAGCAATGTGCAATTTCATCTGGAATAACAAAAGACCTAGAATAGCCAAATCCATCCTCTACAACAAGAAAACATCTGCAAGAATCACTATCCCTGACCTCAAGCTATATTACAAGGCAATTGTGTTAAAAACTGCATGGTAGTGGTACAGAGATAGGCAGGTGAATCAATGGAATAGAATAGAAGATCCAGAAATGAGCCCTCATGTATATAGTCACCTGAATTTTGACAAAGAAGCTATAAACATTCAATGGAAAAAGGACAGCCTATTCAACAAATGGTGTTGGTCCAACTGGCACTCAGCATGCAGAAGAATGAAAATAGACCCTTTCTTATCTCCTTGTACAAAGCTCAAGTGCAAGTAGATCAAAGATCTCCACATTAAACCATGTTCACTGAAAATATTAGAAGAGAAAGTAGGGAAAACCTTAGAACTCATAGGCACAGGAGAAAATTTCCTGAACAGAACACCAATGGCTCGTGCTCTAAGGTCAAATATGGACAAATGGGACTTAATGAGATTGCAAAGTTTCTGTAAGGCTAAGGACACTGTCAAGAAAACAAAACGGCAGCCAACAGAGTGGGAAAAGAACTTTACCAATCCCACATCTGATAGAGGCCTAATATCCAAGGTAAACAAAGAATTCAAGAAGTTAGACACCAGAGAATCAAACAACACTATTAAAAAATAGGGGATAGAGCTAAACTAAAAGTTTTTAATCGAGGAATATGGAATGGCTGAGAAGCATTTAAGGAAGTGCTCAACATCATTAGCCATAAGGAAAATGCAAATCAAAACAACCTTGAGATTCCACCTCACACCAACCAGAATGGCTAAGATCAAAAATTCAGATGACAGCAGATGCTGGCGAGGATGCGGGAAAAAGAGGAACACTTCTCCACTGTTGGTAGGGTTGTAAACTGGTACAACCACTCTGGAAATCAGTCTGGCAATTCCTCAGAAAATTGAACATAGTACTACCTGAATAACTAGTTATTCTACTTCTGGACATATACCCCAGAAAAGCTCCAACATAAAACAAAGACACATGCACCAAATGTTCATAGCAGCTCTATTTATAATAGCCAGAAGCTGGAAAGAACCCAGATGTCATTCAGTAGATGAATGGATACAAAAATTGTGGTATATTTACACAATGGAGTACTACTCAGCTATCAGAAACAATGACTTTATGAAATTCTTAAGAAAATGGATGCATCTAGTGAATGTCATCCTGAGTGAGATAACCCAGTCACAAAAGAACAGACATAATATGCAGTCACTGATAATGGGATACTAACCCCAGAAAGCTCTGAACACCCCAGAAACAACTCACAGACTATATGAAGTTCAAGAAAAAAACAAAGGCCAAAAAAAGAAAAAGAAAAAGAAAAAAAGAAAACGAAAACCATTATGCTTAATCTTTACACACCAAGAAAACTTTGACTATTTCCAGGTTACATCTTGTTTTACATGTACTTTATGCTCATTGTAACTAGTAAGATTTTAATGCACACTATCAAACCTTTAAAAAAATGAAGTACTGACAAAAATGTATTCGTATACTTTTATGCAAAAAATGCTTAAAATCTGTACATTTATCTTTGTTTTTTAAAATAAAGTTGCTTAATTAAAAAAAACAGAGACACAGAGACAGACAAAGAGGCACAGAGAGAAAAAGAGATGGATAAAAAAGTCTTGTAGTTTCTTGAAATAACTCTGGTTCTGTTGTTGTCGATTATGTGATGACCTGATTTTTTTTTTTTTTTTTTTTTTTTTTTTTTTTTTTTTTTGCTTGATTTGAACCTTAAGCTGTTGAATATAAATTTGACTGGAAATGTTTTAAAAGTAAATACTGTCTATGGTTTAAAATGGTAATAATGGGGGGGGGGTCAATAGAAAAGGACCTACCCAGCATGTGCACGGGCCTGAATTTGCTCCTCAGGTCTATAAAGACAGATGAAGGGCTGGAGAGATTGTTCTGTGGTTAGGAGCACTGGTTGTTCTTCCAGAACACCTGGTTCAATTCTTAGCACCTACATGTCAGCTTACAACTGTCTGTAACCCCAGTTTCAGGGGGTCTGTCACCCTCACACAGACATACATGCAGACAAAACCATATAATGCACATAAAATAAAAACAAATCATAGTTTTAAAAAGGTAGATAGAAAGATGGATAGATAGATGGTTGGATGGATAGATAGACAGACAAAACATGTAAAATGAAACCCTGAGCCAGGTAGCACATGCCTTTAATTTCAACACTCAGGAGGCAGAAGGAGACAGATCAGATCTCTGAGTTCCAAGACAGCTTGGTCTGCAAAGTGAGGTCCAGAAAAGCCAGGGATACACGTAGAATCCCCATCTCAAAAAAGAAAGAAAGATAAAGAAAAAAGAAAGAAAGAAAAAGAAAAATAGGAAAGAAAGAGAGAACCTGAGCTACACAGTCAAATAATGGGTACAAGTTGCTACTTCAAAATTGTAAATATTAAATGAGAAGACGCTGCACATCAAATATTTAAGATTTTTAGTCGGAATCAGCTGTGGTTGACCCCGAGCATCCCTCAGGAGGTGAGGGAAGTATAAATGTTAGGTCCACCCGCTGCCTAGTGAGCTCCAGGCCAGCAAAGCCAAAGCTTGTGTGACACAGCTTCAAAAAAACAGACCAAGGTTTAAACAAGAACAAGTTCAAGACTGAAGGTAATGTGTATATAAGAGCACAGTTGTCTACATTCTTCAACACACTTTTCCAAATACGATTTTTTTCATTGAGAATGTAATGCGCATATACCATTTCGATCAAATCCCTCCTTTTCCCCCTCATCCCCCTTCAGTATCTCCCCTATCCCTTCCTCCCCTACTATTCCCTCGGTTTCTTGGTTTGGTTTTGCCCACTAAATCCACTTAGTTCTGCCTGTGTGCACTTGGGTGTAAGGCCATCTGCGGGAGCGTGGAGAGCCTCTCAGGGGCCACTTCTCAGCAGATAACTATCTCCTCTCACAGGTGCCAACGGCTCCTCCCCTGGGCGAGGACTTCCTCACCACCTCCCCATCCGTGCAGAGATTTAGTCTAGCTGGACCGTGTGCTTGCAATTACAGCCAGTGTGAGTTCGCACATATGACTGCCGCGGGTCCAGAAATCACTGATCGGTTGTAGTCATCCACTGCCCCTGGCTCTGGCAATCCTTTATCCCCTCTTCCCGGATGGTCCCTTAGCGTTGGGAGAAGCAGGTGCATGTGATACAGCTGTCTCCTTGAGGCTGAGCACTGCGAAGTCTCTTACTGTCTGCACACTGACCAGTTGAGGGTCTCTGTCATCTATCACAAAATTAAGTTTCTCAGATGAGGGTTAAGAGATGTACTATCTGGTTAGCATTTGAGTTGATTAATTACTATTTAGCTAAACACAAAGTAATAGGTTTATTGAATGACTTGGGTTAATTGTCATGAGCTTTGCAAATTAAATATTTTATGATTATTTATTAAACTTCATAAATGGTTCTCTCTCTCATATATATATATATATATATATATATATATATATATATAGAGAGAGAGAGAGAGAGAGAGAGAGAGAGAGAGAGAGAGAAAGAGAGAGAGAGAGAGAGAGAGAGAGAGAGAGAGAGAGAGAGAGAGAGAGAGAGAGATCCCTTCTTGTAAATCTTGAAACAATCTAAAAATTAGAAAAAATAACTCAGGTGACTATTCATGTGTGTGCGCATGTGTTAAGCATTTTAGGCTACTCAATGCTTAATGTAATATAAATCATAAAATAGAATACAATAAAAAACTTCACAAATGGTTAACTTTATTCATCATATATTAAAATTGCTGTATTTCATATGGCCATGAAAACTTGAATCATTAAACTGTAGATGAAAGTACACTATTTTCTACCCATCATTCAAGTAAACATTATAAGAAACAAAGAAATAAACGCTGTTATAAGGAAAATACTGCTGTTATAAGGATATGATTTAGTGAATGCTCAGCTAGCAGCTGTTTTTTCTAGGAATGGCTCCACTCCACCAGCAGAGGGCGCCCTGTGCATACTGGGCCAACAGCTTAAGTTCATTAGCACCTTACCTCTTGGCTTGGCTGTAGGAAGGGAGAGTGAATACAGCCAGTGTGTAGAGATCAAAGCTGCTTATCCTGTTCCTACACAATTCTGTGGAACCTCAAGATTTTGTAAGACACCTCTCAGCACCAATATCTAAGAGGGCCTGAATACAGCCTTGGTCCAAATGAGAACCAAAGCTGTAATTACAATTAATGGCTGTTTGGGAACATTCCTATCAATGTTGAGAGATGAGTGGGGGACATGTTGGCAGAAATGACACCATTCTGTTTGTATTCTGCTAGACCAACTCTACTATCACTTTTAATGAATAAAACCAAGTCCAATCTGGATTGTTAGCTTTGGGTTTTGGTTTTTCTTGGAGCAGAGCCTCTCCACATAGCCCAGACTGGTTTCACAGACCTCTGCCTCCATCTCCTGAGGGGGACCTCATTCAGCCTTGGTGTTTATTACACATCTTCAATATAAGAGTTATTCATATGTATTTTCCATTTTTTCACTCCACAAAAGGTAGGTCACAGAAAAAAAAATAGAGAATATTCTAGATACTTATAGAATAAATAATAATGGGCTGGAGAGAGAGCTCAGTGGTTAAGGACATTGGTTTCTCTTACAGATAACCCAAGTTAGGGTTCCAGTATACCTGTAAACTGCTTACAACCTGCTGTAACTCCAAGGCATCTAGTGTTCTCTTGTGGAATATGCACACACAAGCACACACGCCCCATATACACACATATTGCTTAATCAAAAGCATAAAAAATATTTTAAAATAATTTTTTTAAATAACATGAATATCTCACAGTGTCAAAGGAGAAGGAAGGGAACTATGGCTGTAAAAAGATGTTTTTCAAAATGATGTTTGTCTTTTTGTTAGCCCTGCAACCAGCAGATTATTAGCTAGACTTGACATTTTCTGCCTTGACTACATCATCAAAAACCAGAAACAGAATCAGACACCCTTTGACTTGGAAGGCATCAACAACTGCTTCGTTTTTTCCCAAAGGACCGAGACATGTGAAGGTGCAGCGTTTGTCCTGATTGACTGCTAAGCAGGCATCAGAATCCAGATCCATTAACCCAGCCCACCTTGTCTGTCACCACATGTGGCCTTGAACTAAGCCTTTAGCTATTACACTGACATCAAAATGAAGTCTTTTGTGACTCAAGAACAGTTATAATATCGAAACAAAAATAAATGTATCTAAGGCCAGTGACAGAGCAAGTGCTTAGCCTGTGTGCAGCACTGGGCACCAGACCCAACATTATGACCCCATGAGGAGCCAGAAGAGGCCAAGGTAGGAGGATCACAGATTTGAGTCTAATTTTTTTAACCTGTCAATACTTTGCTTTTTCCCATTTTATTCATAAGTAGAAAATGTCAAATGTAAATATCATATTGAACGTGTTTTAGCTGCAAATACTTTTCCTCTATTATTATTATGAAATAGGATGGTATTGGGGGCAGTGTGTAGTGGGTACCTGGCAGGCCCATGCCGAGGTGTTTCCTGAAATCACACCATGCAATTGACCTGGTATAATGGGGGGATTATTGGGAACAGGGAGAAGGAGGAGTAGAGGCAGACAGATGGGAACAGAGAACAGGGACAGAGGACAGAAGTGAGGGGAGAAAGGGTCAGGAACACATGAGAATAAAGAGAGGGGACCAGAGTGACCAAGCAGTCCTTTTATATGCTGCCCATACCTGGCATCAGCAGGTAATGACATAAGCAGTTGCTAGGTCACTGGGAGGAGCCTAGCAGGATCCCTTATAATCTTACAGATACACTTAAAAATTTAGAAATATGACTCGTGTATTTTTGTAAAAGTTCCTTTTATTGGTAATAAGGAAGATGAATATTTAAGGATGTTGTATATATTCAGGAAAATGTTATAATGAAACCTATTATTTTGTACCTATTATTTTGTGTGTGTGGAAAGAGAGGGGAGGAAGGAGGGAGGGGGGAAGAAGAGAGAAAGGAAGGGGGAGGGAAAGAGGGAAAGACTCAGATTGTTCCAGGACAGAACAATGCTAGCTGAGTCCAGAATGGTATCATCAGTTATCAGTATGATTAACACGAAAAAGAAAGTAACAAATGTTTTGTCATTTTGTTTTTTCGAGACAGGATTTCTCTGTGTGGTCCTGGCTGTCCTGGAACTTGCTCTGTTGGTCATACTGGCTTCAGAGATCTGCCCGACTCTGTCCCCCACCCCCAACGTGCTGAGATTAAAGGCCTGCCACTACCAGGCTTTTGTTGTTGTTGTTGTTGAATATTTATTTATGTATTTGAGTACACTGTTGCTATCTTCAGACATACCAGAAGAGGGCATCAGATCCCATTATTGATGGTTGTGAGCCACCATGGGGTTGCTGGGATTTGAACTCAGGACCTCTGGAAGAGCATTTAGTGCTCTTAAACACTGAGCCATCTCCTTAGCCCTGTTGTTTTGTTTTTAAGATTACAGTTTTTAAAAGCAATCAACCAGGACTTCTCTTTGGCTTACATCTCTTAGGAATGCACCTCATCGGGAATGGCTCCCAACTATGATAACAAGACAGTTTATCCACATTTCAGTACTCGGCACAGCAGAGAGACTGGAGTTGTCTTTATACAGCACAAACATGGCTTCATGTTCACAGACCTTTCGAACTAAGGGATGATGGCTGTGAGTAATGGACAGTAAGTGATCAAATGCTCTCAGACTTCGCTGTTCCCATTGGCAGGGATTTTAAAAGAGACTTTCCCGTGCTGGCAAGAACTTTGAAACATTTGTTATATGTTACACTATTGGCAAGGATATAAATTAAAATTTGCTTTCTGGAAAATTATTTGGCAATGAGCCACACATTTAAAGCTAGAAGCTAGTCATTGTGACCTCTGATTTGACCATGTTGCTTCTAAGAATTAGCTGTGGTGGGGCTGGGGAGATGGCTCAGTAGGAGAGCACTTGCTGCACAAAACATAAAGAGCATAGCCAGGATTCCCAGCACCCAGAGAGGAAGCCAGGTGTGATGGTATGTGTCTGAGTTAGGGCGTTACTGATGTAAACAGATACCATGACCAAAGCAACTCTTATAAGGACAACATTTAATTGGGGCTGGCTTACATGTTCAGAGGTTCGGTCCATTATTACCAAGGTGGGAACATGGCAGTGTCCAGGCAGACATGGTATAGTAGGAGCTGAGAGTGCTATATCTTCATCTGAAGGCTGCTAGAAGAATACTGGCTTTAGGCAGCTAGGATGAGGGTCTTAAAGCCCACACCAACAGTGCTATGCCCACTCCAAAAGGCCACACCTATTCAAACAGAGCCAAACCTTCTAATAGTGCCACTCCCTAGGCCAAGCATATATAAACCATCAAAGTATACATAGGTAACCTCGATGCTTTGGGACAGAGAGAGGTGGAGCCTTACAGTCTACCAGAGACAGCAAGAGCCTGATAGAGTGAGAGATCTGTTTCTGAAGATGAGGTAGAGAAGCAGTCAAGGAAGACATCTAGACATCAGAAAGATCTGACCTCATGTGAGTCTACATGTGTTAGTGCATCTACACCACACAAACACACACACACACACACACACACAGAGAGAGAGAGAGAGAGAGAGAGAGAGAGAGAGAGAGAGATTTCAACTATGAAAGCAATCAGAATTAAAGTTCATTGCTATTTATTTACAACAACGACACACACACACACACCATGTAAATAATAATCTAACACTCAACAACAGGGAAATGGCATTTGTCAGGCATGGTAGAACTTACCTGTAAGTGTACCACTTAGAATGAAAGGCAACAGGCTTAGGAGTTTGAGGTTATCTCAGTTTGCATATGGAGGTCCAGTCTTCAAAAAGAAAAACAGTGTGGTGGTGCAGGTCTTTAATCCCAACACTTGGGCTGTGGAAGCAGGACCAGCAGGAGTTCAAGGCCATCCTTGGCTACTTAAGTTTGTGATCAGTCTAGGCTACTCAAGATCCTATTTCCAAAACAATAACAACAAAAGAAATCTAAATGTCTGGGATGTAGCTCCAATGGTAAAGTGCTTACCTAGCATACATGGGTCCAATCCCCAGCACCACCTAAGATTATACATGGGGGCACAGGGCTGAAGTACCAGCATTCAGGAGACAAAGGCGGGAAGATCAGAAGGTCAAGTTTATCCACAGCTTTGTAGTAAGTTCAAGGCTGGCCTTGGCTACTTAAGATACACTCTTGGAAAACTCAAGAACAAAACAACAGAAGATTAGAAAGCAAGTTGTGTTCTGGTGTGGACACACACTGAAATAACTGCTGCTGCTGGATGCTGTGTTACTGAGACTTAGCGGCACGTGGACAAAATGTGCACAATACACAGAGAAAGACTGCACATGGAGAAAATCCATGTATTTACCATTTGTGGGATGAGGAGGGAGTAGTCTTCCACTGAGACCCTCTCCCGTGTGTGTGTGTGTGTGTGTGTGTGTGTGTATGTGTGTGTGTGTGTGTGTGTGTGTGTGCGCATACATTTAGAAAAATACAAGCAATACATTAAAAACGCTTCACAGTAACTCTCCCTGGTGGCATGATGAGATGGTACTTATTTCTATTCTGTATTCCTTTGTGCTGTGCAAAAATTTTATAATAGACATGCAGCATATTGGTCAAAGAATAAATACATAGAAATAGCTTTGTGAAACCTGTGACTCACACACACACACACACACACACACACATACACACACACGCATACACACACACACTATATATATATATATATATATGTTTTTACTCTTAATCTGAGACAAAAAGCCAATAAGTGAAATATGTAGATTTTTAAAGTCATTTTCTAAGTGACTCTCCAAATGTGATGAGGACATGTTTCAGAGGACGTGTACAACAGTGCAAAGGGGTGTTCCTGACACTTACAGCCATGGTACATGAAACCTTTGTCAGTCTCAAGCACAGACATCCTTAACTCTGAGGCTGAACATAGGCTTCCTTCTTCTAGCCCACTGCAATCCAGGCAGAACCACCTGAGGGGACTGGCCCAGAGCCACACTGTGTCCTCCAACACTCTGTGAGAGCCACAGAAGGGCCAGCTCCTCACCGAATAGGCAGATGGCGGAACTTCCTCTTGGCTTCCGTACATCCAGCCATATTGGTGCAGATATGGCTGGAAAAGGCAAGCAGGTTCCCCAGGGCCAAGTGACATGAGTTTTCTCTCAGGGGGTGCTGGCCAGGCCAGCTGGCATTGCCGGCAAAGTCCCAGCCTGGTTCAAGGAAGATGGACAAAACCGGAAAGAGCTGAAAATGAAGGGTTGGGTGTTGGGGAGGCTGTGAGCTGGGCTGTGAGCTCTGAGAAGATGCTGTCAGGAATGCCCATTGTTCAAGAAGCAAAGGAAACTCTGTGCTGAGAGCCAGGAGCCTGGGGACCCTTCTAATCTTAGTTACTGCTATCACGGAGCAGAGTGAGGTAGGGAGTACAAAAGGAGCTGTGGAGTTGCTTCTAGCCCTCCCAACGTAGGCAGAAATTTATAATAAAGATATATAATAATCAGTTCAGTTAATAAAAATGTATGCAATGCTTATTACGTGTAGCAAGGAGGAGTCAGTTAAATAAAGCCCTGTGCCTCTTCACCATAGTGTAGAGTTTCTCATCCAGTGATTCTCAATCTATGGGACAAGAGACCTTTGAGGGTTAAACAAGCCTAAGATCATCAGCAAACACAGATACTTAGTGTGCTGGCTGGTTTTGTGTGTCAACTTGACACAAGCTGGAGTTATCACAGAGAAAGGAGCCTCAGTTGAGGAAATGCCTCCATGAGATCCAGCTGTAAGGCATTTTCTCAACCAGTGATCAAGAGGGAGAGGGCCCAACCCATTGTGGGTGGTGCCATCCCTGGGCTGCTAGACCTGGGTTCTATAAGAAAGCAAGCTGAGGGGCTGGAGAGATGGCTCAGTGGTTAAGAGCTGGTACCAACTGCTCTTCCAGAGGTCCTGAGTTCAAATCCCAGCAACCACGTGGTGGCTCACAACAATCCTTAATGAGATCCGATGCCCTCTTCTGGTGTGTCTGAAGACAGCTACAGTGTACTCATATGTAATAAATAAATAAATCTGTAAAAAAAAAAAAAAAAAAAAAAAAGAAAGAAAGGAAAGGAAAAAAAAGAAAGCTGAGCAAGGTAGGGGAAGCAAGCCGTAAGTGACATCCCTCCATGGCCTCTGCATCAGCTCCTGTTTCCTGACCTGCTTGAGTTTCAGTCCTGACTTCCTTTGGTGATGAACAGCAATGTGGAGTGTAAGCTGAATCAACTTTTTACTCCCCAACTTGCTCCTTGAACACGATGTTTGCGCAGGAATAGAAGCCCTAAGGCACTTAGCCTACAATTCATAACAGTAGGCCAGTTGTGAAGTACAACAAAAATCATTTTGTGGTTTGGGGTCACTGCAACATGCGGAACTGTGTTAAAGGAAGGCAGCATGTGGAGGGTGACACCCACTGCTCTAGTGCTGCAGTGACCCTCTAGACCACGTGTTTCAGAGAATGCTCGCCACCCACGTTCGCTGGTCTCTGTTTCTAGGGCAGCGTCCCATCTCACTGTCAGCGGACAGCAATGGTTTCCTCTGAAAGACACATGTTTTTGGTTAAAAGCATTATTCCAGGGAGTCTGTGCACTATTTCCTGACAGGTTGGTCTTTAAAGATGACTTAAGTCATCTTATCTAAAGTTTCTTTGTATTTAAATAAGGACTAATAAGAGCCCTCGCCTCCCTGGTGCTACTGTAGAAAGATACCTAAAGTACTCCAGGTCACCCCTCAGTATGCCATTGGTATTTATTTTAATAAAGGAGATATTAAAACGCCAGCCAAGACAAAGCACAGGATGCTAAGATGTTAGATTTGAAAGGCACCTCGGACGTAATCTTTATTTAAATCATCTTATTTTTTATAAAATATCATAACTCACAGAAGTCAAGTAGTGCGCAAGGACCCATAGCACCCCCCCACCCTCCACCTCCTGTCCCCCCCTCCACCTCCTGTCCCCCCCTCCACCTCCTGTCCCCCCCTCCACCTCCTGTCCCTCCCCACCCTCCACCTCCTGTCCCCCCCACCCTCCACCTCCTGTCCCCCCCCTCCACCTCCTGTCCCCCCCACCCTCCACCTCCTGTCCCCCCCACCCTCCACCTCCTGTCCCCCCCACCCTCCACCTCCTGTCCCCCCCCACCCTCCACCTCCTGTCCCCCCCCTCCACCTCCTGTCCCTCTCCACCCTCCACCTCCTGTCCCTCCCCACCCTCCACCTCCTGTCCCCCCCCTCCACCTCCTGTCCCTCTCCACCCTCCACCTCCTGTCCCTCTCCACCCTCCACCTCCTGTCCCCCCCACCCTCCACCTCCTGTCCCCCCCACCCTCCACCTCCTGTCCCTCCCCACCCTCCACCTCCTGTCCCTCTTCACCCTCCACCTCCTGTCCCTCTCCACCCTCTCCTTGTTCCGTATATCAATTCTCTTTGTGTGCACACTGTTAATTAATAGAAAACATACATTTCTGAAAACCAAAACACAAATATTTTGCAAGTGATTCAGAAATTATTTCTGCCTTTTATATTACCCTAAATACTTTGGTTGCTGCTTATAAACCTCTGCCATTTCAGACAGCCTTTCTGATATGAACTGGGCACTTGGCTAATACAGCCCAGCTGACCCTTGCCACAGCTCACCCAACCCAAGACTGAGTCAGGAAACTCGGTCTTTGCTCCTTCCAATAGAGGCAGCCCAGCCTGTTTCCTTACCCTTAGCCTCCCTTGTCATTTTAGCTAGACTGAAGAAAACAGTTATAAGTTTAGACAAGCCATGTGTGTTTCATTCATTCCAATGACACAAAACATCTTTTCTAGAAATTAAAACTGGATGAGCAACAGTGTCTGGCAGGTAGTGAGAAAACAGAGGGAACAGAAAAAGACAGGTACTGTGTGGTCTCACACATGAGGAATCTAAGACCGCGGATCTCCTGGAGGCTGCCGGTGGAATAAATAGTGGGTACCAAAGACTAAGTGGGGAAGGATAAGGGGGATGGATAGATACATGTCACCATGTGCAGTGTAGAAAAAAGGCTTGGTGTTTATTTGTAGTGGGATTAAATAATTCTTTAAAAGAAAGAAATTAAACATATTTACAGCAATAAGTACGCTAGTTACCCTGATTGGATCATTTCAATATGGATACATGTATCAAGTTATAATGACTAAATAAGTATCGGTTTTTGTATAAATAAAAAAAAAGACTTGGCAGTGTAGGCTTATAAGACTAGCTTTTAAGGAGTTTTAGGCAGGAAGATCAGGATTCAAGGGCAGCCTGAGCTACAGACTAAGTTCAAGACAAGCTGGATAATATAGAGAAACTCTGCTGCAAAATGAAGAGTAAAAAGCAGGATACAGAGACAGAGGTGGAGCACTTGCACAAAGTCCTGAGTTAAATTCCCATTTCCACCAAAAAAGCAATAAGTAAAACTGTTTTTAAAAAATAAGCAAAACCAATAACGATGTGTAAGGAGAAATGAACGAAGGGGAGAGCGAGGGAGCTGATGGATGTTTTTCTGGTTGTTTGTAGGTGGCTCGGGGTACATGCAGTCCTCCCAATGGCTGGTTATTCATCCGTTATGATCCCCATCTCAGGTGAAGCCATGAGAGTCAGAGGGCAGCTTGCTTGCCTGATGTCATACATCCAGGAAATGACAGGGTTGGAATTTGAACCCAGGCCCGTGTGCTGCCAAACTACCTCCTTTAAGTAAGGCTTGTTCTAACTCATGCTAGTCATGACATCTCTCTGATAGAGAACCTCTTCAGATCAAAAGCAAAAAAAAAAAAAAAAAAAAAAAAAAAAAAAAATCCTCTAGCAATAGCTAGCCATGTGTTGAGAGCCAAGAAATCCTGTATGAAATTTACTAAATGTGTCCAGCATCCAGTAAGCGTTACCAGCACTCTCAGGTTGAGCCCCAGACTCCTCGGATGTAGTAGGAGAGACATAAGGCCACAATCCTACCTGGCTACCTTGTTTTCTGTGCTTTAGACAAGCTCTCACAACCTCTGCCAGGCAGGCTGGTCTTCAGCTTTCCTTCCTCCAGCCTCCTCCTCCAAGGGCAGGGCTTACACTTAGGAACAAGAACCCCTGCTGTTAACCTGCCTTGTCATGTACTGTCAATTCCGACCCATACATTGTCAAAAACCGAGACCGACTCTTCACAGACAGAAGAAAAACCATCCACGTTTTGTTTGCATAAAGGCTTGCCTCTAAATTCAGCGTCTTTACGATGGATGGGTCAGCTCCTCTTCCCTGCCCTTCCTGGGAGTAGAGATTCTGTGCGTTCTTCGCTGGCTTTCCCTCAAAGTGTTTTTCCAGTCCACTTACAGTTGAGAACAGATGTAGATGCTGGCCTGCTCCCAAAACCCTGCAGCTAACTCCTGACTCCACCGTTCCCCACAGACTGAGCAGGGCTGAAGTAGAAAATGACTTCAACCCGTGGCTCAGTCTGTATCGCTAGCTGCCAATCCAGTTCCAGCCGGTAGGAGCCAATCTTATTTGCCGTCTTCCCCCTCAGTTTGTGCTCAGCACGTACAGGGCGCACCCCATTCCGGTGATTTAAGGCTTCTTGCTCTCTCCGCTGGCCCAACACCATCATTTGTCAGTTCACCAGACTCTAACAACTGAAGAAACCAAGTCTTTGGAAAACTGGAAACACACAATAGGTGAAGATTATCGGTCCTTGGCTACTGTGCAAATGACCATGAGCTCAGGCAGAAAATAAAGTGGGTCATTTTTTAAAAAGTAAGTGCTCCAGGCTGGAGAGATGGCTTAGCCATTAAGAACGCATCCTCTTGCAGAGGATCCAAGTTCAGGTCCCCCGTGAGGCAGCTCACAGCTGCCTGTGACTCCAACTCCAGAGGATCCTACAGCCCCTGCTGATCTCCCCAGGGACTTCCACTTGCGGGCACATACATATGCGAACTTCAATTAAAAAATAAATCTTAAAGAAGAAAAAGGAAAGGAAGAAAGACGAAAGGAAGGAAGAAACTGGGGATCATTTAAAACAAAAAGCTATAGCAGGGGGCCGGGGGGCAGAGGAGCAATACAGTGTAACTCTGAGTCACTAGTATGTGCTAACGTCAGAGTGTCATTTCCGCATTACTGACAAATACAGGAAACTGCCCTGTGCTGATAAAAAGCAGTCATCCCTAACACGGTCCTTTATTCCAGTAAGGCCACAGCAGAAAACCGCTGCTGGATCAGAGACGCCGAGGGACCGGATAGCATCTTCACGGCCCTCAGTTCTGGGAACAGCTTGTGACGCTGAATATCTTCCCTGCGCATTAAATGGATACATCTTGTGCTGACCTTCGGGCAAATCTGAGGACTGAAGAAACTACCCACGGTCTTCTTTTCTACTTGTTTCAGTAAACTGAGGCTCTGGCATTCCTTCAAACAACCATACTTAGTCTCATTCTCTTATTCACTCGCTAAATGTTTGGTCTCCAGTCATGAACCAAGCATGTATTGGGGCACAGGGAACAAAACTCAACTAGAAAGACCAGGAATCATGGGACCAGTCAATTTTCACTCTCTATGGGCAGATTTTAAGCACCTTCATCAGCCTAGGAATCATTTGGAGCTTGCCAGTGATATTTCAAAGTGCCTATGCATTTCTGCTGATTACATAGCTTTTTCCTCTCCAAGGAATTTGTTTTTCTTACATTCCAAAATGTACAGCCCAGAATGATAGAGGAAAGCCATAAAAACCCAGAGAGTCGAAAAAGAGTCATTTACCGTCCCCCTAAAGTGTGGGCAGACTGGCTTTAAGACTCCTGTGGGGCATTGTCTCCAAGGCACTCAGAGTGCTAATCTCTCAGACATGTACGTTTTAGATATACCTCGTTAGTTTTTTGTTATTAATATTTGGAGAATTTTTACATGTTAGCACAAGGAATCAGACCACGTAACTTCTCTGAGCAGGAGGCATAAAGAACAAATGGTACCTGTCCCTTTAGAAAGGCCACTAGGCTGCATGCTATACCTACAGAGGAGAGTCGTGCAAGAAGCAGAGTAGACAACACTGAAGCTGGAATCCGGTCCAGGGAAGGGCCTGGTATGGTGAGGGACCGTAGCAAAGATGGTGCCTGAATGTCAGGATCTCATCACTAAGGAGAAAAAGTTAGGAAAAAGTTGTCAAGTGGCAGCCTCCTGTGGCAGGAGTAAGGGCCCCAGAGTCAGCAAATGGAAACTTGAATATGAGGGGTTAACAGATTGAGGTTAGTGGGGATTAATGATGAATGTGGCCAGAGTTTCCATGTTCTGCAGAAGTTTGAGGTTTAGGACGAGATGGGAGGATAATTATACAATTGAGAAAAGGGGAGGAGCCAGAAGGAACCCTGTGTGCCCCAGGGGGAGCAGCAGATTGATTGGTGCACACAGCACAGACACCTTAGCAGAGAGGATGTGCCTTCGTGTGATGGTACATTCCCATAATCTCAGCAACCAGGGAGCTGAGGCAGGAGGTTGCAGCTAGCCTGTATTACACAGCAAGATCTCATCTCAAAACCAAAAATAGGAGTTTTCTGAGATACAAAGAAGCCAGAGTTTCAACTTCAAGAACAGCATGTGCAGAGGTAATAAATTAAAATCAAGTGCCATAGCGGGAGAGTAAACATAGAGGTGGAAGCTGGCAAGCTGTGGGTCTGAAAAGTAAGGGCTCTAGACATCCCCAAAGCAAAGCCAGCAAAGCACTTTGTTCTCTCCCTCCCCCCATCTCTCTCTGTCTCCCCATCTTTCTATCTTTCTGTTTCTGACTCTGTCTCTGTCTCTCTGTGTGTCTGTCTCTGTGTGTCTGTCTCTGTAACTTACTGTATACTCAGAAAGGCTTTGAACTCACTATGATCAGGTTGTTTTGCGCAGCTTCTCCTTGAAAATTATTTTTTTATATTTATTTTATTTATATGAGTACACTGTAGCTGTCTTCAGACACACCAGAAGAGGGCATCAGATCCCATTACAGATGGTGGTGAGCCACCATGTCGTTGGTGGAAATTGAACTCAGGACCTCTAGGAGAGCAGTTAGTGAGTGCTCTTAACCTCTGAGCCATCTCTCTTGCCCCTTGAAAATCATTGTTAAGCCTTCAGAAAAATTGTAACAATGAAAGAAATTTAATGGTGGTAAATTTGGGGGAGCGGGAATGAGGCAGTAGAATTACAAATTCAAAACCACCCTGGGCTACAAAGTAAGATCCTGTCTCAAATACCAAACTAAAATAAGCAGAAACAGATTTCATAGAGAACCATTCCAATTGCTAACACTTTCCATTATTATACTCTTTGTCTCCACACCCTATACTCGGGACGTTTTAACACTCAATAAATCACAGTCACTGAAGTGACTTCAGTAGTGTAAGAACAATCAGGCCTGTGGCTTAGCTCGATGGTAGATCATTGAGCTAATGTCCATAGGTCTATTGTCCACATCTGAGATCAATCCACAGGCTTACAAAAAGCAAAGAACACAAATCTAAGATGCTCGTGAAGATGAGAAAAGCCTAGGAGCATAGTTGATATTTAGAACTGCAAAAAACGGGCAATCAGACGAAGGCAGTCTGCCCTGGTATGCGGAAGAGAGAAATGTTAGGAGAAAAGCTTTCTCCAGTCCGGCATGTCTGGCTTGGGGACTTGGTATCTCAGTGTTAGAGGCTGTGACAAAGCAAAACTTAGTGATTAAAAACAATAGAACATGAATATATAGATGTATAAATATTGCCTATATACACTTATATAATTCTGTTTATCTAAGCATGAATTCAAATCCTCTAGAGTAAGTAATTCATTTATTCCTTCAAAGCTAAAGAAGTATAGTCTTCTGTGTCCAGAAGCTCCCAACTAGGAAAGGGGCAAGAGAAATGTAGGAGCGTAGATTATCTTTAAAATTTTGCCTTGTTTGGTCAGGAAAGACATCTTGAGGTTAAGAGCACTGGCTACTCTTGCAGAGGACCTGGTTTTGGTTCCCAGCATCCACATGGTGGAGCATAACTATGTTACTCCAATTGTAGGGGATCAACACCCTGTTCTGGTGGATCTTAACTATGTTACTTCAATTGTAGGGGATCAACACCCTGTTCTGGTGGATCGTAACTATGTTACTCCAATTGTAGGGGATCAACACCCTGTTCTGGTGGATCGTAACTATGTTACTCCAATTGTAGGGGACCAACACCCTGTTCTGGTGGATCGTAACTATGTTACTCCAATTGTAGAGGATCAACACCCTGTTCTGATTTCTCAGAGCAGACTCACACAGGCATGCGTTCATGCATACATCCATGAAAGGAAGCAAAACTCTAGACACAAAATAAATAAATGTAAAACATTTTAAAAAAGAAATTTGGAATATTTCACCTCCATTTACACCATGAGAGAGCTTGCAACTCTCCAGACCACCAACCTTGGCTGAAGCTTGTACTTATCTTGTATATAAATTCATGTCTGTAAATGCTTTTGATTATATGTTAGTGTCATCCACATTTTTAAAAAAAACTAATCTAAAATGTGAAGAGTAGGAGATACTTTTAATTACAAATTGCTTTTGAATTAGATGAACCACAGTTAGACTCAGAAGTGGCAAATCATTTTAATTTCTATTTAAATGATCACTGGCATGAAAAACAGCTTTTCCCAAGCGCCCCCTTGTGGCACGGATTAATGCTTCCCAAATTCCTGACAGAAGGTGAGCGGAGAACAGGGAAGCAGATTCTCCTTTTCTGTGCTTGGCATTGAACCCAGGTCTTGCCCCTCCTAGGTAAATGTCTGGTCAGCACGGTGCACACCTGACTAGATGTGTAATCCTGAAAGGCATCCACAGTGATTTCCAGTGTGGCTGCTGAGGAAGTGACAGCTTAAAACTTTTTCACTGTCCTGGGAACATTGGAAACAAATCTTTCAAAGGCATAAGAAAACAGAGATAATTTCTCGTGTTCTATGCAAAAGACAGGAAAGGGCTCGCTCAAGGTCACCAAAAATGTGAATGTCAAAATAAAGAGCAGAGCCTGGTGCCTCCGTGGCCTTCACATGGTGAACTGGAAGAACACTCCGGTCTGGTCCCTCTCGACATGCTGATCTGGGAACTCTGAGTTCTGCAAAGATCCCTGCTCCGCCATTGCCTCTGACAGAGCCAATACTGACAAGAGGTAGTTTTGAAGACAAACTGTTTCCTTTGCAGTACTTAGCACACCCCCAAAGATTGCCTTCAAAGAGCTGAAGGGAAATAAGCAGGAGAAAGCAGTCCTCCAGGATGTTGAGTTTCTTCACAAGAATTTACCTGTAATGTACACTGGGAGATGCTATGCAGGAGCCCCCATCCCTCAAATATCAGGGCACTGCCCACCATCCTGTGTTTTATTCTGTGGGCTTTGTTACTCGAAGGTGACAGGGTGTAAGTCTGGGGTCACAGTTACTAGGATGTTGAGGAAGAAGAATTACCCGATTTTAGTTCTGAACCAGACTGGGCAACAGATCCAGACTATTCTTGAAAGCAAAAGTGAGCAAAGTAAAAATGGCAACCAAAACATCCACAGAAAAGAAAGAGAAAATGCAGAAAGGGACCGAAGAGATGCTCAGCTGGTAAGGTGATTGATCTGCATCATAAGGAACTGAGTTTGGATTCCCTGCATCCACATAAAGATATGGTCATGGTTGCATTCTCTGCACTTCTGCATTAGCATAGGGAAGGCAGAGACAGGAGGATCCCGAAGACTCAGTGGCCAGCTACTTTTGTTGAATCAGGGAGGTACAGGTTCATCGAGATACACAAAGCCATGGGAGATTGCTTTGAGTAGCAGAAGAAACTTTGAACACCTGAGTAGAGTTGAAACCGTTAACGACTGGAGAATTTCTTGAAGTTGGATTTCGCATGCCTCAATAGATGGCCATAAGCCTATAGGAGCCAAGAGGAGGAAGGATAAGGCTTGGGTAGTCAATGTCCTCCATAGGCCCATATGTTTGAAAACGTGGTGCCCAACTTGTGAGGATGTTTATTTAGGACCTGAAGCCTTGCTGGAGGAAGTGGAGCACAGGACCTAGACTTTACAGACCGAGCCATCTTCCTGTCCCTTCTCTGCTTCCCAAGTGTGGATGCGAAGTGAGTATCCAGGCCCTATTCACAGCACCATGCCTTCCCTGCCTCCGACCATGTATTCCCCACAGGATGAGAGCCAAACGTCAACTCTTCAGATTTCTTTTGTTAGGGAACTTTATCACAGCAACAAGGCAGGATCTATGGCCTGCTCCAAGTGAGGACCATGTGCTGCCCTGCCCATTAAGTGATATTTAATGAATCGAACAGCATGGAATAAATAGAGAATAGTCTCTATTTGGATTGGTCATTTTCTTAGTGCCTCCTGGGCTGAGTCATTACGTAGGTCACATACTCCTTGTGTATGTTCATTCAACCCAGGCCCAGCCAGCCAGAGAGGTAATCATGTGCAAATATCTAATCAAAGAAGTTGGTTACAGGTGCTGTGCTATGTGACTAGCTTGTGATCCAAGGACAGTAACCCCTGTTTCACACCCATAATTCAATTTCTCTCAGATGATTTTTGGGTCCTTTGCCCAAATCTACGTTGTGATGTTCTGAACTGCTCTGTCATTCAGAGCTGGCCGTAGGGGTTTGGGGGGCAGAAGCCGTGTTCTTAAGGCCAAACCAGCAGAACAGGCATCCCCTGAGAGCTTAATAAAAATGAAAAACGTAGTACCCCACTCTGACCCTTCAGAAGCAGATCTGACACTTTATCAAGACCCCAGAGGAGTTCATATGCACTTAGTGCTTGACAGATGCTGTCCTAAAAGGCGACTTCTGAATGCTATGGCTGGGAAAAACAACAGAAGTTTACCTAGGCCAGTTCAGAAACCTAGGGAGCATTTCCTATGTGTCCACTCACAACACTGCCAAATATATCAATGTCTGAACTTGAGAAAACACAAGAGCCCAGATTCATCTGTCTTTCATCTAGTCACACCTGTCCTTCCTCCCATGGTGGTGCGTTGTTCTCCAAATTCGGAGAACACTTCCCAGCAGAATTCAAGCATCAGGGTCTGAAACAGATTGTGTAAGCAGCCAGCAATTCTCGGCCTATAATAAGATACCGGGACCTCAGCAAAACTGGGGTTTTCTTGATTAGTCACTAATCAATAGTATGGAGACAGTGCTGTCGATTTTTATGTAATTCCCAAGGAAATTAAAGGATCCAAAAATTCCCAGGCTGGAGAGGTGATGGCTCAGTGGGTACAGCGCTTGCTGTGCGCATGTGAGAACCAGAGTTAGGATTCATCCATGGCCTCCCACACCAAACCCAGTGCCGTTGATAAGAGGCTCGTCACTTCTCCCCAGGCCTTCCATTCATCCTCACTGCCCCTACTCTGGTTCTACAGGCTGCTGAGTCCTAGCCCTTTTTAGTGCCTCTGCTTCTGATACTTCTAATTCATCGTTTAGTCTAGAATTAGATGGATGTGTTTTTAACTTCTCTCTCTCTCTCTCTCTCTCTCTCTCTCTCTCTCTCTCTCTCTCTGTGTGTGTGTGTGTGTGTGTGTGTGTGTGTATATACATTCTGTTGCATACATGTAGTCAGAGGACAACTTGTGGACACCTTGCTACAAGTTTAAGGACAATTTGGTCAACATAGTGAGTTCCAGGACTACATAGTAAGACCTTATCTAAAATATCAAACAAAACAAATAAGCAAAAAAGAAAGAAAAGATACAGAGAAGAAATAATAGACAGAACTGGGTGATGGGCACACGAGTGTTTATTATGTTATATTTTGTACAACTCACCTGCATTTTATATTTATAAATAAAATTAACAAATGACTTTTCATCTATAAAACATTTGTTAAAATATTAAGGGCTTATTTTCTATGTATTAGAAATTATCTTGGCCATAAGCCACCGTTTCTGTTTGAGGGTTTAAGGTGCCAGTTTCAAGGCCACCACCTAAGCCTCGATTCTAAGACTTATTCCTCCCCTACTCCAACTCTAGTATTACACATTCGGTTAAAATGAAAAGCAACAAACATCCTCTATTCAGTCTTAAGAGTTTTGGCCTCATTTTTCTTATCCACAAAATGGGACTAACAACTCCAACTTTACAGGATTGCTGTAATTACTAAATGAGATAAATTTGCACCAAGTGCTTGGAACACATTACCAAGTTACCAATGTGTTAACTTCCTTCCCCACAATGAAATACACAAATCAGTATGCAACTATGACTATCAATAACAAGAAATGTAGTCAGTTCATTATTTCAGGTAACTATTATCCAGATGATTACTGAGCAGCTACTCTCTGTCTAGTGTTTCGATAATGGGAGAATAGCTTCACCCTCACAGATAAAACCTCAAAGCCAAGCCCCTGGAGAGAGTTCTGTTCCACTTGTACCACACAAAAATGAAACTACAGAAGCTAGGAAGATGGCTTAATGGATAAGAGTGCTTTTTGTACAATCATGAAGACCAGAGTTTGCGTCTTTAGCACCTACATAACTTAAGCAAGCATGACCATTTGTGCTTGCAATCCCAAAGCTGGGTTGTTGGAGGGGTGAAGATGAGAGATGCTGAGGTTTGTTGGCCAGCTAACATAGCAGAAGAACATAAGTTCTGGGTCCAGTGAGAGCCAGGTCTTGAAGGAATAAGATGGAAAATAAGAGAACAGAAACCTGATGTCCTCTTCTGGCCTCTGCAGGCACATGCATGGGCAAGTAAGTGCACTTACCTACTACCTGTACCACACATACACCAAAATGAGAAAGGAAAATGGAGTTAGGGATATGTCCCTCTGAGCTAGTAAATGTTTGATACATAATGACAATGTGGCCCTTTCTGCCAGCTTGGTACTTAAGGCCATTCATACTCTATGCTTCCGATGAGTCATCACTAAGCTGGAGAAAATGATTTCCTAAAGCTACCTGGAAGGCTGGCTATGTCACCGCTGTGAAATGGTTTCCAAATACATACCCTCCCCGCAGCCAGGAGGGAGAGGTCTGAACTCCTGGGAAGAGAGATGGTGTTTTGTTCTAATTTACAAAAAGATATAATTAGATTCCATTCCCAGAAACTGTTCCCTGGATTACTCAAAGCAGAGGTAAGAAAACAGAATGCATATTTTAATTGATTATTTCTTCTAACCAAATCCCAAATGGTATTGATGATGGTATGAACTATGGCCGTTAGTCCCACAGTGATATTAAAGTGGTCGTGGATGACCTTGGTCAAAGGAGATAAGTAGTTATTGGTGCCAGAGGCATTGCTGGAGATCTTAAGAGAGGTATTATACTATTTCTGATACATGCCCATCAAAAACATGGGGCCATTAGGAGAAAGAAAGAGATGGTGACTCTTTTGGCTTCACCTTTTAAGTAGGCCCTGGCCTTCCAGTGGTTGTTAAAAGACTAGTAGATTCCACAACATACTTGGCACTGGCCTCCCCCCATTTGATTGCAAGATCTCACTCCTGGAAGATGGAGATGGTCTTGGCATTGACAATTTTCTTTTTATCCCTCTTTACTGTGCTATGCCACTTGCTGTGGGTGGCAATCACACAAGACTACGAAGACTATGTGATGAGGGTCAATGAACGGGCCATTAATGTCAATAATATCTACTTTGCTAGACTAATCCACCCACTGCATCCTTCCTCATCATGTCTCAGGGACGGACTGGCACTGCAGGCAAAGATGGAGCTGTTCTTGGGAGGACTAAGGGAGAGAGCCTCTGAGACATAGTATCCCACTGAACCAAGACCTAGGAATCCTCTTGTTTTCACACACACACACGCACACACACACACACACACACACACACACACACACACACATTTGTGCTGCCATGCCTGGATCTTTAACATGGATTTAGTGGGTCAAAGCTGAAGTCCTCATGATTGTCAGCAAATACTCCACCAACTGAGCAATCTTCTCAGCCCCTGGATTTCTTTTTAAATTTATTTAAGTCATCTTAGTCTTTTAGAGGTAATATTTTCAAAGAACTGGGCTAGTGTAGAGTTGAGATGATGTTTATCCCTGTTATTGTGGTAGTTGGGGAACCAGGTTCAATCCCCAGGACTATCTTGAAATCAGAATACTCTCTGCAAACATAACGAACGCAGGGGAGCCCCGAGAGGAAAGTTCAATGACAGTCAAACAAAAATAACTCACCTCAAAACATTAATTATTTTAGGAATTAAAGGGGTGATGGTGGTAGGGTGTATTTTAATATATTAGTTACAGTGTATGTGCGTGGAAAGGAAAAGAGGAAAAAGAGAAAAACCTTCAGGGCCTCGGAGTGAGACTAGCGATTAGTATTGAACTGATAGAGGAAGCATGGGAGAAGGACACACATTTAGCAGCAAGAGCAATAGTGTCAGCAGGAAGTGTGGTCAGGTTGATTGGGTAGAAGAAGGTGGGCTGAGAAAGGAGAGTATCATAAAAACACTACCACATTACAAAAGTCATTCCCAGCTCTCAGGAGGCTAAGACTTGGAACTCACAACCTGGTTAGCCTGGAGATTTGGGGAAGGGAGGGGGAAAGAGTAGGGAGAAACATGGGTGGGTATGGGAGGTGCCTGTGGCCTGCCAAACAGGTACAGGAATATAGAATCAATTCGAGGGAGAGAGCTGGATCGGGTGAAAGGTCCCAAAGCTATTTAGCCTTGTCAGCACAAAACCACAGTTTTCATGTCCAAAGGAATAAGAACTAGTTTAGTCTGGAGCCAAATTCTTGTGACCACACCCCAGGAACACTGATTTAGGTCTCCCCCAAAACTATGTTCCAGTGTGGGAGCAGTTTGATGAAGTTTTTATAGTCACAAAACAAAGAAAAGTTACTAATTAAGGAAGTTTTAAAATACATCAGTGGAAAAATCAGTTACAGCCCAGAGGAGAAATCGCAAATGTTATCTTAGCCCTTTGATTTGTGGAGGTTGAAGTTTTTTTTAATACATTCCAAAGGATTTTATCGGCTTATCAGGGTTTTAGGTCCAACACAGAGATAGGCAAGTAATGGCTCTTAGACCAAGAAAAACTGTAATTAGCCCCTAGACCTGCAACATTCCAAACTCTGTCACTGAAGTTTCAATCAGACAATTGCATTTGGAGCTGTGGTTTCTTCCCAGGAATTCTTGTTTACAGCCTGATTGTTGCTTTGCTGAATTCCAACTCAAAGCTGAGTCTCTAGGTATTCCTTCCCTGGCTCCCAGAAGTCTGCTGTAAAAGCATTCATGCTCTGCCTCAGGGCCTTCTTTTGGGGGACCTGTTTATAGCTGGGGCCCAGTCAGTAGGTGACCAGGTGACCAGGTGGTTTCTCAGGAGCTGGACATGTACTAAGTGTCTTTCAGATCACTGGTTGACAGTGTCCGTCCTGTTTTTGGTGACTTTTTTTTTTTTCATTCAGTGTTGCAATACATTTGTTGTTGTTAAAGATTTATTGATTTACTGTATGTATGCAAGTACACTATCACTCTCTACAGACACACCAGAAGAGGGCATCAGATCCCATCACAGATGGTTGAGCTACCACATGGTTGCTGGGAACTGAACTCAGGACCTCTGGTAGAGCAGTCAGTGCTCTTAACCACGGAGCCGTCTCCCCAGCTCCCTCCCCCTTTTCTTTTAGCCTGAAAGTTTTACATAATTCTTGGTATGCAGAACATGGAAGCATGCATTCGAATCAAACCTTTACTGATAACAAGTCATAAAGTTATTTATATTTTACACAAACTTTTCTTTATTAACAATTTCATACAAGGAAACACATTCATCTTCATCCCCTGAGTCCTTGCAACACAACCTCTTTCAGCTTCATGTCATATTTATTCCATTTGTTTATTGATTCATTTAAATTTTATTTATCTTGATAATTCACTAAGCCCGTTAGTGTTTCCCATGTGCATATTGATTTGGCACAATGAGAAATTTATTTTAGGGAACTTCTTCATTACACATATAATTTTACCACTTATTTAAAATGTAATCAAGGGGTTGGGGATTTAGCTCAGTGGTAGAGCACTTTGCCTAACAAGCACAAGGCCCTGGGTTCGGTTCTCAGCTCCAGAAAAAAAAAGGGGGAGGGGGTAAAATGTAATCAAATTTGTATGCTAATGAGATGGATGTGCTTGGTTATTTCTATATAAAAGATTAAATCATGGCTGAATGTCTGATAATGCAAGATGGAGAGTAAGGTCAGTGTTTTTCAGAGTTGATTTCTACTTCTATATTACAACTGTCAGTGCTGAAAGAACACACTTCACGTGAACCAGATAAAAATTGGCAGGAGGATGCTTGATGACATTTCAGAAACTGCTGAGCATTTTGTCCTGATCCCAAAACACAATTTATTTTATGCCTTCTTATGAAACTCCAGCCGTAACTTTAAAACTCAAATATTTCCACAGGAGATAGCCCAAAGTCAAACTAACCTTATGCATGCAGAGTGCCAGTCATGGGGAAGGATTAAATACTTTTATTTTGTGTAATTAAGCCATTGTGTTTCTATAGGAGTGAGAAACTGTAAGTAAAAATGCTGCTGTTCATAACACATAATCGTCTCAAATCCAACACATACAATGCAAAATGCACATGTATGCTTCAGTGAGGTCATGTGACATAACCTGGGACACACTGCCAGAAGCACCCCAAATTCATTACATGTTTGATTTTGGATTCAGTTTTAGTTGCACAATGCAAACTCTTCCACTATTGCCAAAGTTTTTGCAAGCTCTGCATTCAGTTACACAACCCCATATGGGGTCACAGCCCACAGCTTAAGACGCTGGGCTCTAAGGAATGGTGGTTTCCCTTTGTTCTTTTCCAGTTCTACAGACCCGGAGTCTCAGCAACACTAGCTGCCACTGAGCCAAACCTCAGTTCTGATACCTGCATTTTACTTTCGGGGTGAGGTAACCGTGTGCTATCTTTGCAATAAGGGTGGCTCTGTCTCCATAGGCTTTCTGAGAAGGGAGAGGGCTTTCACTGGAGAACCGTGGGCTTCCTATCAAATAGATCTGGGAAAAGAATGAGGTAACCCATAGGTTCCCTTGAAATTGTGGGTAAATTACTTAAGTGGAGTACTGCTTTCTTCATCTACAAATTAGAAAGTACTCGGCCTAAAGATCTTAAGCTGCTGAAGTATAATCCAAAAAACGATTTGACACGGAGACTCAAGATTCTAAGTATTTAATTAATGCTACACCTCATTTAGCTTCTTTGTTTTGAGACGTGGAAACAAGAGCCCAGGGAAAGTATCTTTCATAGCCAAGGTCTTGTGGCATATAGCCGAGTGTGGACCAGTTGGCCTTCTTCTCTGGGTGCTGGGTATTAAATCTTGTCAACGCTAAACATGCAACTCTGCTGCTAGGTGACATCTCAGCCCCCATTTTTTGATGATCGAACAGTAACCAATATTGGGTGAGTCTGAGATCGTCACACAACTATTTAACTACTGTCTGAAGGTAAAGGACCCATACTTCCTCAGGGATGCTGACAGACATCCCCACATGACAGAGATTTTCACTCGCCATGTAAGGACTGACTGAAAGAGTGAAGAGAATGTTCCTGGGGAGGAAGCTGAATGAATCAGAAAGCCCTTGGTACCTTCCCAGTGACTGAAAATCCACAGGCTTCAGAGATGGGAAGGTATCATCCCAGGAGGAGAACAGGAAATCCCCTTAGAAAGCCATTTTGACTGTGGCTACAGTGTGCAATGTGTTCTTCCTCTAATGCTTTGGGGGCTCACTGTAGTCTTGAAGACTCCAAAAACAAATGATTTTGACACGGTGGCATAAATTATGTATGAGTAGCAATTGAATATTCAAGCGTAATGAGTTTATGGAATCCAAGAGAATGTTTCCATTGAGACACTGCAATACTGCTATTGTTAGGGTCAGGACCCAGCTGATCCCCTTAGAGGGAGGCTTTGTGCACATTTGAAAGAGGCACCCCCTCTGGGTGATGCAGTCCTGTGGGTACATGGCTTGGCAAGCAGAGGCTGAGCTCAATCTTAGGCCCCCTTTGTCCCATTGGCTGGATGCCTTTGTGCAATGCACAGACTGCTCCCCTTGAAGTGCAGCCCTGATTGCCCTGGGGACCCTGTGCCAGCAGCAGAGATTTACAGGCTTAAAAGTGTCCATGGTGCTCATCGCAGAGCACATTTGGAAGATGCAGAAGCAATGGGCATTTTCCCATCCCCCTCCCCCTGATTTCCTTCAAAAGGGTAAAGTGTCAGGTTCAAACTTCCCTGAAGGCTGATGAAGGCTTCACGATGGAGAATTGGGTTAAAATCTTTTACCCGATCTTGATGGACCGAACCTGAGGGCAGTGCCCCAGGATTTGCCACTTTGCGGTGCCACAGCAGAGAGGACAAATAAGTTGCATGGGGTTGGGGGCGGGGAGGCAAAGCAAAGGAAGAAAAGTGATGGTTAAATCAGAGGAATCGGATCGTACTTCTGGCTCCAAGACACAAGGGCATAGATACACATCTTTCCATATCTCCTGGTCATGTCATGTAGGACCGTGCTAGAGAAGAGATGAGTTTGACAGGAGGAACAAGACAGTCTCCACCTCTTCACCTCTTCTGCTTCATAAAACATAACCAGGGTGCAAGGAGGCAGGCAGTGTAAGAATGCTAACACATGCAGATGACAGCCCTAAGAAACGCCAGTTCTTGCTAGCTGCAGGACAAGGGAAAAGATCGCCTCGCAGAACAGCTCAGTTGGAATTGCTCTACTAGAGCTAAGTATCGTGGCCTGAACTGTGCCCTAGCACTACTCACAATAGTAAAACCGAGGGAAGAACCTACACTTATGTTCTTATCCAGCTGCCTCAAGATCTTCTTCCTTCACCTCAACCCATGGGACTAAGGAAGACCCAATGAAGAGGTAGGATTTTTCTAGGCACTTGGCAGAAATGAGCCTCCTGCAACTTCTCCACCAGATCCTAATATACAGGGAGCCATGTCTACATTTGCTCAGCATTGATTGGGTGCTGTTCCCAATGCAGGTGGTACCAGAGGGAACAGGGTGGGAAGCTAGTATATAATATGTATATAATCCTAACTATATAAATGTCTTGTTTGTTGATGGTTTTTGGCCAACTTGACACAAGCTAGGGGTATGTGAAAAGAAGAAATTCAATTGAGAAAAGGTCTCCACCCATATTGCCTGTAGGTGAGCTGGTCAGGCATTTTCTTGATTAATGTCTGATAGGGCAAGGCCCAGCCCATTGTGGGTGGTTCTACCGTTGGGCAGATAGCTGATCCTTGGTTGTTCAAGAAAGCAGGCTAAGCAAACCGTGGAGAACAGGCCAGTAAGCAAAATTCCTTCCTGCCTCAGCTCCTGCCTCAAATGTTTTTTTCTGATTTCCCTCAATGATGAAGTATACCTGAGACTTGTAAGATGAAATAAACTATTTCCTCTCCAAGCTGCTTTTGGTAATGGTGTTTTCTATCACAGTAATAGAAACCCTAAGGCAATATACTATACTATACTTATACTATACTATACTATACTATACTATACTATACTATACCATACTATACCATACTATTCTATACTATACTAATACCATACCATACCATATTAATACTATACCATACTAATACTATACTATACTATTCTATACTATACTCTACTGTACCATGCATACTATAATCTAGTAGTAAGTAGGTTCCCCAATGCCTATTTGGCAGGAGCCTGGGAATGAAAGCTTGATCTTACTCCACCCAGCAAGTAAGGTGATATTCTTCTGGTTTTTTGCTTCAGTGGAAGCCAAACAGGTAAGCCATACTTCCATGTCACCTGACAGTAATAAAGTGTCACCATCCTCCTCCACTGGTGCTAGCAGAGCTGCTGAAGTGGAAGAATTCAGTCTGACCCGGAGGCTCAGTACAACAGCTGAAAATCACTAATAACATGAGTCAGGAACAGCCAGATACGGTGGCCCTTACTTGCAATGCTGAGTATGACCATGAGTTCCAGGCCAATCTGAGCAACACAGCAAGATGAAATACTATCTCAAGAATAAAACAAAACACTCCCAAAAAACAAAAACCCAAACCAAACCAAGCAAGAACAATAAAACAAAGAATCAGATAAACTAGAAGAGACTTCTAATGAAGATAACTCTAAGATTAAACAAATGCTAGAATTATCTGACAAGAATTTAAGAGCTGTCAGCTGGAGAGATGGCTCAGTGGTTAAGAGTACTGACTGTTCTTCCAGAGGTCCTGAGTTCAGTCCCCAGAACCCACATGGTGGCTCACAACCATCTATAAAGAGCTCTGGCATGCAGGTGTGACCAAGCCAGCTCAGTCAGTCAACAGGTTCTCCAGCGCAGGAGTGAGGGTTAAAAGGGAAAAAGACAATTAGTCAACCTTGTAGCATGACCCCAGCCAGTTCTGGGGCTGAGGCGGGTTTATTTTTTCCTAGTCTGCTAGGGAAGTGGAAGAGTAGTGTTGCGGTAAAAGAAAAAAATGACCGATGGCTACCAGTCCCCGTGCATTCTCACTCAGCAAGCAGATTCACGAGCCCAGCTGCTTCTCTGCCACCCAGTCTTCGAACTTCCCTCACATTCCCCACAGCCCGGTAAAAATCATGACTCAATAATCAATAATTTATCAATCAGATTTATATGCTAAATTCTCAATCCACAATACAGCCACACAATAAGCTTACAACCAGTTAAGATATAAACCGCCCACCTGGATAAGAAACTGATGTATAGAAACCCTTAAAAATCATTATCTACCTATCTCCAATTAAGACCACCTGGATCTATATCCTCCTTCTCCGGCTCCATCTTGATTCTTCTCTTGTTCTTCCTCCTCTTTCCTTCCTAGACTTTTCTCTATCTTCTCATCCAGTGATAGGCTATACCCGCCATGCTACATAATGACGTCCTCCTACAGGAGAGTGTACTGGAAACAGCAAGAGGTAGCACTGGAGAGCACAGAGGATAGAGTACGCTGAGAGTAGCCAGAGAGTCTGAGAGTGAAAGGGGTGAATGAATCATCCCAATCATAAGGAGGATGAGAGGCTGGGGGGAGGGGCTGCTTTGGGGTATGGTTTCACAAGCTGCTGAAGGGGCTGGCTTTTTATCTATGATCAGAAATCTAATAGTCCATCTTGAGCTCACAGAAGGCCTGAGACCTAACATGTGAAGTAAAATAAAATGAAAAAAATTATATATATATATATATAATGAAGTGAAGCCTAGTGGAAGAAAATTATACAATTGAAAGTATGTCCTTTAAGGGGCTATTTGGGCCCCTGTCCCTACCTGTCCTTTCTACTTCCTGGCCATTCTAAGACATACAGGCCTTTTCTACTGCCAGATATCACCGTGGCATTCTGTGCTCATCGAGGCTCAAAGCAACAGGGCCAAGAAGCCCAGGGCTGAATCTTCTGAGACTGTAAACTAAAACCCTCCTTTAAAGGTGATTGGTCTCAGGCACCTTTGTCACAGTGATGGAGAACTAACGCGCACGTGCCAACCAAATACTTGGTGATAGAATTCATTCAACTGGTGAACTCTGCAGTTGTTTGAAGAGATGAATTTTGTGTGGATATTTTGTCTGCATGTATGTTTATGTACCACATGTGTGCCTGCTGCCTTGCAGAGGCCAGAAGAGGGCATCAGATCCCCAGTAGTTGGGGTTAGAGACCCTTGTTAGCTGCCTTGTGAGTTCTGGGACTTGAACCTGTCCTCTGGAAGAGCAGCCAGTGAGTGCTCTTAACTCTCGAGCCCTGCAGATGAGTGTTAAGAATCTTCTTTTTTTCATAATCTTAACAATTGTGACTATTTACAGTTCTCACATGCATGCATTTCAAGTCCCTCTGGCAGCAAAATTAGGATGTAGGCGTGAGGATCTGGGCGTTTAAAAATAAAATCATTGTTTTAATGTATGTAGTATTTAAAGTTATTTAAATTAACATTCAGTAACATCCAGAAGCATTTTCAACAAAATACAATAACCACAGGAATCCCAGTCTCCAGCTGGAAGTGGGCCAGGTCCACTTGGTCAGCTGCTGGAACTAAATAATCCAAATGGATGAGATTCCTTGGATAAGTTGTTTGAATGTATCATAGTTTATCAAGGAATGTGGCTAGCTTTCTCATACAAAGGACGCGTGAAAAGTGTTTGGTTTCCTGCTGCATGTATTCAGATATTCTCTGTCATCCTTGGGAAGACATGAGCCTCTTTACAGAGAACAAAAGAGACAGGAGGAGGAAGGAGGTTTATGCTGGAGTTCCCAAACCAGGGGCAAAGGCTAACACAAATCTGATTTCATTTCTGTCCTGGCATTTTAAAGGGCATAGAAACTCCATTCATTCTGGTCATACCTACAGACTTATTACGGACAATGTCATTTCATTTGTTTGAGCCAAAATAAAATATTTTGTTCAGTGGCAGATCTGTTGTTGACAAAGCTAAATAGTTAAACATTTATCACTTCTTGGATATTTCCCCCTCATCTTAACAAACATTTGTACCCATATGTGCCAAGCACAAGATTGTTTGCTACATTTGAGGGGAACGGGAAGGCTGTGAAACACCAGTTGTTGTGTGTTCTTTTACACAGGTCTATTGTCAGTTTAATTTTGCTACTCAGAGCTTTGTTTCTAAACCTTTGGATAATGTTCTTTGCTTTCCCCTTTAAGCCACAGAAATCAATTATTCATTAGTCGGCTCTCATCTTGGTATCCAGAATACTCCTAAGTACTTTAAATGTGAAGTTAAGAAGTCCAAGTACCCTTTGTTTGTCTGTTGCATAATCATCTGGGAGGGTATCTATACTCCTTACCCTTCCGTTGCAGTGACATACAGTGATCTAGGTAGAAACTGAGCACGGACATATCAGTATGGGGGAAGAGTGGAGAGATGGCTCAGCAATGAAGAGTACCGACTGCTCTTTCAGAGGACCCAGTTCAGTTCCCAAAATACTGTGGTTCCAGTTCTAGTGGATCTTCTGGCCTCTGTGGGCACCAGGGGCATGTGTAATACACATACATACACATGGACAAAATACACATACACATAAAAACAAAAATTTTCCTTTAAAAAAGAATATATCAACCAATCAATTAATCAATCAATTTCCACTCCCTTTCTCTTCTCCAGAAATCATAAAAATCAAAGCAACCCCTTTTCTAATGAGCTTTCTCCATTGTTTTCTCTTTACATTTTTCTCCAGCCTGAACACGTTTTGCTTTTAGTATTTTCTGGCTGCCACACTCCACTTTAATGACAGGAATTTTAAGACTATGCTATGTCCCATGGGTATGTTTCGTTGTTTTCTGTTTTGTTTACAAAAGGCTAGAATCTAGGACAGCCTTTAGTCTCTTATGACACGATTTAGCCTGAACCTGATAAGACCATAGCAAACAGTTTGACTGAAATTTCATTTGATGCTCTGGCATCTTCTTCAGAAGTGATTGGTTGTCTGAAGTGATATTTAAAATGCTGAGGCTTGTGCATGGCTAATTGTGTTTGAATGACAAATATGACGTCATGAGTAATGGGTATGGTGGCGGAGACTGTCCTTGCATGCCCTCTTACTTTACTTACAGACAGAGTTGAAGCTTGGCACTAGGAGAAAATTTATTCTCTTGGTCCCATGCCTAGTACATGCTTCAAGGGTGGGAAAAAATGCAGTCAGTTAATCTAAATCAACAAAACCTGATTAGCCCACCTCCCCCAACAGCAGCTAAGAAGGCCAGGTTCTGTTTATTTTCACAATGAAACAACAAATCATTTATTTCCTGACGTCAGAGATTTTACATTTCATCATAAAATCATGTTACTCTCACCAGTTGATAGAAAGACCATGACCACAGTTTAAAGCCAATTAAATCCTGGTCAGGTTGATGGACTCTCTGGCAGGTCCATCTCTGGTTCCCAGAAAATGGCTATGAGTCATGCCTTGCAGAAGCTTTTAAAAGGCAATTCCAGAAGGCTACAGTACTTCCTACCAGTCCAACGAAGGGCAAGCCTACAATCGGATGTATTTCCCGCCCACTTACCTCCTGCCTACATTCGATCAAAGACATTCAGTGCAGCTGGGTCAAACAAACTTGTTTAGGGGAGTGGAAACAGGATGCTTGTAATCTCCCATAAACAACAGCCTCCAGCATTTCGGAACATATGTGTCATTAGGGCAAGGGGCTTACAGGCTAGAAACATTTTTTGTTTTGTGGTTCTCTTAGGCACAGTTACTAAAACAAAACATTGGCTCTCACAATAGTAAGCATCCATGGTTTCCTGGTGTGCTGGTTAGGTTTTCTGTTTCTGTTCTTTTGTCAGCTTGACACAAATCATCTCCGATAGACTGCCCCATAGGCAAATCTAGGGCGTTTTCCTGATTAATGTTTGATATGGGAGGGCAGTGGCACCCCTGGGCAGGTCGTTTTACGTTGTATAAGAAAGGAAGCTGAGGAAGAAGGGCAAAGGGAATCAGGCTTTTGTTTCAGTTCCTGCCTCCATATTTCCTCCCTGGGACTCCTCAGGATGGACTGGACTGTAGCATGTAGTTTCTACCACCGGCTTTAAGCTCCATCAGATCATTCTACCAGGCCCCGCCCAGGTTCCCTTGGATTTGCTGATGAAAGCCACATGCACACACTAGCTTATTTCTAATACGCTTTTTAGCTCAATGATCAGGCATGTCTAAACCTCCTGCGGCTAATGTGCCCTTACCTTCACTCTCGCGCCAACACCTCTAAATCTTCCGTCAACCCAGTTGCTCAGTTACCGTTACTTCTAGCTCAACACTCTAAATCTACCCTCAATTTAGTTGCCTGGTTACCTTCTCTTTGCTCAGCACCCTAAATCTGTCCTCAGCTTAGTTGTATTTCCAGTCTTCCAACTGCCTGCTACCCCAGACCCAGTTGGGGAAGCAGCCAATGGTTACTCCAACCAAAATCGCATATGGCTGGTGGCTCTCTCTCCCTCCAAAGCATGGTGAACTCTTTCCCTTTCTGTCTCTCTTGGCCAGCCTGCAGGAACCAGGAAGTCCTACCTCTTTTTCCCAACCACTAGCTGCTAGCCATGATCAATCAAGAATCAACTGGGGAACAAGACCTTCAAGCCTGGGCTGTTAGTCGTAAGCAGAATAAACCTTCTCCTCTTCAAGTTGTTTGTGGCCACGGTATTTATTGCAGTAACAGAAGGCAGTCTGGAACAGTGGTTACTGCTTGCTTTGTTTTCCCAGGTTAGGATGACAGAACAGCTTCATAAAGTGTCCATCCTTGACAGAGCAAAGCAAATTCTGAATGGAACCAAGAGAGGAGTGGGAAAAAGGAGAAATGAGAAGAGAAACAAGAGGCCAAAGATAAAATAAAAGACAAGTTTTCCCAGACGTGGCAGGAAGAACATGTAGATACAAAGAACCACACAGAACCAAATCCCAAACTGAGAGCATAACTGTTGGGTTTCAAACCCAGGACAAGCAGTTGGTGCGAGTACTTAACATAACAAAGCAGACCTGGCCTGCAGGCTCTTTCACACTTTGGTCTCAGCTATCTTAAGTTTCCAACCCAAGAGCTGGGCTTCCTTTCACATAATGGCTCTTCACTGCATAATCTAGACTTTTTGGTACTCTCTCTCTCTTCTCCCTCTGCAAGCCACTTTCTCTCTCTCCTCCCCCTCCCCTTTCTCCCCTTCCACGGTGACTTCACTGACTGATGACAGTGTGATCAGTGAACTAGACAAAGATCTCCCCTCCCCGCCCCAAACCTGCCTTTATACTTTAATTTAATGGGCTCATTTTGTTGGCAGAGTTACAAATTGATTTCTTTAAGTGGGAAAAATATGTAATGCTACCCCCTTTTGTTTGTTTGTTTGTTTGAGACAAGGATTCTCCAAGTAGCACTGGCTGTTCAGGAACTCGTTTTGTAGACCCCTCAGCCACTCAATGCCAACAGCTAAGCTATGTCATCACTGGTCACCAACCCTTGTTTTCCTGTGGTCTTAGGTGATCCCTGTCTTGCTCAACCCTGCAAAGGGATCTCCAACCACAAGTTGAGAACCACTGCCCCACAGTCTTGTCTACAGCCCAAACTTTGAGGTTCCCTCCTCTCAGATGACATTAACTTGTGTCAAGGTGACTTAAAAACTAGCCATGACAACCCCTTAGGTTAGTGATTCCATAACATCTGTCACTTTTGGCCTTATGTCTTCTTTTCTTCCAGGTGTGGGTCAGAAGCCATTCCTTTTTTACAGGCTGAATTCTATTGGATGCTGTACTATGTCAAGAGTTGAAATTTTGTTTTCCTCCTTAAAAATCCCTTCCTGCCTGCCATTCAACAGGGTTTCCTTATGTAGCCAGACTGGCCTCACATAATCATCCTTCCTCAGTATCTTGGTGTTTGTGGGTAACAAACATGAAACACCTGCAGGCAGTTATTTGCAAAGATTATCTTAATTTTTTTTATAGTTTTAAAAACATTGTTAAAATTTTGTTTCATTTTGTTTTGCTGGTGACTGAGCCCAGGGACTTCTACTGGGTCAGCAAGAGCTCAGTCACTGATCTAAATTGCCAATCCTGTGGATCGGTTTATATTTTTAAATATTGAAACTAGTGTTTCTTTCATAGTACCTATTGCTAAGATATGCACTTTTTAAAAGATCTCTAATAGCTCCATATGTCCAGAGATGTCCCTGAGATCTGGGTGCATGGGATTCAAATGCCCTCAAGCCAAGTGTGAACTTGCAATCTTTATTCTTTCTCCTGGGAGATCTCATGCTATACATACAGAGTGGTACTCAGCCATGAAACCAAGGAGGTCCTTGTGAACATTTCTAGGGCACTTTCATATGCAGTTTCTCCCTTCCATTATTCTGTTCTGAAAATTTTAGCCACTTCAGCTTCATGAAACTAGTATTTAGGTCTTCCGAGAGGAATGAAATTAGCATATTCCATTTGGATTTTCTTTCCCTGTGTCAGTATCTAAAAATGTCCCCTTAGAAGTGTTGCCAAGTACAACCTTGTACTTTTACAAATATTTCTACTAAAAATGTCTTTTGGTTGTAACTTGAGGCAGGATAGAAAGATAGGGAAAATTATGGGGACACGGGAAAAAAAGGGGTTCCCAACTCTAGAGTCTAGTTGCTAAGAATTCCAACACAGTTAACAACGCTTGCTATGAACATTCTATGTGCAGAAAAAAAAAAAAAAAAAAACTTTTGTATAGGGTCGTATTAGACAAGAATGTTAACAGAGCAATGATTCATGCTTGAACCCTGAGTAGATATGGCCAGCAGTTTTCTGGGACTCCCATGAGGAGAAACCCCATTTATTGTAAAAAGTATGCCTTGACGACTTCCTTGTGCAATCCTTCCGGCTCCTAATTCCATGTTATCAGATTGTGATCCCATCTAAAAGCTACACAAAAGTGGTAGCCACAGCTACTTAGACTTCCCTTTGTGAGGCTCACAACCCTAATCTCAGGGCTGTCTTTACCTTTGCCCGAGCACCTTTCTTTCTAACTTTCATGTTTAAATCTGTTGAACTCACTTTCAAAAAAAATCTGATGGTGCTTCAAACCAGCTCCTCCTGATTTTTTTTTCCCCCAGAAGATATTAAGGATCCATCTTTGCCTTAATGGAAGCCCCTAGGAGATAAAGGGCTCCTGAGATTGGACAGCAGTTCTGGACGTCTCCTCCTTGCTTTTACTGATGGGCTGAAATTTGTTGTGTGTCTGAGATGTAACAAGATTTGTCTAGCAACCCTACTTGTAGGCAGTGCTCTGGGACAGTTGTGGGGTTGATTGCAGTTTTCTGTCCAGAATAAGAATCTTGAATATGTGGAGCCATGTGACTACCACAGAGCTGTTTCTTGTATGCTGTCTAGCTTTCTAGCCATTTACAATAGGAGGGTAATACTGTACTCCTTCGTTAAATAGAGGTTCATGGTGCATCCTCAACGCAGCTGGGCTGGTGGCACATATCTACAATCTTAGCATTCAGGAGGTGGAAGCAGGATTGGTAGTTCCCGGCTGGCTTTGACTGCAGAGTGGCTTCTCAAAATCAAACCAAACAATACTGACCCTTCTAGAATTCTCTATAGAGATCACATAAAGCAAGTACATAAAGCAGTGTGGTGACGTTAATTACACAGCACCTTAGGAGCAGAGGCAGGAAGATCAATACAAGTTTAAGGGGGCAGCTTGGTCTACATAGCCACATTCTCACTGTGCCTCCCAAGGAGTAAATTAGTACGTGACTTCTCCTTATGCCAGACTTTAAGGTGTCCGTGTGAGAATGAGCTAACCCATCACTCAGAGGCTCTGTCTGACAAGTGGTGTTAATACAGTTAAATAACAGATTCCATACGTAGCTCAGGCTATCCTCCAATGTGTACTCCTTTTTCCTCCATCTCTGTGTTCACCTTTAAAATAATATTTTCCCCCAAGTTTTGTGGTTGTCATAAGCTTTTATCTGCTTCCATGTCCGGTGGTTCAGAGAATGCTAAGCCTGTAGGGTTTTCCTGTCATTGTGTTCCTCCTGTTTTCTCCACCACCCCCACCCCATCCTCTTCTTTCCTTCATTATCTCCCTCTTCCTGTTTTTTTATTCTTTAGAAAGACCCAGGAAAAGGCCAGGCTGTGTTCACATTGGAGAGGAAACGGAACCAGTGTGGATACTCATCGACAGATGGATCCTGAAAGTGTGGCTCACATACACATGGGGCTTTTTTCTCAGTGGCAAAGGAAAACAAAATTGCAGATTCTGCAGGAAAATAAATGTAGCTTGAAAGTCTCACACTGAGTCAAGAGACCCTAACAGAGACCGTTCTTACATATGCATGTCCTCCATTGTAGCATTTACACATGTAAATATAATTATGTATAAACACAAACCAGAGTAGAAAGGAGGTCAAGAAAGAGTAAAGAGGAGGTGTCAAGGCAGTGGGGGAGGCAGACATATGGACTTGAAAGCCTAAATGGGGCTGCAGGTATTGGAGAGGACAGTGTGGGGGGGCAACTATAACACATATTGTTTGCAAATGTCATTAGGATACATAACTCATTTTGTATGGTAATTTAAAAGGAGGAAGAGTGGGCGGGAGGTAAGGAGGGAGGGAGGAGGGACAGGCATAGTGGGTACTCAGGAGGCTAAAGTAGAGGGATCTTGAGTTTCTTGGACAACATTCGTTACATAGTGAGTTTGAGAAAAGCCTCTTAATGTTGGGTGGTGAGTGGTGTGTGGTGCACGTGTGATGATGGTGGCAGAGACAAAGAGTAAAGTCATCAGGGCGGATACAATACTGTAAACACGTAAAAGATGAGATCAGGAGGTTCAGAACAGTTGTATAAAGTCCACACTCCCAAGACCAGTATCCTAGTTAGGGTTTTACTACTATGAACAGACGCCATGACCAAGTCAAGTCTTATAAAGGACAACATTTAACTGGGGCTGGCTTACAGGTTCAGAGGTTCAGTCCATTACCATCAAGGTGGCTGTATGGCAGCATCCAGGCAGGCACGTTGCAGGCAGAACTGAGACTTCTATATCTTCATCTGAAGGCTGCCAGCAGAATACTGGCTTCCAGGTAGCTAGGGTGAGGGTATTAATACCCACTCACACAATGACACACCTACTCCAACAAGGCCAAATCTATTCCAACAAGGTCACACCTCCAAATATTGCCACTCCTTGGGCCAAGCAAATGTGAACCATCACAACCAGGTTTAAAACCAGTCATTTCTCGTCGGAAGCCTCTCTCTTTCCATCTTAGTGCTTTCTCAGATCCTCCACACAGATCAGAGTAGTTTGGGATTCAGCACTCTAACAAGATACTTCCTTTAATTCATTTCCTTTCAAGATGTCCAACAGATACAACACAAGACAAAGATTTGGGAGTAAACAGCTTCTTTGAGGAGGTGCAGAAAAAGCTAGAGAACATGGACAAGACAGGAGAACACCCAATCAAGTCCATGAAACCAAACCAGCAGAACAGCAAGGGCTGACGCATGCACCCTCTAGGCAGATTTGGTGCACCTGGGCAGGAAGCATGAGTAATAAATATCCTTCTTTGCCCAAGCCAGGGAATGGGATCAGGGTCTGGCCTGGGTTAGATCTAGCAAACGGAAGTCATCAGAGAAAGCAATACTAAGTGCTGGCAGTTAGCAGGTGGCTTGACTGGGCAGGGAGGCGGTGGTAGGCTCAGCAAGTAGGCACTATATGGGAGTGCCCACTGAACAGCGCTTGTGCAGTTGTCATGCGCACTTTTCATCACTAGAACTGGAGATAGCTTCCAATCCTAAAGAGCTTTTCACATGGATCATCCTGTAAGACCATTTATGAGAGCTGTGTTGTACAGACAGAAAAGTAACTTGGTCATTGGCACTGAACAGCCTTTAGGAGGACATATGCATTTGGCCTTTTCCATGTGCACTTGGGAATTTCAAAGTTTTTCTTTGTTTGTAGAGTCTCAGTCATCCTTATTTTGGAAAGTCACAGGCACAGGAGTGAAAAAATTTAGAAGCTGATTATAGAGTCTTTTGGGATCTCACTCTAAAAACCTATTTTGGAAACACAGGAACTTGGAAAGCATCTTAGAACCTCGCCAAATGATACAAACACAAAATAATACGGGTGGTCTGAGTCAAACAATTAAGTGCATCCGTTGACATGCATTAAAAATTTTATTATTAGTCATGCATACATATGTTTGGGGGGATGTTTTATGTGTGCCTGTGAATGCAGGTTCCTGAGTTATCTAGGAGAGAGTAGCAGATCCCCTGAAACTGGAGTTACAGGCAGTTTGAGCCACCTGATGAAGGTCTGAGACCTGAACCTAGGTCTCTGTAAGAGCAGTAAGTGTTCCTAACCACTAGCCCACATACATTTTTACATCAATATATATCAATATCTATCTATCTATCTATCTATCTATCTATCTATCTATCTATCTATCTATCTATCTATCATCTATCTATCTATCTATCATCTATCTATCTATCTACATACCCACCCACCCACCCACCCACCCATCCATCCATCCATCCATCCATCCATCCATCCATCCATCCATCCATCTATCTAGTTTTCTTAGTGATTTGTTTTAAATCAAAGCGTCAGAGTATTTTTTCCTCCTCCAAGGTCAGGCGAAGTGTGTTTCTTCCTGTAGAGCCACCTTGTTGAAGTCCTGAGGGAGATCCTGAACTCTGAAAGTAGAGGATGTTTTGCTCCTCAGCTGTGTTTCAGAACAGCAGAGGGAATGGTGTGTGAGAACAACTTCCAGAACACCTCGCTCAGAAGCAGAGCTGCTCATATTAAAACCCCTGCACACCGTCCCTTGTTCTGCATTCATGCAAAGCAGTGTGCCCTTGCTGCTGACCATCACAGCACAGAAGCTCAGAAGCCATGGGGAAGGAGCACAGGAGAAGAGCTGGAGAAAAGGAATGTGTGTATGTGTGTAAGGGGGAGGGGCACAATGTTATTAGGTTTTAATTAAAGCAAAATAAAAGCATGTCATAAGCTCAGCTAGAGTTATCAATTGCATTTTTGTCCCATCTTAGAGATAATCTAACAGTAATAAATTATTTATATTTAATTTTTCCTCATGTTAAATCTTTATTAGCAAGCTAATAATTAAGTTTTGAAATATTACTTGGCCAGTGATCTTTATGTCAGCTGGAAAGCAGAGGTGGGATAGATGGGGTAGTCATCATTATCATCTTCAATTTTGTTTTTAAGCTCTTTTAACGATTGATTTTCATTTCTTGTGCACTGGGGTTCTGTTTGCATGTCTGTCTATGTGAAGGTCAGATCACCTGGGCTTGGAGTAACAGGCAGTTGTGAGCTGCTATGTAGGTCCTGGGAACTGGATCCAGGTCCTCTGGGAGAACAGCCAGTGTTCGTAACTGCTAGGTCATCTCTTCAGCCTGCCCCTCAGTTTCCTTAAGGAAAAGTGAGCAAGCTCGAAAGTTTACCACTTCAGATGAACCTTTCCTGAAACCATTTTCATCTCATGTTCTAGGGCCGTCTTCCCTCCGGCATCTTTAGTTTAACCAGCAAAGCTAGAAAGACAAAAGAAGCACGTTTGGGGACAAAGAGTCACCAGAGCAGGGCAGGGTTGGACAGGACAGAAGGCACAGTTGCTCTCGTTTGCTGCTTTAGGCTGCGCAGTATCGGGGACACAATGCTACTGTCTGTGTGTATGAACAGAGAAACACACACAGTGAGAGTATCACCAGGACAGCTGGATGATGGTCAGTCTTGGCTGCCAACTGGAGAGCACCTGGAAGAGGTCGATGGCATCAATGGAAAGGGAAATGGAATGTTGGCTGGTACCAGTGAGCAGGCGTTCATGAACTCATCTGTTCCAGCTGCTTCCGGCTTCTGCCACTCTAACTTGCCTACCTTGATGGACCATCCTTTGAAGACAAACAAACCTTCTCTCCCTAAGTTGCTTCTGTCAGAGTAGTTTATTATAGCAACAAGAAAAGAAACTTAAGACAAACTTTAATCATGGAGTTTCATGAATTCAGTGCTCTCTCTGCAAATACAACGGTAAACCAGCGCATTTTGAGGGATATCTATCTAGCTAAATCACTAAAAGTTATCTGTGGTGTTACTTTCTTTACTCCAGATATTTATGTTTGTGTTATTATATATACACACATATAATAATATCTATATATGTAGTGCACATGTTATGGAGTACAGTGCAGAGAATGTTCTAGAATGAGTGAGCTTAAGAGAGATGCCTCTGACTCTTTCACATTCACTCTTAGAATGAAGATTTGAGCAAATTATTTCTAGGAGACACTGACTGGTAAGGCATGCTTATCAAACATCTTAGCAACTTGGGGCTCTAGTTGGCATAGGCTACTCACACACACCTGTCTGAATTATCTAAAATGCTACTTATGTATAGTTTAACTAAAATATATCATTTTCCCCCTTCACACTTGGCAGCTTAATTCCTTTACCTGCATGTACCATGCACACTCCTCTCTGAATGATGCACCTAGCAACTTTGGATTCGAGTCCAACACAAACACACACACACCAAACAATGAGATGGGTTTCTTTTGCCCTGAGAACCATCAAGTTGTATTCAATTCCATGTTCAGTATGTCTGGACAGAATGGAAAGACTGACAGCTCTGAGCTGGTTTTAGATGAATGTGCAACGAGGTAAAATTGTGGCATTTTAAGAACAATATCCCAACTTACCATCTTATGCCTTTGCATAATTGGATATACACCATGGGAAGGGAAATGCACTATAATGCGATCTAATGTTTCAAAATAGAAAACCACCCAAATTACATCCCTGGTAACCAACCAAATTCCTTTTTCTCTTAAATCCCCAATAAGAGAGCTATATTTGGACCCCCTCCTATACTTTCTCATATGACCTGCTGTTATCTTGTGATGTGTTTTCTAAACTGTTCTAGAGATTTCCTTTGAATAGTTTGCTACATGTGTCTTTGGATAAGAGACCAAGGACCTGGAAACATCTGACCTCAAGCCTAACCTGTGGCCACACTGGGAAGGATTAGATTGGTTCAGCACCAGAAACCTTGCCCTCAAGCCCGTTTAGATTAATTATGCTCTGCTTGTCTTTGGTACTCTGGCTTCTTCAAAGTACAGCAGCAGTCCAGTGTCGGCCTGCGCACTGGAGGCTTTCCATGAAGATCTCTGGCAGTTCAGGCCCACTGGAGAGAACCTGGCAGGGAGGGAAGGAGAGAGGCAGGGAGAGCTGCTTCCGCTTTTGTTGCTCCACCTCCATTTTCCACACTGTCGCTTCAGTTGCTCCAAGATGTCAGGCCGGGCTGAGCCAGCAAGAGGCTGAGTAGCGGGCAAGGGGTTCAGGGGAGCTTCTGGAGATGATCCCAGGAGAGCAGATCTCTTCCACAAGTGGCAGTGTTACCGCTCTTATGGCAGAAGCTCTCAGATGATGGAGTGATTCTTGCACACCTTTATTCTTTCTGGATAGGATCCTTATATAGTTTTGGGGTGGGCCAGGGTCTAATAGCGGGTACTTCCTATTGTCTTGGCCTGAGAGCTTGGAAATACCTCACCTATATAAGGGAGGGTGTGGTCCTACTTCTATGTGGCTGATGGCCACAAACCTCTCTATAGGGGGATGTGGGGAGGCTGGAGCTACATGAGAGGGGCCTGGCCTTCTGGGAACTTAGGGAAGCGCCTACTGTCCCTTAGGGTCACTGGGGATTCAACCTTATCTGGACCGGGGGACCAGGATACTGCTCACAGCCCGCTGCCCCACAGTCCAGATGTGGGTACCATATGGACTCTAACTGTTCTAATGACTGTTTCCTGTACAGCCTCCATCAACACAGCAGTTAGCTTACTTAAAAATTCCATTACAGTTCCAATCTGAACTATTCCCCATCTGATGCTGCCATCTTTAGAGGAAGGTTTGGCTGGCCGAGAATGGTCACTGTGGGTGAGTCTTTGAAAATCTAGCCAGCTTGTCAGTTCCAGAGCTGCTCTCTGCTTTGCTAATGTGTACACAGCTGCTACCCTAAGCTCTCTCCACATTTCCCCACCCAGAATGGACTAAGACCCTCTAAAGTGGAAAGTAACCCCCCCTTATTTGTCACAACAGGAAATGCCAAAGGGAGACTAGTTTCAATTTTTGTTTTTTTTCTGAGACAGATTCTCACCATGTAGCCCTGGATGACCTGTAAATTTCTGTGTAGACCAGGCTGGCCTCAAACTCAGAGATCTGGCCCAAATTGTTGTTGGGTTCAGAATCTTCCTGCCATAATACCCCAAGAACTAGGATCACAGATATGCACCACTCCACCTGCTTTTCAAGCTAACTCCATCTGGAATCAACCAAAACCCAAGGAGCTGGGCTCACCTGTGACTTTTCTTGGATTTTTTTAAGGTAGGAAGACCCAACCTAAGTCTGGGCCACACCTTCTGCGGGTAGCCTATGTGGAAGTTTTTGCTTTTTGAGTATTTGTTATTAAGCTTGCTGGCAAGCTCATCTGTCCTGCTGCCGAGTCATTCCTTCGCTCCTATTCAAATGTACTTCATCAAGATTCCAATACATTTTGAAGACCAGCTGAGTCATCCAGCCTATGGACTGAACAACTATTGGATTCTTGATTTTGTTAGAAGACAGCCATTGTTGGACTAGTCAGACCAACAATGTGGAGCCACTCTAATAAATCCCATATATAAATTCGGTCTATCAGCAGTGTTCTTCTAGAGGACTAATTCAGACTGTGGTACCAAGAGTGGGGTAGGTGTTCTGACTTCAAATGATCCAGTCAAGAAAATTCCCTTACTGGTATGCTCAGATGCTTCCATTTTAGTTGATTGCAGATATAGCCAAGGTGATACCAAGATTAGCCACCACACAAGATGTAATTGTATAGCCCACACAGACAGCAAACATGGTGAACCATGGCATGAGTCACCATGCCCAGCTTCCTTTTTTGTCAGTGCTGTACTCAGGGTTTCCTATTAGTAGCAAAATATTTAACTGGGACTTCACATACTTACATGAACTTCCTCTAGATCCTATATATTTCTGGTTATTAGACTTAAGGTATATCATTACACTGATTTTTCTCAGCCTCTTTTTATTTTTGGTACTAGTAAGCTCATTCTTTCATATCATGGCTATTTTCTTTTTCTGTCTGTCACGGTTCAACTTTCTGAGCAGCATGTTTCAACCTGTCAGGGTGGCTTTTAACTGTGCCAAGCTGAATGCACAGTACCAGTGCACCTTCTCAAATTAGTGTGATTAGTCATTTGGATGCTGCTGGAAAACTTGGACAAAACATGTTGCTGTTTCTAAAAAAAAATCATGAATTGTTGGTTTTTTTCTTCCCCGAGACAAGGTCTTGCTAGCTTTGTCTCACCCTTAAAAGTGGGGGTTTCAAGACCTTGGGCATGCCAAGCACACACCCTATGAATGGGCACACTGCTAGTCCTAGACATAATTTGATGACTGTAGTTTTCTAAACTATTAGAGCCAATGACATAAACGTATAGAACGCTGATGCCACAATTAACTGTGAGAAGACTGTAAAACATCTGAATGCAAACTTAAGTGTTGTGGTGAATATTAAAAAGGTGGTAACCTTTCATCCTGCACTAATGCTGGCACGGGGGGAGGGCATATGGCACTGTGGGGATGTCTAGCTTGGAACTCCATGCTACCTCTAAGAACTCAGGAACGTTCACTCCACCATCCCTGATGCTTCTATCCTAGGTGAATATGACCACTCCAGCACACTGTTTTCACTCACTTTCCTCCAATGCTGGTACAAACATGACTCTACATCCATTAACTTATCAAACAGGTTTATATGTTAAATTCTCAATCCACAAACCCTCTACACAATAAGTTTACAACCAATGGACAAAGATATAAACTGCCCATCTATATGAGATAAATTAGACCCATAGAAACCCTTAGAAATAGTCATGACAACCTCATCAAGCTAGAGATGCGTCGAAACATACATGTCAGCTTCCATTTTCTCTCTCCGTCAATCTCTGCCTAGTGCCTCTTCTTCCACTTTTCTAGACCTTTCCCTGCCTACCTCTCTACAGTCCAATCACATATTGCCTTAACATAAACCTACACATAAGAGCCTGAGAGGGCACTCAGGCTGGATTCCTATAACACAAGAGCTCATGTAACTCATGAGGTTGGGGCTGGAGATGAGTTACTGCATAAGAGCTCTTGCTGCCCTTCCAAAATTCAGTTCTCAACACCGAGGCTGGGCAGTTCATAACAACCTGTGACTCCAGCCCCAGGGAACCTGATGTCCTCTCTGGCCTCTATAATCACTAGCACATGTGAATACATTTACATTTCTTTTCCTTACTGGCTACTCAGAAATTTTAATTATCATGTTTCTTGTGGTGCTGGAGACGCAACTCAGGACCACTTTAACCAACACACACTTACCCAGTTCACATGACCACTCCATTTCCCAGGATTCCGGTGGTATTGCTTAGTGCACACCATGCACTCTACTACAGAGTGTCTCACCCACCCACACATAATGACTTTTCCAAGTGTCATAGGGGCTCAGAAACCTGGCTTTGAATACTACAAAGTCTTTGATGGTGGTATACATGCCTTCTGGTTTTACAAAAGAAACAATGGACTTGAATGCAAATGTTTCACCAGACTCAATTTTGTAACGTACAATTCTATTTAGAAGTTGTGATTTATAGTTAATGTATTCACCAAGTATGAAAGAAAGTCAAAAGGGTTGCTCTGCAGCCCAGTGTGGTTTGAAATTCACAGCAATCGTGAACTACCATGCCACGCTCTGGTTTTAAAATTCTGATTCAGGCTGCCCAATGTCCACAAATCTGCCTTGCCATGTCAATTTGAATCTGCCTTGAGCAGTCTCTTTGGAATATGTTAAATTCTTATTCCTGTGAAGCTAGGGATCAAATGCATTGGACATGTGGGGCAAACACTCTACCAAGGACATTTCACCTCAACCATGTACCAGTTATTTTAGGGAAAAAAAATCTAACTCCGGAGTTACTACAAAATAGCTTCCCCCACCCCTTTCCAATACAGGAGTTTGTTGTTTTCTGTGATAGGGCACACTCGGCTCCAGCTGGCCTTGAACTTCTGTTGCTCTGTGCTCAGATTATAGGTGTGTGCCTTAGTGCCTGGATACATTTTGTTCTTAAATCTTAAATGCCTTTTCCTGTGGTCTAACTGTATTATGCATGTTTAGTCATGGTTGCCAAGAGGAAATACAAAGTCTGAGTCCATCTGTGTTCATGAAAGCCAATTTAACAGCTTTCAGCTGAACAGCATTTGTAGACTCTATTCTTCCTGTTCTTTTGTTGTTTTTAGGCTCAAATGTCAAACAGGTCACTTCCAGGCTAGTGCTGCTTGTTTCCATCCTCAGCACCAGTCATCCCTATTCAGTCAGAGGCATCAACTATTTGGAAACAGGAAAAATGTTGTCTTGCTCATTTCTGAAAACTGAACCTCAGTCTAATTTCTAGTATTAACTGTTCTCAGTGCTATAATTTGTAGTAAATGGGAAGTAGAAATAAACTCTTATTCATGTAGCCATACCGACATACTAAAAAGGTACTGACATACTAAAAAGCTGTTATTTCACCTTGTCAGCAAAGTAAGTTAGCATTGATTAAATCATTAAGAAATAGGAAGGAACATTATGGTGAAAATTTAGTCATTTAAGATACAGAACTAAGCAGTGAGGAACAAATCAATTTGGTGCTAGAAAGTCCAAAGGGGTCACTGGAGCAATTCCAGCACATAGCAGCCCGAGGTAGGAGGATAGCTTGGACTCTGTAGCTACAATACCAAAGAATCAGTTGTATTACTTAAAGAAAGATAACAGCATCTAGGAGCCTCACCACAATATTGCTAATAAATTAACCTAGAGCAAACTATTCCTTAGCTGGGTTTGTTTCTGCATTTCTAAAATACAGGGTCAGGGTGTACAATTACCACCAAGCTTAAGATTTCCAAGTTTACTTTGCTTTCTGTAATGTAATACCTATTTAGGGAAAGCTGTCTTAAGCCAAGTTTTGGTTATGTAGAACTCATAAATGTGCCAAGAATATGACAATTGTTGCCAGTTACAATTTTTTTTTATTTTTTAAAGATTTATTTTATTTCAGTATACTGTAGCTGTCAGTTGAAATTTCAAAACTCACTTTGCTAAGCTCTTAAACAGAATGCCTATATTATTAAGAAAAAGAACTGCCAAAGTGGTAGTGGCACACACCTTTAATCCCCACACCTGGGAGACAGAGGCTGGTGGTTCTGAGTTTGAAACCCTGTCTTAAAAAATAGACTGAGATATATATATATCTTCCCTTACATAGCACAGAGAACTGGTAAATTTGCCGAAGTTCCAGGTTCAGAAAAGTATTACACTGATAAACCACTTTATGTTACAATTCTCTGATCTACCAAAAACCAAGTATGTAGTAAATGAGACTACATAAAAAAGAACCCACAAAACTTTCAAATAAACATTGTCTCTTAAACTACAAATCAAATAAAAATTAGCAGAAGGAAACAAAAAATGAGTAAGATAAATGAAAGAGACAAAAAAAAAAAAAACAATAGAAATAATCAACGAAACATATTTACAAGGGTCTGTGACAGGACCTTACTATGTAGCTTCTGTCAATCACAAACTCAGGACACACCCACACAAGCACCACTAATCCAAGGGCTACAGGCAAGGCCTTCAACACCTGGCCAAAGGGCTAGCTTCTGACAAGAAGCTTTACTTGAACTAACCAAGAAAAGAGATGTGGGTGTAACACACAGAGTAAAGAGGCAAAAAGCATAATAACCAAAGGGATTCAAGGGCTCAGTAGGGACTACCCTGAAGAATTATATGCTAACCAACTGAAAAATCCTCTAGAAAAAAATTCTTAATACCTATTAATATACTGAAGTAGACCCATGGGACCATTAAACCACTTAACCAGACCAGTTAACAGAAGATTGAATCTGTAGTTAAATTTCTCAACCTACAGCCCTGTCAGATGGCTTCATGAATGAATTCTGTCAAAATTAAGAGAATTAAAATTACTTTCAAACCATTCTAAAGGCATAAGGAGGAAATATATTTGCTAAAAGTTTGAATGGGACCCACTTGGTACCTAGCTGGAAGTTCTGTTTTGGGAGGTTGTAGGATCTTTACAGAAGGTGAGGCCTGACAGGATGAAGTGGGTCACAAGGGCTTTCTGGGTCACTACCCAGGTCTGGGCTGAGTTCAGATTGCGCTTCAGTGATGTGAGCAAGCAGCCAGGAGTGCTGCCGTGAACTAACTGAACCATCCTAGCTAGAACAGACTATGCCCTCACACGGAAAGCTAATTAAATCGCTTATCAGGTATTTTGGTCATAGTGGCACACTTTCCAAACCCATTCTAAGCCGGCACCACACAAGGATACAATACACAAAGAAAACAGTACTCCTCAAGAACAGAGATGCAAGACTCTCACACAAAGAACTGATAAGACAATCGGTGATGGACATACAGGGAGGTGAAACTGAGGGGCAATGGAAGGAAACACTGATGTCCGAAAGTCAATGAAAGGCCTCATAAAACAAACGGATCAACACCCTGCATTTGGACATCTGGTTTCTAAAACTAAGAGAATATAAATTTTGTTGTCAAACCCCCAAATTGTAGTAAATTGAATTCATCATCATGTTTAAAAAAAAACTGTGTTAAATTGGTTTAATTCTAGAGATATGAGCATGCCAATCACCTAAAAGGATGAAGGATTAAAGAGCATATGATCATCTTAACGTGCAAAAAGGGATCTGATAAAATTCAACTTGACAAGTTCAGATGACAGACCCATAGTCAGTGTCACAGTGAGAAGGGAAAAGCTGAGAGCAGTAGTAACAGCAATAAAAGGCATCCATGAATACTGTTCCTATTCAGCACAACACTAAGAGACTTAGTTAGAAAAACCACACAAGAACAACACAAAAATCATATAAATAGGAAAGAAATTAAATAATTGCTGTATGCAGATGATGCTGCATTTAGAAAAGCCCAAGACTCTACAAAAAGGTCAGAACTGATAAACAAATCCAATAAAGTAGAATACATCAGTACAAAAATCAGCTAAAAAGCAGCTGGGTGGAGGTGGCCCACGCCGTTAGTCCAGCACTCTGGAGGCAGAGGCAGGTGGATCCCTGGGTTTGCTGCCAGCCTGATCTACGGAGTAAGCTCCAGGACAGCCAGGGCTACACAGAGAAACCCTGTCTTGAAAAACAAGAAAAACAGTAACAAAAAGACATCTGGTAAAATAATGAAAGCAACCTTACAACTTAACCAAAGAAGCCCTCTGTAACGATTACAAAACACTGATGAGAAATATTAGACGCAAAAGTAAAATGCAAATACCTCCCATGTTCAGTGACAGAAGAATCAGTACTTTTAAAAAAGTCGATGTTTCTTAAAGTGATCTCTATTTGAACACAACCCCATTAAAAGACCAGTATTCTTCTTCACAGAACCAAGAACTAGAAATAACCATGCTGAGTTCATATGGAAGCACAAAAGCCTCCAGATAGCAATCTTGGGCAAAATGACCAAAGCAAGGTGAGTCACAATACTGTAAGCCGTGTATATACTAAAGGGTCATAACAACCAAACCTGGCATGCTGTTAGCCTAAAAACAGTCCTCTCCATCAATGGAGACAGAAGTAAACACAAACACACACAAACACAAACACACACACACACACACCTTGAAGACAGAAGTAAACACAAACACATACACACAGACACACACACACACCTTGGAGAGAGTAAACACACACAGATACACACAGACACACACAGACACACACACAGACACACACACACACCTTGATGCCAGCTCATTCTCACCAAAAGCACTACAAACTTGCCCAGGATAAAGGGCAGTATCTTCAGTAAACAGTACCAGGAAGCTGGATGGCAAGAGGTTCCTCTTCTATTCTAGGCAAAAATCAACTCAAGGTGGATCAGGGGCCTAAATAAAAGTTCTGACACTCACAAACTACTAGAGAAAATAGAAAAGAAATAGTTGAGAAACTGGTAAGAGCAATGGCTATTGTAAAAATCAGATGTGTGGCCACACTGAATAAATCTGCTTTTCAGTTTTCTTTATTTTGTCTGTTTTTGTTTTTCAAGACAGGGACTCTGTGTAGCCTGGTTAGTTTGAGACCAGACTAGCCTCAAACTCAGAGATCCACTTGCCTCTACCTTCTAAGTGTTAGGATTAAAGGTGTGTGCCACCCCCTCCTGACTGCTTTCCACTGATAATCTGGATCTTTTGATGGGTTTATTAAAGATATATGCCAAACCTGGCTTGTTAGAGCCAAGGAGCAAGCTCTGAACTTAGCTCTGGCCAGTTAGAGGCTGGACTACACTAACAGCACTACTTGGCTATGCTCTGCCTGCCCTCCACTTTAAAGATGGACCTGAGAAGAGGACTCACTGGATCTTTGCCTTCTTCCTCAATGTGGACCTCTGCTTTCGACTTACTTTTTTACTACTGTTTAATTGGCTTCTTGAAATTGTCAGGGCCCAGGCTCTGACCAATTAATTAGTATAGTAATAAGCAGATTAGTGGACAAATAAAATGTGTCACACACCCACAGAGTATTGCTTTAATAACTATAAGGAACGAAATCCTGCCACATGCAATAAGATGAATAAAATTAAGGAACATGATTAAATAAATAAGCCAGACACAGAATGATAAGCATGACATTTTCTTTTCTATATAGAGGTTAAAACGGTTGACCTAAAGTAGAGCCCCGAGGGGCATGGTCGTGCACACCCTCCGTCCTAGCAGTTGGGAGGCAGAGGCAGGAGCATCTCTGCGAATTCAAGGCCCGTCTGGTCTACATAGCAAGCTCCAGGACAGCCAGGGCTACATAGTGAGACCCTGTCTCAAGAAAACTGAAACCAGCCAACTGTCCAACAAACCAACACCCCCCCCACCCAAAATGCAGGATTCTTAGTGTTAAAGACCAGGAAAGGGATGGAAAACCGAAGGCTACAGACATTTACTTATGTGGAAATACCAAAGAAACCTTCTTAAATGTGTAACTAGAATGCTAATTTTTTTTTAGATATGGAAAACTTCAGAAATATGTCTGACATTTACTCTTTCAGTGTGGGGTAAGGGTTCAGAAGAAGGCAGACAAAAACAGCCGAGTGATACATTTGTTGTTTTACTGTTAATCTGACATATCTGAACCAAAGCATTCACAATACTTGATATACTCTGAAGGATCATATACTATAATCTTAGACATAACCACAGAACAAGCAGAACAATTAAAACTACATAAGGCCTTAAAAACATATCCACAGTGTGTATTATTTCAATTCTCATTCATTACAAATTAGACTATATACCATTAGTTTAATTTTTATTTTTCTTTCATTTATTCAGGCAGGATTCATTTAAGAAAAGGCAACTTAGTTTTTGTGTGTGAGCTTTATTTATTTATTTATTTTTACTATACTGGTTAATATAAAACGTTTGGCATGTTCTCATAGCCCCTGTACTCAGGAGGGAACCCATGATATTCTCAGACAGTAATCTGAAAGAATAGGCCCTACTCTTAAAAACAGCCAAGATGGAAAGGGACTAGACAGCCAGTCTGTTGTGGTCTTCAAGATCAACTAATGGAGTTTCAAGTATTCATATAAGGAAGACTACTACAATGCTAATAATTAGTCAAATGTAAAACAACATTGCATACAAAATCATTCTTGAAGCTCTATGTCCTTTAAGTAGCTGAATGAAAGTGCTCCGTAGTTGTCTCACAGTACCAAATATAAACCAGAGCTAGTTCAAATGCAGCGCCATTGGGATTCTCATTTTCACAAATAGCTGGTAAGTTAACAGACGGCTTAGAAATTAAGACTTCATTCTTTTTTAGAATAAATGTACTATAATCAGAGAATACCGAAAAGTCAATGTATTTTTTTTTTACAATAAAATAACCATTTAAGCCTTTATCCCTGTACAACAGAGTATACATCAACTCAGTGTGGGTGTTTTCATACAGTTTTGTTTTTTTAGAGTTTATTCAGAGTACTTTAATTGCTTTAGATATACAGCTTTTTGAAAGAATATTACATTTGTATACCAGGATATTTAGTACATTGAGATGTTTAAAAATATTTATAAATTTGCTTTTGATATGCAAAAGCATTTAACAATACTTTTACAGCATTTGATTTTATAGAATTAAAATTTCATACAGTACTCATCTTGATGTTTAAAAAAAATTCACAGAAAAAATATAAATTACATAGCCTGACTGCATGATACTGCTATTCCAGTTTCAAGTTATGGTAATTAAAACCTTCATTAAGTCTGTTAACAAATCATTACCTGTACAGTTATGAAGGCAACTTACATGATTTGTAAACAAAACCTTCAGGTTTTATGTTATTTACCAAGGAGTGCAGTTCAGCAAGAAAAGAAAAACCAGTATGCAAATTTACAGAGTAGTTTACAAATTTACCAGTTCCTGTGACACAAACTGTTTTAACCTCTCGAGGTATTGTCCATAGAGCTCCACGTCATTGTGTCCTGCCCCTTCAACCCAGAGAGGCTCCACAGGTCTTTGGCAACGCTCAAACAATGCGAGGCCATGTGAAAAGTCAATGACTTCATCTTCAGTCCCATGAATTATTAATACTGGAGAGGTTATCTTAGATATTTTGTCAATACTAGAGAGAATAAGAGAAAGGGATAAATGATCAGTGAACTATATAAAAAAAGTTTCCTGTGTTGGAAGAGAAAATTCAAACATCAGAACTGTACAAATTAGCTTTCGGGATTGAAGCGACTTAGATTCAGTAGGATCCAAAAGGCATCCACCCTTTCCATGTCTATGGTACTGCAGAAAGTTACCTATGTGCCGCTGTTCCACTGAGCTACGCACTGCCACCTCACACAGAAGCACCGTTCCTTGACTCTGAATTCCCCCTAGGCTTCAAGAACCATAACCTGAGGACTGTGCCTGGCTAATCTCATTCTGGCTAATTTCACTCTCCACTGCGCTTATTTTATTCTATCAGTTACTAATCAACACTCAAGAAAATTCTTTGGGTTTTGTTCTGCTTTAAGGTTATAAAATAAAAACAGTGAGAAAACATAAAATTGTTGAAGTTATAAATCAGATAAGTGTATGAAATAACTACTAATAGGGTAAGTAAAAACACAATGTCAATAAATCGAAGGCAAAGTGAAGAGCCATCCAAGCTACAATGAAATTCCCAGAGGCCAAGACATTGAAATAGAGATGATTGAAACATGATGGAATCCTTCAAAGTCTGCTTAAAACACAATACGGCCTCCCTTTCCCAGACTTCCTTCAACTCTGGAAGGTCTGTAGATGTAGGACTCTAGATTAGGGGAAGGTACTATATAGTCACACAGCACACAAAAGGGCGACTCTGTGAGGTCTGTTTGGGTTCTGAAAATGCTATATAAAAAGCTTCATCATCCAAGAGTTTCAGTTTTATTTGCATAGTGTATCAGAGTAGCTCTTTGGTTCTCTACTTTTAACATAAGAATACTCTGATCCTGAATGATCAGATATTGAAGAGAATACCTCAAATACAAAATAGATACTAAAACAAACAGAAAGGCAACTTGGAAAAAGAAACCATGCAAAAAAATCTTATAAAGATGTTTTCTGCATTTTCCCCTCTGGACAGAGAAAACACTTTAGTTACAAATAAGATGGAATCTTATAAAGGATTAAGTTACTTAGTGAAATTGATGAGCAATCTCTGCACTCTCAAGGTTCTATTTCCTAATAAATAATGCAGAAATGTTTACTTGGAGAAATTAAAGATTAAAATAGTATCTTTTCTTTTTCAACTAGCTTATTCCCGAGAAATATCTAAGTATATCAAACATGAAAAAAGTTCAGAGAATAAGCTGGCAAAGCATCACCTCACCAACTCTCTGTAATTCAGTTAAACACTAGGTTCAGTGCCCAGGGAGCTCCAGAGAACTATTTGTTTCTCTGACCCCCTCACCAGCCAAGTATTTACAAGTGAGCACCATTATGCTTACTTTTAAAAATGTTCTAACAGATTGAACTCAGTTCTTCATGTTCACAGCTAAGTCATCTCTGTAGCCTAATACAGAATAAATATTGTTTTTGAAATAACTTTTGCTTTTCTGCTAAAGAACCAAATGATAACTTGGCTTCTGGCCTGCCATTCAAAAAAAATATCCTTTGTATTTCTGTCAACAGAGGAAAGAAGACCAAACGCAACTGCCAGCTTTCCCCTTCTTGCCTTCTCTTTCCTTGAGAAAAATAGGCCACTAACTTTTTTCCAACTAGGAAGACAGCTGATGGAACCACTCTTCACCATGGAAAGCAAGCAGCAGCCCTTCTTTCAAACCCATCCAGCACTGTGTACAGCAGCTATACTCACTCCAGCCATCAAGAGGTACCTTTCTTGGCAGGTTATATCCACCTGGCAGCCAACATTACTCCTCCCTTCTTCCCTACTTCTCTCATGCTGTGCCTCTCACTGAACTGCACTTTGTTTTAACACAGCAAGTCTGGGGCCTTCCTCAAGTTGTTCTTTGTAGAATCCAACATCCAACCTGCAGCTCTGACCTGTTAATTTATATTCACAAATCTGTTCTTTTTGTCTAAGGACTAGCGCACTGCTGAGCATTCATTTCCTGCTCAGACATTTCAACCTTTTTATCGGTCATGCTTGGAGCAGAATGATTTCTAATACTGAACTTACTTTGGGAATGCATCAAAACAGTAGGTCTTCTTGGTATCCGGGAAAGCAACCCGCATTCCTGAGGTCAAAGGAGAATGGAGAATAACAGCAGCACTCTCGTACCGAGCAGCGAGATCCACAGAGGGTACTGTCCCTATGCTCTGGCCATATATAATCACATTTTCAGGACGAATGCCGTATCTGAGAAATTCAGAAGTTCAAAAAATAGTTGGAAGAAAACAGTCCATTGCTCTAAAAATTTGCTACAAAATATCTCACAAGATATCAATTTGCATTTAAAAATTAAAATTTCTTAGCTATCACCATTGCTAATGTTACAACAAGCTCTATACCCACTTACTTCATGCTCAATTCTAATCTTTTAGAAAAGTAGTTGGTTAAGTCTTAAAAGTTCAATTTTATGGAATTAAGCAGTGGTGGCACAGGCCTTTGATCCCAACACTTGGGAGGAAGAGGCGGGCAGATCTGTGAGTTGGAGGCCAGCCTGGTCTACAGAGTGAGTTCCAGGACAGCCAGGCTACAGAGATATCAATAACCAAAACAACCCTTCAGTTTTATAAAAAAAATTTACGTTCATCACATTTTAGTAATTTTAAGATTGAAATATACTATACCACTTACATTTCAATGAACAAATGATTAATATTTGGTGCTATTTAGTGTGAGATATTTTCTATCCAATATAGCAGATGTTCTTGATTTCTCTGTACTTCAAGAGTAGGTTTTGTGATTTTCTAAACTGGCCATACTGATGAGATGCTGCATAAAGTCATGATATGAAAAGAGTGTAGGAGCCTATACTTTTAGTCAAGATCAAACTACAATATTGTAACTGTAATTTCCTTACAGTTATTCACAGAGATGCATCAAAACTTACAAAAACAATCAGATGACAAAGCATTCCAAATAGCATTATTTAGTTAATTAGGAGTAGAATTCATACTAAAAAACTTTAAACATGTCACTTTGACTCATTAATACCCCTACACATTTAAGTATATGAATTCAATGACTCCATAAAAATTTACTGAATACCTAAGATAAGATGTTCCAGAAAGTGTTACTAGTTTATAGTGTAATTGTTCCAACTTAAACTCCTTCAGATGTAGGTGAGGTACCATAGGAACTAATGAATGTAGGGACTAAGACTGCAAAGACCTTCAGTATGCCTTTCCATTTAGAAGGCAGCATGGTTGTTTCTGGCAGCTAATAGTGATTTGGACAGGGGTGTTTCATCTTTTGGGGTTGTTGTGGGGTGGTGGTAGTATTGAAAATTTGATCTTTCACCAGAGAAGCAAGGCAAACTCTCCCTGTGCCCTCTTTTAAGTATTCAAGACCAATTTTAGTATCCAGGCAATGACATACTTCCCCACAGCTTCTTCAGTTTGTCCTCCATAAACATACAGGGTGGGTTGCACCGGGTCCTAAGAGACTGGGGCTAAAGCCAGCAATATTAAGACTCAAGAGTAGGAAGAATCAAGAGGTTCTAATTAAGCAATAACAGTTCAAGAATAACGAGTTTAAAAGAACTATAGAGACCACCCAATCCAGTTAAGCTGCTTAATGCCCAGATATTAAAAATCACAGTAAGTTGATAGTAAACCTAGATCCAGAACTGACTTTCAGTGGTCTCTCCATGAAAGCACACAGAGACGGGGGACTGTGGAAGAGGACTGCATAGACCAAACCCATTTCTATCCCTGCTGATCCATCAGAAGGCCAGAAACAACTATTTAGAGCACTCGATTTTATTAAAAAGATAATTTAAATAATAAGCTTATATTGTATAAGAACAGAATAAAAACATTTTAACACATTCACTACTATTAAGGGACATGCTAAGAGCATATTAAACCTGCAAAATGATAAAGGAAATCCAAGGAATGCATATTCTAACTTGAGGATTAAGTTCTAGAACTGGACAGAATCTTTAATGCCACTCACACAACCTCTTCATTAGACAGATGAGGAACTAGGCTCACAGGTTATTCCCAAGACTGCTTATGTTACTTGCTATTCTACCATGTTTACAGGTCAACATTACAGAAAACAAAACCTCCTTTAATGCAGTTAAGTCTGTGGAACTGAAGGATTTATTTAGCTCCTGTTTTTCACTAATATTGGCCATTGTATAAATTAAAAGATTCAGCCAGGCACAGTACTGCACACTTTAAATCCCTGCACTGGTGAGGGAGAGGCAGAAGGATCTCTGTGAGTCCAAGACCAGTCTGGCCTTTGTTGTGAACTTGATAGCCAAGGGCTATTTCTTGTTAAGAAAACCAAAGTTTAATGATGACTGGAAATCATGTAGGGAAGTTTTTTGTAAAACTGGTAATAGTAAGATTTTAAAAGAGGACAATGGCAATGCTTTGTCCTCCTGTAGACAGAGAACACTGCATCTTCATGTCTTTCAATAATACTTCTGATGACACTTACAAGTTCTACTTTAGTATTTTAAAAACCACTTCTTTTCACTGAATTGACACTACAACTGTGGACATGTGAGTTTTGTCATTGTGTGTGTGTGTGTGTGTGTGTGTGTGTGTGTGTGTGTGTTTGTAGGCAGGCTGTAATAATATAGCCCAGGCTGGTCTTGACTTTCCAATATTACCATATAGCCTTCTACATGGGTATTGCAGGTGTGAGTTACAACATCCAACTTGTACCTTAGTAACTAAATTGTTGTATTATTATTAACATTTACCTTCTTTATTTTATTTTATTTGAGACAAGGTTTCTCTGTGTAGCTCTGATTGTACTGGAACTTGCTCTTTAGACTAGGGCAGTCTTGAACTTGGAGATCTGCCTGCGTTTACCTCCAAAGTGCTAGGATCCCACCACGCCAGGCTTATTCCCCGTCCCTCTCTTTTGGAGACTGTCTTGTTATGTGGTACATGCTAGCTTCAGCTTCAATTCACTATGTAGCCCAGGCTGGCCTTAAATGCATGGACCACTCAGCTGCTCTATTTTAAAATATTATAATATCTGACAGTTGTATTACATTCAAATAGTAGATTCTAATAAGTGGTGATTATTCTGTTACTTGTCCAGATAGAAATGGTGTCAACATTCTTAAAGATAATTTTTATATAAATATAATTTTTTTATATTAAAATGGGAAACTAAACACAATTCCCTGTCCTCTCCTATACAGTAATTTATTTTTTTGGAGACAGGTTTCTCTGTGTAATGGCCCTCACTCTATAGATTAGGCTGGCCTAGAACTCAAGAGATTCATTCTGCCTCTGCCTCCCAAAGACATGCACCACCACCATGCCTGGCCTAAAAAGTGATCTTATCACTCCGTTAACACTTTACTACTTCCCATTTACCTTTTCTTACTCTTCAAATTAATGCTTTCATATCACTGCAACTTGGTTTCAGAATTCCTTCTACACAGAATTTTGCTATGAGGACATAACTTTATTGGAATGGAAACATTTTAAAAGACATTTTATAAAAGTGGTTATATTGCTGGGCTGTGGTAGCATATGCCTTTAATCCTAGCATTCATCCACCAAGCTAGAGGCACCAATTCATAATATTGAGTTTCTCCCTGGCATCATCAGCATTAACACTGGATTAGAAAAAGTGGGTACTTTTTATAGCCTGTAGCTTAAGTTTAAAATACTGTGGAAAAGGCAGGTTATCAATATGTAATGAGAAACCATTTATATTAAGATATCTACTATTTATTATATACTAATCTGAATTATGAAGAACAATACTCTGGAATCTATAAAGTTTGTACCCAGAAAAGTTAATGGATTTCTAGTTTTCAAATACAATCTGTTCTAGTTAAAGAATGGCATTAATAAGATATATCTTATTAATTTTTTCATATTACTACAAAGAAAACAGATTCCTTCCCAAGTTTTAGTAGACTAAAATATAAAGTAAAATGTCAACATATCTTGCTTAATAGTAAAACAAAAGGCTTCTCATTAATGACAGAACAAACGGAGTAAAATCAAAGAATACGAATTTATGTATTATATCTCAGCCACAAAGTCTGAGATGAAACATTTACAGGTTCCTAGATTTAAATAAAAAAGATCCTGAAAAACACATTCACATAGGCATTTACAAACACATAAGATGTGAGCTGTTTTTAAAGACTGCTTTGGCTATTATATAAAATTTCAATCTGTTAACTTAATACTTCATATACATAACATATATGCAAATATCTTCCTACTGTATTTCGAAGCATCTGTTTTAAAAAACGCTTTCTGTTGTGCTGTTCTACGGTACAGCTTAAGGACCACAAGTGTAAACATGATTACCTTGTCCGAAGAGCCAGCCAGGCAGCTTCAACGTCTGCATACAGGTTCTTCTCTGTTGGCTTTCCAGAACTAGCACCGTATCCGGAGTAATCATAGGAGAATATATTACAATTAATCCGGGATCCCAGACCTATGTAAAAGCTGCTCATCTGACCAAGATCAACAGCATTTCCATGTGAGAAGAGCAAGGTATATTTAGCATTTGGTGAACAACGCACAAACATACAAGCAATTCTGTTGCCTTTACTGGTTCTTGTCATGAAACACTCGATAGCATCTTTCTCTCTGGACGAGTACTGCCAGTCTGCTCGTTCTGACAGGTGTAAGGTCCAGCGGCTTCCACTTTCATCACACATCAGTGTGTAAGTTGGGTCAGGTGGCAAGAATGCTAGTTTTGAAGCAATTTTCCCTGGGCAAGGCGGACAGCAGAAGAGGCAACATAGCTCACTAAATGAAAGATTATTCATCTTCTGAAAAAGAAAAAGACAGCAAATATTTTAATAATTTAATGTGGACTTTGCACTCATACAATAACAAAGACGTGTAAATATTATTAGTAGTCAATGTCTATTAACTATAATTTCAAGAACTACCCTCCAAATCGGTTTAATGACTTTGCACTGGAAATACTTTAAATCCTGAAGTGAAGCAAGCATTTCTGCAAACAGACTCAAACACACTATATTCCCAAAGCAGAGATTATCCTACTTAATAAAACTACTTAAGGTTATCCACAATCAAGATAAGAGGTGTGTTTAGGTTAGTTGGTAACTTTTGTGTAACTTGATGAAAACTCAGAATGCGAAGGGAAGGTAAATAAAGAAGAACATATGGATACATTATTGGTCAGCAATGTGTGTGTTTGTGTGTATTCATATTGGTTTCCTGACACTCACATATCAGTATGAGAAAAGAAATCTGCACAAGGGAGCCACAGTAAGACACTAATCACTGTCACATTCACACAGAAACAAGGTTCTGAACCCTTGGAGCAGTTCAACCAAGTGATAATAATCCTTTCGCATTATAAACCTATTAATTTCCATTTATAGTTCATGGCTCACATAAGATTCAAGAGAATTCAAATCACAATGACTAATAAGGCTAATAGTGTAGTGATGGGACAATCTTTTGAAGCAAGAGTTTCAAAAAAGTGGGGAAAACTGGAGCAAGAGTTAGAGTATCTAGCCAAAGGAAGAGTACCAGGACAGACAGCTTCAGAAGGGCACTGACTTCTAAGCCTAAGTCATGAAAGGAAACTGAAGGAAAGATTATTCCTACTAAGTCAGAGAGCTAAAGCAGTTTGTACATCTAAAGCAGCTATATTCAATCTTCACTATTTTTCAGACCTCAACTCAAGGGAAGAGTAAGCATAGAGAAAGAAAGAAGAAAAACTCAATGCAGATACTACTATTCAGTGCCAGGGACTTTCTTATAAAAACCTTTCCCACAGATACTAACTCACTTAAGCATTTTCAGAAACCCTCTGACATAGACTGTGATCCAACTCACCTTACAATCGAGGCAGGAAACAGTTATCCAATCTGCCTATGTTTACACATGGTAAATGCTAGAAGTGAGAATGATTTTCGGAGTCTTTGCTATAACCAATACTGGTCAGGAGGACATAAATACGTAAGTATTATTATTTGGGGTCCGTGTGTTAAAGACTAGTTGTCCAGAGTGATGTGACTGTAAAGAATGATGCAACTATAAAGTCTTCAGTGATAGAATCTTAAAGGGAACAACCGGCTCTCTTCTTTCTCTTGCTGTTGCAAAAAGGTGAGCAGGTTTGCTGCTGTCACATGCTCCTAACATGATACACTACATGTTACACGTTTACAGAAATAAGGCCAACTGATCCTTCAAAACTGAGAGCCAAAATAAAATATCTTTAAAGTTGATTACTTCAGGTACCTTTAATAGTGGTTAAAAGGTAGAATAACTAAACAACAAAACAGTGTGTAAAATAGGAGGTTAGTTAAAAGAAAAAAAAAGACAATAAAATAACCTTGAGAAATACATCAAGTTATTTTGGGTAATGTGATAGTGAATACTGGCAGCTAACTTGACAGGATTTAGAATCATTATTGAAATGAAACTAGAAGTTTATGAGTGAGGGTTTCCCAGACTAGGCTAGGTTACCCAGAGGCAGGAAAACCCACCATAAATGTGAACAGCACCATTTTATGGGCTGGAATCCCAGCCTGAATAAGGTCAAAGAAACTGAGAGCTCAGAAACAGAAAAAAAATTAAGAGATGGAGGACTGAGATGAATCCTGGGAAATGTGGTTTTCTGGAATAGATATGGCTATAATAATCATGAACTCACAGGTGTGAGAACTTGTACAAGTATATAAGACCTACTCAAGACTCAGCAAAGATCTCCAGCTCCAGCCTCTGCCCACAGTGAGGAGCTATCAGCTGTGGTAGCTGCTAAGGAAGGAGAATTTAATCTTTATTCAGGATATGGTCAGTTGACAGGTTTCCCATGAGGCAGTGGATGGTGCCAGTGTTTGTGCCTAGGTGAACCTATGCACAGAGAAGCACTGGCAAGACTTAGTGGGTTACCAGGAAAGAAAAAAAAGAAAGGAAGAACAGATGAACATGAAGTTCAGAGACGGCATGTTGGAGGAGGAAAAATGGGATAGATAAGATCATATTTTATTGTATATATACATGAAATTCTCAAGAATAAGGAATCCGTAACAACAACGACAACAAATTGGTTCTTCCAAAAGATCAACAAGACTGACAAACTCTTAGCTAAAGGACTGAGAGAGAACCCAAATTAATAAAAGTAGAGATGAAAGAGGGAGCCATTACAACAGCTACCAAAGAAATTCAGAAAAACATTAGATTGTACCTTGAAAACATATACTCTACTAAATTGGAAAAATTAAAATAAGAGTTTAAATTGCAATTACTCCCCACCCCCCAAAGAAGTACAGGCCAAGATAGGTTCCAATGCTACTCAAGCCATTCTATACAACAAAAAAGAAAGAAACATTCATTACCCAATTATTTTACAAAGCTAGTACAAGGCCTATTAATGAAAGCAATAAAGATCTAGGAAAAAGTCACCGACCAATTTCATTGATGAAGAATCAAAAATTCTCAGCAAAGTATTTGGAAACTGAATTTAAAAAACACAAAGAACAAGTCACTGACCATGATCAAGTTTGTCAAATTTTATTCTGGAGATGCAGAAATGATCCAATATATACAAATCAATAAATTTTATATTACATGAATAGATAGGTTCAAGAATAAAAATTCCATTGTTATATCAATAGATGCAGAAAAGGCTTTTGACAAACTCCAATCTGTTCATGTTAAAAGCCCTGAAGAAACTCATAAGAAATACATTTCATCACAAAATCATAAAGGCTATATATATATGTGATATACCTACAACCAATATTATATTACATGGGGAAAACCATAAAGCATTTCCACTAAAATGAAAACTAAGATAAGTGTCTTCACAAGACAAAAGAAGCAAATAAAAGGGATATAAATAGGAAACGAAGAAATCAAAATGTCTATATTTGCAGATGGCATGATTCTTTCTATACATGAAACCCTAAAGACTTCACTGGCAAACTCTTAAAGCTGTTAAACACTTTCAGCAAAGTGGCAGAATACAAAATTAATACATACCCCCCCAAAACAAAACAAACCCAACAGTCTTTCAACATATTAATGAAAAAAAAATTTGAGAAACAATCCCACTGTCTAAAACAAACCAACCAACCAACCAACCAACCAACCAACCAACCAAACAAACAAACAAACAAACAAGAATAGCTCCCCACTCACCAAAACTTCCAAACACTTGGACTAAACCATGGATATGAAACACCTCTATAATGAAAATGTAAAAAATACTTTTAAAAGAAATTGAGAAAGACCCCAGGAGAAGGAAAGACCTAATACGCTCATGGTTTGAAAGAACCAATAATGTGACAATGGCTATCTTACCAAATGCAAACTGTAGGTTGAAAGCAATCCCAATCAAAACTTCAGCAATGTTCTTCAAAGAAATAAAACAACAACAAATCTTAAAGTTCACATAGAAGCATAAGCTACTATTTATTGATAACCACGGCAATCCTGAGCAAGAATTGCGCTTACTTATCACCATACCCGATTTCAAGTTACACTACAAAGCTAGAGTAATAACAACAGTACAACACTGGCAGAAGACACGCATGTAAACCAGGAGCACCACAGAGGACTCAAGTACATGATCAGCTAACTACAGGCACTTGATTTTTTTTTTTTTTTTGAAAGATGCCAAAAACAAACAAAAGATAGCATTTTCATGAAGTGGTGCCAGAAAAACTGGATATTAACATGTACAAAAATCCACAAATCCTTGTCACTCTGCATAAAATCAAACTGGATCAAGGGCCTTAACATAAGACTTTAAACTCTAAACCTGCTAGACGAAAAGTAGAGATACAGGGGATGGTAAGGATTTTCTGAATATCTGGTTGTTCAGGAAATAAGACCAATACCAATAAGTGGGATCAAATAAAAGTAAAAAGGTTTTGTGGAGCAAAGGAAACTGAACCAATGAAGAAACATCCTACAAAATAGGGGAATATTCTTGCCACTCATATTTTCAACAGAGGATTAGTATCTTGAACAAAGAATCCAAGAAATTAATATCATAAAAACCAAAAATTAGTAAGAGGGGATAGAGAAATGAAAAATTAAAGAAATAGAAATGTCTATATACAATAAAAAATTTTAACATCATTAACTATCAGGGAAATAAAAATTAAAATTACTTTGAGGTTACATTTCACCTAATCAGACTGGCTATTGTCAAGAAGACAAAGGACAACAGATGCTGGTGAGGATGTGTGCTGATGGTACAAATGTAGAAAACTAAATTGCTTCACCCCTATGGAAATCTTTGTGGAGGTTATAAACAACCACCATAAATTAATTTATAACTCTCCTGGGCATCTATCCAAAGGACTTCAAATCCTCTTTGCACATCCATGTTCACTGCTACTCTATTTACAGTAACTAGGGAATGGAACTACTCTAGAAGCCCATCAGCTAATGAATGGGTAATGAAAATGTGGTACAAAAACACAATGGAATTCTAATCACCTCTAAAGAAAAATAAAATTATAAAAACTTCGGGAACTTGGATGCAACTGGTGGACATAAATTTAGCAAAGCACCCTAGGCCTAACAAGACAAATGTCACATATTTTCTGCCATGAGGATCCTAGCTTTGATGTTCATATTTGTGTTATGGGTCGAGACATTAGAAAGGACCTATTATGGAGAGGATGAAGCCTTAAGGGGCGAAGGGACAGAGGGCTGGTACTAGGAGTTTAAGTTTAAGGAGGGATAGTGGTGAAGGGACAGAAGAAAGGACAAGTGGAAAAAAGGTTTACTAAAACTAAGGAGGCATAAAATTATGTCTTAGAAACCCACTACCTTGTAATCAAAGTAAAAAATGTAAGTAAAATGAATTTGAACACAGGAATCCTATATACCTGGACAATGCTCCCCCAGAAGACATGATTATTAAATGAAAATTTCAGTAGTAGGTAACTTCTAAGTATGGGATAACTTCATGAGTTATTGGTTACTGACGTCCCAGCCGACCTCAAAATAACACTGGCTCTTTGTTGCCCAGCCTAACTAAGTTGTAGTTAATAGCCAACTGCTGAAGACAATATACGTTTGTTGTAGGATATGAAGGAAACTACACTGACCTGAAAACATACTGCTGCATACTACTCATCAATCAGTGCCATTCTTGACTTGGCCGGAAGTTACTTTCCACAGAGGGCAGCAGCTAATGCAGATTGAAGTGCTAAGAATAGGTTATGGTTAAGTATTAGGTGAAAAAAAAAGTAAGGAACTAAGACCCACTAATGCCATTAACATAAACACCCCCCCTCCCTCCCTCTCTGTCCTTAAGGTACAATTAAAAAAGAAAATAGGCTGAGCAAGCCAGTTAGAAGCTGTCCTTCCTCTAGCAGTTCCTGCCTCCAGGCTCTGACCTCCATGCAAGATGGACTACAAGCTGTAAGATGAAATAAACCTTGTCCTTCCTAAGTTGCTTATGTTCATGGACTTTTTATACAGCAAAATGAACTTTAAGACAATCCTCTCTCTCTCTCTCTCTCTCTCTCTCTCTCTCTGTCTCTCTCTCTCTCTCTGTCTCTCTCTCTCTCTCAAGATTTATTTATTATATATAAGTACACTGTAGCTGTCTTCAGACACACCAGAAGACAGCAACAGATCTCATTACAGATGTTTGTGAGCCACCATGTGGTTGCTGGGATTTGAACTTGGAACCTATGAAAGAGCATTGTTCTTAACAACTGAACCATCTCCAGCCCTGACACTCATTTCTTTAACACTGAGGAGACCTTGTCTTTTCAAGGTATACAATTTCCTCCTCCCCAGTATTGTGTCCTGTTGTTTATAATGGACTTCAGCCTCTAGGCACAGAATATGACATAGACATCCTTAGATATCTTAATGCAGATCTGTGAGTTCAAGGCCAGCCTGGTCTATGAAGTGAGTTCCAGGACAGTCAAATACACCCACATGTGCAAAACCCTTTCTATCATGCCCACAAACATAGTAAAGCTTAATGTAAAAACAAACAAACAAACAAACAAACAAACAAAAAACAAAAAAAAATTGATTTCAACCTGTAGATAGTCCTGAAGCTGTTTGTATTTTGATGCTAATTCCACTTCCCCAAGAAGGGGTGCCTAGTCACATACTCATGAAGGTGACTTCATCTGAACCTTCCCATTTTAATTAGTAAAAGAAAGGCAAGACCTGGTGACTGGGCAGGGTAAGAGAGGTGCAGAGAGGGTCAGAAGTCAGAGGTCAGAGGTGAGAGGTGAGAGGTGAGAGGAGGACCAAGAGAGAAGGACCAAGGTGGAGACCAAGAAGAGTGAATTGGGCTCAGATGGACTTAATTGGTGTTAGGTAGCTATGAACATTTTAAGGATTTTACATAGGCATTATATCTCATATAGAAGGGCAGTTTATATCTTTGTCTATTTGATGTAATCTTGTTGTGTAGAGGGTTTGTGGTTCGAGAGTTTGATATATAAGCTATTAGGGCCTTAGAGTTGTATTTGTTAAGATTTGGGGTAAAGAAATAACCCAGGACGGAGGCAGTAGGGCAGGTGGAGTAAATTGCCAGGGAAAGGTATGGATAAAGTGAGACCATGGGGGCGTCTTGGACAGAGCAACAGAGTCCATGTGCCGGCTCCAAACTAGAAGTGGCGCCCAAGGAGTGAGACCACGGGAGCTGGTAAAGAGAATAGCCTTTCCAATTTTTTAATATTTACTGCAACATCAACCCCGTACTGGACAAACAGAACGTTGTTGTTAACAAGAGGGACACTAGAGTAGACAAGAGTGACAGCAATGTATCACTATCACATGGTGCTGGGAACCAAACCTGAGTCCTGAACAGAATACACAATCTTAACTGCTGAGCCATTTTTTCTTCAGTGCACTGAACCAGAGTTTCTCACAGTACCCTGTGTTGGCCAGTGAGGTCCAGGGATCTATCTCCACTTTTCACTAACTTGGCTGGACACCAAACCTTGGGTTTGTAAAGGTGCTAGCAACCGAATTCAGGTTTTCATGTTTGCAGAACAAACACTTCACCGATTATTTCTCTAGCCTACAAGGACATTATTTACATTAACAATTAATGAGTTATAACGTTAGGTAGTGACGATGAGGTAGGTAATGAGGTGCAGAGAACACAGAGGTCACACACACACACAAACACATACACCATGATGGCAAAACAAGCAAACTGTGTTTACACATCACAGTTCTTTTGCTTTTCTGTCCTGAGCTATGACTTTTTCAAAAGGAAGGCGGTCCTCGAATGTGTATATATCTTAGTTATCTTGGGAAGTCTTAGGACACAGGATTCAATACTGTAAAATTTCTGTTTCCCAAAATGTACCTGAAATAGCGCAGGGACTGAAGTTGCAGCTCAGAGGCAGAGCACTGGCTTAGCATGTGTGAGGTCCTGAATTCACCCCAAGGACCAGGGAAAAAAATAATATTATCAATTAGTGGAGTTATATGAATGAACACCCCAGAGATACCTATTATTTAGTTTAATTGATGGTTTAATGAAAACAAGTGAGACTCTTGGATTACTAATGAATGACAGTAACCCTAGAAACCAGTTCTGAGTAACTAAAACCTTGGAGTCTATGTATTCCAGAATAAGTTCTTTCCCTTCTGAAAATTGAGTCTGTATGTAACAACTCTACTATAGTTCTTCAATCTCAATATATTAGCTGATACTTAGAAGTTCACTGCATTTTCCTGATTTACAAAGGTTTTGATGTAGATTACCACTAACAAGCTCCTGATTCTAAAAGTGAAAGGGTGACATAGCTTTTCTTTCCCTGTCAGGTACATTGTTGCCTGGTAGTCCAGGTTGGGTGCCACTTGACAAATATAGTAATAGTAATCATTTCAAGTATAACTTCTTCCATAAAAATATTAAAACATATTCTCATAAATTAAGAAAGTTTGGGTGCTGGAGAAATGGCTCAGAGACTGAGAGCACAAAATGTTCTTCCAGGGGAGCTGGGTTCAGTTCCTAGCACCCACAATGACAACTCACAACCACCAGTAATGTCAGTTCCAGTGGATCAGATATCACACATGTGGTGCAGATATACACGCAGAAAGAAACACCCATGCATATAAAAGGAGATAAATCTTTAAAAACACTTTCTTTCCATTCCTTGTTTTCAGAGTTTTAATGGAGTAAATGCCAGAAAACCAATTTTTTATTCATGAAATGGTTGTTTAGGTAATATGTAAAATATTTACACATTGCTAAAGTTAGGTGGGAGGCAGAAGCAAGCCAATCTCTAGGAGTTTGAGACCAGCCTGGTCTACAGAGCTAGTCCAGGACAGCCAAGGCTACAAAGAGATACCATCTTAAAATACAAAAACAAAACAAAAAATTGTACTTACATACATGGTTGAGAATGAATTTGAAGTATCCTTATCTCTCATATTTTTGTATTATGATTACATTAAATTAATACAACTTAGGTGGGGGAGTATTCTTCCTATATTAAAGAAAAATCAGTTTCTTATATATAAATATGAAATAGTTAAGATTGTTTTCAGACTCCCCCATGTCTTGCTGTTTTCCCCTCTTTTAACTATTATGGTAGCCATGTAGTGAAATATACCTGATTCCAGCTGTGGGGAGGCCAAGAAAGAGGATTTCAAGCTTAAGACTACGTTGAACTATATATAAGTTGATAAGTACAGCCTGTCTTAAAAACAACAAAAAATCCTGCGTGACATTGTAATGTCAGAGAATGAAGTCAAAGAAATGGCTACCTCACAGAACAAAGGTGCTTAAGAGACAGAAAGTACTGAATATTAATTGCACAATGTCTGATATGTACTGAATTTCTGACATTTTACATTCACTTTCAACTACCAGAGGACAAATGCAGATATATAAGCCTTGGATAATGTATATAATAGAAATGCACTCAATTTGCAAAGCTGCATGAGAACTAAGAAGCAATGTCTAATACAAATCCGAAATTTAAACTGAATTGTTACAGTAAGGGGCCTTGCCAGACGAACGACCTGGCTCTCTGACAGACTGTACATGTTTACGAGACTATGGCGAGTGACGGCGGCACATAAACCAACGTGGAAGCTTCCAGCCCTTGGGACTTATCTCGGCACTCTATACATTTTTCTCTTTGAACCCTCTTGCTCTAGTTAAAGATTCCTGGTTTCTGCTCAACTGCTTTCCTCCTTTCTATTCTACTGTCTTCCACCTTCTACTGTGAGATACTACCTTCAGTTTGGGGGCTTGAAATTTTAAATCAACCTTAGATTCAATACTCCCGATGCAGGAGGCACACTCAAGAGTGAGTGAAACTCTACTGTCCAAAAACTGCTATTAGCAAGATTAAGTAGATAACCACATGTGTGTTCCAGGAATCTAGCCTGGAGGTGTGGAAGAGGCTGGAGGAGCAGCAGCAAGCACTCAAGCTCCTCCATTTACTATCTTCTGGTGAATGCAGGACTCTGAGAAGACCTCAGTTCCATGATTACACACTACTGTTTGCAACTTTTAGCCTTTCTCTACCCAGAGATTCGACAGTATACTTATGGGTTTCACAGGCTGCCATCAGGGAGGTATTCTTAGATCTAGACTCTAAGTTGTAACTCCTTAAAGACTAACTAGATCAATGCTCATGCCTTAGACTTACTTCCCATCCAAATGAGTAAATATATTGTACATCTCTCAGGGCTGATCTGTTGTGGAAGCGCTACTCCACTGAACATTCTTTTCTTTTTTGATTCTCTGACCAATAGTCATGTCATGCTTGGGAAATAAAGTTTAATAATGCTCTACCATTTCTCATCCTGCTTTTTTTTTTTTTTTTTCCTGAACTTTTAAAATGTTTCCTAGCCATGGAGGAAGTTATATAGATGTTCTATTTAAGGCTAAACATTCAACAGTCATTTATTTTCATCATTTCAATCAGTATGAGTTTGTAGACTTACTGCTGTCCATTGTAAAAAGAAATATGCTGGACATAGTGGTGTGCTCCTTTAATCCCAGCATCTGGGAGGCAGAAAGACATGGATCTCTTCAGTGAGAATTTTGGTTTCTCTAAACACCCAATAATGTACGGATTAGGGGAAGAATTATTGGAGGTGGGTGACTGGGATGGAGCAGTTAGTGGGATGTAAAGTGAATAAGTAAACAAAACAAAACCAGTTATGTTATGTGAATATGTTTTTGTTTTAATCGCAGGTGTGAGATACAGGGTTGCTTCAGATTGCCCACAGCCGCTCTGATTTGTCTCCTGCTCTAGGAGGGGTTTGATTTTTGCCAGCTGTAGATAGCTTATGTTTAGAACTCTGGGGACTATGTGAGAGCCCTGAGAGGTCATATGGTGGCTGCTGCTCCTCCTGCTCCTACTGTAGCTATTGCTGGCTGAAGATATTCTGACAAAGATTACACTTAACCCGAGGAATTCAATCACTGTTGTAATCAGCAAGTAGTCTAAAGAGGTCTATGTCCCTTTCTGCCTCTAACATTCTATTGCACCTAGTACCAAATGGGGGTGATAGTGGGGGATGGAAGGGATTGGGATAGAGGATGTTAGATATAAGAACCCAATAAAGTAGCCCCCAAAAGAACACCTACAGATCTCTGTTTAGGAAGGCTACATAGTGAGACCCTGTCAACAAACAAGAAAGCATCTTTGAAAAAAGCTGACACCACCGTTAACTGATCTACAGACATAAAGATTTAAAACATATTTAGATAGGCACATACATGTCCAATTAGAAAAACAGCAGTAGCTTTGCCCCCTAGAGACACCTACGATCTCCCCAGCCACAGCTTTCCGGTACCATAAATTCCTTCTTGTGGAGCAGACCTCAAGTAAAGCCAGAAAGGGACTGGTTACCCTGCACTCACTCGTCTCTACTGCACTGGTGGGCACCTAGCCAGAACTGGCTCTACATTTAAATATGAGATTACTTCAAGATTAGGTGGAACAATAACATGTAGACTCACATAATATTAAATGTAAGTAACTTCATATACCAAAATTTTAAGACTTAAATGTAAGACTGTGTAAATGAAACCTAAGGCAGATACCAACCCACAGCATGAAGACATGCCCAATATACATTAGAAAGAAAACTGAGTATTAAAAATAAAATTGTCAGGTCACTTATATTACAAAATGTGTCAGTGACACCCTTCAGTTAATTATCTTAGTTATTTCTCTAAATTATGAAACAGAGGCAAGTAGTGAAAACACAGCAAATATCTTCATTTTTCTTTTAGAAATGACTATTAGGGAAGTTATGAAATGTATTTTAGCCAGAGCTAACAGGTCAACAAAATGCTCTAAACTGTTGGCCAAATATGGCAACACAGGAAGGGTGGGGTGATTTCAACATGATTTCCCTCTTAGACTTAGGGATTTAAATGCTTGGGTCTCAGTTAATGTCATTTTTTGGGGAGGTTTACGTGTGGCCTGTCAGAAGTGTGCCACTGTGGAGAGGCTTTGAGAGCTTAAAGACTTGAGCCATTTTGAGTTTGCTCTCTACTTTTGCTTGTGATGTGAGTCCTTAGCTTCCTGCTTTCCACCATCACAGGTTCTAATCCACTGGAACCTGTCATCTCAAGTAAATCCTCTGTTAAATTGCATTAATCATGAGCTTTATCACAGCAATGACAAAGTAACTAACACAGAAGTTGGTACCAGGGACTGGGTCACTGCTGTGACAGACTTTAAAATTTTGGACATCTTTTTAGAACAATGATTAAATGCTGTAAGAAGAGCCTAGTGTATCACAATAGCAGAAGCTCAAAAGACAGTGGTGTAAAAACTACAGACTGTGGAGGCCCAGTTTGAAGGCAACACTGACAACTGGGCTAGAGACATTCTGTGATATTCTGGCAACTACATATTGTTTTCTGTCCAAGTCTTAAGAACTTACCTGGATAGCATAATATTGACTAGTTGAGTATTTATTAGTAAAACCACTCTTATGAGGGTATACAACGAAGAACAAATGGGACAAGGAACTGTACAGTTTGAAGAGGAAACAAAGACTCAGAACTTCACTGCTTATAGCTAAGGCAAGAAGAGCTGGAAAGAAGCTGTAATTGTTAAGGAGAGTACAGCTATCAAGGAAAGATCTAATTTGAATTGTGCCCTGGGGTCAAGACCCCACCCAGTTAAGGCTTAGACTTCCAACAGAAACTTTCCAGGGGATTTTCTGGTCCTGGAAAGCAACTGGGAGTGGCAAGCATCTTTCCCAAGCTGGCAGGTGAACTTGACGCTGTGATCCAGGTGGTAGTAGCTTTAGAGTCATGGAGAATGAAGAGAGTAGAGGGGATTCTTCCCCACTGCGGCCAGGCAATGTCTGGCACTGAGTAAACCTGTGAAAGCCTGGGTTGCATTGGATAACCCCAAAATGTTGGGGATGCCAGAGCTATGAGGCATCTGCCAAAAGCTGCATATAGGAAATGTAACCAGTCTAAGAGAGAAACGTATGCTGCATGGAGCAAAGCTGGAGGAATATAGCTATGTGAGCTCTTTAAAACTAAAATCCCAGACATTGAATGTGGACCAGCTGGACTTGATATTTGCCTTGCTGAGTTTCCATTTTGGTTTTGTGAAGCCATTTCTTCACTATTTTCCTACCCCTTCCTTTCAGTATGGCAACGAATGTTTTGTGTTACTGTATGTTGGGCTGTATAATTTGCTTTGTTATTTTATAGGGCTTGAGTCTCAGAAAGAGTCTGAACTCAGTGTTGAGACTATGAAGAAGATTGTGGAGACCAGCTTGTTAAATATAAATAGACGGGTATTTGAATGCTTGGCTTTCAATAGGTAGCACTTTCTTAGGAGGCTTAGGAAGTGTGGCCATATTGGAAGAAGTGTGTCAATGTAGGTGGACACTGACATTTTAAAGACATCAATTCAAGTTTGTTCTCTTTGCTTTGTACCTGCAGTTCAAGAAGTGAGCCTCCAGCTCCCTGCTGCTGCTGTCTACTATGTCTTTGCTCTAGACCATTACACAGATTTTGAGGGACACTTTTTATGCTAACATCTTTACTAGATTGGGTCTCTTCCGGACCCTACTTCCACAGTCAAATAACCTGATTTCATATTCCATTAAAATACTAAGTATATTTTAAAAACTTATTAGCTATGATATCTCGAGACAGGAAAACAATACTCTTTTTGAAACAATACAGAATACAGGCCAAAGTAGTATCACAGAGGAAGGATATTTTCATTGACCTAAACATCCTGAAATTCTAAATTTGAAAGCAAATGGGAAGGAAAACTGGTAATGTATTTATTGGTATTTTCTTTTCTACTCTTCTGTTAAGTTCCTGGTTTAAAGACCAATAAAAGGAGCAACAACTCAAAATGGCATAGCAAATGTAAACCTTTTGGAAATGAAAAGTAATTTTTTTTTCTACTCATGAGTTCTTTGAATCTAGACAGTTTAAAGATGATCAACTTCGTGCTTTAAATTACCTTGGTACTCCTTGCCCCTCACCACCTGCAGAGGTGGGAGATGTGGCTCCGCCCCTTGCTTAGTGCTGCACTTGGGTAAGCAAGCCTGAGCAGTGCTAGAGGGCTGGTCAACTCAGCTACCACACAGGCCCAGACCCAGGACTATGACGTGGCTCACCCCAACATCTACCCCATCTACAAATAGCCGGAGCATATGAAGAGGCTGATCCTACAGAACCAAAGATTCAGGGTCTCCATGACAGTTGGCAACAACAGAATAACCGAGAGCAGTCATGATAAGGATCCAATATAGATGGTGTAGCAGAAGCCAGAGGCCTAGAAGCAGACCAATGAATATCTTTGCAAGTAGTTTGGACAAAGGGGTATATAATGTGTGAACTGGGCTTAGCTCACCTCTCTGTTTGGACGCTTTCAATTCACTACTGTAGTTTGCAGGGTTCACACATGCTTTTATAACTGAACATTGTGATGCCTGCTACACATTTATCTGTGGGCTATATTAATGGCTGTTATATTTATAATTTATTATTTTTATTCTGTGTTTGTATGTGGGTATGTCTACATGAGTGTAGGTGCTCAAAGAGGCCAGAGGCATCAAAACCCCCGGACCTGAAGTTAATGGCAGATGTGAGCCACCTGACATTGGTGTTCAGACCTAAACTCTGGCCCTCTGGCAAGACATTATATGCTCATCCAATTCTCCAGCCCAATGCCTTTTATCTTTAGATTGTGTTTATTCCATGAAATCAGTCACCTACATTACAAAGAGTACACAGAGTGTAAGATGAGATAATACTAAGTAGTTTTGTTGGAAGGAGATTCTTTTGCTTCTCTGAATCAGGGTTCTAAGCACCAGTACGTATACATTTTCTGGAAACTGGTACCACTATGTTTTTTTAAAATCTATTATTGTATTCTGTGTATTACAGAAACCTATGTTTTGAATGCTTAAAATCCAAAAGGCAACTAAGTAAACAAACCACTGAAGTGAGAATTACTTTTAGGATTATGTATTAAATTGATAAACCAAGGCATGCATGACCTGGATAAGTCTACTAACTACAGCATAAACATCAATTCCATACCAATTCATCAGTTATAGTCATAAAAATTCTATATATTTATCCATCAAGCTTTACTATGTCTTCCTTCATAAGGTTGCAAAGTCCCTTAAAAGTTTCCACTGAGGAGCTGGAGAGATGGCTCTTGCAGAAGACCTGAGTTTCGTTCCCAGCACTCAGGTTAGGTGGCTCCCAACTGCTTTTACTCTAGTTTCAGAGGATTCAGTGTCTCTGACTTCCACGGGCACCTGTATCCACACACATGTATTCACAGATACTAGCACATAAACACTCAATTTAAAATACAATAAAACATAACATGAATGTGTTATGGGGGTGAAGACCTGGAGAGGTGGCTCAATAGTTCAAGAACACATAATATGCTTACAAGAAGACCTGAGTTCTGTTCCCAGGATCCTCTTCCTTCCGAGAGGACATGCTTCCAGCTGGGATGTATGTGGTGGTGGTAGTGGGTGCAATTTTGGTCAGCTTGCTCTTTGAAGCGATGAAGTTTGTGAGTTGTCGAATATTACACATTCCTTCATGTTTAGGAGTTTTTTAAATGATGCAACAATTCTGAAATGTGTGCTAAGAGGCAGGATTGATCTCCCTCAAGTATTCATTTTTAAATGGCTGGGGGCACTTGAAAAAACTGAGTAATCTGTTCCTGCGGCCCTTGGGCTAGCACCCGTCCCTTATGATGTGGTCTCAACTACTGCCTAAACGTCAAAACAGCTGTAAATTTAACAAATGTCTTCCTGTTCATTTATTAAAGGTGGTCAGCTGTAAATAGTGGAGATTTCAAAACTGGTATTAATGGTGTGTGTTAAGTTACTACACGCTGACTTTTCAAAGCTGTTTTACCAGCAGGAAACCTAAAAACACAAATTACAAGAATAATGGAATGTTAAGTTCTATTTTTCAGTTAACCTCAGTTTGTCACTATTGCCCCCAACCCCTGGCAGCTCAACAATGAGCAAAATCATTAAAATCATTAAAAGCTTCATAAGTATCAGGTGTGGTGGTGCTTGCCTTTAATCCCAAAGGTGTCAGAGGAAGGCAGAGCTCTGAGATCAGACCAACCTAGTCTTCGTAGTGACACGGCAGCAAGGGCCACCCCCTATAAACAAACACAAACAAACTCAAGAGAAATTCAACTGTTTTTATGAACACAATCAGATCTTCAGTCATGATAGATTTTGTTTTGAAACAGTAATATACTAAGCTTTTGCACACAGAGTTGCTATTTCATAATTATTTCTAGGCAGTAGAAGTTTGGAGACAGTGATAGTTTAACAAAGCAGAAATAGTTATGAATTAGATATGTCAAACAAATTCATTATGGACATAATTTATTTACTTACTTGGTCTGTGTTGCAGTAAATATTAAAATAATTCAGCAAGACCAATTCTTGAGCGTTACTACTCCACCCTACCCTGGCCTCAAGCTCAGGATCTTCCACGGAAGCCTTTCAGTATTAGTATTATTTCTGGGCATGATTACGAATCTTGTTTATTTTTTAAACCAGTCAGATTTAGTATTGGGATTAATATTAGTATTGGATATCAATTTTAAGCAAACACACTTTTACTTTTGCTTTCTATTCTTAGGTTGTTTCTCCTCCTTTTAATGTGAAATGTTATCTTTTTGAAAAAAATTTTATTAAAAGTAAACAATGTGAATTTTTTTGAAGTGATTTGCTAGGCAAAAACCTAAATAGTATTCTCATCTTTTCTGCAATTAAAATTATTTAAATTACACTCATGAATATAGATATATATCTGTGTATTTATGTGAACACGCGTGTGCTTCAGTATCCATGCAGAAATCAAGACCATGTGAGTTAGGAGAATGCAACTCCAGTGATAATGATGGACAGACACTTTGCAAAGAAACTAACTAGTCATAATACATCAGGTTTTAACCTGGGCCTGGCCTTTGGAACTAGACAGATAAGCATTCCCGTCATACCTTGGTGACCCTAGGCTTCTTAGCACCCCAGTCTTCTCAACTGTGACCTGCAGCTCTGCTGAGATTAGTCTTAAAGCCTGTACACACTATCTAGATCCAGAAAAACGTCTTTAGTTGGTAGTCACGTTTGACCACTCTTCTAAACACTAGAAATTAATCAAACCATGTCTGTCTTTTTCCTCCTGAGAAAGTTGTACTCATAATGATCAATCTCTCAGAGACCCCCTACTCATCAGTCACAGAATCTGTAGTTTGCACCATCTTCCTCTGGTGGTGGCATTTCTTTTATTAGTAAACAACCCCCCACACACACACACCCAAGAGACAGACTCCCATATGTGATTTCTTCAGAATCTCAGGCCTAAAATGAACTGTGACCTAGTATCTAACTCTTCTTTCAACCTCTTAAAACTAAAGCACAAGAGTTTTTACCTTTAACCTAATGTATCACGTAACAATTTGTCCTTTTGTTCCTTCTTAAAGCTAATTTTCAACCTCAATTTCTACATTCTTCAAGTTTTTTATTTTTCTGACAGATTGGTCTTTTGTTTTTCTTTATTTTACTGAAACTCTTAATTTTCTTCTCCTCAAAAAGTAGACCCTCACCCCACTACGACCCAACCAAAGCTAGTCTCAAACAAGTCTGCTAGGGCTAAACTCAAGGCTCTGACACAACAAGGACACCAAAGCAGATCTAAATCTTAAAATTTTCTTAATCCCTTCATTAAACTCTACACCCCAGAGTCTGTATATTTCTTGTACTTTTATGACACATTAAACCAATGCCTCTTTCCTTGTATCTTCCATCAATCTTCTTCAGCCATTTCTTAACTACTTTCCACCAGACATACAATCCCTGTGCAATAACATTATAATACCCCATATCTATCAAATCAGTACTTTGTATTCCTGCCAGGTGGCATTGCTTTTCCGTTTACATTTTAATAGGCCTGTGGGCCCTCTTGAATAGGCCTCAATTCTTTAGCATGCCATACTGCATCATGGCCTCTATTCATTGATTCTACTGCACATGCTGACCCTGGATACAGACATTTCTTTTCTTTTTTTCTTCTGCTTCTGTGTATTTGTGTGCACTGTATATAAACTATTGATAGAATCGTTGCTATCATTCCGCTCCAAATAAGAACTCCCCTTCTCCCACAAAGCTTATGTAAAGTTTTATTTTTCAAGGAAAAATATAAGTCTGCCCTGAACTATGCTGTGCCCATGATGTTTGGTTTAGACACTCTCGTTAGCAAAAGTGTAATTTTGATTGTTTTATTTCCATATTTTAAAACAAAATGTATTCTGGGTCCTAAATAAAATGCTAAAACTTGTACCCTAGGGGTTTATATTGGAATGCCCTTTAAAAACAAGAAGTCCTTACAGATACTAACTTCTTGCTCTAAACATTTAATTAATAAAAGATACACTAAAGTCTGTAAAGGAAATGTAACAAATTATTTGGGTATCGGAGACAGAAAAACTCAAGCTAAGCCTAAGCTAAACAGCCTGAAATCTACACCCTCCGCTTTAAAAAAAAAAAAGGTACACTTATTATTTTAGATACAAGCTACCAAGTTATATCCTTTTGGGGGGTGCAGGGAGGGGGGAGAGCTATCTGTACACTGTAAAATTTCAGAATCAAAATCTAGGTCAAAATCTGGGGACAGGATTTTTTAGAGGTTATTACACAAACTATGTCACATTATCTCAGTTTTCAAAGCATAGTTAAGGACACCCTAAACTCAGAAACCAAGCAACTTTATGGCAACTGATAAACAGCCTTCCATTGTTGTTGTTGGAGGCATATTCTTTTGTTTTGTCCCATGGGGAAGGTTCTTTCAATTCTTTAATTCTTTACCCTGATCTACAGTAAATATATGCCAGATTCATTTCCCCCCTAGTGCTGGGGATTGTACCTAGGGGCCTTGTCATGGCCAGTATGAAGACCCTTCCATATATCCTAAACCATATCCCTAACTCCACTATGTACTGCCTAACTCCTATCACTTCATGTGACTATGTATCCTCAGTAAACCTGAAATCCACAAAACCATACAAAAAAAGAATTCCTTTAGTCCTGGAGACACTTTATAAAAATAAAGGCTTTTGACACCACTTTTCAGATATTTTGAGGAGTTCTAAGGGAAAACTTGGAAACAAAGCCATAACTAGAATACTATTTCCATGTTTCCTCATCATTTTTCCAAAGGCTAAACCTAATGATTTAGGGTTCATGTGCTTTTGCTTTTAAGTAAATTTTAGCAATATTGTATGTGTGTAGGGGAGTGGACAGAAAGATGAACCAAATGTCAGCTGTGATCCAAATTTGCTTTGATTTTGTGTCACTGTGATTCAGCAGCCTCAGTGCTTTTACAGTGCAGGATGAGACATACCTACTACTTTCATCACAGAGATGTGTGGTGATTAATGAGCTAATGCCTGTAGTACAGTCTAAAGCTCTAATTCAAAGAGACTGTATAAACACAAAACACTCTCAACAAATCTGAAAGAGATAATTTCTAAATGGAAAAAGGGTTAAAGGCTGTCTCTGAGTGTATGTTAATGAAATAGTACTGTACTAACTGGTTCTTCCCATCAATATTTCAGAAGGGGTGAGATAAGCTTTATCAAACTGTGATACAGACAAGCTGTGACTTACACTGTGAAAACACAGTACAGAGTTCCGAGAACACAGTGGGGTGGGCTCTTACTTATCTCTTAATCTTAATAATACTTTTCTTACACTGTTATACTTTTATACATGAGGAACCCATACTGTAAGTTTTTAAGTTAACTGACTTTTCTAAGCTCACACAACTTCAAAGCCAGGGACACAGGCCTGATGGAAAGGCTATTCTGTCTACTTGTACTAGATTCTGCTAAGACCTGCATAGTTAATGCCATGCAGTGACTGCATGACATTGCTCATTCTCCCCTGTTCAGTGAAATCTAACACGACCACCCCATTTAGGATGTCAAGCAGCTTCCTTTGCTCTCCTGAACCCTGTGCTACTTATTCTGAAGTATCTATCACTTTCTAACATCATTTTATTTGACCATATTGAGTGATCCTCTGTTAGATGCTGAGTTCTAGGAATAAGTTACACATCTTTATTTATTCTGCTCATAAGCCCCGCTTCACCACCAAAATCAACCCTACAGCCGTGAGCAGTGCATATGCTGTGTACACACTCCTACTTTCCCTATTTATCTATTCATAAAAACTAAACTTGTTTTTTTGAATGTATAATTCCCAAGGAAACAAAACAGGGCCCATCTGAGCCAACTTAAACATTTCAATTTATTCTGACATTTTATTCTACTAAAGAAGACTGGAATCCTGAGTATCATTAAAAAAAAACCCTAGCCAAGAACAAAAAAAAAAAAAAAAAAAAAAGACTGTGAAAAACCCATAAAGCATACTGTAAAATGAAGATTCAAATAATGATCAGTGACAAAAGAACCTGCCATGTCCTACACATCTCGAAGCTAAATGTGAGCCTCAGATGCAACAACATCCATGTTGAGCATTCCATGTGAGATGAGTAGGACCAGAAATCTATTTTAAAATATTTTTCTTAGATTTTTACTAGACAAGCATTCTTAACCTCAAAGTCAGAAATCCTAAAATACTCAAAAATCTGAAAACTTTTGACCTTTATACCAGTACTCAAAGAGTTGTACATTTTGGAGTTAAAATTTCATATTAGGAATGTTCAATCTGTACTCTAAAGGAATGACTGTAGATTCCAAGAATTTCTTACTTTAAAAGAAATTATTTCTGGTCCCCAATGAAGGAGTTAGAAAAAGGATTGAAGGAGCTGAAGGGGTTTGCAACCCCATAAGAACAATACCAACCAACCAGAGCTCCCAGGGACTAACCACTATCCAAAGAGTACAAATGGATGGACCCATGGCTCCAGCTGCATATGTAGCAGAGGATGGCCTTGTTGGGCATCAATGGGAAGAGAAGCCCTTGATCTTGCCAAGGCTCTATGTCCCAGTGTAGGGGAATATTAGGGCAGAGAGGTGGGAGGGGTAGGGGGCACCCTCATAGAAGCAGGGGGATGGGATAGGGGATTTATGGAGGGGAAACTGGGAAAGGGAATAACATTTGAGATGTAAATAAAATATATCCAATAAAAAAACCAAAAACAACAACAATAAAAAGAGTGGAAAAGTTATCTATTCTTTCACATAATTATGCATGTCTCGATAGTACAAAATGCTTTTTTCCACATTATCATGACTGAAAAGAAAGCAAACAAAATGAAATATTGCAATGACAATAGTTATTAAATCTTATTATTCTTCCGTTTTATTACTCATCTATGTATGTATATGTATTCACAGTGCTATGCATGTGCATATGACTGTGGAGCAAGAAAAGAATGTCAGATCCCCTGGAGTTGGAGTTATAGGCAGTCGTAAGCCACACAATGTGGGTGCTTGAACCCACACTCAGGCCCTCTGGAAGAGCAGCAAGTGTTCTTTACCACTGAATGGGATCTTCCACAGAGTTGCCCAATTTTAATTTTCCATATAGGGATACTAACTAAATCCAGTAACCATCGTAACTATGCCAAAAGAGAATATTAACATTCTAAAAAGTCAATTTCAAAAAAAGCATCTTTCAATGAATACAAATTTATAATCCCCTTATTATGAATAAAAATGAAGAATTTCAGATCTTAGCTACTTTTCTGTAATAAATACTCTTGACAAAAGCAGCTAAAGGGAGAAAGTTATTCCGGTCCATTGGGGTGGGAAGCCATTAGGGGTCAGGAGTGTGAATCAGCTGCTTACACTGCATTCAGTCTGACAGCAGAGTTGAAATGTACACCCGTGCTTATTTCATTCACCGTGTCCATTTCAGCAGTCCAAAACCCCTGCCCAGGAAATGGCATCACTTGCAAGGAGGATGGGTCCTCCTAATACAAGCAAGATGACCCCCCCCCCAGGCACGCCTAGAAGTCCTTCTCCCAATTGATTCTAGATTCTATAAAGCTGACAGCACTAACCGTTCGTTACAACTAAGAAATTCAGAACCAGCTGAGGTGATAATTCCAGCACTTGATAGGCTAAATCAAAGACTGTTATTAATCTGAGGCCAGACCAGGTTTCAGAGTGAGACTCCATTTCAAAACATTAAATAGAGAAAACCACTGGACTAAAAAGTTTTTGTAAAATAGTATTCAAAGTGAAAGACATGCTAAAGAGTGGAAGAAGGTATCTTTAAAACCCCAATCTGTTACACGGAAAATCAGTAAGGTAAAACTGGGGGGGGGGGGGGGGGACACAAAAGAATATATGGCAAGCAAAGAAAAATAAACAATTATGAACAATACAAATTGGGAGATATGAATGAAATTAGAATCAAGTACCATCTGTCTTTGGAATGGCAAAAATTAAGTCTACAGTATCAATAAAAGGGAAAACCTGATTTCATCCATCATTGGTACAACCAATCTGGACAGAGAATTGGCAGTTACCTAATAAGGAGAAGCTCATACCCAGTGATCTAAAAATCTACTACTACATTTATGGACTAGGGTAATCTTTCTTATTGTTGGCCTTCAGGTATCATGAATGAAGCATGACTAACTCAAAAACCAGGGAAGGCAAGTACTTTCCCTGTAATCAAGGCCAGCCCTAGCTCTACACCTCTCCAATGAAAAACAATCAAAACAAACTAGAAAAAGATAATGCTGTTCCAAGTCCCGTGAGTTTTAACTTCTGTACTAGACAGTGGAAATGAGAGGAAAAACAAAACCAACTCCAAGGTCAGATATTTCTAAAAATGTACTTATTGTCTAGTTATATTGTTTTAACACAGATGATGACATTAAGTAATTTGTCTAGTGTAAAAAAGGAAGAATGTTTGCTGTTTTGCTCAGACTTTAAGGAGTAAGTTTGTTAATTTTGAAGATCACTTGTCTGTCACAGTGCTGCGTTTGGTGTCTGAAAGCAATTCAGTAGAACAATGAGAACAGACAGCTGCAGCGACTGTGCTGACAGTTACTCGACCCACTGGTGCAGAGCTCCTGACTCTAGCAATACTTCGAGTTTAGTGTGGACACATCCTGCAATCCCATTAACCACCTGAGCCAGTGCGATAGGGCTCACAGCACTGCAGACCCAGCAAACTCCCAGGTGCATCTGATGCTGTCATTGCAGCACTGCACTGGGGCAAGGACTGAGTGTTGCAGCTCAACTACTGATCTAGGAAACACAGAGTATTTTGGGTTTTACTAAGAACACTAAAAAAACTGCTCATATGTATACATATATATATATATTGTATATACATATGAGAGAGTGCATGTGTGTGTATGTGTGTGTGTGTTAAGAACCATAGCTGGTGATATCTTGCACACACATTTAAATACACATATAAGAGACAAGCTGGTAGTGGTGGTGGCTCGCTCTGATCCCAGCAATGGGGAGGCTGAGAATCTCAAATTTAAGGTAAGCTTCGGCTACTGAGGGTCTCTCCCTGCCTTAAGAAGACAAGACAGCGAGACATTTTCAGAACCCTGCTGTCAGACAATTTTCTTATGCAAATGTCAGAATATACTTACAGAAAGACTCCAAGGACAGCATAAAGCAATATAATTTTGAGACTTCACATTGAATACTTGTATGTAGTCATAGGGCAGTGAAAAAAAAAAAGAAAAGCAGGAAAAATATGGATGAATCTTGGCCAGATAGAGAATACAAGCTACAGAAAGATTTAAACATGCTCAGATAAATTGAAGGCCATCAAAACTACACCCCAGGTGTGTTGAGGATCTAACTGCTGTTTAGATGAGCAATGACAGCAAGGAGCCGTGGCAATTAAAGGTTAACAGTTGGTGTGGGGGAAAGAGTAGCATTTGGGAAAATTTACAAGACATTGGGAAAGTGTCCTTTTGATTTGCAGTTGTATTTCTTCTAGTTGGTGAAAGGTACATGAATCCTCATTAAATTTTGTCACCAAATTGAAACTGCTACACTGACATTTTACTAAGACTAAAGAAAAACTGAGTATAGACATAGCAGGGAAGACTGTCTCAACACCAAGAATTGAAAAGAAGTCAAAAGATGTGGGTTCAAGTCTCAGTTCTTACTGTCTAACTTTAGGCTAATCAAGTAATTAATTTCTCTTGTTTTCATCTACTTAATATGTAAAAGCCAGTAAACCATCCCCCTACCCCCACAAGGCCGGGATAGACAAGACAAAGTAGTGAGAGATTCCTAACAGGAAAGGAAAGGAAGACATTATTTTAAGAATTACAAGGGAAATCACTTTATATTGTTAGTGATATAAACCAAGGAAGTTAATAAGCCCTAAATTTCCTTGTTAACACTGCTTTAACACCAATCCTAATGCACACACAAAAATTTATCAATTGATACCTCTAAAAACTGAGCAGGTGGAACAATTTTAAATGAAGGAGATTTAATTTTTTTATGTTTATGTTTCGTCCACATGCATGTTATTTGCACCAGGCCTGGTGTCCATGGAGATCAGGTGAGGGTGGTAGATTCCCTGGAACAGGAGTTAGCAATGGTTATGAGCCACCGTTTGGATTCTAGGAAGGAAACAGAGGTCCTCTGCAAGAGCAACAAGTGCTCCTAAGCAGGCGGCACATTTTAATAGTTCTATATTACTAATGAGGACACTGATTCAGCCTAGAACTGCATGCCTGGAGTTGTACATCAATTCGGTGGTAGAATGTGGACCAGGCACCAACCGCCTGAGTTTATTAAGCTACCAAAACAGTATCTTGTCTTAGTACTTTAAGTCCAAGTGTTGGGGTGGGGAAGACCCTGCTTTTACAGTTGTTTCGTTCACAATGCAAAATGAGTGATGGTACTCAAGTAAACAAGCCATGTATCAACCAGGGTATGGTACACCAACTGACAAAGTTAAAGCTTCCTAGCCTGCCTTAAATCTAATCCTATCCTTGCCAATTAATCTTATTAATACTAGAGTAGAAGAGAGGTCAAAATACGGGCCAGGGTGCTACTTTATTCCCTCCTAGATCTGAAACAGTAACGAAGGCACCGCAGGCAGTGTATCCGTTTTTAACTTCCAGCACCATCGCCTTCTTCGTTTTCCGTTGATCATGCTACTACCCCTTCTTCCAAAATGAAATTTAGTAACAAGCACGGGCACCGATAATAATGGTGATATTCAAAATACTACTGCAATGGCTACAAGCAGATATATTACCCAACTGAACCCATGCGCCAAGCATACGGACACAAATTCTTAAGTATTGAAAAATCCCTGTTAATATAAAGAAATCAATGTCAATCACAAAATGCACCTGATGTTCTAGTCAAGACTTACTGGTTTCAAATACCGGCCCAAGACGTCCAAAATTCTCTTTATACGTTGAAGTCTTGAGGATGTAAAGGAATTATCTTAGGGATCAAGCATTACATACTGCACAAGGTATACCTTTCATAAACTCAAAAATATTTAAAGGTCACCCTTTCCGCGGGGCCCCGTTATTCCAATCTTTTCTGACCAAACTTGCTTCACATTGCCTTAAATCAGAGCACCACTGAATATTCTGCTTTTGAAAGAAAATCTCACCAAGATAAAGGCTCTGAACGCCCCCCCCCCCTTTTTTAAACAAGAAGTGGAGGAGGTTAAACTCTTCGAACGTCCTCCACACACTATAATTTGACACAACTTTCCTGGTTTAGTATTAAATACAATTCCAAACAGAACTCTCCAAGACTCAATTCAAATCCAACCTCCTTGAGTTCTCAATCAGAGATGATAATAAGTTCAAGCCATCGAAAGCAGCTCCCGCGACAGGAGGAGCGGGATATCCCACTCAAGCTCCGGGAGGACTCCATCTAAAATCGAGGCTGGCGGGTCCAGGACACCGAGCCAAGAGCGAGGGCCCGAAGTGGCCCAGATACTGGGAGGGAACGGCGCCCGACCCCATCCTGCGGTCCTCCGTACGGGGGAGGAGGCCCGGGACGCGCGGGTCTCCGCTCGGTAGCTCCGCTCCGGAGCCACCGGGCCTGGTCCCCAGCGCAGAGCAGCGACCCCCCGACTGCCCAGCAGCCCGGCCACACGCACCTGCAGCTGGGCGGCCACGGCCGCCAACGCGCTGTTCTCCGCGGGGCGCCGCCCGCCGACTCTGCGCGCGCGGCCCGGCCGGGCGAGGACGCGAACGAGAGCTGCGGTGCCCGAGCACGCTTCGTGTGGCCCCTCCACGCGCGTTCGCGTTCTGCTGACTAACGGCCCCGGCGCGAGGGGCGGCCGCCGCCGGGGCTCTCCGGCCCGAGGTCCCGTGTGGCCGTGGTCGCCGTCCGCAGCGCAGGGCCGGCGCTGCCTTCTCCGCAGCCCGCCTTCCTCGGCACCTCCCGAGCCCGCCAGGCGGCGGAGCGCGCGGCCGCGAGCTAAGGAGGGCCTCGGGGGTACGAGCGGTGCGCGGCGCGGCTGGAGCGGGTCACCGACTGGAGGAGGGCGCCGAAGCCGACCCGGGCTCCGGACTGCAGGCGGGCAGTGCACCGGCCTCGCCCACCTTCCACCAATCACAAACTGCGCAGCAGAGTCGCTACGCTACGGAGCCTGGGACAGGTTGGGAGCGTTCGGCAGGAGGCGGGGATTGCGGAAAAGAAGAGCCAATAGAAGCGGTGGATCTCCGCCCCTCGCCGTGATGGACAGCCGCGTTCGAGCCAATGGGGGAGTTCTAGATTCGGAGAAAACCGGACTTGCACCTTGGGTCTGAGGAAGGTTTTCCGCGAAGGGGGTAATGGAGGATGTGGGGCAGGGAAGAGCGAAGCGTGACCTCCCTAATGAGTCACGTGGACCAACCTGGGGCCGGGACGGGAAGAGTAGAAGAACTTCTTCCGGGTCACTGTCGATAGTCTCAACCTGGGGCGGGAACTTCTTTACCCTTTCCTGTAACTTAAAGGCTGCACCGGCTTATGGTGCTTGTGATTTGGTGATGAGTTCCCAGAAAGGCAACGTGACTCGGTCCCGGCCTCAGAAGCACCAGAATACGTTCACCTTCAAAAATGACAAGTTTGATAAGAGTGTTCAGACCAAGGTAGGCCCCTGCCTGTTGTACTGACTACCATCCCAGGAATAGGTGATTGGAAAGGAAGAGAGAGAAAAGGAGAAGAGTTGTTGAGCGTGGTTGCAGCCCGCTTAGCCTTGACTGCAGTGCAGTCGTATCTAAAATATTCTTCCCACGCCTTTTCTTTGGCTTGGCTCTGTTCTGTGAATACATCTGATTGTCAGCATATCTCACTAGTGGCGCCAAGACTGTACTGGGCAGCCTGAATTCATCCAACCTAAGGTACCGATGGGGCGATTGAGACCTTGGATGCTCCCATCTGGATCATCTATTCTACAAGAAACCCAAGGCTCACGTTGCAGTTTTTCTCAAAGACTGTGCAGCGACTGTTTTTCGAAAACTCCCAAGCCCATAAGTTTGTAGGGAGTACGATCGTAGCGTCACTGTCCTCATCAACAAAATGTTATTTCAGTTTTGTGTTGGGATTGATTGTAAGAACACACTGGTTTGGTTTGTGTAAAAATGGTTGCGTGCTGTTTATACAGTTTTTTCATTTAGCGGGACTTGTGTAAACTGGAAGAAAACTCAGACTGTTTAGGTCACGTGAGGTAGGTATGACCAGTGATTTTTAGTGGATAGCTAGCCCCTTCCCCATAATTGAATGGAGGCTTTAGTCAACCCGGAGGCCAGCTTACATCAGAAAAAGTTAATGTTTACATAAACAAGAGCTCAAATTTCCTAAGTATGTTTCTTGAAGTAACTTAGTAATTAATTTCTGTGAACTTTAACTTCAAATGAGAAATCTGGTAGGATTATTCTGAAGGTAACAAAAGAGTAAGTTCGCTGGGACATAACAGGTGGTCAGCAGCTGATTAAGTTTAAGACATTGAAAGGGCAATCTACTTACAGTGACTTGTACTCTGTCTTTCTCTTTCCTTGTTTCTCAGATGGATCTTTAATTACAAATTTCAATAGAAGGATGTTTTAAGTTAGACCCTCAGGGCACAGGGTTAGCAGACACTGGGTCATACACCTGCTTTTCCTGTATTAGAAAATATTATGGAGTTGAAGTTGGTAAGGAAACATGGATTAATCCACAATTTGGCTCAAATAGGAGTGGCAGTAGTAAAGTATAATTTCCTCCCACTGCCCCTGTAGCCATCTTAAAATCTGTGGAGAGCCTTGAAAGTAAGACTAGACCATACTTAAATATAATTGTGAGATACAGTAATTAGACCTTTCCCAAGAGGAAGGAAACTAGGGCCCCAGGTTGTCTCAGCTCTCTAGTCTAAAGACAGTTTTTAAATCCAAGACTGGACGGATAAAAATGGAATGTTAGGGAACCTTCCCCTATTCCCACTCCACCTCTACCTGTCTTTAATCTCTTGAGGCAGGGTCTCACTGTATAGACTAGGCTGGACTTGCATTTGCAGTGATTCTCCTAACCATACCTGGCTATGATGTATGCTTTATTAGGATGCTTACTTTTCTCGTGTTGAAATGTATTTTTGAAGAGGAAAGAAGCTTGCCCTAGACGAAGGACCTTTCAGCTTGATTAGAGGATTACCTAACAGTAAAGCGGTGCATACCAAACTCTGTGACCTCCCACTCTCTGAGCTTATTGAAAAGAGGCCTGCCTTGACAGTCACTGATTTACAGGGTTTGAAGGGGTAGAGATCAAAGTAGATGTAAATGTCTTCTCATTAAGATGACTGCACTGTTGATTGTGTCTTGATGGCTTTGCTTCCTTTTCTGGAGAGGAGATGGCATGCGATGAAAACACTGGTGGTGTGGAACATTGTCATCTGGGCATGACATGGTCAGTGACCTGTTGAACCCTTGGCACCTGTGATTACCTGTGAGGCACAGGATTGGGCCTATTAATAGTCTGTCATGGAGTGAGTAGGGGCTTAAGTGGCATCATCTGTCCTCAAGTCTATGTGACTGATGGATGCTGATACAGTCATTTCAGTGGGATAGCCACACAGTATTTGTCCTTGTTCCCAGAAATAGTCCATTTTTTGTTAAGAGGTTCTAATTAAAGTTACACTTACAGACCTGAACCCTGGGAGAATTGTTTCTTTGTCCTGTTGTTGGTGCCCTGTTTCTTCATCTCAGCAGAAGTAGATGTGTGACTGCGTTAGCAGAAGAGAGACCTCAAACTATATTTTTTACTCTATAATGCTGGGTCAGTACTATCTCTGCTCTTAAGTTTCCTGTCAAAATGGTTGTAGGGATCATTACAAAATTCTTGAGAAGTATAGATATGCCAAGAGTTGTATGACACATGCCTTTAATCCTAGAATTTCGGAGGCATAGGAAGGCAAATCTCTGGGTTCAAGGCCACCCTGGTCTACATAGTGAGTTCCAGGACAGCCAGGGCTACACAGAGAAACCCTTCCTGTCTTAAAAAACAAAACAAAACAAAAAAGAGATACAAGTGGCTTGTCTAGATGCAGGTGACCTTTCTAGAGGGTGCTGTGATATATGAGCGGGCATGGGGAAGTGGATGAATGGAGAGTTTCAGAGACAGTTACCCACCACAAAGAGCTGTGTAGATTTTTTTTTCTTTTAAATAAGAGAAGGAAATGAACGTGGATCAGTATGTGGTCTACAAACTGAGTTCCAGAACAGCCAGGGATATGTAGAGCGACTCAGTCTCAAAAACCAAATAAACATAAAGGGAGAGAGAGAGATACAAGCATGAGCTTGAAAGCATTGTGACAAGTTAATAGAACATAAAGATTACTTTTCTCAGGGCTACAGTTCAGGTGTAGTCACCGTTAACAGTTTTATGTATATTTGTAGATATCTAAGTATGATATAGCGTACATATAATAAACTACAATTTCTTTCTTTCTTTTCTTCTTTCTTCCTTTCTTCCTTCCTTCCTTCCTCTCTTCCTCTCTCCCTCCCTCCTCCACTCTTCCTCTCTTTCTTCCTTCCTTCCTTCCTTTTAATGTTTCAGGATAGTCTGTATATTAGCCTAGCCTAGAACCCATTGTGTAATCTAGGCAATTTTGCCTCAGCCTCCCTCCCAATAGCTAGGATCCTAGGCCTGGGCCACCACACTGAGCTAATTTCAAGGTTTTTAATCATTATAAAACATTGTATGATACAAATATAGAGTAACTTATTTAACCACTTTCCCTTTTATAAACCATTGAGTTCTTGACAGTTACTTATTGTGTATAAAAGAGCTGAAGCTGGAAGTGGTGGAACATGCCTGTTACCCTAGCTCTCTGAAGGCTAGGCAAGAAGACTGGGAGCTTAAGGCTAGCTTGAGGTAGATAATGAGACATCACTTCATGTGTCTTGTATCAAATATTGTGCTAGATGTTGAGGGATTAAGGCTAAGGGCAATACATATACGTGTGTGTGTGTGTGTGTGTGTGTGTGTGTGTGTGTGTGTGTTCACTTCTCCCTGTAAATTGTAAACTTCAGATAAAGTAGTGTGTATAATTAAATAGTCTTTCAAGTGTGTCAGTGCCTGTGCCTCTAAGAGCTATGAAAGAAAGATTCAAGGGTATTTACTTAGAAATCTTGAGTTTGGAGATTAAGGAAGAATCCATTAAGATCTGATGGGAGGAAAACTGTAATAAATGAAATAGGAAGAGCATTTGCCATTCTATAGAAACTGCTGATTGTTTTATATATGATCAGCTTTATTTATTTATCTATTTATTTTGCATTTCTCAACATGTATATTTTTAGGCCTCCAGCAACCGTTTATGATCAAATTGCTTTAGAAATACTGTGCACCAAATCTGACTTTGTGGTGGGGCAAAGGGTAAGTTGCTGCCATGCCTAGCGCTGAGATGGGCACTCTCTGGAGTTTCTGAAGCAGGAGTGCCATGAATTCTGTGCTAGGCAGGACTAGGTAGTGGGTACTGAGCCATCCAGAGGTGCACAGACAACAATGTGCAGTCAAATAAACAGCAAAACCCAAAAAGCACTGGGATGCCTTGCAACTTGAAGAGGTGATTGACCAAAACTTCCTTAGTTATGAAATGCTTTGGTCTGTAAAATGTCTAATGAACTGACTAATTATGAAACACACTTACTTTTGGAAACTGTCATCATGATGTGGAGATGAAAATTGGAAGTCTGAGGCCCTAGTGTCTCTATAATATTGGAAATATACTTAGAATAATACTGACTGATAGTTATATACTTCAGTGTGCTATGTTATTCCATCTTGTTACACGTTATCTAATCTTCAAAATGACCTTGGGATAAATGCTATAATTACTCCATTTTACATACTGAGAAATTAGGACTTAGGGGAATGAGTGGTGTCCCCAAAGTTACCTAATTAGCATGTGGCTGTGCATTAGTTAGTAAGATGAGACTCAGAGGGCAAGTCATTTCAAAGCCGTGGTTTATATGCAGAGTTCCTGTTTCCGTACTGGAGATTTTTATCTGCTCAACTCTGTCCATTACATTTTGAGACAGTCTTACAGATATAGCCAGCAAGGCCATGAACTTTCAGCTCCTTCTGCCTCAGCCTGCTAAATAACTTTACAAACCTCAGTCACCAGGACTAGTTCTTCTTTTCTTGGTGTTTTTGCTTGTAACAGAAGCAATATGACCCTGAGATTATGGTCATAGCCGAGATGTATGAGCCCCATTGTCAAAGCCTATTACTGCCAAGGTGCTCTTTGTTTCCCAGAGGTTCACTTGCAGGAATCTTTTAGTGTGAAGAATGAGAGACTGAGGATTTTAAAAGATGGGTCCTGGTGGAACTTGATGGGGGTAGGTGCTGTGTCTATGCATGCTTTCCAACTGTGAACTCTGTGTAATCAGAAGGTGCTGAGCTATCATGAAGCTTGTGCGTGATTTGTTGTTTCTGGCTCCACTCTTAATCGCTGGGAAATCAAATTTCAGTTGATTTGGTGCCATAGCTCTTCTTCTGTCTTCAGGAACATGTAGTTGTCATCATTCAGTAGAGACATTGCTGAAGTAAACTTTTAAGTTACTTGCCTTGCGCTTTCAGGGAACACTGCTTACCCATGGACCTCACAAGTGAAGATGTATCTCTTAGCCCACAGTCTAACCTTTTTCCTATTTGTGGCTTTAGTCAGTTCCTCCTCAATCAAAACTGTAGCACTGGAAAAATACTTGCTGTCAGACTAGCGCCCCTCCAGGTCTGGGCTAGCCTCCCACACACTTCTGCATCAGTGCCTGGCTTACTCTATGCCACAGATACTCTCATCATACTTAGTAATCCTTCCAGCATCTGACTCCAGCTTTTAGATCTCCGCCCATCAGAAGTCTACTACCAGGGTCAGACTCTAACTTTTACCATGGCTGGAAACTGTTCTACTCCCAGACAGTATCTTTTTATGACCTGGAACTCACTGTGTAGACCAGGCTAGCCATGAACTCACAGAGATCCATCTGCTTCTGTATTTCAGATGCTGGAATTAAAGACCTGTGCTACCTGTCTTAGTTAGGATTTCCCTCCTGTGAACAGACATCATGTCCAAGGCTTAAGTCTTATAAAGGACAACATTTAACTGGGTCTGGCTTATAGGTTCAGAGGTTCTGTCCATTATCCTCAAGGCAGGAGCATGGCAGCATCCAGGCAGACCTGAGTGTTCTACATCTTCAGCTGAAGGCTACTAGTGGAAGACTCACTCTAGACAGCTAGGATGAGGGTCTCAAGCCAATGCCCACAATGGCACACCTACTCCAACAAGGTCACACCTCCCTATAGTGCTACTCCCTGGGCCAAACCAAGCACATACAAACCGTCACACTGCCACACCCAGCTTACTCAGAAACTTAAAAAAAAAGAGAGAGAGACTACCATTTATTCACATGGCATTCTGTTTCCTCAAATACACCTATATGTTGTTGTTGTCCTCACTGGCAATTCCTGTCTGATAATCCTTCACTTTTCAGTGTACTTTGTATCCCCGTGTCCCTCATTACCAAGCTCTGAGTCAGACTATACTCTGCTCCCTTGTCTGTCTTTCTCCTTCTGGCACTCTCTTGACATGCCTAACTTGACTCAGGTCTAGCTTCCTGATTTTCTACCACCATGCTTACCTGTGCCCATCCATGCATATTCTACTTTCTTATTGCTTGTCTCCCCTGTTCTAGTTTGATTTCTCCTGCTATGAGAAAGTGTTCTGACAAAAATCAGTATTGGGAGGAAAGGATTTATTTGGCTTCCAGGTCAGAGTTCATCACTGAGAGAAGTCGGGGCGTGTATGTAAGCAGGAACTTGAAGCAGAAACCACAGAGGAATGCTGCTTGTTGGCTGGCTCACACACTCGTGCTTAGCTAGCTTTCTTCTGTGACATGGGACTACTTGCCCAGGCATTGGTACCATTCACAGAGGCTTGGTCTCTCCTAGATCTATTAACAATCCAGTCAGCCCCCAAAATACATACAGTTGGGCTGATCTGGGTAATAGTTCCTCAATTGAGATTTGCTTCTCAGGTCACCTAAGCTATACCAAGCTAACAGTTAAAGTTAAGTAGGGCGTTCTCTAAGGCTGTCTCCTTGTCTTGTACCTTAAGTTCACCCTCTCTTGCCTATTTAACAACCTGAAGGCATAAGTCTCCTTAATTACCCATTCACCCTTAATGTTTCTCCCAATAATAGTTTCTCTGGATTACTATAGATTCTTTAAAAACCTCCCAGGGAGGGGCTGGGGTTGTGACACAGTTTGTAGGTGCTTTCCTAGCACAAAGTCCCAAGTTTGATCTCTAACACCCATGAACAGTGTCCTCTAGCACCCCATAAATAGTATTGTGTGGCATCTACCTGTAATTCCAGCACTTGAGAGGTACAGGCAGGAACTGAAGGTTAGAGACATCTCTGCCTGTATAGACTAGCTGGCTAAAACTACGCTTAACTAAGTCATTGCTCTTTGTGAAATTCTTGGTTACAAATGGTCTTTGGGGGGCTACTGAGATGTCTCAGTGGGTGTTTGCTGCACAAATCCAACAGCCTGTGTTCAATTCTGAGAAATTATCGTGGAAGGAAAGAACCAGTTCTCTAGAGTTGTTCTTTAACCTTCTCATGCACAGCTTGGGTTGAGTGTACCCACACTGACGCACATTATCGTGTGCACAGTAATAGTATAAAGCAAGTCTGAGTGCTCCACGTAAGTCAGAATAAGCTTTTCAGTAGTAAGGATGTTGATGATGGAGTGGGCAGGCATTGTGGGGGAGAAGGTACATGAGGAAACTCTGTGTTTTACTGGGAACCCGAGAGTATATATAAAACCTATTTACAAGGAGTAACAGACTCCAGTCCTCATGTTCATCACCCAGCAGTAAAACAATCTAAAAACAATTCTTCATTCCCTTCCATGGCTTAAAGTCTATCTGTGTGCTTGTAACTCAGCCTCCAACTCAGCTTTTCTGTTGAGCAGCAGGATTAAGTGTCTGACAACCTACTTGACCTCTGTTCTGGAGTGAAGCATAAGGTAGCAAAGAAAAAAACCCTGCTTTTGTCCTGTCTAGTATTTTTACTGAGCAGTGTTCTCTAATTTCATTAATGGCTCCACCATTGTACAGTTACTAAAAGTAAAACTGTTAGAACTATCTTTAATTCAGGCTCATTCTAATGTCCTGTGTTTCAGTTGACAACAAAACTGCACTCTTCCTTTAATTTTCATTATTATTGACTTAGTATTTGTTTTGTTTATAGCCTAGTGTGGGATATAATAGACACCGTAGTAAGGAGGTGTGTGTGTGTGTGTGTGTGTGTGTGTAGGCACATGTACATGGGTGGGGTGTTTATTGTGAGTGCATATATATTGAGTATCTTCATCTATCACTCTTTACATTATTTTTTTTTAAACAGTTTTCTCATTGAACCTGAAACTCACCTTTTAGTTAGACTTGTTGTCCAGCCTCAGGAATGCTCCTGTCTCTCTAACCCCAGTGTTGGCTTACAGGTACACTCTCTCTGCCTTTCCTGGCTTTTACATGAGTGCAGAGGGTCGCCTAGATAATTTAGAACTCAGTTTTAAATGCTTTTGTGACTGAGCCATCTTACAGGATTTTTGTTTCATCCTCAACACCAAGGCTCTGGTGTACACAAATGGACAGAAATGGTATTTAGTAAATATATATTTGATTGCATCAAGTATTTTGACAAGGATAATACCATTATAATTCAGAAATGAAAGGGGGGGCGAGGAATAACTGATAAAGTGTCCTTAGAGAGAAAGTAGAATTGGGAAATTGAGTAGAACCAGATGGAAGAATCTGTGCTGAATTCGTTACTTTTATACTGTTTTGACAAAAGTATCTGGCAGCAACACCATTGAAGGGAGGAAGGATTCACTTTGACTCGGTTTCATAGCAGTTTCATTGTCTCGTGACAGGAAAGCGATGACAAAAGCAGACTGAGTGTGTGTGGTGGACTCTCTTGGTTAAGGCTAGCGCAGGAGCAGAGGGAGAATTGTAACTTGAGGATCTCACTCCTAGTGACTGCTAAACCATAGTCTGACCCTACCTCACATCTCCACAGCCTTCAAAACACAAACTTGAGGCCAAACATACAAAGCATTAGCCTGTAACTGGTGAATTTGAGTTATAGGTCAAGGAGTTGAATGCTTTTCAGGTGTGTCCAGACCATGGAGTCACATGTCGTCCAACACAAAAGTGCAAACTTACTTAAAAACCTCTTTGTGTGTGACTCAATTGTGTGGTTCCAGAGCATGGAGTTTGTAGGTGTCATCGTGTCTTAATGTCAAAAGGTTGGGCATTTCTGATACTTTAATCTGAAAATGAAGCCAAATGAAAAGGATCAGCTAAGAATATTACTCCATCAGTCTTTTGAAAACGGGACTTCCTTATTGTCTTTGAGGATGAGTTGCTGACTCAGAAATACTCAAGTAAATGAGTAAATGTCTGGAGTATGTGAAAGGTTGTTCCCACAGTAATTATTCCGGAACAAGTATACAAGCAGATATTCATGCTTATTGCCAACGTGGAGATAGTACGTTGTCTGAGGACAAAAGCACAGGAATGAAGGCCCCTGTTGCTTAAGTGGCTCCTCAGGGTGTATTTGGATATATTTACTAGCTGAGTGATGATCATGAGAAAAGTGCTGCCTGAACGCTCATGGTCTTCTTTGTGAGCTCATCTGTTTAGTAAGTGCTTGGTAGGTTTGTGAAAATGCCATCTCAAACCTGACCTAGTACTAAGCCTTCATAAATGGTACCCTATGCCTTCATCTTACTAGGATGTTCACTGTGTTCATTTGCTACTCACTCAGTGATGCTTTTCCTGGCTCATCCTGCTTGAAATAGCTCTCGTTCCCTGTCACATGTGCTGCCATAACCATGCCTATGATGCATGTCTTGTTAGTTATTAAGGCACATGTCTTGGCATCTTTCTCTTCCTCACACATATCCACAAATGCTATCTATTGCCCCCTGACAGAGAGTCAAGCATTAAGTAACTCATTGTTTATAGTATGTACTGTAGGAGTATCCCTGTGAGGTGGCATGAAAGAATGGAAACATGGACTTTATTTTCACTGATTATGGTCTATGTGAATCTGCTTGTGCGCTGAGCACTATAATGTGCCAAATATTGACAACAATAAGTAGGGTATGTATCCTCCATTCAAATGTCAGTCTAGTAACTAAGACTGAAAGTAGAAAAATTACATGTGCAATGCAGTGTTTTATTTAATAAACATCTATTGAAGTATAACTTAAATATATAAAAGTATATAGGTCAGGAAGCAGTTTAGTGTATTTTCACAGGTAAGGTTATGGCAGCCTCTTTTCTTAAATGTATCTACTAAGGAAGTATGAAGTAAACTTTGAATCATAACTTGGGAAAGATCCAGAAATAGTGTTAGTAGATATGGAATAGCACCCTGATGGATCTGCACTGTTCACGTGTACACAATAGCTTGAAATAATCCTCCTTTGGCCAAAAGGAATGGGTGTGACTTGATTTTCCAACAGTGATCAATTTGTCCCTTTTGAAACCTGGACTTCCCTACAGCTTTGGAGGTGGATACATAATTTCAGTCCTAACTCTCTTGTAATTTATCTATGTCTTTAGGATATAAAATGACAGTTCAAAAACTTATGGTACATATTTTTTGTTTACTCTATTTGAAACAATTAGGTTTACATTGAATATCGAATATAAGTATTCAGTTGTCCTTTTGGAACAAAGTTGTGTGGTATATTTTTTTGTTTTTTTTTGGATGGAGTCATGTTATTAATAGGAAGAACTCTTTTAGTTGATGGAACTGTTTATTTTAAATTATGGCTCATCAACAGAATTCTATTATACATTTATATACTCAGACCCCATTTTGAAGGTCATTTGATATTATAGGTCATTTACAACATCATGGGTTTGAAATTCCAAGCTAAGCTAGGGATTAATTGAAATGTTTTGTTGTTCTATGAAGAGTTATATGTTATTAAATGCTCAGTCCTTTTCTACCAGGTGGCTGACTTGTTTGTCTTGAAGTTACTCATGTCACTGAAGTCATCAATTTGAGTAATATAGTTGACATCATGGTATATACTTGTGTAATGAATGTTTAGTATACCATCATGAGCCTTTATTACAAGGTTCTGTAGTACTATGATCTCAAGTTTTTTTGTTTTTTTTTTTTTTGTTTTTGTTTTTTTTTTTACAAATTGAATGACATGATCATACTGTTAAATCATATGGGGTAAGTCATCTTTTTTCTGTATAAAAGGGAATATTGTGGTAATTTTTATTTATGGACTATGTGATCCTCACATAGTCAGCTGTTTTTGGGACGGTTAAATAAAATCCTGGCTTATCGTGGTTTCTAATTCTTAAGGTTTTCTTCAAGGTATGTTTAGAAAGGCTTGCTTTTTGCTGTCCAGAAACAGTTTTTACTGATGTTTCTAATTCAAAATGGCTGCATAAAAACACCTCCCACTCCCAAAATTTCAGTGAAATGACAAAAGAAAGCTGAGACCTTCAATTGAAAAAGATCTTCTAGCAAAGAACACTGTGGAGAACATCACAAGGACAGGCACAGTCATGAAGCCAGGACAGTGTGTCCTCTGATGGTCAGGAACTAAACAGGATTGAGACTGTTCTAGCAGAGGTGTGAGTGGCTTTTCACAAGGACTACGTCATTCAAGCTGCTTTTACATAGTTTAAATGTAGAGACCTTTCTTGATAATACATAGACTAAGCAGGTAAAAATAAAGTCCTGCTTTATAATAAAACATTAAAGAAATTTATAAGGCATAAAGTAGAGAGTCAACTCCTAAATTTGCAACTTTGTAATATAGTATGGTTGGAAGTCAAGGTTTATCTAGTCAATTTTTGAATAATGCAAAAACCAAGTCAGAACAGCTGTCTGGTGTGGGAGAATGTCATGAAAGGGGAAGACAGGAAAGGGATCCTGATGGTGCCTGTACCTTGAAGCAGCATGAACCCTATACACAGTAAACTCTAAGCTGTTGTTACCCTCCCAGTCAAAGGCAGGCATTATAAGATGTGAATTTGCTTCCAGGGTAGTAGTGACTCTCAGATCTGATTCATCTGTGCAGTACAACCCAGTACCCCTGCCTGTAATGCCTCGGGTCATCGTTTCCAGTCCCAGACAGCATGGCCTCCATGTGTACCTTCCAAGAACTTGAACGGTTTTCAGTACAGCTGAGAACTTGAACTTTACTCTCTATTCATTTAAAGTAGCTGTCTGTAGTTGGTGGCTACTGCCTTGCATAGCAAGCTAGGCTTTCATACAAAGGTTGAGCAGATTACTCATCAGTACACATTTTAGGAAAACTCAGTTACACAACTGAGGACTTTACCTCTTGTGCCCAGATAAAGGAGCTACACAGGACTCCACAAAAACACGTTAAGATGTGCTTGATATTATTAGTGATTAAAAACTAGTTAAAAATTCTTAAAATGAGAGTTTGGTAAAACAGGCATCTTTCTATAACAAGCTTGCAGAAGTTTAAAGTAAACACCCTAGTACTATAGCTGTGTGACAGCCATGTACAAGACTAAAATATGACTATATTTGCAATATACGATATCAAGTTAATAGACTTCTAAAACATAGAAGTCCAAAGTAATGAAAAGTGAGATAGAACTTAAGAAGTGAAGGACCCAGCTACACTACAGTTTGTGTGAAGGAACTCACTCCAGAGGTCAAGGAAGGTGAGAAGGAAGTTTCCTCAAATACTGACAAAGCCCTAGACTCCAGACAGAAGGATCCATCTGGTGCTTTACAAGAATATTGTAGTGAAACATCTTTGGAAATAAAGCTTTGAGCTCTTGATGAAGCACTTTAAGCTATTCTTCAAAGTTTCAGATTTTTCAGCATGGCCAGTGTTCTACAGAACATTATGAATTTTGAATTAATTGTAGTGCTGAGCTGTAACTTAGATGTCAGAGTTAAAGAATCACCCAGAAGCAAGGGATAGTGGTACATGTTTGTAATGCCAGAGGCTAAGGCAAGGGAACTGTAAATGAAAGATAGAAATATATAAGATCTTGTATCAAAATGTGAGATATAACATTAGTGTTGTACTGAATTGTACAGGGAGACAGAATTGGAAATAAAATATCTAACTCCAGATTTCAGCTCACTGTAAAAACTAATGTAAGGGTCTGAGAATTGCTGAAGAAAGACCCCACACTCAATAGTATGCAAAGACAAAGAGCATTTATTCTGCAGAAACAACCAGCATGTAGGGGTCAACTATCCAAGCAAAATGGCAACCATAAGGGAATCTGTTGGCCTCCTTTAAAGCCAATTAGGGGTTCTCCAGTTGTGGTTGGGTCACCTTCATCAGGATTCGTTGAGCTTATGATATAGGATATTTATACACTTTTGATTGGTTCGTACCTTGAGGGAGAGAGGGTTGCCCCTGGCCAGATGTCAGGGCAGTTGCTGATTGGCTGCCCTTTTTCTCGGGTTTCCTAAGAAGCCTTGGCTGTCTTTTTGGGAAATTGCAGCCTAAGGCCTAATATGGCCACCTGTTCTAAAATGGAGTGAGTTAAGTCCTCTCACTAAGTTTATGTCAGCTGAAGATGGTGTCTGTTTTAGGGGAGTAGAGATGCCATAAAGAAGAAGTGTCAGTGTTTCCAAGACACTCTTTAGGTTGTGTGTCAGCTGTAGCTTTCTGTCTTGCTATGCAGAGTGGAGAGGATGCTAACACGTTAGATTCACTGATGACGGTAAGTGCGTGGGAAGACCACTGTATAAGAAGCAGGACTGAGCAACTCCACTCGGGGTTTTCACATTAATTTATTATTTCTCTGTCTTTATGGCTTTTTGTGTGTGTTTGGGCACATGTATACCAGAGCATGGATGCCGATGTCAGAGGACAGTACCCAGGAGTCACTTATCTCTTTCCACCATGTGTGTCAAGGGACTCATACTGGAGTTGTCAGGCTTGGTGGCAGGCACCTTTATGAACTGAGTCTTCTTTTATAAGATTTATTTTAGTTTTAAATTATGTGTTTGTGTGTGTGCATTTGAATGCAGGTATATGTGGAGGCCAGAAGAGGGTTTTAGATTCCCTGGAGCTGGAGTTAGACAATTGTGAGCCATCCAACATGAGTGCTGGGAAGCAAACATGGGTCCTCCGCAAGAGCAGTGTACACTCTTAACCTTTGAGCCACTTCTCCAGCTCCCTTCTCAGGTAGATTTTTTTTTTTTTTAATTAAAGAGCTGAATTGGGAATGGGGAAGTTTCAGTTGAGATAGGACAGATTTGCTGTCCAACATCCTGACATTTATTTGTATTAGTTTTTAGTTACATGCATGTGCTTGTTTCTGTGGATATGTGCACATGAGTGGCGGTGCCTACTGAAGGCAGAGGGCTCAGCTCCCTAGGAGCTGGTGTTTTAGGTGTGCAATCCACGGAAAGTGCTGGGAACTGAACTCGGGTTCACTGCAACAACAGTATGTGCTTTTAATCGTCGATCCATTTCTCCAGCCCCAATTCTAGCATTTAAATCAGGAGTTGGTCCCCGCTCTTGTAGAAGTAGCTATTTGAGTCACTTCATATGTCTCTATCAAGTCACATACTTTTCAGGAAAGACTGAAGAAACATCATGGCTTCCCATCGTGTTATCTTTCCTGGTTCTGTTTGTGCTTGAGCCTTATTTCTAGTTTTGCTCTCTGACTGTAGCCACACAAGGAATACTAGAAAGGAGCTGGGATAGTAAATAAAGTCTGCAACTCTGTAGGCTTCTACCTGAAACCCTTTGAAGACTTCAGCTGAACAGTAGAATTGAGTGCCAATGAGATGAAAGCTTTCGAGTCTTGAAGGCTGTGAATTAGCCTGGGTCAGTTGTCTAAATCCTCCTAAAAACCCAGTTTGCAGAAACTAGCCAGTTAGCTTATTTTAAGCCTTATTAACTCTAGACACTGCTTGCTCTTCAGATTAATTTCATATGCATTACTTTAGTAATCCTACTTTAGTGGGATTTTAACATCATCAGGACTAGACATGATAAATCTTTGGAATCTTGGAGGTGCCACATGGATATTAGTTTTTACTGTTTTGAGATGTTCCCATGAACAACAGAGATGGTCATGGTACATACTTTGGAATTGAAGAACTCTAATCTGTCACCCAATTACAGGCTGATATGTTGGAAAGAGTCCTAAATTCGAGTCCAGAAAGAACAACAGTGTGCTAGTACTTTGAGTCACTCTTTATACAGTCCTGGAGGAGTTGTTAATCCTGTAAGTTAGAATAACATTAGATAACAATGCCACTTTCTTCCCTCCATGCAAGGATGATTTGAGAAGACATGAAAAGGTATAGGGAAACTCCAGGAATAAAATGTACTATAGTTATTACAAATGATCTGTATTGTTCATTAAAATCTACTTTTATTTCTTGGCTTCACATACTCATTTCTTCAAAAACATCTTTGTACTATTTTTCTTTTAACAAGGAGAAAATGTTCTCAACTGAATACTAGGGAGGTCATATAAAAAAAAAAAAAAAACTGAGCTTTAAACCAAATGAGTCACAGGATAACCCTAGCTTTCCCCACTCAGCTGACATTGTCAGTGTAAATAGATTGTCTTGTGACACAAACGTGATCAGGATGAGGCACTTATCTTTGAAGATGTTGCCAGATTCCAGGAAATGCTCATTTATTATTACCCCCAAGTATATGACTTGATGCCTGAGATTTATTTTTAAAGATAAGTCATTTGGTTTATAGCTTGCTTGTCTGTTACTTGAAAGAGTTAAATTCATACACCTCTTAATATATACCATTAGGAAGGAAGGGGTATTTGTATCATTTTAAAAACCTGTCTAACAATGGTTGCTAGTTTGTCTCTTTAAAGATCACTAACTTGGGGCATACCTTACTGGTTGGACAAGGTCTCAGATTGTGACTAAGCTCTAATGAGTGGGTATAAAAGCATGTGTGTTGCCTTGTGACACTTACATGTTACTGTTTGAGTTTGGCTCTTTGCATTCCAGTTCATTGTACACAGCTTAGTTCAGGTTGCTCACTGTTACTGACCCTCCTTTGTTTAGATGTCACAGGGAATTGACTCCGTGGATAATAGCATGGTGAGTAGTTGTAAAATCCTCTTTTAGAGCAGTGCTTAATGAGGATATTTTCTTCTCTGAATTAACTTTTCTAACATTAGAATCTTATATTTATGTTCTTTAAACAAATAATTTATTGTACACTGTAACCAAAGGTTACCTTAGGCTTATCCCTATTTGCAAAGCAGTTAACCTACCAGTGTATGAGTTTAGAATCAAGTTATAATATTTTACAAGTGGAAATGTGTATACTCTGCCAAATTGGCTGCAGGGTTCCTTGTTCTTTTGTTCTTATAGAAGACCTTGAAATCTATACAGAGGCACTTTTCACTTTTAACTTAAATCCATAACTTGAGTTAATAGTCATTTTTTATGAGTTTGCTCTTTGATGTTCCTGATTAATTTTGTGACCCCGAGTAAATCTCTTAATTCTGAGCTTCAGGTTTCTCATCTGCAAAATGATGATAATTAATACCTACTCCTAACCACAGGGATGTTGTAAAAATAGCCAGGAGAAGTTTTATAAAGGATTAGGCATGAGGTTTATGAATTTATGGTAGCAGTCTTTTGTATTCAGTTTATTTAGTTTGCCAATATTATTTTGATAAAAATTAGAATGCTGGTTGGTTTTATAGTTTCTGTGGTTTGAATGTGAAGTGTCTGCCATAGGCTTCTGTGTTTGAACACCCAGCCCCTGGTGGTGCTATGTTGGACCCTTGTGGTATTGGAAATAAAGCCTCATTGGAGGAAGTAGATTAGCAGGGCTGAGCCCTGGGGATTTCTAGCCTGACTCTACTAACTCTTAACTCTTGTTCAACTGCTTCTTGTCTGCCAAGACATGAGTTCAGCAGACTTTCAGGACATTCCTGCAACTATGGAGCCGCCTGTCTCCATGTTTTCCCCTCCATGACAGTCAGTAGCCCCTCAAACCACAAACTAAAATAAAACCTTTTTCCTCAGGCCACAACAAGAAAAGTAACCAATGCACTAATTACCCATGTAGATAACTAACATTGAGATACTTGAATGGTGTGCAGCAGGATTTAGTAGAAGGCAAAGAATTATGGTAGACTGAGTGAGGAAGATTGCAAAATTCATGGTCCGAAAGTTTTAACAAATGTCAACAAATACACAAACCCAAAAGAGAGCAGGAATGGTTTTTCAAGTGTTAGACAAAAATAGACTTTAAATTTAAAAAAAAAAATTACAAGAGACAAAGAAGACATTCCATTAAAAATTTATATAATAATTAATTAAAAGCTTGCATTACCTAAAACAGACTATCAAAACTTTGTGAAGCAAAAGTTCAGAGACTTGACAGGAGAAGTCTCTGTTGAGTGAGGAGTCAGTCTTTGCTGAAGACCTGGAGTGATGGATCCAGCTAGAGAACAGGAGGACCGGCAGCAGTCAGCTGCGAGCGTGGGAGGAGCACTACACAACAGCACAGACGTCTCCTTCTTGGGTCTTCCTGCAGTGGGTTTTCAGTGGTAGAAACTCTACTACTTTCTCTGACTATAATGGGTGGGTAGAGTCAGAAAGTAATAACAGAAGAAAACTTTTTTTAAAAAATCACAAATTTGTAGAAATTAAACATTCTTATATGAAATATATTAAAAATCACAAGGAAAATGAGAAAATATTTAGATGAAAATGAAGGGCTATAGCCATACTACCCTGAGGGTGCCCCAGGGTGGGGCCTGGTTAGTACTTAGACGGGAGCCGCCTGAGAATACTGGGTACTGTAGACTTTAAAAAATATAAACAAACAAACAAATAAATATTAAGAAAACAGATGAAAATGAAAGCAATGTGCAATGAAACACAACATAGATGTGCTGAAGCTGTGCCTTGTGGAAAACAAATGTTAAAAATCAGAAGCATCCCTGTCAGCAGTTCAACTGGCAAAAAACTGGAAAAACAGAAACCACACCAAAGATCACTAAAAAAAAGGAAATAGATTTTTGCAGTGATAAATAAAATGAAAATTAAAAAAAAAAAAAAAAAAACCCAGAAAAATCAGTGAAACCAAAAGATTTTTTAGGTTATATGTATGTGTTTAGCAACACATTCACACATGAATGTGAGCACAATGAAAAAGGAGGCTATGAATTTGGAAAAGAACAAGGATGGTATATGAGAGGCTTTGGGGAGGGGGAAATATTATAATCTCAAAAAATAAAAGAAATATTAAAATGTATATATATGTATATATATATATATATATATATATATATATATATATATATATATATATATATATATATATATATATATATAAACTGGTAAACTTTTACCTCTGTGAACTAACAACAAATAAGGTTTAAATAACAATAACCAAAAATGAAAATTGACAAATTAATGGCATTTGTACCCAATTAAAAAGGATTATGAAATGGTGCTTTCAACAATTTACTGCCAACAAATTGAATAACCTAATTGAAATGTGCAGGATTCTCAAAGTGCAAACCTAGACTGAATCATGAAGAAATGATAAGATTGAATTAGAGAAAAGAACAATCCCCATTGAAGAAGCATTCTAGCCTTTACTCTCTCACTGGGGCAGTCCGTCAGGTATTTAAAGAAAAACTGACACATCTCCCAAGCCTACAAGACATACAACCTAACTTGTTCTAATGATGGCTTTACCCCAAGCCAAATGAAGAAACCATAGGCCAGTCTCATTTCTGAGGACTGTCACTGCCTGTCTGGTTTGGATGAGAACAGCCCCAGAGGCTCATGTGCTTGATTATTTGTTCTTAGTTGGTGGAACTGTTTAGGAAGGATTAAGAGGTGGCCTTGTTGAAAGAAACCTGTCACTGGGAATGGGCTTTGGAGTTTCAAAAGCCCATGCCAGGCCCCATCTAAATCTCTATTACAACTTATAGAACAAATGCGAGTTCTCAGTCACTTCTTCAGCACCATACCTACTTGCTTGCTGCTACAATCCCTGCCATATGATTATGAACTAATGCTCTGAAATTGTAAGCAAGCTTCCATTTAAATACTTCCTTTATAAGTTGTCTGGTCATGGTATTTCATCACTGAAATAGAACAAGATACTGCTGAAGTCTCAAATATCCTGCTCCAGGCTGTGTTAAAGTCTAGGCCTATAACAGTTGCTGTGTTTTAATGAGGTCTATAAATTTTAGGAGGTGGCATTGTAGATGAGAGAAATAGGTCACTAAGAGGTATGTCTTTGAAAGTTATACCATGCCTTTACTTTCTGCTTTCTGTTCTCCATAAAGTAAATATCCTCTACCACGTGATATTGCTTCACCATGGAAACAGAACCAGTGTAGCTGAGGACTGTGGACTAAGCTGCGTCCTTCCCAGAATGAGTGCTGGCTCTGGTTAATGCTGCTGTTATAGAAGCCCCAAGTTCAATTCGGTTGCAGCTCTAGGGGATCTGACACCCTTTTCTGGCCTCTGTAGCTAAGCCCAATCCCCACAGCATATACTCACACAGGCACACATAAATAAAAATAAATCATAAAGGATTAAACATCAAAGTCCAGTGGGATTCATTCCTAGAATATAAGAATAGTTCAGCACAGTACAAAAATACAACAGAGTGAACAAAAGAAGTGCATATGATCATTGGACTGAAGTTGTAAAAGCAGTTGGGAAAATTCAGTACTCATAATAAAAATACTTAAGTGAATTTAGAAAGGCTCTCTCAAAATTTTAAAAGAAGCCACTTGTAAAATGCCACAGTGGACAATCATATTTAGATTTGAAAATATAAAAAGGGTTTTTTTTTTGTTGTTGTTTGTTTGTCCTCTTTCTCTCTCTCCCTCTCTCGCTTGCTTTTTTGCTCTCTGAGTTGTTGAGACAGAGTCTGGCTATGTGACTGAGGCTGGCCTTGAACTCTTTCCTGTTCCAGCCTTCCAAGTGCTGGCATTACAGATGTGTGCCAACACACCCAGCCTAATCCTGGCTCTTGAAAGTGTTCCTGCTTGTCTACTTTTGTCAGTTACTGCTGGAAGTTGGAGCCAGGACAGTTATATAAGAAAAGGGACACAAAATACATACAAATTAAAAAGAGGTAAAGTTAGCTCTATTAATAGCTGTTATGACCTTATGTCGAAAATTCCCAGGACTCCATCAGTTAAAATGAGTAAATGCATTCAGCACAGTAGCAGGAAACAAGTTTATACACAAACATGAATTACATGTTTGTCCACTAAAAATGAGTACTCTGAAAAGGGAATTAAGTAATTAGTTTATAATAGTAAAAAATGAAAACTTAGAATTAACTAAAGATAAAAAAGATGTACAGTGAAAACTGTAAGCCATTGCTGGCTTTAAAAGCTATAGAAGGCATTAGGTAAATGAAAGATACTTCATTATTGCTACTAAAGCTATCTACAAATTTAGTTCAGTCCAATTTGGAGTTCCAGGGACTTACGCACAGACCTGGAAAAACTCTAAAACTGACACAAAATCCCAAGGGATTGCAAATAACCACAGGAATCTTGAAAAAGAACTAAAAGGAAGACCTGACATTTCTTAATTTCAAAATTATGCCAAAGCTAATAAAATTAATGTAACATTAGCATGAAGACAGGTGTATGGGTCAGAGCTATAAAATGGCCTCTAAAAGTGTGTAACAGAATTATCAGATGATCTTAAAACTGTGTTTTTTATTACAAATCCAAGCAGTATGTCTTATGACAGCCAAAATCAGCAGCAGTCAGAAAAGCCTACAGAGGTATGACAGGATAAGCAAAGTATATTATGTACACATACAGGAACAGTGTTAGCATTTCTCCTCAATTTAAAGTTATTTTCTCATATATTACATCTCAGCTGGTTTCCTCTCCCCCTCCCCCAAATTATTAGCATTTTTAAGGATGGAAATTCTGAGGTAGTCTGCAACTGTGACCCTCGACGATACTGCTAAGTGAAATAAGCTGTTTATCTCCATTCATATGAGGCACTTCAAGTAATAAAGATTAGACAGAACAATGGCTGATGGGTTGAAGGGAAGAGAGATTGAGAGTCACTGTTTTAAAACAGCTTGCAGGATGTAAAGACGTCTTGAGATGAATGACATTATCAAAAGAGGAATTTAACACAATGTATTGAACAGATACTTTACAGTGAAAAACAGACAATCTTGGTAATTAGGTTTTCCTTTCTCCAGGTTCTTCACCTCCGGTGTGTTGTTCATTTGTTTTGCTTTGCTTTAACGTGATGAGGATAAAATTCAGAGCCTAGACCATGCCATGTCAGAAACGGTGGTGAACATGTGTTGTGTTTCTCTAATGTCAATTTATTGAACAGCAATAAATTCACAGGATATGGCAGCAATTCGGTAGATATTTCTGCTCTTTTTAGTATCCCTAGCCTAGGCCTTGAAGGAGTAGAAAGTGACCTGGAATTTGTTAAAGATGACATTTGGGACAAAGAATAGATTTGATTGATAAGGTGGTGATTGCTAAGATAGTGTCTTTGAATCTGAATTGGAAGCATCAAGGATTTCTGCAGAAGAACTTGTATCTCCTGTGCGGTTGGCCACATCAGACTATCCCAGTAGTTAGAGCAGGCGGCTCATTGCTAATGCTGAAGTTATGCTTTCGGTCAGCCTTCAGTACATTGTCTGAGAACCAAGGATGACAGTACTGGCACCTGCCCTGCGGAAGAGGAAGTTGATGACTAACCCAGGAAATCTCAGCTGGCGATCCTGAAAGGAACAGATGGGTTGAAGATGCCCCCTTACCTCGAAGATGAACCTTATTTTCAAGAAAGACAATCTCCTGGTGGAACTGTGACACTGTCAACATTTACAGGGAAATCTGACAGAAAAGGCTCCTGTTCTGTGAAGCCAGAACTTTTTCGTGGATTATTTTCTTGCTGAAGGTGTCCTGGAGCCTGTTGAAACCATGTTCTCTTGAAACACTAAGTAACCCTGCTCTAGTCATTCCAAGGCAGCTCTTCCTAGTTTAAGACTTAACATTTTGTGTTCTTAGAGTTTTATTTAGAGTAACATTGTATATCCTTTATGAAGAAATATTTTCTGGCTGGGGATGCAGCTTGGTGGTAGGATTCTTACCTAACTTTCTCAAGGCCCTAGCTTTGATCCCTGCCACAGAAGGAGGCTGGTATTTTCTACTGCTTGTTATATGCTCTCCTACTTGGGATCAGAATGGGAAGAATCAAAATCTTTTTACTAGAGGTTCTTATTCAAGCTCTTACTGGTTCTTTTAAAGTTTCAGTATTTTAAGAGTACAATGCTTGGGACTGGATGGTGGCTATGCTTAAGAGTTCTTGCTGTTCTTCCCAAGACCTGGGATTGGTTTTAAGAACTCATATTGCCTGACTCACAACTGTGTGTAACTCCAGCTCCAGGTGATCTCCCACACCACCCACATACATGTGGCATATTCTCTCTTTCTGTCTCTGTCTGTCTCTCTCTCACATACACACACATACACATACACCCCAATAAATAATTTGGAAAAAAGTGAATTAATTAGTTATCACAATGCTTTGGCAATACTTACTTGTTGCATTCTGAGTCCCATCTTTGTTTTCCTTACCAGTGAGGAGAGCTGGGTTAATGAGAATGCAGGGCCCTGCCTTAGATCCTCAGTGCCAGAGGAAGAAAAAAACAAGCTGCATAAGGTAGCTGTGGGTTTTCTCTGACATATCAACACACTTTCTCACCTGCAGGCCAGTGAGGTGCCATTTGGATGTGTACATGAAGTTCCTCAGTGAAAATCCTAGTGTGCTTGGCTGCTAAAGTTAGCCAGTGTATGCACAGGGCCTCTCTGTTTAATTGCCACTGAGAATAAGACTCCAGCTTACTGAGAGAATAGTCCATTGTTTGGAATGACCCAAACTCATTTTCTATTCAGTTTCCTGCTAAAAATGTGATTGTTTATTTTTGCAGATGATGTTAAGTAAACAAGGAAAAGGGTGGGGGGGGGGGGGGACTCAGCATCCTTTCCTGATTTCTAGGAAGGACTTGGTTACAGGTTCCTGAGCAAGAGGCACATTATGAGGACTAGTGAGCATTTTGCTTCTCTCTGGTTTGTGTTTTAGACTTGTGGTAAGTTTAGAGTGAATGAAAAAAAGATGGGCTTTGAGGAAAATGTTATTCTATCTCACAAATAGGATGTGCCTCACTTTATGCATTGGTTATCTTTAACTAAACTGCTACATATTAAAACCAAACATTTACATATTTGATATATACATGCAAATTAGGAATTTTAGAATAGTGGAATGTTTTGTTTTCTATTTATATGAACACACTTAAGTAGCTGTCCTTAGACACACCAGAGGAGCATCAGATTCTATTACATATGGTGTGAGCCACCATGTGGGTGCTGGGAATTAAACTGAGGACCTCTGGAAGAACAGTCCGTGCTCTTAACCACTGAGCCATCTCTCTAGCCCTCTTTTTTTTTTTTTTAAATACTTAACATGTTTAATACTTTAATTAGCAGCGTTGTAGAAGTAAGGGTTTCAAAATGTTTATAGCTAATCTTTATTTGCTAATACTGCAAAATAATATTGCCTTAAAAAAACAAATGGTGGTGACTTGATTTTACATTTCTCTGTAGATATTTCTTTAGAAGTCACTTGAGAAATATTTCTGGGTTAATTATATTACTAATCATTTTCTGGAATAGTAAAACATAAACTTATTAATATTCAGTAACTTACCTAGATAATCCTAAGAGTAGCAGATAGTTAAGTTTCTTATTATGACATTAAAACTGTGATGTGGTGGCACACTTCCTGCAATCCTAGTGTTAGGAAGAACAAGGTAGGAGAATCACAGGGACACAAGGCTCCTTATGGAGTCCCAGTCTCTCCTGGACTGCATATTCATAGCAGAACCCTGCCTCAAGCAAAGAAAAGATGTACTAGTTTGAAAGTGTGTGTGTGTGTGTGTGTGTGTGTGTGTGTGTGTGTGTGTGTGTGTGTGAAAACTATGTGACTTCTTCCTCTGTTATTCACATTATTATTATATTATTGAGACGGTGTTTCTCACTGAACCTGGAGATAGGTTGTGTAGACTATTGGTTAAGTGAAATGGTTACATTCAGTTGCTGGGGAGAGTAGAAGAGGCGAAGCTTCCATTACTAGGCTGGAGGTTGCAGGAAGGGACTCTGAGGAATCAGGCAAAGGAGGAGAGTGGAGGAGGAAGAAGGTGGGGAGAAGAGAAGGTCTTCGTTAGATGGAATGGACACATGCCCGAATGAAATGCTCCCCACCACCAGGACAGACTGCTGGAGCAGAAATAACCCCGGGTGAAATTCAAATAGCAAGTATTTGGGGAGCAGAGGTGGGAGTTAGTGAACAGAAATACAGATTAGGGATAACCCCCCAATAATTATACAAGAACTGATCAAATAATCCATAGAATTCTGCCTTGGTTAGTGGGAGGATGACTAGGTCATATTAATAATTAGTAAAGTTTATTAAACACCATTTGCATTGTTATAAATTCCCTAGTAATTTAAGCGAAATACTAAAACCAGGCAAAATTACTATTAAATGAAAACTCATTTAACTATGGATATCCTTTATGACATAACAAAAATTTCCCACGGTGAAGCCAATGAATTATAGCATTCCACAATGAGCTGTGGTTCATTCTGAGTATACAGTATCATAAAATCCAGTACTGGGCTGCTGAGATGGCTCAGAGGTAGAGAGAGACCCCTTAGTGTGACAACCTAAATCCCTGAGACTCATATGGTGACTGAAGAAAAAAATGACTCCTAAAACTTGTCCACTCACCTCCACATGTGTGCCATACTCCCCACACAAAATAAACGAATGTTAAAAAAAAAGTGTTTTAGTTAGAAGAATTGAATATTATTAAGATGCCAATTCTTTCCCAAATTGACTTATATTTTCAATATGAACCTAGCCAAAAGCACAGTAGACTTTTTGTGTTATTAGAATATTAATAGATTCACAAATATAAATAGAAAACTTAAAAAGAAACTGTAATCAAACCATTTTGACAAAGAACAAAATTGGAGAAGTCAGAGTACTGAGTTCAGCACTTGCTGTAAAGCCGCCATAATCATGATGCGGTACTGGAGGAGGAATGGCTACATGCATGACTGACAAATGCTTGCTGAGTGTAGAGACACACCCTTATGTACTTAAGTTTTAATGCAAATACAGAGACAAGTCAGTGGTGCTGGAACATTTGGACATCCTGTAGTGTGTACAGAATTAACTCACAAGGAGTTTTACACTAAAAGTTAAATCAAGTGCAAAGCTTTTGTTATTCTCCAGCAACAGTTTCTTAGGTAGAAAGTATAGTTCATAAGAAACAGACTTGATGGCTCATTTTTTATTAAAATTGTTAAGAGGTTTGCTGTTAAGAAAATGAGAGTCATAAAGATAAAAGCACGGGCTGTGGAGAATGTATGTATCTGACAAAGGCTGATATCAAGAAGTACAGAAAATGAACACTCTAATAAGAAAAATGGGCAAAAGACTTTAGACAGTTGCTTCTCCAAAACAATGCATTCCAGAAAAAAACTTGGTGCTGTGGTCAGAGAAATGCAAATGCCAGCCACGGTGAGAAAGCTCTGCACTCTTCCAGATGAAACAGATTTTACAGTTCTAAGTTCTGAAAGGCACGGTCCAAGGCCAACAAAATTAAGGCATGTCCAAATAAAACCTTACATAAAGGTGTCTGTTAGCAATGCTCCAATTGTCCTTCAGTGGTGAGGAAACTGCAGTATAGCGGGACACCAGCATCAGCAGGGAAGCCGAGGAAGCCCCTCAGTGGCCACTGTTCCCTTTGTGCTATATCCTGGAAAATACACAGGTTAGCCTTTACCGTTGGTGTTCCTGGGGAGGATGGAAAGTAATTACCATGGGAGGAAGCTGCCAGACAAGCTCTCAAAGGCTGGGAGCAGAGGAGGGAATGTCAGTATAGGTTGTCCATAGTTACAGTATTAGGGAGCTGGTTTTCCTGGTTTTTAGTATGGTAACAGCACCTGGAAGTAGAGCCGTTGTTTCTTAGATATGAAGAGTGGCAAGAGATGAAATGCGTTCATGTTTGGAGCTTCCTTTAAGTGTATACACAGATGAAAAGGGAAAGGGTGAACTTGGTGGTTGCTTTTAGCCATTGTGCATATGTATCTGCATACGTATATGCATATTTATTTTTTAGACAGTCTCAAATTGTAGTCTAACTGACCTCATACTCATGGCCATTTTTGAGCCGCAGTGTTCCAAATGGCAGATGGCTGGCATGAGCCACCACACCAAATAGTATTGTTTTAACTTTTGTACAGATTTGACATTTTTCATGATAGATGGGTCCAGTTGATGATAATAACATTTCTTCAAGATGACCTTGAAGATGTACGTCTTGTGATGTACAGGGCTTTCTGACAGACCTATTATCATTAGGGATCTGCATGTAAGAATACCTTTGTGGAGCTTTTGGTATTAGAGCCTATTTGAGTGTGTCTGAGCAGAATAAGCCAGGTTTATATTGCACACTGGGCGAGAACACATTTCTCTGAAATGCTTTGTATGGTAGGGTTCTTTGAAGTTTTGCTTACTGAATCACACTATGAGCTTTTGGGGAAAGATACTGGGTTTCAGCAGCAAGAATAGGCATATTGCTTCTGAGAAACTGGACTTGGCTTGTTACAGTGAGTTCCAGTTCACTAACTGCAAGGACACTCACCTGTGGCCCATCTCTAGCAGGTCTACTCCAGCTGTGCTCCTGGTCCTGGGCTTCTCCTTGCCTACCCGTCTCTTTGTGGCATCCTGATTCTTCCCACTGGTTGTTGTTATTGCTTTTTCTTTGTTTGTTTGGCTGTATTTATTTTGTGAGAAACTTCATGTTCTATGGTAAACTGTCTGAAGAAATGTAAAAAAAATTTAGTGCTGGGAGTAAAGTTTTGTGGCTTCACGTGCACCCAAAAAAAGAGAAAAAAATGTAGATAAAAGTTAATGATTTTAAGGTAATAGCCTAATGATAAAGTTTCACATTATAATTGTTATATAAGTCCTTGTGAGACTACTTGTCCTCTAGTCAAATTTTGAGTAAAAGATTGTTTTTAGAAGTTAAGGCTGAAACAAGAGGATTGGGAATTGAAGGTCAAGACTAAGCTCACAGTCCTGAGTCTGTGCGTGGGTTCCAGGGACGGAAGGCCTGGCTAGAATAGAAGAGAAAAAAAGGAAAGACAGATGAACAAACAGAAAGCAAGCTGGGATTGGGTGGGCTCGGCTTTAGCCATAGTACTCTGGGAGCTCAGTGTGTTTAGTATATGTTGTTGAACAAGGAGTCAGGGTTTGTGGTATACAAGGACTAAGGAAACAATACTTAGATGTTACTTCTGTAGGAGCAAAGTCTGCAGTGAGAAGCAGTCTTGGGGCAATAAACATGCCGGGGTTCAGAAAGATGGGCTGACATTCTCTCTAGAGTGTCAAGCATCCATGTTTGTACCAGAGGAAGGCTTTTTCATGCTTCATCCTCACCCCAGGGAGAAGGCCCTGCCAAATGTGCCTGAGGCCGTGCCTTTGAGAATAGTGCACATTCCTCAGGACTTTTCTCCCTGTATACTGGAGCAAGAACATTTCTTTCCCTCTCTGTTTTAGGGTTTATTGGTGTGAAGACACAGAATGAGCACAGCAACTCTTATAGAGGAAAACATTTCATTGGAGCTGGCTTGCCCTTTTAGGGGTTTTTAGTTATCATCACTGTGGAGAATCATGGCAGCATGTGGACAATCATGGTGCTGGAGAAGGAGCTGAGAGTTCTGCATTATGAGCCTCAGGCTGAAGGGAACTGTGGTTCATACTGGACATAGCTGGAGCATATGAGATCTCAAAGCTTGCCCCCACAGTGGCACACTTCCTCCAACAAGGTCACACCTACTCCAACAAGGCCATACCTCCTAATAGTGCCACTCCCTATGGGCCAGGCATTCCAACACACCGGTGTACGTGGTCCATACCTACTTAAACACCTCTTCCCCTCCCCCTCTGCCTCTCTCGTTCTCTCCCCCCCCCCCCCCCCGTGTATGTATGAGGAAAGAGAAAGAGCATTAACTATTGTTAACATTAAAAGTTCCTATTTTCATAGTAGCAGTAATACAAGCTATCTCACAGTAAAATTTCTCATGTAGCGAGATTGCATGGTAAATAGCCAGGCCCATCTGGTAATCCCTGCTGGCAGCAGTTGGAATAGATATTTTCCTTTAAGATTTTTTTTTTTAATTAAGAGAAATGAAATACAACATCTACAGTTGTTTTGGATTCAGCATTGCTGAAAGAATTGCATCATACCAAAAAATCCTAAAGAAAAATTACTAGTTATTTTAAATTCCTTTACTTTCTCAAGTTGTGTCTTTTTTTTTTTTATTCTTGTTAAGTGATAACTTTGTGGCTCATGAAATGCTTATATGCATGTTTATGCACGTGAGTTACTTTGCTCTTGCTACGGTCCAGAGACTCTGAACTCTCACCCAGTTCCTGTGTGTGATTGTGATATTCCGTTTTGGAATATTTGTTGTGTGGCACAGGATCTTCATAGCTGGGATAACACTATTATGCTGATGTGGATTGATAAGCAAAGGTCTTCTTGAACCATCTTCTCTGTGGTCCATTAGGAATATCTTTTCATGTGTGGAATTTATTCTCACCTGTAAGAAGTATTCATCTCATTTTTCTGTATCTGATTCACTAACTCATTTCTAAATATGTGGAATTTTCATTTTTTAACAATTTGAAAGTTGTATGTGCTGAGGCACCTGTCCGTGATCCCTATACATAGTGTTGGCAATTCCTCTGTGTTCCATCCAACAGCTACCTAGCAACAGCATAGCCTCCTGCAGGTGCTGGCCAACTCACATACAACCACTGCTTTGCGTCTCTCCCCACCCCTACATGTTCTCAGCCTTTCTCTTCCTCTCTCCTCTTTCTTTCTGTCCTCAGTCCCCCTTTTCTGCTTCTACCCCCTTTCCAGGTCCTCTTCCCTTCCTGCCAATAAACCATCATCTGTCTGTATACTAGCTAGGTCTCTAGCATGGCTTGGTTGTTCAGGGGGACACCTTGGCTGGCCTGCTAAGATACTCCCTCTGAGTTTCATAAAACAACACTTAGACATTGAGGCAGGGGATTGCTATGAGTTTTAGGTTAGCCTGGGCTACATGCTTAAGTTCCAAACCAGCCAAAACTACTTGTGTCTTAAAACAAAACAAATAAACAAAACCCCCCAGAAGATCAGGAAAGGAACCTGTTGAACTTACTGATCCTTTTTACAAACCAAGTTTTTGTTTGTATTTTACAGTAATCTGTGGTCCCCTACCTTGAGGGATACTCTAAAATGCTTTGCCAAAGGAGGATTAGATGTAAATAGTAGTGTATAAGGCAGGATCATCAGCTCCTCTGCCCAACATGGACGAATTCCTAGAAGTAGGATCTGGCTGTCTGGGCTCAGCTCTCTGAAATGGCCCCTTTCCGGATGTATGTGTTTTGAAGTCAACATACTCTTTGCTGTCATCCTCGCTCATTTCTTAGTATGTAAAAAGCAGGTTAGTTTTGTAGGAGTTCCATTTGTTTGTTTGAGCCCTGTACAAGATTACCATTTATAGTGCTTCACGGATCACTCACAGAACAAGTTATCACAAAGACCTGCTTTGTTCCACAGTTGGTCCTCCCTAAGGAAACCAGTTTCTAAACTATGCAAGCTTTAGAAATCAAGATGAACTGGTCAGAAATTGTATAGAGAAACAAACGAGAAACCAACTAATGCTTCCTGATTGGCAAACAATGCATGTTCATATACTACAACGGCAGGAAATTATAAGAGTTTTTACTAGTTAGAAAGTTTGTTTTAGGTTGTAACGTTGGTTCAAAGCCATTAACTTATTATAATTGTTAAGTGACAAACACAAGTAGTGAGGTATTTCCGACAACTGATGAATTATGACTGTGAAGTGTGGCGGTGCAGAGGAGGAGTTTGGTGTGGAGGCATGGAACCCTTTCTTTATAGTGTACCGTAGTGATGGTGAACACGGAGGCATGCTAGGACTGACCATCACTACATCAGAAAGACAGCAGTAAACCCATACATAATCATAAATGTCACAGTACACTCTGTACCAGAGTTCAGCTGAGATATAGGTCTTGAAAATATATTTTATGGACCTTGAAATATACCCGTAGAATAAATGTTCGTCAGCTTTTATGGCTAGCAGGGGTCTTTGCAGATGTTTGCTTCTACTGACCTAGTCTACATACTATGTTTGTAAGTCATTATCAAATGGCCAGCCAAGACTGTGACTTGTGTGATGTGCTCGCCCCGTCCCCTGGAGATATTTTTAAAAGGAAACCACATGACCTTAACAATGGCAAATATACGTTCTAACAGTTGGCAAAGACCAGCCTTCCTCTTTTATCAAAAGAAATGATAGGATTATCAGAACCTAAATCCTATAACATGTGAGCTTGCCATAAGATGCATGCCATAGACACATTACAGAGGACCTAGGATCCATTTAAACTCTTGCCTGTTTATAGAAGTGTGTTTTGAGAATAAAAATGTAAATGTTTACTTGCTGTGGGACAGCTTATGAAATCTCTTGTTCACTGGCTGTTCTTGAGACAGGTGAGTTAGAGGGGTTTTGTTAGTTTGAGACTGGGTTTCCAAGGAGCCTTTGTAAAACATTTTGCTTGTATAGAACCACAGAAAGGAAATGCCCTTGGTTCCCTGCTTGCTTCTTGCTAACACATCTTAACTTTCAGTTTCTGCTATCCCAGATAAACTGATAATTACAAATTTCACCTTAATTCAGAGTCATTGGTAGAATTTGAATTGTTGAGTAGTGTGTTTCTTTTCTTTTATTACATTTTTTTTTAGGTCTGATTTACAATCAGGAAAATCCATGTGTCTTAATTATTCAGTATTGGTCTTGATCTAGTATCAGGGCCAGTGAGGAAGGCTTTCTCAGAGTTGTCTTGGAAACTCTTCAGCATATTGGCAGGTTAGAAACTATTGCCTTTGTAAAAGAACAAATTGAGTAGTATCATAAAACACGTACTATGTTGTAGAATCTTAGAAGAAAGTTAAGTCATTACATTTAACGTTTGAGTTGACTTTATTGTGTAGACATGTGTATGGGTGTGTGCTCTATAGTATGCATTTGGAGATCAGAAGACAACCTGTAGGAATTAGTTCTTTCATTTCACCATTTAGGACTAGGGGATTAAACTCTGGACCTCAGGCTTGGGGGCAAGCACCTATATCTGCTGAGTCACCTTGCTCATCCAAAGATATTTTTATGACATTTCCATGAACCTTTTTATGGGGTTTGCCATATTGACTTATTGATGAGATTATTAATTTATTTATTTTTATTTGCTTTTAGAAAATTAATGCAAAACTTCATGATGGAGTATGTCAACGTTGCAAAGAAGTTCTCGAGTGGCGTGTAAAATACAGCAAATATAAACCACTGTCAAAGCCTAAGAAATGGTGAGTTAAGTTTCTTAACTTCCTTTGGTGATGTGACTATCTTAGTGTCCATTCTCTGTCTCTCAAAACTGTATTAGGTAAGCATAAAAGAAAGTGCAGAAGTCCTTTTCTCTAGTGTAGAATTTCCTTTTGCATGCTGAGTATTAGTTTATGAAAGCAGACAAAAGTAGATTTATCATTCTTTGTCCCATGATTTTTTTTTTAACCATTTTTATAGAAACTTTTTTCTAATAGGTGAGTTTAGGAAGACTGGAGAAAGCCTAGTTATTGTAAAATGCTGTTTTCCATTGAATCAGTAGTTTATGGGTTTTTTTTTTTTTTTGTAGCATATGTGGCCTAAACCATCCTCCAACTAATGACCATCTCACAACCTCCAAAATGCTTGGGTTATTACCATGTGGACTATACACAGATATTATACCAATTCTTAAAAGGGATCTTACCTCTTAACCCAAACCATGAAAGATACTAAAATTCCTTGGGTTGATTATCATATATGAATCAGTGGTGCATAATTTACAGTTTCAGTCATTTGGAGACTTGAGTACAATGAAAAGATACACAGCTTGGTTTCTTACCTGTCTGCCTCTAAGATTTCTGTAATTCTTTATCAGCCTGATACGTCCTTTATTTCAGCTGAGTTAGGATATTGGAAAATAATAGCTGTATCAAAGAACCTGGCAGTATTTATTATAAATATTAATGCATTTCTTTATATTGTTGTAATTTGGTATTCCTTATAATAGCTATTTAACGCAGTTGGTCATTGTTACTCTATATATGTGTTATATTTATTTAGCTATTTAGTAGTTACATCTTTCTTGACATGCATTTCCCTTCTGCCACTTCTCCTCCCTCCAAATAGTCCCACTTCTTTTTGCTTTCATACAACAAGGTTCCTTTATCCTTACTTTTCTTCCTTCCCTCATTTCTTAAGACCTTGTCCTCCTCTTTCATGGTCCCATTCCTAATTGCATGGCATACATATAAATCTACATGGGAGAGGAGATGGGCAGTATTGTGTTTGTATAATTCCAGTTCCATTCATTTTCCTTCCAATGTCATTTCATTTTTCTGTGCGGCTAAATAAGCTTTCATTGTATATATGTACCATGTTTTCTTTACTCATCCAATGAAGGATGTGGGGTGTACTTTCTAGCTGTTAAGAATAGAGCAGGGTGAACATGGATGTGTATCTGTGGTATGACCTCGTTCTTCAAGAATACACCCAGGTTTGGTATAGTGGACTCACTTGTTAGGGACTTCCAATGTGATTTCCATAGTGGCTGAACAAGTTTATATTCCTATCAGCACTTTATAAGAGGTCTTTCCTTGTGTCCTTTGGAATTGCTCATGTGTATTCCCAGTCCTCGTTTGTTTTCTTGCTAGCCATTTGACCTAGGTTAGATGGTTCCCTGTTTCAACCTCCCTTTCACTGGGATTACAGGCACACACTGCCATAAGTAACCTTTTTGTATGTGCTGGGGATCTGACTCAGATCCTCTTCTGAGTGTGACAGGCACTTTCCTGATGGAGCCATCTCTGACCATTGTTTTATGTTTCTTTTCTTCCTAGGTCCTGAGTTGAATTTATCTGTTATTCCTATCATATTTTGCAGTTTTTCCTTTCTCATTCTTTCTTCCTCCCTCCTTCCCTTCCTTCCTTTGAGTCAGGGTCTCATTATGTAACTCTAGTTGTCCTGGAACTAATTATGTAGACCAGGCCAGCCTTGAACTCATAGAGATCCACTTGTCTTTCTGCCTCCCGAGTGCTGAGATTGAAGGCATGAGCCACCATGCCTGTTTTGTTGTTCATTTCTAATAGTAAACTTTAGATCACATACTCACTCTGGTGTCTCTGAAGAGTCATGCTGTGTTGGTTTCTTTCTGTTCTCACCTTTCTTTATTGTGATTTGATCATCTGCTAGGTTGTCCTTTTTAGTTGTGTTTGAGGATCTTATTGAGTAGTTTCATCTCTAGATCTTAGCCGACTTGGTTGTGGAGTCTTGTGCATGCCAGTATCAAGCTTGTGTGGCACAGATGTTCAGTGTCCACCAGAGTTGACTTCACTTTAGCAGTGTACCTTCTTTGTGTAACAGGAGCCTCTGTTCACACTTTGGGCCCTGCAGTCTAAGAACTAGACAGGTTCTTTCACCCTCCTGAGACTTCACTGATCATGCCTAAGATCACTTACATTTTATCTGGTGAAATATATATATATATATATATAAGTAAGCTCTTGTAAGATGGTCCTGTGGGTATATACACCCACACCAATACAATCATCTTACATGAGCCTCAGGGGTAGGGAATTAAGTACAGCCCTGATGTCTGTTTAAGGAAGTTTTCTTGCTTTTAAACCTTTTAAAAATATTGGTCTCTCTGCAGGTGTGTGTCACTATTCCACTGGAGCTTCTGACTCTTGAGCTCTACACAACAGATTGTTTGTTCCAGAGGTTGAGTCCGACAGGGACTGTCAATTCCTAGAGGTATTCGAGGAATAAAATCAGGTCCAGGACTCAGGAGAGCCGGGATGCTTTTTCCTGTGCCCTTCAGTTCCCAGGCTTCCTTGCTGTCCACTCCGACCCCACAGGACTATTTCTGGCCACAGAACCATGCTGGATTGAATTTAGCCTCTCTGCCTTGCGGCAGGTCTCTGGTCTCAGCTTCCCAGAGTGACTCACCTTTAAATGACAGTTGCCCTCCGAGATAGCACTTGGCCACTGCTCTCTAAGTGATGTAGAGTGACAGACATGGGGTTCCTATACACCCATTTGCTGGAGCCTGGGTTTAAGGCTTCCTGAGGGGCAAGGTCACACAGTTTCTAGCACACCATTTTACTTGGACACACCTTCTTTCTTATTGGGAGGAAATCTTTGTAATAGCCATCCTCCTCCTATAGAGATTATAACGTTTGGTGTTGATTCCCAGTGGAAACTATTTTAGGCTTTTTATAAATCTAAAACTAAACTAAAATCTAAACTCAAGGTTTAGAGCATTTTGTGTATTTAAAACTACTTAATATCAGTTGGCATGCTAGTACATGCCCTTAACTCCAGCGCTTACTATAGAGGCTTAGGCAACTAGATCTCTGTGACTTTAAAGCCAACTTGGTCTTCATAGTGAGTTCCCAGATAGCCATAGCTACACAGAGATTCCATCTCAGAGAGAGAGAGAGAGAGAGAGAGAGAGAGAGAGAGAGAGAGAGAGAGAGAGAGAGAGAGAGAGAGATTGATTTAATTTGGCTTTTTTTTTTATACTTAGGCATTTCTTAATATTGTTTAAAAGGTCTCAGAAAAGGTCAAAACTAAATCTAGCTGCTCAGGTTGTTTTCACTGTATTACTTTCTCAGTATTATCATTTTCGTTGATGGTATTGCTGAGTCTCCTTTTAGATAGTGTTTTTTGTGTCTTGATTATTTTCTCATTGCTTTTCCTGCTCTCTAGCATCTTTCCTTTTAAAAAAAAATCCTTTCAGCTAATGGTGTAGCACAATGGTAAAGTGTGTGCTTGGTATGCTGACACCTTAAATTCAATCCCTACATGGTATAACCAGAAAGCCCTCACTGATAAACAAGTCTGTTTATGGTAAGTCATCTAAATTGATAGCAGGAAGTTATGCTGTTAGAAGGGTGTTTAGAGCACACAAGTTTAGATTTCTATGAATGAATAACTTTTCTAGGTAGTAATTAAAAACTAGCTGTGCAATAAATCGTGTACTTTTAGTTAATAAGCCAGACACAGGATGTGTGGTTTCCGAGCATTTTTTACAAGGTTTTTTTCCTATAAAGTGTGTAAGGTTTCAGCACTGTTCTCTGTCCCCTGCTTGTTTCCCAGAGCAGTTTGAAGTATACAAAATAGACCTTGCAGAGTGTTGCTTCTTAGCAGACTTTTACATTGTAGCAAATGAAGTCACTTAACTATATTTTTCCTATGTCTATTACTTATATTCTAATCCTGGTAGTCTGTGCTGTGTCCTGTGTGCTTGCTTAACTTTGATACAAATATGCAACTGTGAAAGATCATAGACAGATTTCACTAGTGCCAGGAAGGAAGAGGTGCATGCCCTCATAAGTCTTATGTGATCAACTGTTATATCAAAGGAAATGAGGGCGAAATAGGACTCAAGGCCATCACACCAAAAGTTATGCCATAACCTCGGATGAAGGGAATGAGGTATTATATAAAGTATTGTATACATTTTATAAATACAAAGTAGAGATAAGTCATTAAGGAAAATCACCAAGGATAAGGACATTCAAAGCAAGGTCGAAAAGAGCCTGAGTAGTAGAGTAATAGTAGTCAAAGCAGAGCTCCGGGATGAAAGTGGAAGAAATGCCTTTTTCATCTCCCCTTTGACTCTTAGCTGGGATTCTGCATCTAAAACAAGACCAGAACTGGCAAATGTAACTATTTTATATAGCATGGAGTCTTCATAAGAAAATGAAAACCTAAAGAAAGTCCAAGCTAGGCCTACACCTGTTAAGCCCTGCACTTAGGAAGCTAAGGCAGGAGGATCACAAATTCAAGGCCAACTTAAGATAAAGAAGGAGTTCTAGGCTAGTTTTTGATACATAGTTCAGTCTACTCCCAGGAAATCAAGACCGTATGGGGGAAGAGGAAAGATAAAAGAGAGGACTAAGCTGTAGTGTTTTCACAGCACGTGTGCTGAGCTGTGGGAAGGACACCATGGAAAATGCAACAGGCCAAAGCACAGCAGTTGGGAGTAAATCCAGGGTGGGGTGGTGATAGGACTCACTACCACACAGGAACCCTGCAGCTTAGCATGTGCCTTCAGTCTTTGGAGGTAAGGATGCTTCTGTCTTTCAGGTCAGCAGGATTTCTCTTACATGAGGACCTTCATACACCTTCTTTAGCTCAGGTTCTGGAAGCTTAAGATAGTCATTAATCCAAGGCACCTTTTTGGTTAGAATGTTTTAAATTCTTACAATCTAAATATGTTACTTGCAGTTACTGTCAAGTCTAGAACACCACAAGTTTCTGATCATCCTGAACATGTAGAACAGTAAGCTTTTGAGATTTCAAAGTCCAGTCTGTGGCGGTAGCTTTGTAGGAATATACTTCATCTGCACTTGCTTTGTTTTACTGTGTATTGATGCTGTATACTAAAACACATTGTAAGGAATTTTAATCTGTTAATGATGCTGATAACAAAATATTAAACATTTCATTCAAACTATAAATCACCTATAAAATTATCCTTTGTTCAGATTTGTATTTTAGTTATACCTCAACTTAAAACAAATTACATCCTAATTGACCCATCACAAATAAAAATACCCCAGTTTGAAAACATGTGAGTATATCCTCATGTTATATGTTAGGTTTATATACCTTAAAATGGTCTGGACCCTAGCCTAAGTGGGACAAAAATCACCTAACACAAACTAGATCACAGCCAAGTAATCTTAGTGATTAACTGAAAACTGCACTGAAAGGAAAAACAGAATACTTATATAAAAAGACGAATAGAATAGCATTTCTTGACTCAGGAACTGGACATATTAGACAAGTATTTCTTTTCTCTTTGTACTAGCCGGTCCCGTGTACTGTAAGATAGGTCACAACATCCCTGGCCTCTTCCTATTTATGTGCCAGTAATCTCCCTTCTTCCCCAAGTCATAGCAATGTCAGCAGTCCCCAGCCATTCCCTTCTGCCCCTTGAGAGACAAAGAGCCACTTCAGACTCACCTCCTTAGTAAGTCAAGAACCCCACCATTAGGTGGATTTGTGCAGCAGCTCACTCCACCCAGGCCCCAGTCTGGCTGGTTGCCATTTTGTACCAGCTTCTTCTTTCTCTAGCACCAGGACAAAGTTAAGCATGAGCTAATTCATTATTACTGATGATCTTGTTTAATGGATGGAAAGAGAAGTAGCTTAGAGATTCTAATATAAATGTGGGTATTTGCCTTACTACATGTCTAACCTGGTGGTAGAAAGATTGCTTGGTGGGTGGCAAGACTGCCCAGGCCTCCTCCACATGGGAGCTGTGACATCCCGTGAGCATATACACAGTGTTCTATAATTAATTAATTAATTTTAGACTTTTTTGGATTTTTAAAAAATGTTGCTTGGTTTCCTGAAACAAAGGCATCTGAGAACGTAAAAGTAAAGTTGACTTGTCTTTCCATAAATACATATACTTAACAAGAAACACCCAGGGTATGTTAAATCGGTACATGTGGTTCACAGTTTCAGACCTGTTCTATAAACAAGATTGTGACGTTTGTGAGATTGAATGAAGCATTGAGCTTTTGTTGAGTGGAAGAAAAGGACTTTGGAATGATTAATGCTGAACTGGGAGAGAAGGGAAAACCGGGCTGTGGGATTAATTTGAAAGACCCCCCTCCTGCTTTAGCTGCAGTAATGCCATTTCGTGCTAGGCCCAGAGCAGGCAGGGATAAAAAATAATACTGAAACAAAAGTGAGCCAGAGGACAGCCCAGTCTCTGTCAGAACAAAAATATCTGCAGTTGACCACCTGGACCAAAGCAAGGACGAAAAACAACTCCTTGTCCCAAAGGAGGGGCCAAGGCCGCCCTCCTCTTCTGAGAACTTGGGTCTGTAAGGCTGTGCAGGCTAGGTCGGGGTCCCAGGTGGCCAGATACCGGTGGGCGGCCAGCTAGCAATAGACAAAGAACAGAAGACATTCAGACAAGCCCAGCTTTCAGATAAGCTGCAGCCCCCGACTAGAACCAAGAGTTGTGTCCTTGGAGCCATATGTCTGCCGTAGTTTCCACACTTAGATAAGCCCAAGGCAACTATTCTCAGGAGCTGCAGCCCCAGCTGGTATCAGGAGCTGTTTCCTTGGAGCCATGTCCTTGGGCTCACTCCCTGGCCACATTTAAACTAACCAATTAAAGCCCTGTTCCTATGCTTCTGCTTCTGTACCTTGCTTCTGCCCCCCAAGCCCTATAAAAAGGGGACTGCCCCTTTGTCCGGCGCGCAAGTCCTCTGAGAGACTGTGTGCCCACAGGTACCTGTGTAAATAAACCTCTTGCTACTTGCATCCGAAGTGAGTGGTCTCGCTGCTCCTTGGGAGGGGTCTCTTCAGACGGAAGATACCCTCCGGGGGTCTTTCAAATTAAGTTTGCATTTGAATCTAAACTCTCTGTGCTTTACTTTGCCTTGAGCTAAACATACACTCTCTCTGACCTAAGACATTAAAATTAAAAAAAAAAAAAATTCATTTCTTGCCTTCTTGCCCTGCTTGAGATGAGAAATGGGCAAAAATCTTTTAACCATTAATATAAATTTAAAAGGTGTCAGAATTACTTGATATCCTTCAGACCAGTTATTTTATAAGATCTTTCCCTTACTCCTTCATACTTAATTCCATTAAATAAATTTTACTATTTTAAAGTTATTGCTGCTTCTTGTCTTACCTGTTCACCTGTTTTCAGACATCTCTGTTGTCCCAGAGATAAATAAACCTGTGATTTAACAAATTAAAAGGAGCTGGAGAAATTGCTCTGTGGTTTAGAGTCCTCACTGCTCTTGCAAAGGACCTGGGTTTTATTCCCAGCATCCATATAATGGCTTGTGCTGCCTGTAATTCTGGATGTGTTGGGATCTGATAACCTCTTGTGACTCTTGGCCTCCTGCACCCACATGGTGGATAACAGCTCATCACACCAGCCCACACAAATGAAAAGTAAAATGTAAAAAGAATAAGGTTAATCCTCTTTCAGGGGGTCCAGTAAGGAAGGCTGGATTGTTTGGTCTGTCTACCGTGGTATGGAGTAGTGGGTGGAGGGGGATCTAGAAGGCAGGAGAAACCAAAGCAGGTCATGTTTGGAAGACCCTGAGAGAGCATGGGCTGCTCAGAACCTCATGCCACCATGTGCTCTGTCCCTATTCGTGGGGCCTGTGCCACAGTTTTTTCTTTTGGTCTTTTGAGACAGGCTTGCTGTGAGCCCCTGTATCCTCCCAACCCCCATCTCAGGTTTTAGGATCACAGAGGAGATCACTCCAGGGGGCTCTTTGTGACTTGGTAGGCAGAAACTTAACTGCAATCTTTCAAGACTAATTCCTTTGTTTCTTCTGAATTGTGAATTAGTTTTTGTTTTCCTGAAATAGGATCTTGCTGTGTAGCCCAAGCTAGCTTGGAACTTGGGACTCCTGATATCCCGAAACTGCCCTTAAATACATGATCCTTCCCCACAGCCTCAGTCAGCTATCTGGTTTTGAAAAGGATATCGATGCAGAACATCAATACTCCAACAGGAATAAGATCATTTTGGTTTTGTGGGGTTTTTGTTGTTGATGTAGTTTCTGGTTTTGTTTTCAGCTAAATGTGAGTGATTGTGACCATGGGACATAAACTCAAATTTCCCTGAATGACATGTTTTCCCCCATGGAAGTATTTCCAGTAACTTTATGGTCACAGAACAAAAGAAAGAATCTGAGACACTTGGAAATACACTGGTGAGAACAGAGGAGAGAACAGAGCAGCTGCCTTGAATGGGTGGAGGTCCCTTCTGTAGGTTTCATGCTAGTTGAGCACACTGCTGTCTCTGGGTAGTGGATGCTATCAAGTTAATACATCCCAAGAATTCTACCTGAAAGTCAGAGCACTGTCCAGTACAGGTGGGTAGCAGTGGGTGCTGACTAGGTATCTTCAGGTAACTTTGGCTGTTAACCTGCAGCTCTCTACAACCCTACAAGTTCTAATCAGTCACCAGTCTGGTCTGTAGAATCTTCAGTGTAGATGGGCTTTTCAAGGAAATTGAGTTCATACAGAAGTTCTGTAATTCTGAATTTCTTAATAATACCCTGGTTCTGAATGTGGTCTTGTGAGTCTGTCTTCCCAGTTAACTGAGAGGCTGATGCAGGAGGATAGCTTGAGCTCAGGAGTTCAGGAACAGCCTGGTCCAAAACCACAAAAGAAGACAAACAGGAAAGAGTACCACTGCCCACATTTTTCAGAGGTAACAGGTCATTGGTTTTCAGAGAACATGGTAATTAGTGCCAGTGCCTTGCTAGTCTGGCTCTGATACAACATTCAGTACCAGCCCATTGGCATTCACTAATTATATGTGTTGGCTGAACAGACACGATTACCATACCAGTCTTCCTGATGCTGGAACTACAGTGTAGATAGGTCACTTTCATGACACACTTTTTCCTTTTGTTTTGTTTTTCCAAAACAGGGTTTCTCTGTGTAGCCCTGGCTGTCCTGCAACTCACACTGTAGACCAGACTGGCCTCAAACTCAGAGATCTGCCTGCCTTTGTCTCTTCAGAGGCACACCATTGATACTCGGCTTCCCTTCCATTCTTAGAGCTGGATGAATGATGTGCCACTGATGAGTTCAAACTATCCCTTGTTCTCTATGTAACTCCAAAAATTGGATCTTTATATGCTTATGGCTTAATAGCTCCCTCTCTGTAGATTGTCTTTATTTTTTTAAGATTTATTTATTTTTATGTATTCAAGTACACTGTAGCTATCTTTAGACACACTAGATCCTATCACAGATGGTTGTGAGCCAACATGTGGTTGCTGGGAATTGAACTCGGGACCTCTGGAAGAGCATTCAGTGCTCTTAACCACTGAGCCATCTCTCCAGCCCTGATTGTTTTTATTTTTGCAAATTCTATGTAGCACTTCGGTTGTTTGTCTGGTTTGTAATTGTTAAACCCTTCCTGCCTCAGCATGCTTCAACTATAATTTTCAATTTTTACATCAGGATCTTAGATTAAGTGAAAAAACAATATGTTCACTACATTTCACAAAATTTATTGACTCAGAAAGATTGGCATGTTTACATTTGAATTATATATATTTCACTATATTTTTCCAGTGTTAACCTTAAGTTATGTTCCTGAATGTCACCAAAATAAAAGCATTAATAAATAGTAATCCTGTTTTTAAACACATTCCTGTTAGGCCAGTGACATTTTGATTACTTACCACATACATAATTAGGGGGGAGAATCATTCTGAAATGCAACATAAGAAAGGGGTATTTAATAATTGAGCTTTTATTGAAGGGATTTTAAATTATCTGTAGGTGGTACATCAGCATGTTTTCAGAGGCCAGAGGTGTTAGATTCCCTGGAACTAGAGTTACAAGCAGTTGTAAGCCACTGTGTGTGTGTATGTGTGTGTCTGTGTGTGTGTGTGTGTGTGTGTGTGTGTGTCTATGTTTTTGAGTGCTGGGAACCACGTTCCAGTCCTCTGGAACAGCAACTAATCTTCTTAAGCACGGAGCCATCCCTCTAGCTCCTTAAGCAATATTTAACAATTCTTCACTTGTGGCCCCTTTTTCTGGATATAATTGCAGGCATTGCCAGTATGTAGTTTATCTGGAAATCCGAGTCAGTTTGTGATGGCAGAGGCTAATGAATGAAGAATGTTCAGCAAGTTATGCTATCTGGCAGAATCTTTTTTGTTCGGTTGGTTTGGTTTTGGTTTCTAGAGACAGGGTAGACACTGTGTAGCCTTGGCTGTCCTAAAACTTGCTCTGTAGACCAGGCTGACCTCAAACTCAGAGGTCCACCTGCCTCTGCCTTTTAAGTTCTGGGTTTAAAGGAGTGTGCACCACTGCCAGGCTAAGAATCCAGACTCTAAAGTTAGTAAAACATGAACCGCAGTGGCTGTTTTCCATCTCCTTCCTGTTCCTCCATCCCCCATAGGCATAGTAAGATGTATTGTAACCCGTGCTTCCTTCACCACTGCACCCCCAGTACAGTAGGGCTTAAGGAGACTTGGGATCCGAAACTGCTTTGTTAATATAGAATATTTCTCATTTCTCAAATTTTTTTTGTTAAGATTTATTTATTCATTATATCTAAGTACACTGTTGCTATCTTCAGACACACCAGAAGAGGACATCAGATCCCGTTACAGATGCTTGTGAGCCACCATGTGGTTGCTGGGATTTGAACTCAGGACCTCTGGCAGAGCAGCCAGTGTTCTTACCCACTGAGCTATCTCTCCAGGCTTCTCAAATTTTCAAAATGCTTTTCCTCTTTAGGCTTGGAAAATGATGCCTCTTCTCAGATGAGAAGTTCTTTTCTGTTGTGGTAATCATAAACATTATTTCAAGCATTCTTTATAGAGAATTGTCAGGAAGCTGACAGTTTAGAGAAACAGGGAAAAGAAATGGAAAGATCTTAACAGTTTACAGCAGGCTTGCCTAAAGATGTTGTTGTCTTAGTAAGTTCTCTGTTGCTGTGATGAAACACCAATTTGACCTCAGCAACACCAGGGAGGAAAGGGTTCAGCTTATGCTTCCACGGCACAGTTCATCACTGAAGCAAGTCAGTTCAGACAGGAACCTGGAGGCAGGAGTTGATGCAGAGACCAGTACTGCTTTGTTCCTCGTGGCTTGTCCTGCCTGCTTTCTTATAGAACTCAGACCAGCTCAGGGAGTGCATCACCCACAATGGGCGGGGTCCTCCCCCATTGATCATTAATTTAAAAAATGTCCTCCAGGTCTGCTTACAGCCTGATTCTATAGAGGCATTTTCTTAATTGAGGTTTTCTTCTCTCAGAAACTATCCAGTACAGAGATGATAGATAAATCTGTCCATTTTCTTAAGCAAGTAGATAATTAAGATCCTTACTTTAAATTTTAAAAAACATCCTTTCAAAACTGTCATAGGAGTGAGTGCTGGTGATACTCACTTGTAACCAAGGTCTTGGGAAGTAAAGACAGAAGCAAGAATTCAAGGTTGTGAATCAGGAGTTAAAGGTTGTTGTTCTTGGCTGTATTGTGAGTTTGAGGTCCGCTTGGGCTACGTGGGACCCTGTCTCAAAGGAAAAAAAAGCCTCTATCACATAATTACATAATTGCATTTTAAATACCCACCACCCTTAAAGGTTTGAACCTGAAGAGGTGGCATTAGAAAATCTTTGGCTAGCAAAGAACATATTCAGAATTAGGATTCATACTTTTTGTCATCTCTCATTGCTGGCTCTATTTTAGTGTCAGATTGTTAAGGTTTGACAGGGTCATTTATCATGTCTTGAACAGTTCCTATATCATAAATAAACTAAACAAACATTTTATAGTATGAAAAGACACCTGCTAGAAAATCGTGTCTTATATGAACATTTTTGAACTGTAAGAACCAAGAGACCGAGCTGGATTTAAAAAACAATATACTATAATTGTTTTATTAGGAACAGTAAACATTGTTATAATTTAAGCAGTAGACACCATAAAGTCACAACAAATGCAACAGATGCTATTCAAGGAGTTTATTGGGGGAGGGAGGTGTGTGGAAGCTGGCTTTGAGCGAGAGGGTGGAAGGGGAGAGAGGGAGCAAAGAAGGCACTTTCATAATGGGGTGTATAGCGCATGCTCATCGGGAGAACAAGACTTGTGACAGTGGAAATGAGTCTCATTTGGCTGCTGCTGATGGCCTGCTATCGCTAGGTTACTGAAAGTGGGCTGAGGGTGGGATTTCCCAACAAATATTTCTTGGAAAATTCTAGGCTAGTATAAATATCCTGGATATAACTCTCAAATTTCTAAGAGAAAAAATTACAGAGAGCCAGACAAGAATTGTGGTTCAATTTGCAATTATTTTAGATAGCATCTTCAATGTACAAGCAAGCTACTATGATTAAAATATATATAAAGAGTCTTTGCTAGCAAGGAACTTGTTCAGTTGGAATCCCAGGCTCTCCTTCACACAGACACACAGCGTGGTCCAGCAAATTCTATTTCTCCCTCTCTCTCCAACCCCACCCACTCAGAACCCCCCCCCCCACAGAAAAGTTGCCAAAAAGCCCAGCTGTCCCAGTCCCCCTCATCGGAAGTCATCGGACACCCCTGGGACACACACACCCCTGGGCATAAGCCCAGTGTGTGACAGACACATTTTCCTTCACCCACAATCTATAAAAAACTTACCTTCCATAGTCTGTCTTCGGCTTCTTCCTGTCTTGTCCCCTGAAGCTGGTGAACTTGCCTGGTAACCCATTCCCAAATAAACCTGCCTTTTTAACTCTTAATTGGCCTTGAATTGGTTTATTTATCTGGTGCAGAACACCTATTAGAATTTATTCTCTGGAAATGTGGGCCCACAGGCAACTCCCAAGCAGAAGTGATAATTATTAGTACAGGGGGAGAGCTGGGATTGAGGAAGAGACTGCAGAGGAGGAGTAAAACAGTAAAATGAAGAAAAGCAGTTCAGAAAGGTCTTGAGTCATGACTGGGCAGAGGCATGGGTGATGTTTGCAGAAAACCTTTAAAGAGCGGCCTGGGAGGGAAGGTGAGTGGAGCAGCCCACCTCCCCTCACCCCACCTTACGAACAGTGAAGGTGACCCTAGACACCTCAGCCTCCCCAGTGCAGGAGTGACAGAAGCATTGTGTGTCTGTTCCTTACCGTTCTATAACTTTGGGGGCCATGGAGAGGAGTAATATTTGGGTGGTTGAGGAGATGACTCAGGGGTTAAGAGCACTGGCTGCTTTGACAGAGGACCCTGGTTGCCACCTGTAATTCCTGTCCCAGAGCTCTGATGCCCTCTTCTGACTTCCATAGGGACCAGGCATACGCATGTCGAACAGACATACTTGCAGGCAAAACATTCATACAATAAAAACAAATAAACAAATTTTAAAGGATTGCTAATCAGCTGAATAGAAGAGGAGGAAGCAGCAACAACCACCACTGTAGGGTGCTGGCACACACCTTTAATCCCACCACTCCGGAGCAGAGGCCTTGTCTACAGATCAAGTTCCCAGACAGTGAGGGCTACACAGAAAAATCCTTGTCTTGACAAAAAAAAAAAAAAAAAAAAAAAAGAGGAGGAGGAGACTTGTTTGATCTCAAATATATACTTTCATCAAAATAAGCATCTATTACCATTTATCTGAGTATTACAAGACCGAGCTGTACTAGTCCCCTTGCTGTAAAGCATGTGAGACTAAGCCATCTGCTTGGCCTCTGTCTCTCATTTCCAGCATGTTACCAGTGAGAGGCTCTGACTGAGGCTAGCCTGGTCTACATAGTAAGTTCCTGGATAACCAGGGCTATATAGAGTCCCAGCTCAAAATAATAATGGTAGTAATAATGACAATAATAAATAATTATCCTAGTCCAGGCTACTACTGCAATAAAGGGAGATAGTATTTTATCTGTCTGTTAGGTCTGGGGTATACAATGTGGAAACACCAGGAAGTTCATTGAAACTACTGTATGAGGTATTTGGAGAGGGGATGGGGAGTTTCCTTTAAAAGCATTTTAAAATCTAGTAGGAGGTAATCCCATAGTTCAGTTTTAGACTTTCATTGTAAACAATACAGGTTGCTTAGTACCACTGCAGGAAGTATCTTGAAGATCTGCCAGTATTAAGTTTCTCTCATTTGCATACCAAAGGGTGAGGCGCTGACAGTCACTGTTTACCTAGGTGCCCAGTCATCCTGTGTGCCAATACCACATGGGCTAATTATGGACATAGTCAGAATATAATAGCCAGGAAACCAAGGCAGAACTACAAAAGCAGCAGACAGAAGTTTGTTCCTGTCAACTATTAAAAGAATGATAAGGAAACGTCCTGGGATTTTTGTTTAACTCAATTTGTAGCCATGAGCATGATGTAATTCGGATGTCTCAGGTCCCAGTGCCACTGGCTTTTCATGCTCAGGGTAAGCAGCTTGGGACCCATTCTGAAGCCTTCAACTCAAAAGAAGTTGCGGTGACTTTAAAGATGATATAATGAAGACTTGTCAAAGCTGGGCTAGTCTCACATTCCAGTCCTACTTCTCCATGCCTTTTTTCTACTGCTTTATTTTCAAACTATTTCTAGAGCTTACTATGATAGATTGAAAACTCCCCAGTCTGACCTGGTTCAGCTCTTAAGTAGTCAGCATTTATTTTTGTTTTGCATTGTAAACAAACCTTTCTATTTTTAAAGATGTGTGTTACTGATTCCTTTGTCAGTAAATAGGGTTTGTAAGAACAATGTTCGTTTAATTTATCACTTTTCCTACTAAACTGATCAGTTGTAATACATTATAGCCAAAATTGCTTAAGTGCTTGTTTTTTGGCAGTTTTGTCTCATACACACACACAGAGAGAGAGAGAGAGAGAGAGAGAGAGAGAGAGAGAGAGAGAGAGAGAGAGAGAGGAGAGAATATGAAAAGGAGGGAAACCAGGACTAACACCCATGGTGTTTTCTTAATAAAATACTATAAATATAGCAAAGTTTTCAAGGAAAAGAAATATTCACGTGAATTTAAAGTTATTTCTTACCACAAAATGGTATGAGGTATAAGGAAAAGTACTTAGGAGCAATTAGAGATTTATAGCTAGTTTTAAAGATTTAAAAATAACTTTATGGATTTTAGGCAACTTGAAATGGATGCCTATTAAAGTGCTGCATAGACTATTATCTATTTAGAATCAGGGTCTTTGGGTTTAAAACTAAGTGTTAAAACTAAGGCTTGGCTTGTGTATTTTGAAAGGGACACTCCTACCCCTGTTGGGAGACAGACTGAAGACTAAAGAATGTTGTCATTCACACTGCCACCAACACAGCTGACCTATGGGAAGAGAAGTCCCTTTCCTATTTTCACTCAGGGATAATGCCTTTCAAAACTTGGTGTTCCGAAGGAATTTCACTTTGGAAAGATCATGCTTGTTTTCAGCAGCGTTCAGATGTCATTCTGTTCTCAGAACTGGTCACTGCAATCTCACCAGGGCTGGGAAACCCCCACTTAGGAATGGAGATCTTTTTATTATGATGGACGTCAAGGGTTTTCTAATGTTTGTGGGCATAAGAATTCACTGAAGAATTTAGCAGACTCTTGGGGCTCATTCCCAAGATTTTGGTTATGTAAACAATGCACAGAGCTTTGGGATCTGCATTTGTCGAGCTATGCTGTTGTGTGATTCTTAAGTGTCACCTTTGTTGGAGCTGATGGCTCCAGGCTGTAAAATAATAGAGCCATTTTAAAGATTTACATGTAAATGTTAACACTGATAGCTCCCAAGTATACAATTTTGACCCTACATTAGCAATTTAGTAAATACTTAAAAGATCTGTTGGTTCCAGAGGTTTTTCCACATGAGACAAATATTTATCAAAAAGAAAACATGCTTTAAGTTTTTTGAATTCTCAGGTGACCTAAACCAAGAGAGATTACTTTTATTTTAGGATGTTAAGAAATTAAAGCTGAAAATGTTATGGGAACTCATAATCCATTGGAGTGATTGGAACTTTTTCCTCATGGTCCAATGATGTACTCTTTAAATAGAGAATAATTTAGTAAAGTCTTTTAGAATAATATAATCCAAGTATTTCAAAATAATTTACCTTAGAAGTTTTAATAACGTTTCATTTAGCACCTATGTCGAGAGTTTTTATTATCTTAAGTTTTGTTTACAATTTCTTACAGTTGAGACCCTTTGTATAATTTCTGTACTATAAAACTCACCCTTTGCAGCATACAGCTTGAGATTTAGCCTACAAAGTTGTTAGGTCAACATCATGGGGAGGAAGATAAAAATTGTAATTGATGTGTTTATAAAAAGATAGAGAAAAGGTATGTCCGGGATTTCAGCACCAATGTTATGAAAAAGATAAAAGAGGGTGGAGGGATATGTTCTATGGAGGTGTGGGGGAGGGTGCCACTGGCAGGCCCTTGTTGGGCATCCTTCCCTGAGGGACCAGCCACAGGACAGCAGAGTATAGAAAAGAGTTTATTCAGGGCATGGGGTGGGGGGAATGGAGAGTTAAGAGGGTAGTAGAGGCAGAGAGAAGAGGAGTAGAGAAGAGGCCACCATGAGCACGTGGAGGGAGAGAGGGGAAGGGAATGGAGAGAGGAGGGACAAAGGGGTAAGAGCAAGAGAGTAAAGAGGGGCAAGTAGCCCCTTTTCTAGTGCCAAGTAACTGGGGTGGAGTATATCTGGCTATTGCCAGGTAACTGTGGGTGGAGTTTAGACAAAATGCTAACAGTAATTACCCAGGAATTTCTTGTCAGCTTAGAGACAGTTCTACCCTTTGCCACTGATCTGTTTTCCTTCCCTGTATGTTGCATTTCCTGAATGCCAGATGTAGGGAATCCACATCTGTGCGACCCAGGGCCTCTTGCTGAGGAGGTGTCCACTGAACGGGGTGCAGCTGAGTTTTATGCACTGGCCAGCTGAAAGCACTTAGGATGTACTTCATTTTATAGCTTTAAAGTTAAACCGTTGTTAATATTTAGACAGGGTTTTATATGAACGTAGTTTTCATTTTTCCTGAATAAAGATGTCATAGTGAGATTATTGGGTTGTACGGTAAGGATATGGGTGTAGAGAATATGTGGCTGCAGGGGCTGGACAGATGACTCGGTAGCCAGGAGCACTTGATGTGCAAGCATGAACACTGTTTGCTTTCTGACCCTGGGGTGAGGGACTGAGATGCATACTTATATATCAAAGCAGACCTGGCCTCCAGGTTCTCCCAGCAACCCTCAGTCCCTACCTGGTATGCCCTGCTGCCCTTCCTCCTGAGACTCCTTCCTATATATTCCAGACATTTTGTTTTCTTGTGCTCTCTCTCTCTCTCTCTCTCTCTCTCTCTCTCTCTCTCTCTCTCTCTCTGTCTCTGTCTCTCTCTCCTCTTCTTCCCTCTACTTCCCTCCCTCTCCCCTTCTCTGCCTCTCGTTCTTCTCTTCTCTCTGCCCGTGTTCATTCTACATTTTTCTCCCCTACCCCTCTCACAATAGCATCTCCCCTGGCCTCAATATTTGGGGACGCGGTAAACCTGCCTTTAATATAACCAGTCTGGCTTGAATTGGCCCCTTTCACCTCAGGGAATTAACCTATCAAGCCCCTCCGCTCTGCTAGCATTGGCATTAAAGATGGTTGTTTGCCCCACTGGTCCCTTTGACTCCAGTTCTGTAGGAGAGACAGGAGTCTGCTGGCACCAGCCTAGCTCCAGGTTCAGTGAGGGACCCAGTCAGAAAGTGGAGGGAAGTGCCAAGCAGGACACCAGTGGGTTAAAAGGTGCACACCACTGTGTTTTCCCCAAGTGTTTGCTACTATTGAACTTTGAAGCTTTGTGTGTATCAGCTGCACTGAAGAAAGTCTGAGTCACAGCCCCACACTACACCCACTGCAGACTAAGTTCTTTTCCGAGATTTACATTGAGGTGAAGCTTGGACTCTTTACAGGGGGGGAAATAAAGAAGCAAAGCTGAATTAGGACGAAAGTCTGTAAACTTAAACACAAGATTGTTAGAGGGGCGCCAGGAAACAGTGAGCCGTGCCCAGTGCTGTGTGCCGTTGGAACAGTACCGTACGCACAGTACTTTGGAGGCTTTTGGAATGGCATTGCTTAAAGGGCTTCTAAGAAACCGGAGAAGTACTTTACATCAAGTAAAGCTCATGTGAAAATCAGAATGTAATTCCCCTTCCTCTTTCAGTGTTAAATGTTTACAAAAGACAGTAAAGGACTCTTACCACATAATGTGTAGACCATGCGCCTGCGAACTTGAAGTCTGTGCAAAATGTGGAAAGAAAGAAGAGATCGTTATTCCGTGAGTACTGCCTTTTACACTGGAATTTGTGTCTAGTAATTAATACACAGTCTTTCTCTCAGACAGCACTAACAGTGTAATACGACCACTTTTCCACATAGCAGGAGAAGGGTCGAGGCTTGATTAAATTTTTACTGTAGTATGAGATGACATGGACTTGGGGATGTCATTGAGCACCATGCCCACCACTCACTTCCTAGCAGCCCTGCTGTGGGTTCCCTTCACCAGCTCCTCGGCTCACTCTCTGACTACAGTTAGAACCTGCTGGCTGCGGTTTACGCTACTGCTCAGAAGAGTTTTTCTCCGTTCTTTCTGAAGGAAGCAGATTAGTAAAGACTTTAACGGCCACTATTAGATGATGAAAGTCTGATAATAACTATTGACTTTTCTTCTTTTTCTCCATTTAGGTTTAATAAGGAGCCAGAAGCTTCAGAAAATACTGAAAATGAAGGTTCTAACCATAGAAGAAGTTATAAATGGAAGGAAGACAGTGATAAGGACTTAGATGCCGAGTCTGACTCAGATGGCGAGGCTGAGGACACTCGGGCGTGACAGCACCGAGGCAGGTGTGGAGGGAGTCAGGAAAGGCTGTCCCAACAGGCAGAAGTGCCTCAGCAACGCCGGTTACTTAGGACATTTGAGAAACAGAATCTTAAAGGCTTTCACAGAAACACTTAAGCTGCGTATACAGAATTGGTGATTGTATCAGAACCATCTCATGGAAAACTAAGACGACTAGCTCAGAGTATACTGCCATAGCTGACCTCGAGTAAGCTATGCCCCCTTACATCCTACAAAGCAAAACAGTTTATTTTTATATGTGCATGTGTACAAACACACAAGATCATATGTAATGATTTTCCTTCAAAAATGTTTTTATATTCTTCATGCCACTTTTTTTTTAACCTTTTCCTAGTTTTGGAAATATGTATTTAGAAAAAAATGTGTAGACTGTATATTTTTATCTAGAAAGGAAAATCCAACCTTCATACTGGAGTGGAGATCCTTAAGTGTCAGAAGCTCCTGTGAAATTCTCCCTCATAAGCTTATCCATCCCAGAATTCCATTGTCCTGAATTATCACTTTATTGTTAGTGTTTTTTACTTGTAATCAGTGTATATTAGCTTCATGTGATTATTGAGAGCTGCGTTAGTGTGTTTAAAACCTAAGGCTACAGAAAGTGCCAGGTGATACAATGAACTTTTCCACAATCTTTAGCAAATGCCCAATTCTAATGTTTTACTCTTTTCTTTGTGCCTTAATTTATACTAATGTATGTATGATACTTATGTACATGTGTGTGTATATTTGCTGAGCCACTGAAATAAATGGCAAGCTTTGGTTTTGGACTTGTGTGTCTTGTTATAAAAACTTGGAGACTAATTTTCCTGATACACAGAATTCCCATGAAAAGGGAAGCAGAAGTAGAAACTGTATTTAAGATATTTCACTTTAGGCTTAAACTCAAGGCTTAAGAGAGAGACTCAGAGGAAAGTAAGGCACACTCAGGGGTGTGAGTGTGGGCTTTGAGTCACAGAAAGTAGGGTATACCATGTGTCTTAGTCAGGGTTTCTATTCCTGCACAAAATATCATGACCAAGATGAGGAGGAAAGGGTTTATTCAGCTCACACTTCCATATTGCTGTTCATCACCAAAGGAAGTCAGGACTGGAACTCAAGCAGGTCGGGAAGCAGGAGCTGATGCAGAGGCCATGGAGGGATATCACTTACTGGCTTGCTTCCCCTGGCTTGCTCAGCCTGCCTTCTTATAGAACCCATGTCTACCAGCCCAGGGATGGCACCACACACAATGGGCTGGGCCCTCCCCCCTTGATCACTAGTTGAGAAAATGCCTTCCAGCTGGATCTCATGGAGGCATTTACTCAACTGAGGTTCCTTTGTCTATGATAACTCCAGCTTGTGTCAGTTGACACAAAACCAGCCAGTATACCATGTGTGGACATGAACTCCACCCAGGAGAGCAGCAGGTCTTGGCATTAGCCATACATATGTACTCATAGTTGCATCTCAAGTTTCCTAAGTGTATAATCCCATAGCCAAAGCAACTTAGGTATGGGTCAGTAGCTCTTGCGTAAGTGTCCATCCTGCTTGTGAGGCATGGCAGCATGCGGGCTGGAAGTGGAGCCAGCCTATAAAGTCATAGCCTCCAGAAACACACTTCCCCCAACAAAGACACATCTTCCAGACTTCCCCATCCATGGTCACAAACTGGGAACCAGCGGTTCAAATATCTGGTAGATGTCTGTGCTCTCAATCAAACCACTTTTTTTCCTTCTCTCTCTTGGTGAGGTGGCCCTGCCCTGAATGGTATCATAATCTGGTCATGTAAAAGCAGAAGCTTAGTGCATGCCCTTCCTACATAAAGGGGGTTCTGGTGAAACTCCTAGAAAATGACAGGTTTGTGGCTGGGAAGGGGAAAGGCTCCAGCAGTCGTTGGTTGTACTGAAGTCCTTGTTCTGCCTCCTACTAAGGCTTCAACTAGATTCCAGAACAAGGGTTTTTGTTTTTTCTCTTCATGTCTGAAAATTCACCGTCTTTTTATCCTGCCTTAGTAGTCAATTTGAATGTGTGCAGCAATGTCACTTGGCTGATATTTATATATCCCTAATTGTTAGTTAACCAGCATACCACTGGCTGTCCCGGAACTCGAGCTGTAGGTGGCTTTGCTATTACTGATTCTTTACCCAGGGAGAAATGTGTAAGGAAGATCTTCACCCAGAGGCCCACACCACAGCTGCACTGTAACTCTTCAGTTCCAAAAGTAGTTATTTTGTTTTGTTTTGGGAAGTGGGTCTTATTATATTTAGTTCCTTTATGTTTCTTTAAGAATTATTCTTTTTAAAGACAGGCCTGGTGACACATGCTGTAATAGTTGCACTTGGGAGGCAGAGGCAGGCAGATCTCAGGTTTGAGGAGAGTCTGCTCTACATGGTGAGTTCCAGGGTAGTCACACTACACTAGAAAATCATAGGGTTATCCTTTCTAGCCTACACACTCTTTTCTTGGAGTTCAGTATATGGAAATGAAATGAAACATGTTTTATTTTGTAATGACTCTGTATATAGTGGAAGTTGCCCTGCCTTGATATTCAGAAGATAATGAGAACTATTGCTTCTGAATATATCAGGTTTATTACAGAAGTTCCAACTTCTAGTCATACGTCATAGACCCTGTTCCTAGAACATTGTGATGCATTTCCTTCCCCTGCTTAGAGTCCTGCTTTTTTGTTTTGTTTCTTCCAGGATTTCTGGCTGATTCTGTGTATCAGGTACAGAAGATAGTTGTATATAATAAAAAGCCATTTTCATGCTTACCAGACACAGAGCTGTTTGTTGATTTTCCTTCTCCACAGACTCTTGCAGCTAGAGGTAGATAGCCATGTGAGAGGGTTCTGGGAAAGAATTACTAAGAAAAAGAAAATAGTTTGGTTCTTCCTGCCTAAGTGCAGTGAAAGAAGACATAACTATCACCTTTAGCCATTGGGAGGAATTGCATGGCACTGCAGATACAGGGCCCTCGTTCCGTGATGTCAGATGGGAGCTGCCGACCTTGGGAATCTTGGACTCACCCACAACTTCCCAGTCTTTTCACAAGCTCAGCAAGCCAGAAATCCAGTTCTTTGCAGCCATAAGCATTCTGGGTGACACCAAAACAATTCTGCGACACCTGTTCTATTGCACTTACTGCTGTGGCAGCAAGAAATAAATTCATATATTAATATGACTGACTGGCAGCGAGCACTTGCCTTCATTCTACCAAAGAGTTGACACAGATTCAATTGCTACGATGATAGCAGTTGCACTCATAGATTCTGGGTATTTGCATACATTAACACTTAACTAAAATTGCGCTTGCAGTGCCCATCTGCTAATGCATGGAGACAGACTATAAGCAGTATGTGGTGCTCTATGAGTCAAAGCTCGAGGAAGTTGGGAACCAGCCCAGTGGGCTAGAGGTGTGGTGCTCAAGTAGATATGGAGTGAGGAGTGATTTCTAAAGTGTCCTCTTGAAAAGCCTATTTGTGGGCTTGAGAGATGGCTCAGGGTTAAGGGCCATCTAACTCTGCTCTTCTAGAGGACCCAGGTTAAAATTACCAGCACCCACATGGCAGCTCATAACCTTCCTGTAACTCCAGTTTCATACAATCCAACAACTTTGTACAGAAATTCACAGGTAAAAACATGAATGCACATGAAAAATTAAATTAAGAAAGGAAAGAGAGAAAGACTCATTTGTGCAAAGAGGGGTAAGAGACACGAGAAGAATGTTCCAGGTAGAGAAAACCCACCTTGCTGAGCAGAGGGCAGAGGGCACACTCCTGGAGTACCAGTGTGGAAGAAATGGAGGCAGGAGGGCCTGGAGTTTGCCTCTGCTCTATGCTGCATTTAAGGCTACCTGAGCTACATAAAACCCTATCTCATGAAACAAAAACATTTTTATCTTTTACGATTTTGTTTCAGACCTTTGATTTCTCCAAGGTGAATGTCTGTTTTATGTGATGTTTTCTGAGATCTGTTGGTCTCTTTAACATGAGACTCAGAAGACAGCCATTCATTCTTTCTGCTCATAGTGTATCTATTCCTTTCTTTGGGACTTCAGTGCTGATCCTGGGAGATCTAGTGAGCTGTGTCCTCTGCACTTCAGCAAGTTTCCCATTTGCCTTTCTTTGCAAAGTGAGTCTTGGAGAGAGTCGTAGATTAATGTCTTTAGTGTACTTTTAAACCTTTCACAAATCGTTCATCTCTGACAGTAAATTTATAATTCTAAAACCATCAGCTTGATCCTTGAGGTGATGACTGTTGGCATTTCCATTGTGCCTACTCTGTGCAGGTTTTCAGTTTTCTCTCATCATAACCATAGCTGACTGCTGTCTGGGGTAGTTAAGGTATGGCATGAATATCCTGGATTGTATGCTGGAAGCATTGGCCCTAGTATTGTGGGTTTGAAGTGGCAGATCCTCTAAAAAGAGGACCTAGTATAAGCCAATCATGTCACGAAGGAACTACCTTGCAAGGAATTGAGTGAGTTTTTACCAGAATGGACTCTTACAAAGCCAAAAAGCCACCCTGGTAGTGCTGGCCCACACCTTTAATTCCAGCACTCAAGAGGTAGAGGCAAGTGGATCTCTGCGAGTTCAAGACCAGCTTGGTCTACAGAGAGAGTCTAGGATAGCCAGGGCTATAGAAAGAAACCCTGACTCAAAAAAAAAAAAAAAAAAAAAAAAAAAAAAAAAAAAAAACAGAAAAAGAAAGAAAAGAAGCTGCAAAGTCTTTCTTTGCAATGTTGACTACTAGAATTGTGAGCCACGTAAATGTTGTGTTGTTATTTATAAAGTGCACCAGCCTTTAATACTCTTTTACAGCAACACAGAATACACCAACCAGACATCATCTTTCATTAGTTTACCACTGGCTACATCCTTTGATTGTCAGTCACTTTTTAAACTCTGCATATTGAATGATTTTAATTTTGTCTTAGGAGTCATAAGTGGTACATTATTGAGACTGTTTTTAAAAATCAAGTATATACAGCACGTTGGATGTCAATACTAAGCATGAGGCTTTGACAGAGGTGTTTCTTTTGGTCTTTCTTCTGTTCCTAAGGCCCCCTGTTCCTAACTCTCACATGCTGTTTTTATTCTTAAGTTTTTTGTTTTGTTCTGTTTTAATCTGAATGCTAGGTTAGCTCCACTTCCATGTAAGTCTCAAGTTCAACAACTTCTTTGTATTGCGTGGCCCTCAAAGTTTCTGCCAACCTTTTCTACCATGGGTCTTTCCTGCTAGGAATCTGAGAATTTTCCCTAATATGTTCACCTGAAGCTCTGGCATGGCCCTTGCCCAGCTTCTGTTGTGTTTTCTCCAGTGTGCACAATTAGCACCTTGTGCTTTAGCTTAATTCTCCTGAGCTGGCTTTAGAAAGTATCATGAGACTAAGTGCTGGCTGCAGGTAAGGCCTCTCAAAGTTTATAGCCTACATTGTGTGTGAGCCAGAGCCTGCAATGTCTCATGCAAACAAAATACATCTATAGTTGCAAGAAAAGTAAATCTAATACCATTTTTTCCCTGGGTGCTATTCAGAGCCAATGTGTCTGGATAGGAAAAGATATGGTCACCTATGGAGCAGATGACCTGAGACCTATTGAAACTGTTCAACATTAGGGATCAGTGTGAGAAGAGAAAAAACCACTGGGGGAAAATCAGATAGGCCTCTGAGAAATGGAATGAGAATATGTATCCTGAAGGCCAAGTGGCCCAACAACACAGTACTTGGTGTGACCTGGTGCTGCTCCAAACAGGACTGTGCATAGAGAGCTCACTGGCCCAGCACTGCTGTCCCATAAGTCTCCATACTTACAGATGGTTATCAAGGTCAACTTGATGGGGTTTAGAATGGCCATGGGAACACATCTCTGGATGTGGCTATAAGGGATTGAGATAAATTGAGCTGGGAAGACCCATCCTAATTGTGGGTAGTACCATTCTGGGGGTTGATGTCTTACACTGAATGAAAAAGGGAAAGTTAGCTGAACTGCAATGTTCACCATTATACTTCCTGACTGCAGACAGTAAGCAGCCTAGTTCTGCTGCAGACGCCATGCCTTCTCTGCCATGATGGACTGTCCCTTGCCAAAACAAACCCTTTTTAAAGCCTTCCTCCCCACCAGGTATTTTGTCATGACAATAAAAAAAATAATATATAGTTGAAAAAGTGAGTGCAACTAGTTTCACATATGAACAATAGGTTTAGAGTTTGAGCCTGCATAGTCATCTGACTCCAGAACTATACCTGTATATTACTAGGGTTAGAGTATATGAGAATACTATGTATTACTGATTAGACAAGTCTATTATTTCTCTCACTAGCACCCTCGGGCTCTTCCCTCATTTTGGACTATAGTGTCTCATGCACTACTGGAAAGTACTTAGGTTCTTAGCTGTTTGTAACTGATGAATCTGAATTCCAATCATCTTTTAATTTCTGCCTATGAATATCAATACATATGTAATAAAAATATCTGTAATCACTCTACTAGGTGGCACCACTTGACTGCGAGATCGATTGGCATAATAAAAGAATAGAGTTTTGTGCCAAATCTAGATATGTGGTACAGATGTCCAGAATACAGACTGGGAAGTCCTCAGAGTGACACTCAGCATGTAATGATCATCAACAGGAAAGGAGTTATTACAGGCATGAGTGTGTGTGCGAAGCAGTCTCTGTGTAAGTGTGTATATGTATATGTTTGTAGTTGGTATCTTCATTGGCACTTTAGGGGAGATATGGATGAGGTCTGTGTTACTTCAGCCACACTTACGGGAAGCTTTATAATATGGGAAGTCTCCTACGCTTGTCTTAATTCAGTGCATCTATGACATTAGCACAACTCTATGTCTTTTTGTCCTTCCCTGCAGCTCTCCTCTGCCTTTCTCCATTATATCCTCTCTGTCCTGGATGACTGTCCTATTCAAAAGCACTTTACACAGAGCATAGATTCTCTCCTCTTGTCTCACCTTAGAATTTCTCATTTTGTTATCAGTTGTCAGAAATATTGAAAGCCACAGGACTATTTTCCACAGCCTTTTATGAGCCTCATGCTAGTGAGTCCCACAGTCCTGTCAACCATCACACATACAGGAAAACGTTCACCTCTCTCAGGCTCACACATCCAACTTTTGAAGAATCAGAGGACCACAATCCCACAGGAGCCAGCATGTTTTATTTCACTACAGTTTGGGTGAACCCTGCCCCTGACAAAGCTTGTGTTGAACTGTGGCTGGTGATCTAGTAGTGTTGGGATGTAGGCTCTTTAAGAAGGATGGTAATGTCTATTGAGGTTGGATTACTTCTCTTGAGGACACACTAGTTCTAATGTGTTTTGTAGCATATCTGGGCCTCTGTTCTCCTGTCTTTTCATCATGTATCTCTCTATTCATAGTCACATGATTGGCAGCACCATGTTTTCTGCCATGAGGCCCTAATCAGAACCCAAACAGCACAAAGGATTCATCACCCTCTTAGGACTGTGCCCGACTGCTTCAAAGCCCTCAGTGTGAATTCCCTGTCGTGATGCTATCCTGGAACTATGGGCTGAATTAACCCTTTCCCCCTTAAGTTGCTTTTGTATTTTATCACACCGGGGAAAAAAGACAGAGGCTAGCCTGAACAACACAGAACACAGAACGTGATGTCTCAAAGGGGTGGGGGAGGGGGGAGAGTACTTGATTTTACAAAAGTCAACAAGCTAACTTCGGTATTTCATCAAATTCTAGTTTCAATACCCAGTATCAGTTTTAAGTATATAAATTAAAGTCTTCGTGTTAGATGTGTGCATTAAATAATTTAAATGTTACTTTGTAATCCTTTTTTTTTTCCATTTAAAATCTTCAAATATTCTTGAAAGTAACAGTCGGTAAAAAATGAGCTTTTTTCTTTTTTCCTGTTTCAAAAAGCTTTTTTTTTTTTTCCCTTGGTCCAAGACTTGGGAGAGGCTCCAGGGCAGTTACAAAACGGCCTTGTGGCTTTAGAGGTTCATTCGGGTGGAGGTCCTGAGGCGGCTGGTGCAGCAGAGGATGGAGCCCCTTGGAAGGCACAGAGACCTCCTAGTTGTGCTTGAGAGTGAGGCTCTCAAAGAGATACTCGCCCAGAGACCCCTGGGGCATGCCAGTCTGCGCTGGCTGTGGCCCTGCCAGCCGACGGAGGTTGGTCAGGTGGTTGCCCATCTTCTTGATGAGCTTCGCCTCCTTATCCAGGAAGTGGCTTTCCAGGAAGTCACAGAGATGCGGGTCTGCGCGGGCAGAACCCAGGGCTTGCAGATCCAAGAGGGCCTGGTTCAGGTTCTTCTCCAGGGCCAAGGCAGCTTCCATGGCCTCCAGAGTTTTACCCCACTCATCTTGAGATGGCTTCTGCACATCCTGGAAGAGTACACGGCCTCCACGTTTGTTTTGCAACTTGAGGAGACTCTTGGCGCCCTCGTGCTTCTCCTCGGTAAATTCGGGGGAGAAGTGGCCTACGCCCTCCAAAGCCACGTCATCCCGATCGGAAAAAGAAGCCCAGAGAGAGGTAGGGTAGGAGGCCCGCAGGTGCAAGTTGACCAGGCAGTTCATGGCAGCTTCCACTTCGGTGGAATAATTCTGACGGATCTGAGAAGTCATGGCTGGTCCGGAGTTCGGGGCAGACCGCGAAGACGGTGTTGGCTGGTCCTAGGAGCCGAAGACGGCAAGGAGATGGTCCGGGAGGCTGCGTCTGCAGAGACTTGTAAGGCAGCTGGAAGCTAAGACGGGAGCCCCCGGGTCTGTTTCATTCAAACACTGTTGAAGCAAGACACAGACCCACGGGACCTCAAAGGCGCCGCTCTAAAATGAGCATTTTAAAAAGTAGGTCGTGCCTATTGGTCGCTTCACAGGCACAGTGGGTGAAAGAATCCAGACACAGCTGCATCTTGATCCAGGTGTTCGCACAGATGTAGAAATGCAGTGCTCGGCTCTTGGGATTTGACTTTATTATATGTTAACTTCAGTCAAAGTAAAAATTACAAAGTAAAAGTACATTTTTGTCACATCCAGGCCTTGATGAGATGACACAGCCCCTGAATTAAAGGGAGAAACAACTGTTTGAATCCTACCCTCACCTTGACCATCTTGGGCCCAAGCCAGTCTCCTCTGTCAGAGTTCTTTCCATGTCTTTGACAAAGATGTGATCACCACTGAATACCTGCCGTGAATATGAACATAAAGAAAACACCCGGCACATAACAGCTGCTCTAGTCAGGAGGTTTATAAATATTATTTTTGCAGCTGTTTTCAATCCTTTACGTTTACTTGAAATTTGCTTTTAAGTTGACTAGTAAAAACAAACAAAAAAAAAAAGTAAATATGGGATGTTTTGTATAATATGTGGATCAGGTTCAACTTCTCAAAGAGTTACTATTTCTTTATGATGAAAACATTCAGCATCCGTTCTAAATTTTTGCAATACGGTAATTATCATTATCCATAGGTTATCCATAGAAACCCTCTTCAGTCCCTCCTGTGTAGCTGAGACTTAGCACTCACTGGTCCACCTTTTCTCATGCCCCTTACTCCTGTTCTTCCTAGCATCTGGAGATCCTGGCTTCTATAAGATAATTTTTTTAATTATATATTTATTTTTGGTATGTGTCTGTCTTAGGAAATATTTCTATTGCTGTGGTAAAACACTGACCAAAGCAACTTGGAGGATTTTTGGCTTACACTTCTATAGCACTGTTCATCAAGACAGGAACTCAAGCAGGGCAGGAACCTGGAGGAGGGGCTGATGAAGAGGCCTTGGAGGGATATTGCTTGCTGGCTTGCTTTCTTGATGAACTCAGGACCATCAATCCAGGAGTGGCTCCACCCACAATGGGCTGAAACCTGCCTGGTCAAGCACTAATTAAGAAAATGTCCTTCTGGCTTGTTTACAGCCCAATCTTATGGGTTGAATTTTCTCAATTGAGAAACTGTTTTATCCTCTCAGATGGCTCTAGATTGTGTCAACCTGACATAAAACTATCCAGCACAACACATGTCTCCATGAATGCTGCAGAGCACAAAAGCAGGTGAGAGGACAACTCAAAGAAGTCAGTTCTTGCCTTCCCTTGTATGGACTCAAGAAATCAAACTCAGGTCTTCAGGCTTGGTGACAAGTGCTTATTATACCTGATGAGAAAAAAAATGTCCTCCAGTCATTTTTGGCATAAACATTTTATTTCAGGTTATCCTAAGAGGTTTGTGAGCTTGCAAAGCCGGTCAACCAAAATTCTTGGATAAAAGCAAAGAAAGTGTGATACAAAATCCCTTTCCACTAAAGGAGGAAGCAGATACCACCAATGAAATTGCTTAAACTGGATTAGACTTGCTTTGGGTTGTTTGTAATACTTGTGAGATGTAAACCCTTCAGTAATACCATTTGCAAATTAGATGCAGCAGCAAGCTTTAGGAGATATATTTCTGGCAGTAATAGCGTTACAATTTGTTTTGTTTTCTTTGTCAAGCTGGGACTAATTGTTATCACATGCTTGTCCACAGAAAGCTGAGGAAATCAGTCTATGGAGGGATTTATCTTTAAAGTAACAGTTAACTAAGAATGGAAAGTGAATTTTCAAAGCTCTGTCCTTTATAATGAACTTTTAGTTAAGATGCACATGAGCATGATCTGATCCAATCTGCATTTTATTACTTGGCTAGTCCTAAGCCCATTTATAGCATATGTTTTTGTTGATCTGTTGTTTTTTAAATTTATTTTACAACTATCAAGAAAACTCATGATTGACCAGAGTACTATGATCTCAGTGGTCCAGGAAATTATCAGCACTGTGGAAACTGCAAGGGCCACTTGAGGTTAGACACTCTGAAGGACAGCCCTGGTGTCCCTCAGACCAGGATGTTACACTGTTTTCAAAGTGAGGAAATATAAACTAGAATTGTTTATTTTAATTTAAATTTTTTATATGTATACAAGTGTTCCTACATGTATGTCTGTGTCACATGCATGCCTAGTGCCCAAGAGGCCAGAAGTACTAGTACTATGACACTTGTGAGCCACCATGTGGGTGCTGGGAATTGAACCCAGTCTCCTGGAGGAGCAGCTAGTGCTCTTAACTGATGAGCCATCTCTCCAGCCCCCATGAAATGAGTTTTAAATTGTGATTTACATTTCATGTTTTCTGGTTATGTTCTCTGAACCAATAAGTCTAATTGTTCCTCAGGAGGGAAAAATGTAGTGTTCTGTGCCATGCTCAGAAAGTCTGAAAATGGCGAGAATGGTGAATTAATTTTATTTTACCCAAGAACATATTGGTCACACTGTATGGAAGCGTAAGAGTGGTTACACAGTTAAAAATAGGACTCACCCACTTCTCACCTTCCAGCACTGTGGCTGCCAGCTGCCGTGGGACAGGTGCAGTGCACGCAGCTGCCAGTGGACAGAGATAGCTTACTGGAACTCACAAGTGCTTCTTGTAAACGATTTGGGGAAGGGTTTGAATTTACTTGTTGGCCATGAACAAGGACATTTGAGGTCCTGTCAAGTGACTGATTTATATATGGGAAGGCCTCAGTTAGGAGTGCTGGACATACTGTGAAAGCCTCACAAATCAATGAAGAAACCCTACACAAAAAGAAAAAACTCCTAAAGCAAGGAAGCCTTTGTTTGAAGTAGCCTATCAATCATTTTACAGCCTACAGTGATATAATTCGGTACCACTGCGGTGCCCCCTGGGGACGAGATGGAGATTAAAAGAAAATCCATAAAATGGTCTACATGTTTGGACAGGCATCAGACCACTCAATCTTTCTGTATTTACCCAGTCATGAAGTCTCCTCTTGTTCTGTGATCTTCTCAAGTAGACACCCTATAGCCCACAAAGTCAATGGAATTGAACTGAGTTGCTTTGTGTTCCTTTGTTCAATGCTGTATCACGGAGCCAAAAAGTCTTGGGGGAGTTTCAGCTTATGGGCACTGACTGTTCAGCATCTCCATTGATAGCTCAGAGCTGTTGAGCCATTCTTGCAACTCAGTCAGTAGTCGACTAGACATGTTTAGATGTCTAGTGTGTGTGTATGTAATAGTTTGTAATTATTTCAATGCAAATTCAATTTTACTGAGTTTACAATATCCCTTAAGGTTATTTATTTTTCTGGATTTATACTTAAGATCCAATTCAGCTACTGAAAACTATGACTTTTCTTCTTCAAAAGAGATTTGGGAGCCTGAAACTAATAAGAAACCACAGATAAAAATATCGTTCTTCATTATTTTATAAGTTCTGTAAACTGCTGTAAAACCCTTTTCCATAATGGGGGTGATAATTCTGTCTATATTTTAAATGTTTTTTTTTTTTGTAGTACAATTTATACAACATAAACTTACCAATTTTTGAAAAGTATATAATTTAGTCATTTGGCAAATTAGAAATGTTACATAATAATCACTAGAATCCAGCTTTAGAACATCAGGTTCCTTTATGTCTACTTATACTCCTGATTCCTAACTGAAGCCCCAAGGAACTTACCTTAGTCAGGGGTTCTATTTCTGCACAAAACCCCAACCCTCAGTTACCTAGCAGCAGCCAGGAATACCCAACCCCTCAATTACCCGGCAGTAGTCAGGTATGCTCCGCCCAGTGACCTGACACTATAAAAGGGCTGCTTGCCCCCTCCTCTCTCTCTTGTCTCTCTTGTGCTCTTGCAGCCTTGCTCTCCACCCCTTATCCCTCCTATTCCCCTTCTCTTCCTTCCTCTTCCTCCACGTGCTCATGGCCAGCCTCTACTCCTCTACTCCTCTATTCTTCTCTCTCTCTGCCTCTACTACCCTATTAACTCTTCCATGACTTGAATAAACTCTATTCTGTACTATACTGTCTTGTGGCTGATCCCTCGGGGGAAGGGATTCCCAACATGGGTCCCCCAGAGGCATCTCCCTTGCCCCCAGGCCTCGAGGAACCTCTATGAGCCATATCCCCACCACTCTCTTCATCCTTTTCCTACCATTGGTGCCGAAACCAGAGATATCATCTTTTAACAACATTGGTGCCCCGTGACTTTTAACAACATCAGGTATGCTCCGCCCACAGTTACCTGGCACTGTAAAAGGGCTGCTTGCCCCATCCTCACTCTCTTGTCTCTTGCTCTCCTCTATTGCTCTCTCCCCCTCCATTCCCTTCCCTACTTCTCTCTACATGCTCATGGCCAGCTTCTACGTTTCTACTCCTTTTCTCCTTTTCTCTCTCTCTCTGCCCCTACTACCCTATTAACTTCCTTCCCCATGCCCTGAATAAACTCTATTCTATTACTACACCATCATGTAGCTGGTCCCTCAGGGGGAAAGGATGCCTCAACATGGGTCCACCAGAAGCATCCCCCTTCCCCCACACCTCCATAGAACATATTCCCCCAGCCCCCTTATCTTTTCCCTAACATTGGTGCTGAAACCTGGGACATATCTTTTCTTTTTTTAATAAACACATCAATGACTCCCTATGGCGATGTGAAGAAATGATTTTAATGATTTGTTAGTTAAGGTGGGCTGCCAGTAGTTGGAGGTATGGATACACATCTGTGTAATTGAAAACGGTTGGAAGGAGTGAGTCAACTAGAGACTATGAAAGAAAACAACAGATGGACCCACTTGTAAAATAACATACAAATTCTAGCTAGCCCATAGAAAAGATATGCAATCTAATTACGATACAAATACAATTTTATATACAAGCCGTATGCCCAGAATAGGCAGGCTTTGGAGCTATTCCTACTTTACATCTCAGCCATATGTCCCTTGTTACTTGCTCTCTGTACTGGCCACATGCTCAATGGTTCATCTCCTCTCATGGCAGCCTTTTCTCTTGGTGTCCTTTCTTATTCTCCTGTCTCTACCTGTGATGCCCAGTGCCTACCACTGGCCAATCACAGGTGTTAGCTTTTTATTGACCAATTCACTTGGGGAGCAAGGTTTGCACAACATGTATGTGAGGATTTCCTCATTGGGGGGCAGCCAGATCTTGGGGGCCAGTATTTACCATTCGAATATATAGCGGCACCATTCCAGTCCTCCACACCTCTTTCCAAAAGTGGAAGCTGTAGACAACAGAGGCAGAATTTGAATTCTGACAGTAGCCTAAGGCAATGACTGTGAGAGCAGTGTGGTTGCAAGGCCTGTGTGGGTTCACTTTAGGCCCTGGTTTGGACGTGTGCCCTTACGTTGCTTCCGTCACCAGTGGACCAGATTTTATTGTGTTCCATAATCAACTGTTGTTAAGGCTTTGCTTGTGTCAATCAGAACTGAAGGTTTTTATGGTGCTTGTATAGAAATGCGTTTTAAGACATAAGTGAGTACCCACACCTGCTCTGCATGTGCAGTTTCATTTCCCTCCTCTACTTTCCTATGATAGAATCAGTTCCTGCTTCAATCTCAAGCTGAAGATATTTTCCACACCACCCAAAAATATAGACACCGTGAAAGTTCTGTCATTAAGCCACCCTCCCCCCTCAAAGAACCAAACAAACCAGAACACCCCGACAACTTAATGAGATAAAGATTACTCAATATGGGCAGAGGACCTCACACTGGGTCTACATTAGAATCATCTATAGAGGGAATATAAACTTCTGGCATCCCTGGTCCCCTAGGCACAACTACACCATTGTGAATGGCATGCCAGTGCGGTTCCAGGACTCACAAAGATATACTTCATGGCTCTGAAAGGCAGAATCCCTGTTGCTAGTGCACTGTGCCCTACCACACAGCTGGGGAGATGCCTTCCACCCAACTCAAAAGTGTTGTGCCCCAGACCTTTAGGCACAATGCTGTCTAAAGTCAAACGACAGGTGTGGCCAGAGGGCATGTGTATATGGGGAAATGCTACCTTATAGGGAATGTGAGTGAGATTTCCAGGCTAAGGGAAACACTGGAGCAGGTCATATGTTACAAGAGAGATTGGAAGGAACACAACCATTAAGCAACATATTTCCTGACCTGATGATTAGTGTCTATGTGGGTTATGGAGGTTGCAGAAAATTAGTCTGTGAGAGGGGGTTGGCAGAGATACAAAGGTTCAAGAAGGCAGATGTGCCCCTTCCTGAGCACGGATTAGGACTCGGGCATCCCAAGGAGCATCACAGTCTCCATTTCCACCCTTCCAGTCCTTCTCAAACCTCCGTTCCAATGTGTGTGCTCTCCTGTGTGCCTCTTCTCTTGTATTCCAATACCAGCATCGGTCTGACTGGAAATTTGTTAAATATGCAGATTCTTGGTTTCTACTTCCAGCCTACTGAAACATACTCTAGCAATGGGGAGCAGCAACCTGCAGTGGAGTCTTGTAGGGAATCCTGCTGCTGGGGCCGAGGGTAAAGAATGCTAGCCTGGGTTAGTAGTTCTTAGTTTTGGCTGGACATCCAAAATCACCTGGACTTCATTTCTAACTACCAATCTTGGAACGTCCCTGCAAAGACTCTGCTGAAGCAAGTATGTGCATTGTCAGAGTAGAGCGCTTCCCAAGCTTAGAGTCAGTGCTGGGACTGGTGGCAGCACACTTCCACACCTGCTGAAGCCACTAGTGATGCTGCAGTAGACACGAAAGGGCATGCAGGACTCCGAGGTTCAGAGAGGAGGAACACACGTTTTTGATAAGAGGATAGTCTGTGATTTATATCTGAGTGCCATTTGATAAATGTTCACCTTCATCTTGTTACATCTTACTCAAATAAATCAAAACAATGAAAGGAACAAGTGTTGACATACAAAAACAGTAAATGAATCCATCCTAAGGAGAAATAGAATACTACTGTATACACTGAAAGGACTGAGTCTCATACTATACTCATGAGCTGCAAATCTGAACGTAGGTTGCCAGTGCCGGTGGTAGGCTGTTTGCCTAGTATAGTTTGATGCTAGCCCCAAAGGAGAAACAGAAAGAAAGAACAAAAAAGGAAAAAGGAAACATATATAGTTGCTTTCAAACAAAAATCAAAAACAGTTAAAAGTGACCTGTAGTAAGGAAGGCTATTAAGAGCTAATGATTAGAATGTAGTGCCAGGGAACCCCCTTAAAAGTGTTCCATTTCTTCACCTAGTGATAATTATATACAAATGCACGTGCTCATTTTAACATTTGAATACCCTGGGGCAGGAGAGATGGCTCACCACTCCTGAGAATGTACTTCTCTTTTGGAGGACTCAGGTTGAGTCCCAGCACCCACATGGTGACCTCATAACCATCTGACACTTCAGTTCTAAGGGATCTGATAGCCTCTTCTGGCCTCTTAGGGCATCTCACACCCACATGATACACAGGCAAACACTCATGCACATAAAAAGAATTTTTTAAAAAACGGCTAAAAGTTTTTGAATAGCTCTCTGTATTTAGGTGACTCCTCACTGATAACTACAGAAGTTGAAATGGAGTCCTCAAGAGAAACCTTGTCACAGTGGTTCTCTCCCACTTGGTAGGCTGTTATTTTATTCTAACATTTATGGTCAATAAGAAATGAATACAACACTTTAATTTTATGTTTATTTAAAGCATATGGGAGAATGCCTTCGGTTGCAAAAAGAGAGTGTAGTGGCTATTCCTGGTTGTCAACTTGACTATGTCTGGAATGAACCACAATGCAGAATTGGAAGGCTCACCTCTGATCCTGATCTTGAGGCTGGGAGATGAAAGTTTCTGACCTGGACCTTGGATGGAGAACTTGAGGCATAGTGGCTATGAATCCCAGGAAACTAAGGCAAGGAGATCACTGAGTTCAAGGTCATCTGGGACAAAGCAAGTTCCAGGTTCAGGCGCAGTGGTACACACCTTTAATCTGGAACACACCTTCTGCTGGAGACCTACATAAGGACATTGGAAAAAGGAAGGCTGTCTCTTGCCTTGTGGGACTGAGCAGCTGCTAGATCCTTGGACTTCGGTTCACAGCTGCTGCTGACCATTGTTGGGGAGTTGGCTAAGTCACTAACAAATTCCCTTCCTATATAGAGACTACCCATAAATTCTGTGACTCTAGAGAACCCTGCCTAATACAGAGAGTAATAAGATTTGTCTCTCTCATTTTGTGTGTGTGTGTGTGTGTGTGTGTGTAGTATAATGTAGAGGAACAATTCAATGTCCTTCTGCACACAAGGTAAATACTTCACCACTGAGCTACATACAGTCTCTGCACTATGGTCTCTATTGAAGCTTTAGTTTGTTTTGAATATTTGCATGTGCACAAGTCCAGGTTTCTGCAGCAATACATTCAAGAGAGCAAATAATTCCAGCTGCCCTCTGCTATCTCGTACTCACTCCTCAGATCTAGTAATAGATCCGAGATGAAATTGTCTGCTTTATATTATCTGCAGAAAAAAAGACCTCTCCCCTCTGTTCTCTCTGGCAGAAGGTCAAATGCATCTCAGAACATCAAGTCAGAGTAGAGGAATCTGTGTATGGCAGAGAAATCCAGAAAATTGTACAAAGCTGTTCACCATCAAAATAAGGCATATTTGTAGGGCAGTTAGGAAGAAAAAAAAATGTGTTCAGGAAAGGAGAACCAGAATCACGTAGCAGAAAGCAGAAAAGGCTGTTGGAAAGAAGCCTGGTCAGCTATTGCTTCCAAGTCACAGGCTGGGGGAGGGGGTTTGATTCTAGGGGATGGATCTTCAGAACATCAAAAGCAGGGGCTAGATATCTGAGGCAGACCCAGGAAAGCATTTGAGAACAGCCAAAATCTTTGATCAGCTGTAAGTATATTAGATGCTGTCAGAGTTTCACCCTATCCAGGTCCTTTGTGCCATTGTGTTCCAGGCCCTTTGATGTCATTGTGCAAGAACTGAATAGAATATGTAGGACGATGGTGGCATTTTCCTCAGACACTTTTTAGTTATGACTTGTCCCTGACCCTAGGAACACGCTGTGGTGTAAGGCTTACCGTAGAAGTAACTTCATCCCCTCACTCACAGCAAACTGTCTCTGATGCTTTAGGGGGATCTGTAGAATTTGACAGTCTCTCCTCTCTCCGTTTATAGTGGGCTGGGAAGAGTGAGCTGGCATTCAGTTACTTGGTGCCTGGGAAATACCTGCTCTTGTAGCCTGAGTGGCTGGGTTTTCGCTGAGGTCCACATCATCCCCGAGTCAGGGGCCGCTGACCTTGGTTCTTCCTGCTTCTGCCTGAATTGCTGCAGGAGCATCAAAGGTGTGGGCAGTGATTCCGAAGCTTGTAGTAGTCACACACTGGGAACCACTTCCATTCCAACAATAGGGAATGGCATTTAATAAAAGAGAATTTAAATAAACGCATAATGCATCGTAAGAAGCAAGCTCTCTGGGTGTTGGGGATGTGACTTAGTAAAGTGGGTATGAATCACATGCCTACAAATCATGTGCCAAGTCTTAGGTTTAAATCCTCAGCTAAATCCTTAGCACTGACTGCTGTGTATCCAGAGGGCTGTCCTGAATGGTTATACCAATGGACGGTATTACCCTTTTGCTTTGATTTGGATGCAGTCAGTGGTGTTCCTGAAAGCAGAATCCCCTCCTCAGGTTCTCTGTCTTCTAGCTCTGGGAAAGCACTGCCACCTCTCCCTTGGTAGGAATGGTATCATGTTATTACACACTGCTCAGATGTACCGTGCTTTGTGTGGTGCCTAACCCTGCTGAGATCCTTATAAATGGTGTCTTTACTCACTCCACGTGGTTCAGTTGGACTATGTCAATGGTTTCTTTCTATTAATCACTTCTACTAAGTGGCCTTAGGAGACAGAGAACCAGCATTGGACTCTGGGTTTGGATAGCCATGTTGCAGAAAATCAATGGTAAGCTCTAGTGTGTGTGTGTTGGGGGTTGGCTCTGGGGAACTATTGGTTTGTGAATGACTGAGATAAACTCACAAAGGACAGGTGAGCATGCCAAAGACACCAAGCTGTGGGAAAAGGACAGTTCCTAAGGAGGTCCAAAAAGAAGAAGCAGTGTGGAAGCTAAAAAGTTTTAGGAGCATTAGGCTGTAAGAAGAAACATGGCTACTGCCAACCTACTGAGAGAGAAGGGCTGTGGAATAAATAGTTCATATCCCCTTTCCCTTCCCCCAGTTGTCAACAACCAGAGAAAAATAAGAAGGCCCATCCCTATGTCCCTACTGAGACATTCCATTGTGTTCTCCCAAGAGCTGGCTCTCCTTCTAACACCTCTATTCCCTTAGAATGCATGGGAGCACAATTCTCATTCTTTAGTTTGCTTGTCTCTGTAGGGTTTCCCTGCTCCCTATTATTTACAGTAGTTTCAAACTGGCTTCTCAGACCTCCTGCTCCCTATCATTTAGGTGACAGGAGTTTACCTCACACTGTGTGCACCTGGTGCTCTTGGGGATTTGAAGAGAGCATCAGATCCCCTGGAACTGGAGTTAGGAATGGCAGCTGGGATGAAATCGCACTCGTTTGGGTGCTAGGAATGGAACCAAAGTCCTCTAAGAAGAGCAAGAAGCGCTCTGGACCAGAGTCCTTTCTTTATCCCCCATTCTCTAGGTTGTTATCTTCAAGCCCTTCTTGTATGCCTTGTTGTTCAGCTTTTCTTAAAGTTTGAGTGCTAATAGCACTCGCTGCTTCCTGTTTCCAACAGTACGATGATTTATTTCGTAGATCGCTATGTATTTTTGAGTAAACGAAACAAAGCATAGCAAGAGAAGAGACAGTTTCTGAAATTTGTCATCTTGCTATATTACTGTCTCCCTGGAGAGCCTGTAGCCAAGATGCTATAAGCAACAAAGCTTGTTAAAGGATCCAACATCTTGTTCTTACCGCTCTTAGCCTGGCCAGTCTAGCAGGCAGATGGTTGACTGGGACTGTAAAGAAGACTCACCTGCTTATCCTGCTTCTTTGAACTTTTATTGTGCTTGGAATAGAAGGCAGACTCTTCACCACTACCCTCTGGACCACGTGATCTCTGGCCTACCTTTCCAGTTTGTCTGATGGGCTCTTTCTGTGACTTGTAGTTGTATGTATACCAGCCCTCCACTCAAACATACCAGCTTGAGGATGCTCCCAGCACTGCTGGTCTCCAGATCATTTCTTACCTAGCAGCAGCAGCTGCTTTTCCTTCGCTGCTGAAGAAAATGCTCCATTTATTAGTGCTGATGTTAGATCTACTGAACAGAGAAAATGTGTGCACTCTTGTTTGTGGAACAAAAGAACACATTTATACATCAAGTTGTAATAGGAAAAAAAATGAAAAGATGTTTATTAAAAATGAGGATGCATGAAGAGGCTGGGAAATAAGGATTGCACGACAAGCCTAGTAATTTGTGGAGAACAAATAAAAATATGAAAAACTAGAAGTATCAATTATTGGGCAATGCTACAGCTATGAAAACTGAGGGACACACACATTTTCTCCTATCATTGCACAACACCCAGATTCCTACTGACTTACTGTTTGCACGTAGACTTTTCCTGGAGTTCTTACAGTAAAGAGAGATGATGGTAAAGAGGGATCAGAACCAGCAAAACAAGCATCATGGGCACATCTCTACTGCTCCTGGGAATATCTACATTTCCTAAACAAACAGGCAACTGAATTTTGAAACTTGTTTCATGAACACAAGTAAACCTAGCAAAAATTAACAACCGCAGGAAAGCTGTAGGATAAACAAAATTTAAAGTCATTTCCCCACCACTGATAGCTTCAGCTCACTGCTCCCTGAATATTAACATTTATGAGCTGTTCTACTGAGATCTGTAGGGCATCACACTTATGTAATAGACCACAATTCTAATCTAACTTGGACTTAAGACAAATAAGGTATACTTTCTCTCAATATGTAGTTCCTAGAATTTAGGTACATGAAACCAGGCATGCATACATGACAGAAACGTAGAAGTGAAACTGTTGCAGGGGACAAAAGGAATTTGGGAGAGGATTGAAAAGGGAAGGATAGGGATGGAGACATGGCTCAGCAGCTAAGAGCACTGGCTGCTCTTCCAGAAGTCCTGAATTCAAATTCCAGCAACCAAATGGTGGCTAGCCACCATCTGTAATGGGATCCAGTGCCCTCTTCCGGTCTGTCTGCAGAGAGAGACAGTGTCTTCACACTCATAAAATAAATAAACCAATCTTTAAAAAAAGAAAGAAAGAAAGAAAAGAAAGGATAGGACATGGGGAGGATTGTGTTTGATGTGTGCATTCGTGTGGAACTGTCCTTATGGAACACAGAACCTTGTTTGATGGATATATACAATGAAGGTGTTCTGAAAGGACATACCAGAGCCCAATGATCCTATTGGAAACTCAGTGATGGGAGTTCAGAGAAAGATGTGATCAGGCTTTAGATTTCTTATTAAGGATTTGTTTTTACTTTATGTGTATGGGTGTAAGCCTGCATCTAAGGAGATGGCTCTAGTCATACAAGCATGAGGACCAGAGTTCAGATCCCAGCATTCATGTAAATGCCATCTTGGCAAGGGCAGTCTGCCTATGATCCTACAGTGTTAGAGGCCGGCACAGGGGTCCTCAGAGCAAGCTGGATAGCTAGATAAGTCAGATCAGTGAGCTCAAGGATCAAATAAAAACCTTGTCTCAATCCATAAGATAGACATCAATGGGGAGAGATACCCTACTTCAACCTTGGGCCTACTCATATACATACACATGCACGCACATGAGTGTCTGTACACACTAACATACACACCACACACATATGAAAGGATAAAAAGGACAGTTTATTCTGCTTCCTCCATTATAGCTGTTTCCTCTGTGTTCCTGAGTAGGTGTGTGTATGTGTGTGTATGCACGCTCGCACGAGGGGGGGGGGGTTAGTGGAAAAGCTTTTAGGCTATGGGGAAGTGGACCTTTTCAGCAATAGTTCTTTGGGAGTGAGCTTGATCTTGTTTTTCAGCAGTTCAGTCCCGTAGCAAACACCAAATACAACTCAGCAGCTGCAGACCAGTCCTAGAGGCAGGCAGACACCAGGCACGAACCAGCAGCTGTGGTTCAATCTTGAAGAAACCAAATAGGCTTGTCAACCAGCCTGAGCCAAGCTGCAGCAGGAACCTTGGGACCGTTCTGCAAGTTGAGCTCAACAGTGCTACGTAAGGTGAACAATACATGCATGTCATCATCGAAGAATATTGAGGTGGAGCAAAGCAGGTTCTTTCACATGTTTGCAACATCAAAACATCCTTTCACCTGTGTCTACTTCAAGCAAACATTCTTTCCCGTTTCCAGCTTATTTGGCTCCAGCAAAACATCCGTTCTCCTGTGTGCCCCAGCAAAATATTTGACATAACTAATTTTCCAAAGAAACCACAAGTTTTCACTTCAGTAAAGTAACAGGAAGTAAGAGTATTAAAAGAATTTGTCTGAGCAGTGGTGACACACGCCCCCCTTTTTTTTTTCACCCATAAACTGATAGTTTGAAAATCTTAAGTTCCTTCATTTCACACCAGCTTTCTTTCATTAGTCACCTGGGGAGAATAAAATCCATGGCCCTGCACCTATGAAGGAATTATCCAAGAGAGGCCAAGGCAGTAGCAGTCACTTCATTTCAGACCTAAGTCAAGCAGCTTATTTGGTGGTGAGTCAGTCCAAGGAGGTTGGATTTCCAGCATGAGGGAATTGTGGTGTTTGTGTGTGTGTATGCATGTATGTATGTAGACTGGTGACAAGAACTGTTTACCCTAAAAGTGTTTCTCTTCCTCCCCTCCCCCTTTCTGCTCCCCTCCCCCATTTTCTCCTGTTCTCACACCCCACAGAATAGCATTGCTTCCCTTCAGGACCTCTTCAGCTCCAGCTTCTGTCTCACACCTCCTTATTAGGTTGAGTGACAGGTGAGACGCTGTTATCTGAGATGCGTCAGGCAGGGAAGAGAGTAGAAAGTGGATCCACAGCTGTCCCGGAACTTGTCTGGATCCTCCTGGCTCTGATGGTATCTGTCTATCCTCCATCTTCTGGGTATCAGAATCCAGACTGATGTTCACGGAGGAGCTTCAGGCAGGTCTGGACACAGCCATCTTGTCCCCATACTCCTCTCTTCCTATTCTTGCATTAGTCTAGGGTCCTTGGGTCTTTGGGATATAAAGGAGCCTTTTCTGGTCCTTTCTCCTCGAGGGCAGAGAACAACAGAAATAAGTAGGTGGAGCTAAGCGTGGGCATTTATTAGCTCTCAAGTCGCCGAGAGATGACACAGATGGTAACTAGGGGTTAACTTTCTTTAAGGGAGGCATTTTGTGCAGATTTTTTTTTTCTTTCAAGAACGACCAACAGTCGAGCCAAGCCCTGGCACTGATATAACACCAGTCTGGCCATCAAGCACCAATATCTAAGAACGGCTTCGTCTTCTTTGACAAGACACTGCGTCCAAGGAAGATACAGTTCAGAGATAAATACAGACAGCATCTGTATTTATTAGACTGGGTGCTATTGGGGAAGCTGTAGCTATGTTAAAAATACCATGCGATTCAAAGTTCACAGGATAAATATAGCTAGCCGGGAACAGATGAGTAATACGGGCACGGTGGGCTGCGCTCCCAACCAGGGGGTGCTGAGTGCTGAAATTCAGTTTTACTGTTGATATTCCTTAGGCATTCGCAAGGCACAAAGCAGAGCCCTGCTCTGGAGACCGGAGGCAGCCGTGACATAAAGAAGAGTCTGTTAAGGGAATAAAAACGTCCTTCTATTTTACTGCTTGCTCGGATCAAGCAGTTCTCGTGTTCTGCGCGTGTTTCCAATGGCCCTTTCCTGATACGGCCATGCTAAAACCTCTTCCTATAATCAAAGCGTCCTGAAGGGAACTGGGAAAAACCAGCTAGCATTCAGGACTCACGGCAACAGCGTGTAAGTTGCACTGTCTGTTGCTTTTGCTTGATTTGGTAAAGGAATCTAGCCCAGGGCCTCTTCTATGCCAAGCATGCACTGTTCCAGAGAACTGCCTCTCTCCCAGGGAACTACATCCTCATCCCCAACCTAATTTTTCAAATTTCCCCTTTCCCCCTTTCTTTTGTGGGCTTTATAGAAAGTCCTTCTTTCAAAATTCTAGCCATTTTACCTGTTTTTAAGAAAGTTCTGAGGTCCTTGTGGGTCAGCAGAGACAGCACACCCTGGGGACACATTACTAATGCACATTCTTTGGTTCACCCTACACGACCTACTGTACCAGGAACTATGGGAATGGGACCCAGCGATGCTAATTAACAAGCCTTCTGGGAAATTCTCACGTTGGTTTGAGAACCAGTTTCACCAGAACTAAGGGAAATCGCGCCCCCTGGAGGCCACATATCACAACCACCAGAAGTAGTTGCATCTACCCAAGCAGTCCAGAGACAGAGAGGCGGGGTTTGCAAGTCCTCTCTCTCCATACAAAGAGACTATTGCAGTCAACAATAGAGGCTCCGGAGTAATTAAACTATAAAGGATAGTACCAGTTTGAAAATGGGTGAGTATGGGGCGTTAAAAGGTGAGTATTTGCTGATCTGTTTATTGCTTCCATTTCTGGTACTTGACTCACTTCCGTATTTAAAATCTTGCAAAGGATCTCCATTGAGCGGCCTTGTCTTAAACCTCTGCAACAAGGTCCTGTTCTCATATTCAGCTCTTGCTTGCCTCCCACACGGAGAAATGCTGTCGCTTTCTTCTGTGTTTATGTTGCTTGGGCAGCAGCAGGAGCCAGAACATGCCTCCAACAACTGTGCCCTTTGCTAGGAGCAGCTCCTGGAGGGCAGGAGCTGCGGGTTGACTCCCTTTGATCCTGATTTAGCACACTCTTCTTGGTGAGAGGTGTTGTGAAAAATACTTTCGGACTGGTAAGCTGGCTCAGCGGTTATGAAGAGCACTGGCTGCTCTTCCAGAGGTCTCGAGTTCAAGTCCCAGCAACCACATGGTGGCTCATAACCATCTATAAGGGAATCTGATGCCCTCTTCTGACTTGTAGATCAGAGTACTCATAAAATAAATTGATTTAAAAAACATTTTCAAACGCGTACACGGATTAATTCAGCCCGTAGTCTGTATACCTTAGGCATTTCGGAAACGTCCCAACTGTCTTTCTTCTTGCAGTTCCTCTCAATGCGACATGCACTATGTCCAATGCCAATAGGAAATGCCTCATGTCTGTCTCTAGGCTGTCTAAATCCCACCTGTCCTTTAAGGCTCATTTAGAGTGAACTGCACACTATCGAGCACGTCCTTGATCCTGAAGTCACCATCTGGTGAGTACACTGAGTCCCACTGTGTGTGTGTGTGTGTGTGTGTGTGTGGTTGTATTGTGTTGTGTTGGTTGAGGACTTAACATGTACCACACCACCTTATTTTTAAAATCAGTTTATGAGAAAGGTATTATTGTTGTTGTTGTCAAACATAATGAAAAGGAGGAAAGCAGGCCTTAAATAATTTGCTTAAGAAGTAAAGTGAGAAGTTTCAAACCTAGTGCTAAAACCCAGGTTTGGTCTACTCTTAAGGTCAATGTAGGTAACAGATGAAACACAGATATTCAAGATGTTCAAACTCAAAAATTATGAATATAAATAGATCACCAGAGATCTTGACTGACATTTTGTTATGCCTTAAAAAAAAAAAAAAAAAAAAAAAACAAACAAACCAAGATCTCAGTACACAGTCCAAGTTAACCTATATCTCAGTTCTGGGATTACATATATGTACTACTAAGCACTGGAAATTGGAATTGAATTATATTGACTGTTGGATAGTCAGTGAATACAAATACATTGATGTTCAACCAGTTAGACATTTCTCTAGGAGCAGGAAAATATAGGGCACGAATAAGATGGACAGATCCTTGACCTCTAAAAATTACTTTCTTTAATCCCACCACTCAGGAGGCAGAGACAGGAGGATTTCTATGAATTTGAGACCAGCCTTGTCAACAGAGTAAGTTCCAGGACACCCAGGGCTACACAGAGAAAACCTGTGTTGAAAAAAACAAAACAAAACAAAATCCAAAAAGCAAATAAACCCCCCAAAATTATTTTGTATCAGGAAGATTTGATCGACGAGTCTTCTCTGGGCGTAATGAAAGAAGCACAGGCTCTGAAGCTAAGGATCCAGGAGAGAACCAATGGGCAGAAGCCACATTCACTGGACTCCCAACCTTGTCCTCAGGAGGACTGAGTCTACTTAGCTTGTCCTGGCATGTGTTCTGTAAAAGAAGGAACCAGCCCAGGCTGTCCCAGAGAGTAAGTCCCTGACCGTACCCAGGAGACAGATGTTAGCTGAAAGTCAGTCCCTTTTGTTTATGCCAACAACACTGTCCTCAGTGCCTGAAAATGAGTGAGATTGTAACAAACACTCAAGTAGTGTCTTACACACACACAAACATGCACACACATACAGACACAAGAGAGTCAATGAAGTATATGTAAACTGGTTCCTTATTTATTTATTTATTTGTTTGTTTGTTTGTTTATTCATTCATAAGACAGTGTTTCTGTGTAGTCCTGAATGTCTGGGAACTTACTCTACAGACAGGCTGTCCCACTCACAGTGGCAGGTCTTTAGGGATATGCCAAGCTTCGACAGCATCAGAAGGTGGGACTGAGTCTGTTGGTAACACACCAGAGAATATTTTGTTTCCATGAGACTGTATGTCCTTGCCTAGATGCAGACAGAAAGGTGCTACCTTGACTATAGAATACCAAGCAACAATAGCAAGGACAATTAAAAAAAAATCAACCTGCTTTTTGTTGTCAGTGTATACTTATAGCTAGAAACCAGGTCAGTGACAAAATGTACCTTCCTACTTGGGGTTGGGGGATGGGATGAGCATTTCCACAGCTGTCTCCAGGGCGGCTATATTACTGTTGTAATCTTGGGTTTACTTAGTACCACCTTTTTGCCTTTTCTTTGTTCAAAACTTGACATTCCATGTGGTCTGCTTGGATTCGGCTTCCCTCTCCAGGGGCTGCTGCATTCTTGCATATGTTATTTTCCTTATTTTGGGGTGCATGGCTGTCCTCTTTACAGGTAGACTTTCCCATGTTCTCCACTTTCTTTGACCTACACATCAAGTCACTTCTTTCTGTCCTCCAGGGGTACTGCCACCTTCTTCTTCTTCTTCTTCTTCTTCTTCTTCTTCTTCTTCTTCTTCTTCTTCTTCTTCTTCTTCTTCTTCTTCTTCTTCTTCTTCTTCTTCTTCTTCTTCTTTTTCTTCTTCTTCTTCTTCTTCTTCTTCTTCTTCTTCTTATTATTATTATTATTATTATTATTATTATTATCATTATTATTATTATTATTATTATTCTTTTTTCTTTTTCCTCTTCTTCTTCCTCCTGGCCTGGAACTTGCTCTGTAGACCAGGATGGCCTTGAACTCAGAGATCCTCCTACCTCTGCTTCCAAAGTTCTGAGATCAAAGGAGTATGTCACCCAGCCTGCCTTCTTAATTAAGTATACTTATTGTAAAACAAAACAAAACAAAGAAAAATGAACATTAATGCAGGTGTTTACTGAATACCTTCCATAGTCCAGCACCATCATCACACTTGGATGGAGAGGAGTGAACTGGACAGACAGTCTCTAAACCCAGAAGACATTTTTAAAAAAGATTTATTTATTCATTTTATGTGTATGAGTACACTGTAGCTGTCTTCAGATATACCAGAAGAGGGCATCAGATCTCATTAAAGATGGCTGTGAGCCATCATGTGGTTGCTGTTAATTGAACTCAGGACTTCTGGAAGAGCAGTCAGTGCTCTTAACCACTGAGCCATCTCTCCAGCCCCCCCCCAAGACATTTTTAAGAGAATAATTTTGTATAGTAATAAATATAGTGAAGGAAATAGGCTGGGACAATGTAATAGAGAGCAACTGGGGTGACTACACTTACAAAAACAAATTAACAGAAGCTTCTTTAAGGATGGATGATTAACAAGAGACCTTGGTGTCCAAGACAAAATAACTACCCAACAGCAGCCAACAATTCAATCAACTTCAGCCAACCAAACAGCCAAACAGCCACCAACTAATCAACTAGCTAAGCAGCTGGCCAGCCCAGCCAGGAAGTCTCCCATTTGAGAGCTCTGGAGGCTGAGAACTACATGCATGGAACTATAAGGGTAGAGCTCCTGAGCTAACTTGGTATGCTTGATAAATAAAGACCCCAGTGCAAACAATTGACCAATGTGTACAAAAACTAGCAACTGCAGCTTTCTCCTCCCAGGTGTTTACAGACCCAGTTGGCTGTCTCCAGAGACCACTGAGACAAGCCACACTTTTGTCCCTGTGCTGAACATGATTAACATTCCGAGGTTCCAGGTCATAGTCATAGTTGCTGCAGCTCCATCAGAGTTTAAATAGTCCACCTAACCCCAGCCTTTCTGTATGTGTGTGTGTGTGTGTGTGTGTGTGTATGTGTGTGTGTGTATGTGTGTGTGTATGAGTGTGTGTGTATGTGTGTGTGTGTGTGTGTGTGTGTGTATGTAGTTCCTCAGTGTCTGTCCTGAGTATATATCTGTGTGTCTATTCTATTTTTATTCTCTCTCTGTTATTGTCTAGTCATAGTTCCCTGACCAAGCCAAGTAGGACATGGCAGTTGTTGTGTGTGATCTTCTAGAACAATCCACAATAAAGAGTTTAATTTTATTTTGTGATCAGGGGAAAACCATTGAACAAGTCAGTGACTCAAAATGACTTACAAGAATGCAGACTATATTACTTGCTTAATTTTTTGACAAATAATGAGGTAATTAATGTTTTTAAAAAGATACTGAAAGTGACTTAATGGATTCAAAGTCTCCCCAAAAAGGTTCTGAGTAGAGTCGTAAGTTTGAGTTTTTAAATTGCCAACTTTAGTAAAGTATGACTATGGAAAGGCACGAGATGAATTTGACTTGTGAGTATTTAAAGTATGAAAGTACACAATAAACACTCCCCATGTGTTTGTGTTGTTGAAATAAAAGACTCTGGTGGACCAGCATATCCCTCAGAACTTCAGTTAGCTGTAAACACCATCTGAGTCTGTTCTGTGTTGCTATCATATGATGCCCACAATTGGGTAAGGTAGGAAGAGAAGGCATTTATTTGACCCATATTCTTGGCCCAAGGCTGAAGGTCACATCTAGTGTCAGGCTTCCTGCTAGTAGAGTGCCAAGATAGCATAACCCATTACATGGAGAGAGGCAGGAAAGTAATTGTGTGAATAGACTTATGAGGGCAGAGCTCTAACCATCTCTTAAGGGCTCTGCCTGGCTCTACCAGTTACTGGTTTCCTGAGAGGAGCCATATTTAAAACATAATTTAAATAAACAAGGTCCTGTTCCCCAATTGGCTCTTGATCTATCAGTAAAGAATCCATGGGCCAATTGTGAGGCAGTTTGAGCTCTGGGTCTCTGGAGGCAAGAGGCAGAAACAGGAGAGGGAGGAGGAGAGAGTTCACCATGCTTCTGAGCTAGAAAAAGTCAAGCAGCCATATGAGATCTGGGGCCGAGTGATCACAGGCTACTTCTACAGGAGGGTGGTTGAGAGTGTTTAGCTGGGACTAAATGTAACTGAGCAACTAAAGTTGAGGGCAGGTGGAGAGCTAAGAGTTTTGATAAAGACATGATTCTCCAGGCAGGATATAAGTAGCACCTAGCATCTGCAGATCCAATACTCTCTGGGCTGGGGGCTGTAGTACAGTTCATTGCTGGAGCTTAGGTGGGGTAGCAAAAGCTGCAGTATGCAGCACATGATGTTTGTAGGAAGTATGAATAGGACTCAATAGACAGTGACAATGTGCCTGCATAGCTAACATTGAATGCTTCATTGGTCTCCCATCTTTGCTGGTCTTTACTTCATTGTGAGAGGCACAGCAGAGAACTGGCATCCTGACTGGTTCTGATGACCCACTGCTGACCTGTGCTGATTTGGAGGCCTGGCTGTTTCTGCTGGATTGTGCTGCTGATTCATGTTTGGTATCCTGACACTACCAGACTGGACTGATAACAGAGACTGGAATTGCTGCAAAGAACTACTTCTAAACAGGTCTGCATCCTCTTGTTTTATTTATCCTTTTTTCCTTCCCTTCTTTTAGATGGTGGGCAAGAAGGGGAGTTGAAGGATTTGAAAACCCTTATTAAAAGTAGGTTTTAAAATATCTAAGCATACATCCAGGTTTACAGACAAGAAAATAACAGCTTTTGGAGGTTCAAAACTTCCCCCAGAGACAACAAAATCAGCAAGTGTTAAGGACACTAACATCTACACTTTCAACAGCACAATAATATTTTGGGCTGACAGCATGCACAGTTGATCTGTGCAGAGTGTTTTCAGTATAGCCCTGGAATACATTATTAGCTTTCTTATATGGTAGCTGAAAATGTATGTTTTGCCCAATATCACTTAGGGAGCAAGAATCAAACTGAGCAAGTCACAAGGAACAAACCACCAACCAGCACCCTCCATGGCCTGGAACGACGAGCCATGCAAGGGCTCGTCGTTCCAGGTCCCTGCCCTGCTTTGAGTTCCTGCCCTGGTTTTCCTTAGTGATGGACTGTGATGAGAAACTCTAAGCTAAAATGAACCATTTCTCCCTAGGTTTCTTGTTAGTTATGGTGTTTTATCATAGCAATAGAAACTCTAAGACAGACATGACAGTGACCTCTCTGTGATGCAATCTACCAGCAGCTTACAAACATTTAAATGGCTTCCTCATAAACAGAAAGTCATAGAACCCAACACTCCACTTGGATTCTTATGTATCTTTAAATCCACTACATTGTTAGAGTTTCTCTCACTGCATGAAGCTCAAATACCTTAGCACTTGTGGCCTTTTTCTGTGTGTATGTGTGTGTGTGTGTGTGTGTGTGTGTGTGTGTGTGTGTGTGTGTGTGTGTTTGAGATATGTAGCCCAGGATCTTTTCAAATTCAAACTGTCCTTCCTGGAATACACAATCCTCCTGCCTCAGCTTTCCATGTGCCGGGGCTACTCATATGCATTACCATTCCCAAATTAGGATGTATGGACACATCTCATAAAATATTTTTCCAAATAACAAGACAGACTGCCTGCTATAATGATGTCAAGAAGAGCTGTTAGGTTCCTTCACACAGCTGGCCAGTTGTGTGTTTAGGACAGAATACATCAGTGAATTTAAGCAGTGAATGCAGAACTCCAAGTTGCCTTATGAACTTCAGAGTTGCACAGCCTACTATGCCAAGGAAATTCAATAGGACCCCCCAAACCTTCCCCCTTATATTTACATTTTGTCTGTTTTATTAGGCTTAACATATTTCCTCAGGGCGCTGTCACAGGCTCTGATTCATGTATTTGTCACAAAGACAGAATGGCACACACTTTTAATAAACTACCCTGGGCTCTACAAAGGAGGACCCTAGTTTGATGGGGGCATGAAGTTACCACTCTGACCACCAGGTGGCAGAGCCAGCCAGCTCAGGAAGCAAGGAGGCAAAACATGCGCACAATGCCAGGTTACAGAAGAGGTTTGAAATCACAAGCCTGTGAGCAGAGGCACAAGATTTGTTGACAGTTGTTCTCAGCAGGGAGGACCAATTCCTTGAGCAGATGCACGACTAGAAAATGGTACCAAAGGTGCTAGTTCCCGCTCAGCCTGAACATTCTATTACAGATAGCCCTTTGGTAGTGCAGACATATCCTCGGAGCCAAATTCTGCTGGTTCCCTTAACTATTGACCTTCCTTCATAGAAGAAGGATGGGGAGAAGGTCACAGGTCCCTCACCCGTATTTTGACACTCCTCCTAACCAATCCTATGCAGTTCTTCCCTAACTGCTTGTGGTCCTAGCGGAAGGCCCGAGGATGTAGGTTGGGAATGATGAGGGAATAAAACTCTTTCTACCTAGCTATGGGGAAGCCACCATTTCTACTGTGTGCAGGCCATTCGGTGTGGCTGCTTCACGATCATTTATGTGCGGCCCATAATCCCTCACCCATTGCTAAGTAAGGACACCTAATAATATGGGTTATCCTTGGTAAACAGGTGCAATTGCGCCCCAGTTTGTCATTGGGGCTTTTGGAGGACAGGTAGAGATTCTTTGCACCTCTCTCAGGAAAGGGATTTTAACAACAGCTTTTTCTTCTTTTCTTTTTTTAAAGTTTATTTTTAATTATATGTGTAGTGTCTTTGCCTCTTTGTCTCTTTGTCTCTGTCTCTCTGTTTCTGTCTGAGTCTCTGTCTGTCTGTCTGTCTGTCTGTCTGTCTGTCTCTCTCTCTCTCTCTCTCTCTCTGTGTGTGTGTGTGTGTGTGTGTGTGTGTCCAGGTGTCTCTAGAGTCCAGAGAGGGCATATGGTTTTCAGATCTGGACTTAGAGATGGTTATGAGTCTTGCAGTATGGGTGCTGGGAAGTGAACTCACATCTACAAATGCAGGAGGAAACGCAGAAGAGATTCAGTTTCTCCTACCCTCAGGATCTCTCTAGGAATGGCATTTGTGAGGCCTGCTACCAGAAGTTCCCACTCTTACCAACTGTCCCTATAGAGGCTTTATTCTCACGAGGAGTAACCATTGGAGGACTCAGCCCTGGCTCTCTCAGTGATAAAAAACATGCTCTCTGAAATTTTAGAAACCTTACAGCCAAATTCTGGGAGGTAAAATGTTTATCTCTTGTTTGCTGAAGAAACTGTCTTAGGTACAGGTCTGCTACATTCTCTGAATGTTTCTAATTGACCAACCGTTGAGACCTGCCTTTAAAAGAATTTTCCATGCGTCTGAATGTGGAGGCCAGGGGTGAATATTGGATCTTTCTTAATAATTCTCTTCTTTTTTGATGGAAGGTCTCTTACTGAACAAGGAGCCTACAGATTCAGCTAGACTGACTAGACAGCATGCCCCAGGGATTCCCCTCTCCCCACCTCTCCAGTTCAAGGGCCACAGGCATTTACCACCACTACCAGCTGTTCATGTAGATGTTGGGGATCTGAACTCAACTCCTCACACATGGCAGGCAAGCAGCTTCCTGGGTCTATGCCCCAGCCCTGAGACTTTCCTTTTAAAGTAATAAAAAGCTTTAGCAACTGAGATTTGTATTTCAGTAGTTGAGGGAGTGTGTTAGACAAGGAGACCAACCTCATGCTCAGAGGCTCGAGGGAGATCTTGTACCGTCAGTCCTATAGGCTAGTTTTCACAGGTAACTTTCAGGCTAACTGGGTATAGTTTTGTCTTTAAGTGTGAAGAACTTGAACATCAGCTTCTTAACCGGATGGATGATGACTTAAGTGGGGGGTGCCAGCTGGAAAGATGTAACTGCATGTCTGCCTGTCATCTGTGTGCGGGAGGGACAGTGACTGAGAAGAGACAGGGAAATGTAGAAGATACAGCCCTGAGCTGCTACGCTACATCAAATCTGGTGTCACCAAAGCATCAGATCTGTCTCCCCTGGGAGAAGGGAATGTTACATCACTTCCCATATGTCCATTGTCCAATGGCTGTAATGAATGCCCATACTCAAGACACATGGCTCAGAAGGAGAAGCACTTGCCACACCACCCTTTCAATCTGAGTTCAAGTCTCAGAACCCAAGCAAAAAGCTTGATGCAGGGCAACCTGCTTTAACCCCAGGGCCCCTGTATTGATATGGGCAGTGTGGTGGTTTGAATGAAAATGGCCCCCATAGACTAAGGTGTGACCTTGTTAAAGTAGGTGTAGTCTTGGAAGTGTATGATTGGGGGGTTGGTCTGGTGCTACTTGTTTTTATATGCTAAATTTTGTACCCCAAAATCTGGTTGCCCCAGGACTGGCAAATTCCTTCCTACACTAGCCTTTGCTGTGCAATCCAGAATCCTCAATGTAAAACTATTGGTTAAATAAAATTAGCAACAACTAATTACTAGGGGAATAGAGAGAGGTGAAGTTTGAGTTACTGGGCTGGGGATGGCAGGTAGGGACCACTAGAAAGGAGAAAGATAGAGATAGGAAGATAAATGGGTGGATGGATGGATGGATAGATAGATAGATAGATAGATGGATGGATGGATGGATGGATGGATGGATGGATGGATGGATGGGTGGATGGGTGGACGGGTGGATGGATGGATAAATAAACGAATGTAGAAAAGAAGAAAGACAGAGAACAGTAGGTCTTCATTAACCGTGATGGATTATGCCATGATGTATATACCCAAGTGAAATGCCTCCCCAGGATACCAGACTGCTGGAGCAGAAGTAATGCAGGAAGATTCAGATAGCAAATATTTAGGTAGCACATTGGGGAAGTAGGTAGTTTAGCATTAGAGAATTAGAATAGGAGTAGGCAATTTATATTATTTTACAGTGTGTCAAAGAGGGTGGGTCTTGAGGTTTCAAATGCTCAGGCCAGACCCAATGTCACACTCTCTTCCTGCTGTCTAAAGATTTGGATGTAGACCTCTTGGTCTACACCATGTCTGCCCGTGTGCCACCATGCTTCCCACCATGATGGCATCAGACTAAACCTTCAGAATAGTGAGTCAGCCCTAATTAAATGTTTTCCTTTATAAGAGTTTCTATGGCCATGATGTCTCTTCACAGCAACAGAAGCCCTAAGACAGGAGGCAAAGAGTGGAGAATCAGCTGGAAGTTTGCAACCCAGCTGTCTGCCACCCTAGGCAGCGTGGTCAAAACAAGAGGCTACTGAGATCCCATTTCTCCAAGGTTGTCCTCTGACTTGTGGATACCTGAGGCTTGCATACACATTAATAAAACAGGCAAATTTATTATCTTATAGATTCCGAGGGAGGTGACTTAGGGTGTGTTCTTCAGGCTGCATTCTGCTGGAAGTGTAGAGAGGAAGATGTGTTCTTTCCCAGCTTGTGCAGGCAGCTCAACTTTCTTGGCTGGTGACCTCCTTCCTTCACACTGCAAACCAGCAAGGAGGCATCTACCAACCTATGACATCTTTCCTCATACCTCCCTGCACTCTGACCCACCTGTCTCCCTCTTATACTGTGTGATTCCATTGAGTAATCTGACCTTACAGCCCTTAATTTAAGCACATCTGCACACAACCATTTTGCCAAGGGAACACATATTCAAGCTACTGGGAGCAGAACACGGGCATCTTTAGGGGGTTGCATTCTACCTACCACACCAGTGTTGTAAGGGTTATTTTTGTTGCCATGGTAACTTTGGGGGTGGTATTGCTGCACTAGTCAACCACATCACTGACATTCACTTCTCTCATGGCTTGTGTTTCTCTGCCCAGTATCCTGGATTGTTCGGAGCTTGGTGAACATCAACTGTCAGACCTGGGCCTACCTTGGGGATTGTGGTCAGCCCAATGCCTCATTTCTATTTAAGGAAACAAAGAGATACAGACAATGTCACAACTCTATGTTCATTTGTATGGGACATAAAGGTTAGAACATGAGGGTATCTAAGAGACGGTGTGAGTCAATCCTCTTCATCTCCTGTGTGAAGAGAACGAGGTCCAGAGGATTCTCAGTAGGGAAGAGAGAGGCCTTTGGGAGGTAAGGCTGGTGTGGAGGGGGTTCTATATGGAAGCTCAAATGGCTGGCCATGGTCACTCACTAGGTAGTGTTACGCACATAGGAATGACTTCCTAGCTCTTTTCTTGTGGCATCATATGGACCGTGCTGGGGAAACATGTGAGGAGCCCCTGGCTCCACAGGCCATTTACCCCAATGACACTGAGCTGATGATGGGACATTTTAAAAAAGCACAAGAAAAATAAAAGTTAGGGTTTTTGGAGTTTGCTGATCTGAGTCACCAGCTGTTGACTGATATTTTATTTTTAAATGACAGAATAGGGGTGGTTTGGTTTAAAAATAAGGATGAAGACATTGTTTCCTTAAGTTTAGAAACATGATCTAAAGAATATAGCTGAAGTGTGGGGAAGTCTGTCCTAGGCTTTAGCTTGTTTGTTTTCCTTTGAGATGAGGTCTTGCCAGTATGTCCTGATTTCTGATTCCCTGCCCACTTCCTTTGTATTCATTGGAATAACAAGAATCTGCCATTATACCTGGCTATGGCTGCATTTTTGAAAAACATTTTTTTTTTCTTCTTCGAAGTTTAAAGAAAAGTCTAGCTTTCAGGACACTAGATGTCTTACGTCCCAAGTAAAGAGCAAGAAGATTTTTGATAGTTTTCAAGCCCCTAAAAGTGCAGAGAAATCCAAGTCCTGTTGTAAAGTAGAAGCATGCTCAGGGTGCAGAAGGAGAGCGCCAAGGGGACACAATAGAAACCTGCTTAACAAACAAGACCCCTCCTTGTTTTCCCCGAGGGTGGTCGCCCTGTTCCTGCCTATCTAGGGCTGCTTGATCAATGCATAGCACACAAGCAGGAGGACATGCTTTATCTCTGCAAACCCAGAGTGTAGGCAAATCGTGATGCAGAAGGAAGAACTGAGCAGGGGTCTCCCTGCCTGCCTCCGGCCTTTGCTGTTGAGGTTCCCTGTTCCCATAGGCCTGGTTACTGATTTGTGGCTTATCATTTGAGGGATTGGCTAGCTTCTTCTATAAACTGCACCAGGGAGTCTGTCACTCTGGGTCTGGTGTAAAATTCACTTGGCAGCGTACTTTTTAGTATGGAAATGTTGAGGGAGAGAAACTGATTAGAGATTGTGTTTCTGGTTTGACTTGAAGAACCATGGGATATTTCCATGTTCCATAGCTGGACGGTAGGGGACAACTTGGCACAAGCTGAAGACTGTTGGGAAGAGGTAGCCTCAGTTAAGGACATGTCTCCATCAGATTGGTCTGGGAGCAGGTTTATGGGGGCATTTTCGTGCTTGAAGATTAATGTGGGAGGGCCCGGCTCACTTTGGGTGGTAGCATCCCTGGGGCATCTGGGATATATAAGCAAACAAACTGATCCAGACACAAGGAACAAGCCACAAGCATTGTTCCTGCCTGGCCTGTACTTCAGGTCTGGCCTTGAGTTTCTGCCTTGACTTCCCTCAGTGACAGACCATGACATGGAAGTAAAAACCAAATAACCCTTTCTTTCCCCAAATCCTTTTCATCAGAACATTTTATTGTAGCAACAGAAACAAAGCTAACACATGCTCGTGTGAGATGCTGGGATAGGATATGGACACAGAAGATGCTGAAGTCAGTTTATGACCATGGCCCCAGGACAGAGGCTGCCATCGTGTAAAGAGCAGGCCAGGCTCCAGATCTGGCTGGCTTAGTTAGTGACATGGAGATAGGTCACTTCCTCAGAAGTTGCACAGGGGACGGTGGCAGCAATGAGAAGAATGGATTTCATAATTCTTTATCGTTCTCTTAAAGCACTCCGATTTGTCTTCCGTGCAGCCTTTAATTGAATACCACTGGACTCCCCCTGAAAAAAGAAAAGGTACTGAGGCAGGGGGTTGTTTGGGAAGGGGCTGCCTACCTGGCCCTGTGTGTTTCACCCAGTAAACAGGTAAGAACAGAAGCCGGAGTGAAGACTCTGGCTTTACCAGGACACAACTCTAGACTTCTCCCAGGAAGAGCGGCTTTGTCCTCCTGCTTTTAGGAACTCATGCTTTCGAATTCTAAAGCAATAACAGCTCTCTGCTTGCAACTGCTATTGTCTGGAAATTTTAGCTATGTTAGCTGTGGGGAGCTTACCCATAACTAGTAACCATCAAAAGGCTGAATCCCACACACACATAAGTGTTTCCTAGAGACAAAATCTTGTGTGCAACTCACAACTCCACTATTTTTCTGGTTTGGTTTGGTTTTGAAACAGGTACACTTTACCAGGCCTGTCTTTTTTTTTTTACTTGGATTCTTGGTATTCAATCTCATCTGTCCATGCAATTAATTGACTGGCCCATCTACTCAGACCCCTGTTGGTCCTTTAAAAAGAGATCTTTTTAGGAATTCCTTATTTTTCTGAATAGGTGTTAATATGTTTTCCTGTAATCTATTGTTTTAAACTATTTCTGGCTAACTCATTCTTTGTCTTTTACATTTGCTTGTTCTTTAACATTATCATTATTTTACAAATTTTAAAACACCGACACACACACACACACACACAAATCAATTGTTTTCTTTATGACTTTTGGGTTTTGGATGTTAAAGGGGGATCTTCTCTTTTGAACTTGAAATGTGTCTTCCAGCATATTCTCCCAATCCTCTGTGTGTGTGTGTGTGTGTGTGTGTGTGTGTGTGTGTGTGTGTATGTGTGTGTGTGTGTCTGTGTGAGTGTGTCTGTGTATGTGTATGTGTGTGTCTGTGTGTGTGTATGTGTGTGTGTGTCTGTGTATGTGTATGTGTGTGTCTGTGTGTGTGTACGTATATGTGTGTGTATGTGTGTGTGTGTTTAACATGGAATCTCGGCAGTTGCACTGGAGCCCACATTTTGAAAACTGTGTGTGATCCATTAATACTTTCTGAGATGTGAATGCTGTAAGTGAGGTTACATGTAGATTTATTAACATTTATGGGTCAAAGTATTTGCATTTGTATAGTGGTGACCATACTCATTTACCAGTAACTTTGTAACAATTATTTAATTTTTACATGCCTCTAATTTTTCATTTAAAAAAGAGTAGATAGATGACTCAGAGGTTTTGCAGAAAACCCTGGTTGGGTCCCCAGTGTTCACTTGATAGTCTACACCTTGTAACTCTGGTTCCAAAGGATCCAGTTCCTTCTTCTGGCCTTCAGAAGCTCCTAAAAGCACACAGTATGCATAAACTCATACATGCACACACCTGTGCAAATAACATATATGAATAATAATAAATCTTTAAAATGGGGATAATACAATATGAATATAGCTCAGTGGTTGGGCACTTGCCACATGTACAGCCTTGGTTTCAATGTCCAGCACTCAAACGATAAGAAGAAAAATGAGTGAGGGGTTTTCAGTAGGGGGTTAGCCATGGGATTCATCTGGATCATATCATTGCATGGCTGGAGTAATGTAATTCTGGTTCTAACACTAGCCTCATTATAACACTGGGCACATGGACAGTGTTAGCAAATGTTGTATGGATTGTATTCTAAGCAGCAAGACTTACCTTTAGTGAGGCTCTCTTTTATACAATACTGTCCAGGCTTTGTTCTACAGGTTCCAAAGTCTAGCAAACATCCATGGAACGCGATGGAGAGATTGCAGGCCTTGCAAATCACACCTCCAACATCTCCAAGCACAGCCAAAAAGGGGAAATAGTGATTAGGATCAGAGAGAATGAGTAAGAGCAGAGGGAGTGAGGAAGAGAGAGAGAGAGAGAGAGAGAGAGAGAGAGAGAGAGAGAGAGAGAGAGAGAGAGAGAGAGAGAGAGAAGAGGGAGAGAGGGAGGAATCCAAAAATAAACTACTGATTTTCAACTTAAAAGAATAAGTACCACTTAAAAAATTTATTATAAAAATCCACATAAATTAAGACTATTTCATTTTGAGATCTAATGAGGGAAATTTCAAAGCATGTGCTACATTAATGAGTCAGAAGCATTTTGAACTGACAGGAATCAAAAATAAGGACACTTGCTCAGTACCTAATTAAAACAGCAATTTCACCAGCCATATAATCACAGCTAGAACTTCATTTCCAAGCCTAGGGTACATGCTATACATGTAAATATTCATTACTTGATTAATGCTTACATACTGATTATCTTTAGTGCTCAAATCCAGTTGTTCAATAGTGTTGCTCATTTGGTCATGTACAACTAGCTTTAAGGTTTTTGGACTTGGGCAGCATCTAGAATATTATTTCCTAGTTGTCAAGTGCCCCAGATTTAGAAGAGTGACTAAAGTAGATTCCCAGGTGTCCAGAAGTTGAGTCTGTGCATTTCAGATGTGCAGTGCTTGTTGGTGGCACTGGACTTGGGCACAGATGTCTGACTCAGGCTGGAGAATAAGGTCTATCATTTCAGGAGTCTGAGATGACTTCTTCATAAGCCTTGGCCCATGACACAAAGATTCTTACTGTTAAAAATAGCACCGATGGTTCAGAGACTTGGGTTAACTGGACTAAAAATTCACCTGGTGTTCACACTTTTCTTCATCTCTGTTCTGTTCTGTTCTGTTCTGTTCTGTTCTGTTCTGTTCTGTTCTGTTCTCTTCTCTTCTCTTCTCTTCTCATCTCTTGTCCTCCCTTCCCTCTTTCTTCTTTCTCTCTCTCTCTCTCTCCTTTCTTTTTGAGAAAGGGTCTCTTCTACATATCCATGGGTGTACTGGAGCTCACTATTTAGACCTAGATGGCCTTGAACTCCCTGAGGTCCACCTGCCTCTTCCTCCTAAGTGCTGACATTAAAGGTGTGCTCGACCACACCTGGAGCTTTTCTTTTTCAATACGTAATCACCTCTGCCATGTTACTTGTATTTACTAATAATCCACACAAAAACTTACTAGACATATTTGTGCAATGCATCTTTTAAAATAGTCCTTTGCTAGAACTGATGTGACTTTCTTTTTTTCAACTTTATTTAAAAAAACCAGAGATACATATACAGATTATTAAAAGCATTTTAGTATAAATATATATGAATATATATATTTTCACAGTACTTGATTTTTTTAAAGGTTTGATAATATGCATTGAAATCTTACTATTTACAAAGATCATAAAGTATATGTAAAACAAAATGTAACATGGAAATAGTCAAAGTTTTTGTTATGTAAAGATTAAGCAATGATTTTTAACTACCAAAAATTGCCACAAGGCTATCTTCTTAGCTCTTGAGTTATTAATGGTTTATGGTCTAGGTGTACCCCACTCTGAGAAGGTCCTATACACTTCTTGTTTTTCTTATTATTTTTATCATTATCATCATAATTATTATTATTATTCCTAAGAAGGACTGAGGTTTGTACTTTTTGGCTTTTTTCCCCCCAGCTTTAGTTTGTGAGTTGTTTTCTTGGGTATTCAGAGCTTTCTGAGGCTAGTATCCAATTATCAGTGACTGCATATTGTGTCTGTTCTTTTGTGACTGGGTTATCTCACTCAGGATGATATTCTCTAGATGCATCTATTTTCCTAGGAATTTCATGAAGTCATTGTTTCTAACACCTGAGTAGTACTCCATTGTGTAAATGTACCACAATTTCTGTATCAATCTCTCTGTTGAAGGACATCTGGGTTATTCCCAGCTTCTGGCTATTATAAATAAGGCTGCTATCAACATGGTAAAGCATGTGTCCTTGTTATATATTGGAGCATCTTTGGGGTATATGCCCAGGAGTAGAATAACTGGATCTTCAGGTAGTACTATGTCCAATTTTCTGAGGAACCACCAGAGTGATTTCCAGACTGGTTGTACCAACTTACAACCCCACCAGCAGTGGAGGAGTGTTCCTCTTTCTTCACATCCTCTCCAGCATGTGCTTTCATCTGAGTTTTTTCTCTTAACCATTCTGACTAGTGTGAGGTGGAATCTCAGAGTTGTTTTGATTTGCATTTCCCTGAGTGACTGACTTTCAATAGAAGACAACCTGGGTAATGACACCCATTCATCAGATCAATCAACAAATATGTATGTGTGTGTGTGTGTGAGCGTGTGTGTGTGTGTGTGTGTGTGTGTGTGTGTATGTGTGTGTGTGTGTATGTGTGTGTGGATGTGTGTGTGTGTGGATAAGTGTGTGTGTGTGTGTGGATGTGTGTGTGTGTGTGTGTGTGTGTGTGTGTGTGTGTATGTGTGTGTGTATTAACTGGCCACAAATTTGAAGGAGAATGGAAGGGTTTGGATGGAGGAGAGGGAAGGAAAATTGTTATAATTTTAAATATGGTCTCAAGAAATAAAACACAACAAAGAAATAGAGTTTATGTCTAGGACTCTACTAAAAAATCTATGTGCATTAGCCTGATGGTTTTCCAATAACTATGTTTCAGCCAGAGATTATATATTTGCCATTATCTTCCAAAAAAACCAAGTCTTAGTAAGTAAAAGAGAGAGAGAGAGAGAGAGAGAGAGAGAGAGAGAGAGAGAGAGAGAGAGAGAGAGAGACAAAAGCTTCTCTGGAACCTAAGCCCTTGTTCTTGGCAGGACTCTAAGGCCCCAGAGCTACCTCATGTGCCCTCGGCCTTCCCTTCATTCTTCTGGCTGAGGGTCAGTTGCTGGCTGCGTTACTGAACCAACTTCTTTCCAGGGAATCCCTGTGGACAGTTTTTTTCCTTAGTTTTATTATGACCCAGTCTTACAGCAGCCCTTTGACACCTGACTCATTATTCAGATCCGTTACACTTAGTGCCATCCTACCTTAATGGAACTTGACCACACTTGTTTGGAGACATTGCCTTTATGGCCACCCACCTAGTTGGCACTGCTTAAGAGTTTGGTTAGAGGAATAGACATTTCCCTGTTTGCTTGCATTGGTCTTTTTTTAAGTGAAGGAATGTCAGAATTAGTAACAAACAATGGACAAGAAGAAAAATACTAAGAGGTTCGCCTGTGTTCCTCCCCCTGTGCACACAAGTAACTCTCATTTTGCCTTATTTGGAAAGGTTTCTGGCTATTTGGATGTGCACGTTCTAGGTTGGCAATGATGATATCTAATACACAGTTTACTAATACAGTTTCTTGCTCTATAAAATGAGAAAACCACCATGGAACATGCAGGGCTGTAGTGAGGAAATCAGTTCAGACAAGTGAACCTTCAGGAGGGAATCCGCTCATTAGGTGTTTGTTCAGTGGTTGGGTCTTGTTCTCAGCATCCAGAGGTTCATGGTGCCTCATACAGTGAGAAGATGATGAAGCTGGGAATAGACTTAGAGGAAGCAAGAGAAGGCGGCTGCTACAGTGGTACTTCCCATCCACCCTCCACTCAAACGTATTGTAATTCCTCGTTCTGAACCAGCTCCTCCATTTGAGGTTTTCTTTCTCTGAACTTACCACTTATGAGGCAGGACAGGATAAAAATGGCAGCGATGGCAGTCTTTCTCTTCCTTAGATCTGCAGGCCACAGAGCAGAAGACGGCAAGGCGGGTTCAGCCATCATGTCTTCTTGAGGAGCACAGACAAGCATTGTTAGCCACTTAAAGAAGAGATACTGGCTACCTGGCTCCTTTTTTTCCCATTCAGAAAGCATACACACATTAGTTTGTGAAGAAGGAGAAGTTTAAGGCATCCTTCTTTATAAAAATTGCCACAAAGCCATTTTTGTTCTGAAATTTAAATCTCTCTCTCTCTCTCTCTCTCTCTCTCTCTCTCTCTCTCTCTCTCTTTCTCTCTCAAACCAATGCCACAGTCTCTCCCCACTTCCCCCTTAATTATAGTTGTGTAGCTGAAATATGAAAGTGTCTTCAAAAGCCCTTCTGTTGTTCAAAGGGAAATGTTTGTTTCAGCTGAAGCCTGAAGCTCAGGGAAAACAGTCATATGCATGAGGAAGAGTCATGTGACCCTTAATGGCCTTGCTCATTAAATCATCCGAAGTACTAAAATGTCACCAGTCACGCACACCCACCTCTCTGGTGGCAATTTTTCATGTCTGAACTTCCTAATCACAAGTTAAAGTTTCAAGTGGAATGATGCGGTTTGCTATAACTGAAACCAACGGCCTGATCCTCTAGACTCCAAACAGTTGAAACAGTAAAAGATGCCCAAGTAAGAATGCAGAGGAAGGACCACTTGAACTCCCTTGTCTGTACAGAGTGCATTCCCCATACGCTTTACAGCCAAGGAAAGCTGACTCACACTAAGTGATGGGACATTTTCTATGAATTATCTAGTTTGGATGCACAGAGCTATTCAGACACATTTCTTAGTTTATAACATACTCAGTTTTCCTGTTTTTTTTTTTTTTTTGTTTTTTGGCACTGTTTGAAGTTTAGAGCCAGGGACACACACACACACACACACACACACACACACACAAACACACACACACACACACAAACACACACACACACACACGCACACACACACACACACACACACACACACACATTTACCATATATCCACCCACTTAGCTATACTGGAGATTCTGATTTTGAGGTCTCTGAAAAATATCAGGGAATCCTTAGTTCAAAGCTTGACCAAATTACAGAAGCATTTTAAGTTTAAACATTATGTGCATTTTTAACATGCACATGTCTAAATCAGTAGATTCTTCTTGAAATGAGTGGAAATATTAAAAATATTAGCATCTCTTTGACAAGATTGTCCCCGAAGTCTGTGGTATCCCCATCTGTAAGGAACCCCGTTGTTAGGATGCTGGATGTTTATCAACAAGCCATATCTCATGGTTTATCCAGATGGACTCATTTTCTGTGTACTCCTATCACTTATTTCTAGTGTGGAAAATGTGCCATATTGCTCCTTGTATTATATTTGTAAAAGTAATGTATTCTGCTTCCTTTTCCTTTGTTTTTCATTCAGCAATATTTCAATCTGCAATCCACTGATTCGAATCTCAGAAGCAAGAGAATGAAAAAACTGCTGATGCAGAGTTCAGAGCACACACACATATTGGGAATGTGGCTGAATATCACCTGCACATGGGTAGGTGCAGGCGGGCAGTCACCACTTAGCTCAGACACACGCAACCTTTCCATGTGTCTCACAGACCAGCTCAAACGCCTCTCCAGTTGTCCCTTCCTCTCCAGAAACAATCATTATCCATTTCTAACTACTGTTCCTTCATGGTACCTAACCTTGAGAGTTATAGGTTCATAATACGCTGCTATTGTCTTGCGCATCGTAATTCTGTATCTAGCCACCATTCCTTATCCATCTGATAACAATCTTCATCCTTAAATTTCAAGACACCCAGTGTTTCCTTTCAGAATCCTAACATGCTATATCGTTTTTCTTGCTTTCACTAAAACAATAGTGGTGTGTATGTGAGTAAATATATATATTAATAAGGATCTGGAATCAAAAAATAATGACCTGGGGCAAAGAGCTCTCTCCCTCAGTGCCTGCTGTGTCATAAGACACAGTGCAGGCTTAGCAGGCAGAAGCAGATGGGTTGGCAAAGAGGCAACAGACAAATGAATCATGTGGATCAAATACTCCCCAGGACCCAGGGCTCCCCATCTTAACCCTGAAGGTCTGTGCATCAGATGACTGACCTCTGCCTATGCTTGCAGCATAGCATATTGTACGACTTCTCTCTTTAGTGAGAAATTCAGTGAAGGAATGTCCTGTCATCTCCTGCTTCTGCAAAACCCTGGCACACTGTAGATAGCAGGGCTGTCTCATGGGAGGGGAAATGAATCCTGGATGACCTTGGCTTGGCCAAAGGTATAGGAAAGTGGCGGAGGTACATGGATGTGGAAGAAAGGAAGGCGGGGCTTGTTTTAGGTCTCCTGTGGAAGAACAAAAGATGCAGGAACGGAGGCTGAGGTTTAGGATTTTGAGTTGGGCAGTTGAGTGGTTTGCCATGATATTCGCTGAAAGAGTGAAATCAAGTGAAATATTCAATCGGAAAATCACTAGTTCTGATGGAGATGATTTCAAGTGAAGACGTTAAGTAGCAGGTGGCTGTCAGCCTCTATCTCGAGAGAAACTTCAGAGCTAGAATACAAATCTGATGTGTTACATGAAGCATGTAGATGAGACTCACTGAAATTGCCTACTGAAAGCTTATGTACAGAGGGCTAGATGGATTTTCCTCATTGAATGGAAAGCTAGGAATTCAGAAATTCTTGTTTGCTACATGATCATTAAGTATCATCCACGGGGAAGTAACCCTTGGCTATGATCAGATGAGGTTTCTTTGATACCAACAGAAACATTGTAAGGTGAGGAATACGGAGGATGTCCACACTTCTTGCAGTGACAGTTATGGACTGACTGTGTGCTTCTCCCTCATTCACATTTTGAAACCCTAAGTCCCCACTGTGGCTATACTTTAAAATGTGCCTCCACAGAGACAACTACGAATAAATAAAATTGGAGGTATGAGGCCCTGGTCTTATATAATTAATTTCCTCATAAGGAAAAGCTTGTCCTGTGGTTACTTTCCAGTCACAATCAAGGGGAAGGTCACACAAGGACATAAGGAGAAGCAGGTAGAGAATTCTTCTCCAGACATGCAACTTCAGTCCTCCCCAGACATGCAGTCTGCAGAAACCTTAGTCTGAGACATAACTTGCAGATGCAGGAGAAAATAACTGTGATGTCAGCCCACTGCAGTCTGTGATATCTGTCACACAGCCCGAGCACGTGATGAAGTGCACAGCCCTAAGTACTCTGATCTGTTGAAGTTACTGGGTAGGAGTGGCTTTGAATTTGGGGGTGCAATGGAAACTGGACATGAAATGCTAGGTTGGTGCAAGTACTAGATACGAACATACTACAGATCGCCTCATTTCAGATGGAGGGCACAGAAAGGGCTGTGCCCTGGCCATAGAATGAGCTAGAGAAAGAAAAGCTATGCTTAGAAGAGAGCATTGTTCATGGTGCTGCACAGACTGTTAAAAAGCGGATGACCACACACACAAGCGAGTCATGCAAGTTACCCAGACCCAAAGTGTAAACATTCCAGCGAACTTCTGTACAGTTAGATTAGTCATTCTGAAGTTGCTGAACTTCGTGTTAAATTTTATAATTTCATTATCATTTTCACTTATCTGGTTTATTTTACTGTGTGATTTTTGAAAAATTGCAAGTTCTTTATTATAAACTTTTAATATTAATAGAAACAAATCTGGATGTGGTGTTGATGCCTTTAATCCCAGCACTCAGGAGGCAGAGATCTCTGTGAGTTCCATGCCAGTTTGGTCTACTTAGTGAGCTTTAGGACGGCTAGAGCTACAAAGAGTGAACTTAACTCACAAAAAATAAATAGATAAAAATAAAGCAAATGATACTCTCTTCAAGACAGACAGCAATAATTCGAACAAAATCCCATGAACTTTCCCCCACAGATTTGGCATCACCTATAGAAAAATAGACAAAGAATTGAAGATTAAAATCAATGGCAAGAGCGAACAAAGGCTTGTAATTCTAGCATTTGTCAGGCAATTGCAGGAGACTCTCAAGTTCAAGGCCAGTGTGGGCCATAAAAGAGTATCTAAAATAACAAACCCAAAGAAGAATAAAGTAAAGAAGTCTGTACGGCTACCAGGAGCAGCAACATCTGTAAAACGTCTTTCTAGGAATATAATGATATTTTCCAACCTTAGAGAACCCCTGAATATAAAACCAATGCAAACTTGAAAACCATCAGGAAGCCAACTCCTACGAACACTGGTTTGAGCAAGGAGGGACCATAGATGAGAAGAAGCATCTTTTTAGATTTAGAGTTGCTGGATACAGAATCCAAGCTGAGACATCAGAGCTTAAGTTAGATGTGGGAATAAGATCTGAAACAGGCAAAAGAGACCACCACACTGAGCACATAGACTGAAAAAAGACAAACAGGGTTTCCAAGAATAAAAAGCACAATTGTTGGCCAGCAAATGCTTCCTGAGCTTCGGCAGTGTGACAGGCGCCTTCCTAGTAACATTGGTTCACCACAGGCACAAAAGAAATGGGAGGATTTATCTCACCCAGCTTACTTTCTAGAGAGAGAAGCAAATGCCCTTTCGGATAGTAGAAGAGCAAGCCACGCAAGCCGGAGTGAGAATTAGTGAAGTGGAAAATAAACTAGTGACATAAGAGCATTCACACAAATAATTCGTCCTGGGTGCACACATTCAATTCCAGCACTCAGGAGGCAGAGACAGAAGTAGAGGCAGTAGGAATGTGGCAGGTTCGAGGTCAACCTGGCTTTCATGGCAAGTTCCAGGCTAGCCAATGATACCCCGTCTCAAAAAAATAAAATAAAATAAAACCCAGAACAAACAACAAAAAAAGTAATAGAATGGCTTGAAAATATGGGACAGGCAAGGAGGCAGAACAAGATGATACAGTTGCAGAAGGAACCTGGCAGAATGTGGGAAACAATTTCAAAGACTTTCTGCTCGATACTTTCATCAAAGTGATAATTATTCAGACCCGTAGTATAGCACTGAGGTTTCTACAGTGGGTGGAGATGAAAGCATAGGACTGAGAAAAACACTGACAACAAAATTCAAGGATAGGCACAGGTGTGAGACAGGAATATCTCCAAGGTACTGACATGAAACAATGAGCTGTCTAGGGCAGATCCACAGAAAGTTTGTCTTTTAAAAATAAAGATCATGTATTAAGAACATCTAATAAAAATTAAATCCAAAGTCAGAGTAGTTCCAATAGTGCCTGAAAGCAGTATTTCCAGAAGAAAGGAAATAGTGTTGGGTATAGTGTCTCAGGGTTCTAATCCCAACAATTGGAAAGCTAAGGCAGGGGGATTGCTGGGGGTTCAAGGCAGCTTGAGTTATGTCATATCAGATCAGTCATACTATAGATAGAGACCCTGTCCTCAGAACCGAACAGGCAGACAGATACCCCCAAACAGAAAAGATATCCAGTGATAATTTGAATTGTAATGCAAAGTTATGAGGAAAAAATGATAAGTATATAAAAATGAAGAACAATATTGACGACAGAAAATACTAATAAATCCTATGTTATAAAGTTAAAATTTAGTGCAAAACTATAGTCACAAGGCATAATGAAAGCCACTAAAGTAACATTGTTAAACCATTCCCAAATCTTCATATTATGTTTGAAGTAGGTCAACACTACATTCCTTCAAGCTAAGTATCTTTTATGCTAAGAGTAGAGGCAAAGCGCCATCTTCCAACCAGAAGAGGAAAGATGGAACAAGAAACACAGTCAGTTTCAGTGTAATTGAACTGCTAAATTTAGACAATAAATCTTGTTGGCTACAGAATCCTTAAGATTCATCATGTTATCCTGCACATAGCATGAATGAAGATTTATTACTATTGGTCATGGATCAAATTAAATCATAAAAAAGGATAGGTGCCTTTTACCTACTCAAACTAGAAGCAAAATTCATCTTGAACTGATCTGTCCACTTTGCACATTCCACAAGAATATCATAGTTGTACTAAAATTTTGGTTGTGACAGTCATATGCTACAGAACATACAACTTGGACAAGAATCATCCTCAGGATGTTGAAATGACCTCCTGTTCCAGTCCCTGCATCCTAAAGCTGTTTCCAGAGAATTGCTTCCAAAAGAGCTTCAAGAATAGCTGATGATTCCAGATGACTTCACTTCATCCAACTTTTCAGACAGATCCAATAAAAACTTCAGTTAAACCTGAGCCTTCTAAGCATACATAGATAACAGACACTAAAGCTAGCTTTCATAAGTCTAACTAATTTTTCTAATTGTCCTACCCCTCCCTAACCATTTAAGGAATTTCTTATCACCTCTATTCAGCAGGAAGAAGTTCTGGAGAGTTGTCATCCTGATCCCTTGGGTTTGGGTATCTAGTTATAGGTATTTTATAAATTATAGATAGATTGTCATTGAAGAGATAATTTGAAAATGGTCATAATTTTGAACAGGAAGTAAATAGCTGGGATGGAATACCAAATTTATTCTTAAGCAAAGCATTATATAGTCACAATCTTACACTGGTAGAAATCTTTATAAATGATACAAATTGAAATTATAATTTTACATTGGTATGGAATTTATGGATTGTTACAGATTTAAGGTTTCACTGATATAAGCTTCTTATATACAAAATTTGAAATGAATATTGTTACTCATAGATAAGCATTGTGTTTGTACTGGCTGGTTTTGTGTCAACTTGACACAAGCTGGAGTTATCACAGACAAAGGAACCTCAGTTGAGGAAATGCCTCCAAGAGATCCAGCTGTAAGGCATTTTTTCAACTAGTGATCCAGGGGGAAGGGCTCAGCCCATTGTGGGTGGTGCCATCCCTAGGCTGGTAGACCTGGGTTCTATAAGAAAGCAAGCTGAGAAAGCCAGGGTAAGCAAGCCAGTAAGTAACATCCCTCCATGGCCTCTGCATCAGCTCCTGCTTCCTGACCTGCTTGAGATCTAGTCCTGACTTCCATTGGTGTGGAGAGCATTTTTGGCACCTCTGAACAGTTGATGGCGGAGTAATATTAATATTATTCCAGGACACCTTGGAGCTGAGCAAGACAGGAAACTGGCTTCTGTGCTATGCCCAGTAAGGGCTAGTATCAAGCACTTTGTTATCTGTAGCTCTAGGCAGGCTCTCAAGAATTAGGCTATAAGGAAGTACATCTACGTCTGACAGTACGCCAGTATTTTTAGCTCCAGGCAGTATCCTTAGAAATGCAGCTCAGCGCAGGGTGGATTTCCTAAGGTAGGCATAGCAGTATCCATTTTTATCTCTGACCTTTTCACCTGACCTCTAGTAAGTTGTTTACAAAATCTTTGGTTGTTATCTGAATTGATCCCAGTCTCAGAACCTTTGTTACCATTTTTGCATGTAATTAAAATGATTTAAAAAGAGGACAAATAAAGCCAAGCTTCTCTTCGGCCAAGAGGCTTGGGCCTCAAGTCCGGCCAAAGTCATGCTACAACTTTAACTAACTTATCTCTTTTCTTTCAATCCTCGCTCCGGCTCAGGGAGGACCTGTTGGGTGTCCGAGCTGGCTTCGGACATATTGGTGATGAGCAGCAATGTGGAAGTGTAAGCTGAATAAACCCTTTTCTTCTCAACTTGCTTCTTGGTCCTGATGTTTTGTGCAGAAATAGAAACCCTTACTAAGACATGTGCAACTCATTCAAGAATCCAAGGCTTAGACCCAGACCTTCTAATACCGCTATTACAAACTCTTTGAATGATTAAGTAACACAAGTTAAGGGCCAGGTAATAAATTCATGGTTATAATTGATTCTGATCTAATTATATTAAGGTGATTTCTACAATATTCAAATAAAAATAGCTGAGAGTTTTCAAGGTTCAATAATTAAGATATACTTTATATAGTCTTCAAAAACATCAGAAATTCACAGAATATAACATTTTATCTTAATTCATTATTAAGTATTATTTGAGTAGAAACATGTCTGCTTCTGATAGTACCACCTTCTTGGTTTGAAGGAGAAACTGAGCATCAAAACGTGTGTATGGAGTTGCTTCAGTTATGGCCAGATAGCCAGTAGACAAAAGTTACCCTATTCATCTTCAGACAAAAATACTGTCCAAGAAAGGACACACAGTTCAGGAGAGTTGACCATTTAGCTCTTCCAAGATAAACAAGTCCTTCATAGTTCTTGCTTCATTTCAAGGTCTGTCAGATGGTTCTGGGCTAGAAAACTGAAGACAGATGATCTGATGATGTTCTGAGGAATAAGGGTCTGTCCAGGTAGTCAGATGTCTCTGTAAATTAGGCTAAGTTTCAGAAGCTATGTTTTTGTGCCTCCTATATATTCAGGTAATATTTAATTTGTTCTCAGATTTCTGACGGGGTTGAGGACTAATTATAGTCTCATAATCAAACTTAATTGTTTAGCCTTGAGGAAGATGATGTAGAAAGGATGGTTTTCAGATGGTAATGCAATTTAAATCAGAACTTAATTCAAGTGTAGAATTATAATCTCTGTAATTTGGGATAAATAGTAGAGTAATTTATCTAATTGACAAAAATGATAAAATGGATGTTAATTATATATCATACTTTTAAATTTGCATAATTGTTATGGTTGTGTTCAATTTGTATCTCAGAGAAGAGACTTTTAAAAAAATTTGGACAGAAAAGGTGAGATTCTGGGACTTAGTTTGAATGCTTTGTCTTATTTTGGTTCCCAAAAAGCCATACTTCCAGACCTGAGGGTCCTTGCCCTCAACTGGTTTCAACTGATAATAAAGAATTACCATACAGCCATTGGCTGGGCTGGGAGATGAGGCAGGACTTTTAGAGTGTGCAAGCAAGAGACCAAGAGAGAGGGGAGAGGAGGCGCACCCACTGACATGTAAGGATGATTGTGTCTGGGATAGCAAAGATGAAATGTTAATTTAGCAAGCTAACTCAGGAGTTGGAGGAGCGAATTAGAATTGCACAGCCATTGAGCTAGTCAAGGCATATAGAAATTAAAAACACAACTTAATTGAGAGGTTAATGAGGAGCATCAAGTAAGAATTCAGCTCTTAATAATAAAAGGGATGGAGAGACAAAGGATGAACGTGGCTCTGATGCCATCTTCTGGCCCTCATAAGTACTACACATATATGGTTTACACAAAACATGCAGACACACACATATATATACACAGAAATAGAAATATAGCTTATTATAAATGCTAACAAAATTGAATGATCCCTGATAAAAAGGAAGTCAGGTTAGAATACAAAAAAAATAAAAAAGAAAAAGCAACAGCCACAAAACAGTTACTTAAATAACATAAACAACCAAAGGTAAGAACAAAATAAAGCCAGGAAAAACAATTATTTTCTACATCTAGAAACAAGAAATATTCTTGCTGAATGTGGCTAGAAGCAGAAATTCTCCAGCGAATGATAATTAGCTGATCTGCTCCAAAAGACATGCAGGTTAACATTTAGGGAATCTTTAAATTTTAAGATAAAGAAGCAATAAAGGTGATAAATATTTGGATGAGCAAACAGGTTTCTTTTGTTCTACAAGCTCCTTGAAGTTCAGATGATAATTGAAGCAAAAAATATAACACTGTCTAGTGGGAGTGTCCACAGCACAAATCTGAAAAGCATCTGCTTTTTATTTTTAGTGGCAAAATATTAATTCCAAGTAGATCAAGGAAGGTATCTGTGCTGCAGTTGCTATAGCAACTATACTAACAATAACACCAGAAAATGCAGCTCCTTGACAATTAATAGCAACAGCACCAGCAAAGATGGAAGCTCTATAATTCTTTCATAATATATATTATTCTTTCAATAAATATATATTGAATGTTCACAATGAGAGATCATACAATACTTTGCATATATATTTTATAGCCAGGCATATGGCACATACCTTTAATTTCAGTACTTGGGAAGCAGATGCAGGTAAAGTTTTGTGAATTTGAGGCCAGTCTGGCCTACAATAGGGAGTTCTAGGCTAACCAGGGCAACTTAAGAAGACTGTGCCTAGAAAAAAAAAAAACAAAACAAAAACAAAAGCCTATTTTGTGTCTCAAAAGTCAAGAAGAGGTATTTTGTAAAATGAAGAGGGCCAAAACAATTTTTGAGGTATCTGTAAGAAAAACAAAAAAAAAAAAAAAAATTAACACAAAACATCTGAGCCTATACCCTACACTTTACAACAATTAAAATATTTTATAGAAGCATATATAAAACATAGAGCTCTATTTTCAAAAGAAAACAGAGAAAAATTGTGACCAGACAAGAAATATTAAAAGAAACCCCTGATAAATTGTATTTCATCAATGCTAAAAAAACCCTCAACAAACCTTGTTCTACAAAAGATAGTTTACAAGATTGAAGTGAGGAGCTATAAGCTAGGAGAAAATATTTGTAAAATTATATTTGATAAAAATCTTGTATTAAAACAAAAACTTTCAAAGCAATATATAAAATTAAATAGTTCATTTATTAATTTTTTAATAAAATGAGCAAAAAATTGGAACAGACATTTTCCTTTCTTCTTGGGGGGGGGTGGTGGTGGTAGTGGTGCTGGTGGGAACATGGTTTCCCCTATATAGCCCCAGTTGGCTTTGAACTCACTATTTAGACCAGACTGGTCTCAGTCTCACAGAGGTCCACCTGTCTTTTCCTCTCAGTTGCTGGGATTAAATTAATTCCTAGCCCTAGACATATTCTTAGAGAAGATACACAGCCATAACTAACCTCTGAGCCCAGCCTGGATGGAACATCATAGAAGAGAAGGCAGAAACATTGTAAGAGCCAGAAGACCAGCATGTTTTTTGTGAGAGAGTGTCATCTATATATGACAGAGAAGCTGTACCCATGAAATTTCAACAATATGGTCACCTAAGCAAGACCTGCACAATAACAACACCAGTTGACATGTCAGTGAGGACTGTGGAAATCCCACAGGGCTCCACCCCTAACTGAAGAGCTAAAGGCAATTAATGATTGCTGAGAGAGGGAGCATCTGTCTTCCCCAGGGATGAGGCTCCCGACTGGTTATCCAATACCAAGTACTCAGCTCTAAACATATAAAGGTGTTAGCAACACTAAGTGAACTCAGCAGATTACATTTACACATGCATATGTGTATTGTATACACGAATGTATGCATGTGTATGCATGCAATAATAGTAATTAAGGAAGAACATGTTATGAATCTGAGAGGGAGTGAGGTTCATGGGAGGAATTAGAGTGAGGAGAAAGAGGGAGAAAATGATGCAAATACAATATTCATGTGTAAAATTCTTAAATAAAATAAACTTAAAAAATAGAGAAGAAATATATATGACAAATCAATATATGAAAAGAAAGTGCACATGGGCAGTTGTAGGAGTTACACACTAGTGTACCTATCAGAGTGCTGAGACAAAGACGCAGTGTAAACCTGACTGTAACCAACAGCAGCAAGACCAAAGCTCCTAAGAGTCTCATTCATTGCTGGTGAGAAGGTAGAGTCATTTATCCTTCTTGGAAAATATTTTTGAGGAATTGCTTAATAAACAAAAACATTTCCTTATAATGTAACCCAGCCATCTAATTCTTAGGTATTTATTCAAGAGAAATAAAAATTTGTAACTGAATATTTATAGTAGCAGAGCAGTGACTTAGCAAGCTATGGGTCTATCCACATGATAGGTTACTATTCAACAATAAAAGGCAAAGACCAGAGTAATGGATGTCAATGTCATTATGATGCATGACAGGAACCTATGTCACAAATGCTGCCTACTTTTGATTGACACTCTGGAAAAGGCAAAACTATAATGGTTGCCAGAGATTGAAAATGAGATGAGGGACTGAATACCAAAAGAGGGCATGAAGAAACTGCTGGGGATGAGGGATGATCAAGCTATTTTGCCTTCTGTTTGCACTAGTCATCAACAGGCTACCTATTTGTTAAAACTCATAGAACTGTACACCAAAGGTGTGCATTTCAATGAATATCAATAAAAATGCCATGAGTGTTGTTAGGGAGATATATTGGTAATTAAAAGAACAACTAGAGGAACTCTAACATACTGAAGAGTCAGGAAAGACTGAAGAAATGTCCTGAAGTTAAACTATAAAACATAGATTTAGTGAGTTGGGGGGGGGGGGTTAGATCGAAGAATGGCCAGTCTTCTGCATCACTGATTTATCTATCTGTAGACTCAACCAACAATGCAAAGAAAAGAGTTTTATCTCCATTCAGACTCCCAGAAGGTGCTATGCAGGCTGGTGGGCAAACATACTCAATGGTTTTACCCATCTGTAGACCCTGTATGTTATAACACTGACCTCAGGAGCAAAACTTGCCTACTGGTGCAATTGTGGCATGACTGTTTTGTGTGTAACCAACTGCTTTTGTTTGCTTGTTTGTTTACTTGGATTTCAGACCTAGTTAATGGGAGTGAGCACATGCTTGGTACTGTAATCCTGATCAGAAGTCTATGTATAGAGAAATCACAGGTTCTGAATGGGGAGTTTCCTACTGTTGTTTTCCTAAGTGACATGTAGACAAACTACAGTCTAAATATTCATTCTTATATCCTTAGACCCAAACAGCTTTTAGCCTTGGGAGAAATAATCTTATTCTTTTTTACTAAAATTATAATGGCCATTAATGCAGTAATTCATAGAGTGCTAAGAATACATGACATTTTCATTCATCTACAAAGGAAGTTTTTCTGTTTGTATTAGTATTTCACGGAATATTGATACAATTTTACTAATATACAGACTTTAGTGAACTTTCTAGATCTATGTCTAAACACTAGTGGCCTATATAAATGTAATTAGCAAGCTACTAAAAGTAAAAGTTTAAAGATGTCATTTACAATAGAAATTAAAAACAAAGAACTTTAGAATAAATACAATACATAAGCAAGACCATTATGAAGATTTGTAAATGTTTGTTGAAAGTATATTAGTTCTTTATGTCAACTGCTATAGTTTGAACCTGAAATGGCTTCCGAGGCTCATATTTTGAGTATGTGCTTCGAGAGCCTTTAGGAGTAGGGCCCAGCTCCTGGAAGAAGTGTAGTGGGGGTGGGCCTCTGAAGATTACCACTGGCTTCTTGTTCTGGTTTCACCTCTGTTTCTTAGTCTATCATGTGTGAAAAGGTATGTGCTTCTGGTGATGTGAGTGGACTTCTCTTTCACACTGTCTTGGATACAATGCACTGATAGCCTCTGAAACCAGGAACCTTAAGTTGCTTCTGTCAAGTATCATGGCCACAGCAACTCAAAGACTCAATTCAGTTATCATAAAAGGCTTGGAGGCATAAATGAATAGAAATCATTCTCTTACAGTTCTGCATGTCACAAGTGCTAAATCATGACTGTCAGACCACACTCTGCTCCAAGGTCCTAGAGCAGTGTTTCTCAACCTTCCTACTGCTAAAATTCTTTAATACAACTCCTTGTTGTATTGACCCTTAACCATAGACTTATTTTTGGTACTAATTTATAGCTGTAATTTTGATACTGTTACTGATCATTGTGTAAATATCTGATATGCAGATGGTCTTAGGCGACCCCTGTGAAAGGATTGTTCGATGCCCAAAGGGGTTGTGACCCGCATATTGAGAACTGTTGTGAAGTTAGAGTCCTTCTCTGTCTCTAACAGCCTCTGGTGAATCTTTCTTTCCTGTGGCGTGGGATTACAGAATGCTGCCACTTCCTCCTCTTTTCACAGCTTCTTTTTCTTTTCTCTATATTCTCTTCTGTCTCTGTGACATTTGTATTAGACTTACAGCCACCCAGATCTTTAAAGGTTAATTAATCTTAAGATCACTCATTGTGTTGGGAAGAACTTCCTCAGATTAGGTTACATTCATAAATTCTGTGGATAAGAGCACAGACACATTTTCCAAGGCCACTGTTCAGTTTGCTACATATAATAATGTCACAGCTGTAGAGACGTTAATCTTTGCCAAGCTGATTTTATCTATTAACTTAGTTAAAAAGGGAGCAAGAAAATGTTCCTTAGAAACAACTCCCAGAAACCGAAGCAGTATGCACTGGGTCTGCACTGGGCTGACAAAAGGAACTCAAGCTAAAAGGGAAAGGGGACATTTTCCTCTATCCCTAACAGAAGCAATCATGAATTGAGAGCCCCTACTTGCAAATGAAAATTTAGCGTCTCCTAGTGAGTGTCATTGGGAAAACAAACTCCTTTAAAAAAAAGATTCATTGATTTTTATGTGCATTGGTGCTTTGCTTGCATGGATGTCTGTGTGAGGACGTCAGATCCTCTGGAACTGGAGTTACAGAAAATTGTGAGCTGCCGTGTGGGTGCTGGGAGTCGAACTCCGATCCCCTGAAAGAGAATCCACTGCTCTTAATTGCGAAGCCATCTTTTCAACCCCAGAAACAAATGACTTTTTACGGGTGGGCTACATGCCCAGGAGTAGATGGCCAACAAAAGACACACTTAGCAGCATCTTTGCCTGGTGGTTCTTTGTCTTATAACATGTCATTTCAGGTTTCTTTTATTTAAAAAACACTACTCACCCAGAACATACACACACACACACACACACACACACACACACACACACACACACACACAGTATATATTATATATAAAGAGTATATATATATATATATATATTTATAGAGAGAGAGAATATATAGTATTTAATACATATTCTCTTTTCACTAGAATTCTTTTATGAGTAAATTATGGCTTCCGGTTTAGTATTTTTAATGGAATTCCTGAGTGTGTGAATGTGTGGGTCTTTGTGTCTTTATGTGTTTCTTGGGTTTTTTTTTTTTTTCTGTTTGTTTTGTCCTATTCTGATTTGTTAGTTTTTGTTATACATTATCATATCATATTACATCATAACATATTATATTATTATGCCTTAGGAGCTCGTTTGTTTTCTAAATAGGGACAGAAAAGAACTGTATCTGTATGGGAGGGGATGGGAGATGGGGAGGAACTCAGAGAAGCAGAAGGAGGGGAAAACCATAATAAAAATATAACAGAAAAAATATAAATTTTCAATAAAATGACAACAAAACTCAATAACAGAAGTTTTGTTAATTATGATGATGGGCGACTTTTACCAGTTCCCACCTGAGTCTGGAGCTGACACGGTGCCAGAGTGCTCAGTACCCAGATCACACTGGGAGCGAGCTAGCCTCCCTGGACTGCTGACACCTCTGCCAGCACAGGTGAGGCCACCACTTCTGCTCAAATTCCTAGCCCAAGAGGAACCCACCTGGAGGCCCCAGGATACAAAATCAAATAGCAGGCTGGGAGAAAATCCCTCCGGTTTTTGCCTGTGCCCAGAGCTGACCCTGTACCACAGCTCACTGTACCCAGATTCTGCTGGGAGAGAGCCAGTCTCCCAGAAGTGCTGACACTGAGAACACAGGTAAGACAACTACCATGGCTCTGAGGGACCTGGCCAGAGCCTTCAGGACACAGAAATCAAGAATCAGTTTGTGGCATAATCTGTCTGGTTTCTGTCTGCACCCTCTGCTGGCCCTGTACCACAGCTCTCTGTACCCAGACACTGCTGGGAAAGAGCTGGTTCTCAGTAGTGCCAACACACAGGCTTACAAAAGGGTCAAGCCACGGTCAGAACCAACAAGAAAGGCTAACACCAGAGATAAGCAGATAGTGAAAGGCAAGTCTGAGAACCTAAGCAACAAAAACCAAGGCCACCTGGGATCATCAGAACCTAGTTTCCCCATCACAGCAAGTCCTGGATACCCCAACACACTGGAAAAGCAAGATTCTGATTTAAAATCATAACTCATGAGGTGTTAGAGGACTTTATGAAGGTCATAAATAACCCTTAAAGAAATACAGGATAACACAGGTAAACAGGTACAAGCCCTTAAAGAGGAAACAACCAAACAGGTGAAGGAATTGAACAAAACCATCCAGGATCTAAAAATGAAAATAGAAACAATAAAGAAATCACAGGCAGATTGTTGGGTGCTGGAAGAGCCACAGGAAAAGTCAGTCTCACTCCTGAGCCCAGGGATGAGTCCACTCTTCCTCCCCACTGACTTTCCCAGGAGAGAATGACCATAACTCTCAGAGCGCAGGTAGCTGAGAGCAGACACTTCCAGCCCAAGGCCGAAGCCAGCCCACTTTTATCAGGGCTGGGCACTGTCATTGGAGCTCACAGTCTACCCTGAGAGCTGAACACCCAGGAGCAATCAGCCTCTGGAGACCACTGGCCCACAGGTCTACAGGAGAGACAAGCTTCAACCAGAGACAACAAGATCACCTAGCATCACCAATAGCAAGATGGCAAGAGGCAAGCCCAAGAATCTAAGACACAAAAACCAAGACAACTTGACAACATCAGAACCCAGTTCTCCCACCACCACAAGTAGTGGATATCCCAACTCACCAGAAAAACAAGATTTAGACCTAAAATCATACTTCATGATGCTGATGATGGAGATCTTTGAGAAGCACATAAATAACACATTTAAAGAAGTATAGGAAAGCCATGAGAACACAAATAAGTTGAAGCCCTTAAACAGGAAACACACACACACACACACACACACACACACACACACACACACAAATCACTTGAAGAGCTACAGGAAAGCACAGGTGAAGGAACTGAAAACAGAAATAGAAACAATGAAGAAATCACAAAAGGAGACAACCCTGAAGTTGGAAAACTTAGGAAAGACATCAGGAGTCATAGATGCTAGCTTCAGCAACAGAATACAAGAAATGGAGGGGAGAATCTCAGGAGCAGAAGATACCATAGAAATCATTGACACAACAGTCAGAGGAAATGTAAAAATCAAAAAGCTCCTAGCTCAAAACAACCAGGAAATCCAGGATACAATGAGAAGACCAAATCTAAGGATAATAGGTGTAGAAGAGAGCAAAGACTCTCAAGTGAAAGGCCCAGTTAATACCTTCAACAAAATTATAGAAGAAAACTCCCCAAACCTAAAGAAAGAGATGACCATGAACATACATACTAGAAGCCTACAGAACCCCAAATAGATTGGACCAGAAAAGAATTTTTCCTGACAAACAATAGTCAAAACAACAAATGTTTAAAACAAAGAAAGAATACTAAAAACAGCAAGGGAAAAAGGAAGGTAACATATAAAGGCAGACTGATCAGAATTACACCAGACTTCTCAACAGAGACTGTAAAAGCTAGAAGATCCTGGACCAACATCATACAGACCCTAAGAGAGCACAAGTGCAACCCCTGGTTACTATATATAGCAAAACTCCCAGTTACCATAGATGGAGAAACCAAGATATTCCACAACAAAAACAAATTTACACAGTATCTGTCCACAAAACAGCACTACAAAGGATAATATTTGGAAAACTACTCCACAAAGAGGAAAATTTAACTCCAGGAAAAGTAAGAAATTAATCTTCTTGCAACAAACCCCAAAGAAGAAAAGCACATAAACATAATTCTACATCTAACAACAAAGGAGCAGGAAACAACAATCAGTATTCCTTAATATCTATTAACATCAATGGACTCAATTTCCCAATAAAAAGACACACATTATCAGACTGTATACAGAAACAGGATTCAGCATTTTTCTGCAAATGGGAAACTCATCTCAGCAACTAAGACAGCTACTACCTCAGAGTAAAAGGTTGGGAAAAAAATTCCAAGCAAATGGTTCCAAGAAACAAACTGGAGTAGCCATCCTACTAGCAAATAAGATAGATTTTTCAACCAAAAGTCGTTAAAAAGAAAGAAAGAAAGGACACTTTTTTCAAAGAAAAAAATCTATTAAGATTAAATCTCAATCCTGAACATCTATGCTCCAAACACAAGGGCACCCACATTGATAAAAGAAACATTAATATAGCTCAAAGCATATATTATACCACACACAATAATAGTGGGAGACTTCAACGCCCCACTCTCATCAATGGACAGATCATGGAAGCAGAAACTGAACAGAGACACAGTGAAACTAAAAAAAATTATGAACCAAACAGATTTAATGGACATCTATAAAATATTTTAATCCTGAAACAAAAGAATATACCTTATTCTCAGAACCTCATGGTACCTTCTCCAAAACTGTCCATATACTCAGTCACAAAACAGGCCTAACAGGTGTGAGAACATTGAAATAATCCCATGCATCCTATCAGATCATCATGGACTAAGGCTGGTCTTCAATAACAACAAAAATAACAGAAAGCCTACATACACATGGAACCTGAACAATGCTCTGCTCAATGATAGCTTGGTCAAAGAAGAAATAAAGAAAGAAATAAGAGACTTTTTAGAATTTAGTGAAAATTAAGGCACAACATATCCAAACTTATAAGATACAATGAAAGCAGTGCTAAGAGGAAAACTCATAGCTCTGAGTGCCTTCAAAAAGAAACTGGAGAGAGCATACACCAACAGCTTGACAGCACACATGAAAGTTCTAGAGCAAAAAAGAAGCAGATATACCTAAGAGGAGTAGACAGCAGGAAATAATCAAACTCAGAGCAAAAATCAACCAAATAGAAACAAAAGGAACTATACAATGAATCAATAAAACCAGAAGCTGGTTCTTTGAAAAAAATCAACGAGATAGATAAACCCTTAGCCAAACTAACTAGAGGGCACAGAGAGAGTATCCAAATTGACAATCACAGAAATAAAATGGGAGACATAAGAACAGAAACTGAAGAAATTCAAGAAATCCATCAGATCCTATTACAAAAGCCTATACTAAACAAAACTGGAAAATCTGGATGAAATGGACAATTTTATAGACAGAAATCAGATACCAAAGTTAAATTAAGATCAGATAAATCATCTAAACAGCTGAATAACCCCTAAAGAAATAGAAACCGTCATCAAAAGCCTTCCAACCAATCAACCAAAACAAACAAACAAACAAACAAACAAACAATCAAAGAACCCCAGGACCTGATGGGTTTAGTGCAGAATTATGTCAGACATTCATAGAAGACCTAATACCAATACTCTCCAAACTATTCCACAATATAGAATCAGAGGAAACATTACCCAACTCATTTATTGAAGTCACAATTAAGCTCATTCCTAAACCACACAAAGATCCTACAAAGAAAGAGAACTTTAGACCAATTTCCCTCATGAATATTGATAGAAAAATACTCAATAAAATTCTTGCATACTGAATCTAAGAACACAACAAAAGGATCATTCAACATGATCAAGTAGGCTTCATCATAGGGATGCAAGGATAGTTCAATATATGGAAATCCATCAACATATTGGTATAGAGACAGGCAGGTAGATTAACGAAATAGAATCAAAAATCCAAAAATGAACTCTCACACATATGGTCACTTGATCTTTGACAAAGTAGCTAAAAACACTCAATGGAAAAAGGACATCCTCTACAACAAATGATGCTAGTTCAACTGGCAGTCAGCAATTTGAAGAATGTAAATCAATCCTTTCTTATTTCCTTGTACAAAGCTCAAGTCCAAGTAGATCAAAGATCTCCACATAAAACCAGGTATAATGAAACTAATAGAACAGAAAGTGGTGAAGAGCTTAGGATCCACAGGCACACGGAAAACTTCCTTAACAGAACGCCAATGGCTTATGCTTTAAGATCAAGAATCGACAGATGGGACCTCATGAAATTACAAAGCTACTGTAAGGCAAAGGACACTGTCAAAAGGACAAAATGGCAACCAACATATTGGGAAAAGAACTTTACCAATGCTACATCTGATAGAAAGCTAGTATCCAATATGTACAAAAAACTCAAGAAGTTAGACTCTAGAGAATCAAATAATCCTATTAAAAATGGGTACAGAGCTAAACAAAAAATTCTCAATTGAGGAATATTGAATGTGTGAGAAGCATGTAGAGAAATGTTCAACATTTCTAGTCATCGGGGAAATGCAAATCAAAACAACCCTAAGATTCCACCTCATACCAGTCAGAATGGTTAAGATTAAAAACTCAGTTGTCAGCAGATGCTGGTGAGGATATGGAGAAAGAGTAACATTCCTCTACTGTTGGTGGGGTTGTAAACTGGTACAACCATTCTGGAAAGCAAAATGGCGGTTTCTCAGAAAACTGGACATAGTACTACCTCAGGACCCAGCTATACCACTCTTGAGAATATACACAAAAACATTTAAGGAGAACACACGTTCCACCTTATTCATAGCAGCCTTATTTATAATAGCCAGAAGCTGGAAAGAACCCAAATGTCCTTCAATAGAGGAATGGATACAGAAATTGTGGTACATATACACAATGGAGTACTAATCAGCTTAAAAACAAGTTCATGAAATTCCTAAGCAAATGCATGGAGCTTAAAGCTATCGTCCTGAGTGAGGTAACCCAGTCACAAAATAGCACTCATGGTATGTACTTATCACGTATAAGCAGATAGTAGCCCAAAAGGCTCTGAATACCGAAGAAACAATTCACAGACCTCATGAAGCTCAAAAAGAAGGAAGGCCAGAATGATGATGCCTCAGTCCTTCTTATAAGGGAGTACAAAACACTCGCAGGAGGAATTACAAAGTCAAATAGAGGAGCAGGGATTGAAGAAAAGATCTACAGAGACTGCCTCATCTGGAGAACCACCACATATTCAGCCACAAAATCCAATCACTATTGTTGATGCCAAGAAGTGTTTACTGGCAGAAACTAGATATGGATGTCTCCTTAGTGGCTCTGCTAGAGTCATACAGATACAGATGGTGACGCTTGTAGCTAACCATGGGACTAAACACTGGAACCCTAATGAAAGAGCTAGAGAAAGGACTGATGGAGCTGAAGGTTTGTATCCTCATGGGAAGAACAACATCATCAACCAGTCAAGGCACTGAGGTGGAGAGGGTGATTAGGAGAGGGAGCACCTTCATGAAAGCAAGTTGAAGGAGAGGAGGGAGGGAAGTAGGAGACAGGTTATAACATTTGAAATGTAAATACAGAGAATATCCAATAAAATTGAAAAAAAAAAGAAATTGCTGGCTCCCTAGGAGTGTACTACTTGATACTTGTTACTTAGGAACTGATGCTGCCTTATAATCCCAAATGCTTGGACAATTTGCACTACATAATCTATCTCAACCAAGACTTTCTGTTGCTTCTCATGCCCAAGGAAGTGTCTTTAAAAGTTTGGCTAGCTCAAATGTTTCATTTTTGTTTTTAAAATTAATTTGTGTTTCCATGATTAAAACATGAATACTTAAGTCTTTCACATTTCTCGTCCTCATTAAAGAAACAATAAAAGTCAGAAGCTCTGCAAGCTTGTATAAGGCAGAACTGTTGAAATTAAGTCCAGGTTCTGTCTTCCAGCTCCATGCTCCCAGAAATAAGACTCAGACTCAAATTATATTTACAAATACCTTGGCCATACCGCTAGGCTCTACTCTGACTAGATCATAACTAAAGTTACCCATTTCTTTTCACCTACATTTTGCCATGTGCCTGGTTACCTGTGCTCAGAACCCCCATATCCATCTCCTCATCTCCTTTTGGGCTCCTCTCTCCACCTCCTTCTCTCCCGGAATTTGTTCTCCTCCTGATATTCCACCTCTATTTTCTGCCTAAGCCATAGGTCATAGGCTTTTTAATTGACAGGTGAAGCATCCATACAATACACAAGATGATCTCTCTACACTGAGTTGGCACGGTCTGGGGGACAACAGCCATGCCCTCCCACATTCCTAAGTCTCATATAATTTTAACTTTCAACCATTTCATCTTAGCTTCTTGGGCTGGAGAAGCGACTCAGTAGTAGAGTGGTGACTTCTCTTCCAGAGGGTGGGGTTTCAGTTCCCTGCACACATATGGCAGCTCAGTTTAGCCTCTCATAGGTGAGATAATTGCTCTGCAGCAATAATTTTGAGCATGCCTTGATACTGTTTACCATGATATCCTTTTTGGAGTGTGTGACACAAGCTAGTGCAGCCAGCCAATCAGCACATGTATGATACCATGGTACCAATCAGTGTGCTATAACCACACAGTCTCTGGTACCATTTTGGAGGAGTTATTCAGTAAAATTTGTGCATGTGCTTTCTTTCGTTATGTAACCCTTGCCTTGAATAAACTCTTTCTTATTGCTTGTTTTCAACTTCATACTTTGGGTTAATGATGCTTATGTGTTTAGCCCAATTTTATATTAAAATATACTTCAGTGTGGGGTGTGTGTGGATTGTTTGCGTGTGTGGATTTAGACAGAAAAATAATAGATAGATAATAGATAGATAGATAATAGATAGATGATTGATAATATAATAATGCATAGAAACAGATATCCTTCAACAGAGGAATGGAATGTGTGGTACATTTACACAATGGAGCACTACTCAGCTATTATGACTTCATGAAATCCATAGGCAAATGGATGGAACTAGAGACTATCATCCTGAATGAGGTGACCCAGTCACAAAAGAACACACATGTTATGCACACATTGATAACTGGATACTAGCCACAGAAAGCTCTAAATACCCAAGAAACAATTCACAGACCTTATGAAGCTAAAAATGAAGGATGGCCAAAACGGGGTTGCCTCAGTCCTTCTTAGAACAGAGAAAACACTCATGGGAGGAAATGCAAGGTCAAATAGAGGAATAGGGATTGAAAAAAAAAAAAGATCATTCAGAAGCCGCCTCACCCGGGGATCCACCACATATGCAGCCATTAAATCCAAGCACTGTAGCTGATGCCAAGAAGTACTTACTGGCAGGAACCAGATAGAGATCCCTCCCCAGGGATTATGTCAGAGTCATACAGATACAGCTGAAGATGCTTGCAGCTAACCATTGGACTGAATATGGGGACCCCATGGAAGGTGCTAAAGAAAGGACTGAAGGAGCTGAAAGGGGTTGCAACCTCATGGGAAGAACAACAGTATCAACCAACCAAACACTCCACAACTCCATTGACTAAAACACCAACCTTTGAGCACACATTGAGAGACCTATTGATTCAGCTGCATATGTAGCTGATGTGAGAAGAGGCTTTTGGTCCAGGGAGGGCATGTTTTCCCAATGTAGGGGAATGCCAAGGCAATGGGATGGAGAGGGTGATTAGGAGGGAGTGCACTTTGTGAAGGCAAATGGAGGGGGAAGGAGCATGTGAGCAAGTCAGGAAAAGGAATAACATCTCAAATGTAAATACTAAGTATCTAATAAAAATGATAAAGAAGATAAAGAAGAAAAATTAAAAAATAATGCATAGAAACAAAATATATTTTTTGCTAGCCATTTTAAAAATATTTTAGAAATTCTTGACATATTCTGGATATGCATAATTTGTTTTTGAATTTTAAATATTTTCTCCAAGTTTATAGCTCATCTTTTCACTGTATTTTTGATAGCTTTCTACTTATAAATGTCCTACATTTAATGTAGTCAAATGTGGTATGCTTAGCTTTTACAATTAGTTCTATGTTTCTTGCTTATGAGATTATTATCTTTTTGGTTATTATGTAAGTTTTAGTTTATGTTTCTTCAAATAGTATTGAAATTTGACTTGCATGCATCTGGATTGATGTTTGAACATCATATAAGGCAAAAATCAAATTTCAATTTCTACATGTGGATAATCAATTGCTGCAGAATGTTTATTAGAAAGTCATTCACATATGCCCTGTAACATCATGTCTCATGCATATGAAGAGTCCACATAAATATCTGTTTAACTTTATACTGTAGATACATGGTCTCACTTAGAATCGTTTTCAAATGCCTTAATAAATTTTGTTGGTTCCATTCTTTCTCTGTAGTTATTTGGTGGTTATTATTAGTTTGTATAAATACTCTGAGCTTTATTTATGCTACCAAAAAGTTAAAAGTCATATTTTTATTGGATATATTTTATTTACATTTCAAATGTTATCTCCTCTCCTGGTTCCCCCTCCATAAACCTCCTATCCCATTCCCCATCCCCCTGCTTCTATGAGGGTGACCCCAACCCACCCACCCCCTCCCACCTCCTCACCCTGACATTTTGCTACACTGTGGCATCGAACCTTGGCAAAACCAAAGGAATCTCTTCCCATTGATGCCCAACAGGGTCATCCTTTGCTACATATGCAGCTGGAGCCATGGGTCCAACTATGTGTACTCTTTGGTTAGTGGTTTAGTTCCTGGTAGCTCTGTTTGTTTGGTATCATTGTTCTAATGGGGTTGCAAACCCCTTCAGCTCTTTCAATTCTTTCTCTAATTCCTCCACTGGGGACCCTGTTCTCAGTTCAATAGTTGGCTATGAGCATCCGCCTCTGTATTTGTCATGATGTGGTAGAACCTCTCAGGAAACACCTATATTAGGCTCCTGTCAGCATTTACTTCCTGGAATCAACAATATTGTCTGGGTTTGGTGGATGTATATGGGCTGGATATCCAGGTGAAGCAGTCTCTGGATAGTCTTTGCTTCAGTCTCTGCTTCAAACTTTGTCTCTGTATTTCCTCCTGTGAATATTTTTGTTCCCCCTTCTAAAAAAGACTAAACCATCTGAACTTTGGTCTTCCTTCTTCTTGAGCTTCATGTGGTCTGTTAATTGTATCTTGGGCAATCTCAGCTTGGGCTAATGTCCGCTTATCAGTAAGTGTATACCATATTTTTTGTTTGTTTTTTTTTTTTTTTGTTTTGGTTTTGTTTTGTTTGTGTGTGTGTGTATGTGTGTGTGTGTGTGTGTGTGTGTGTGTGTGTGTGTGAGAGAGAGAGAGAGAGAGAGAGAGATTTGGTTACCTCACTCAGGATGATATTTTCTAGTTCCACCCATTTGCATAAGAATTTCATGAAGTCATAAATTTTAATAGCTGAGTAGTACTCCATTGTATAAATGTACCACATTTTTTGTATCCATTCCTCTATTGAAGGACATCTGGATTCCTTCTAGATTTTGGAAGCTATTATAAATAAGGCTGCTATGAACATAGTGGAGCATGTGTACTTGTTATATGTTGGAACATCTTTTGACTATATGCCCAGAAGTGGTATAGCTGGATCTTCAGGTAGTACTATGTCCAATTTTCTGAGGAACCACCAGATTGATTTCCAGAGTGGTTGTACCAGCTTACAACCCCACCAACAGTGGAAAAGTGTTCCTTTATCTCCACATCCTCGAGAGCATCTGCTGTCATCTGAGTTTCTGATCTTAGCCATTCTAACTGGTATGAGGTGGAATCTCAGTGTGGGGCGCTGCCTGCACATTCTCCATTACAAGATGGCGCTGACATCCGGCTGGAGTTAGCAGTAAACAAGTCATGTGCACTTTTCGACTCCTTGAGCTCTGCCTCTCCCGGGGCGTCATATGGCCTGATGAGTTTCAACCAATCAGGGGGCTCCACGTCCAAGGCGAGGACTGATTCCTATATAAGGGGATGGGCTAGATAGTTCGGGGTCTTCGTCTTCACGTGTTGCAAGCTTATACTCTGCCTCTCGAGAGCATTAAAGCTTTACTGCAGAAGAATCCTATTTCGTGTGCAGCGTCGTTCTTGCTGGCGAGATGGTTTCGAGGGACATCTCAGAGTTGTTTTGATTTGCATTTCTCTGATGACTAGGAATGTTGACCATTTCTTTAGGTGCTTCTCGGCCATTCGATATTCCTCAATTGAGAATTTTTTGTTCAGTTCTGTACCCCATTTTTAATAGGTTTATTTGATTCGCTGGATTCTAACTTCTTGAGTTCTTTGTATATATTGGATATTATCCCTCTATCAAATGTAGGATTGGTAAAAATCTTTTTGTAGTCTGTTGGTTGCTAATTTGTCCTAGTGACAATGGTCTTTGCCTTACAGTAGCTTTGTAATTTCATGAGGTCCCATTTGTCAATTCCTGATCTTGGAGCATAAGCCATTAGTGTCCTGTTCAGGAAAATTTCTTCTATGCCTATATGCTTTAAGTTCTTTCTCACTTTCTCTTCTATTAGTTTCAGTGTACCTGGTTTTATGTGGAGGTCATTTTTTAGGTTAGGGAAGTTTTCTTCTATAATTTTGTTGAAGATATTAACTGGGCTTTTCACTTGTGAATCTTAACTCTCTTCTACACTTACTATCCTTAGGTTTGGTGTTCTCATTGTAACCTGGATTTTCTGGATGTTTTGAGTTAGAAACTTTTTGATTTTTGCATTTTTTCTGACTGTTGTGTCAATGATTTCTATGGTATCTTCTGCTCCTGAGATTCTCTCCTCCTGAAGCTAGCAACTATGACTCCTGATGTCTTTCCTAGGTTTTCCAACTTCAGGGTTGATTCCTTTTATGATTTCATAATTGTTTCTATTTCTGTTTTCAGTTCCTTCACCTGTGCTTTCCTGTAGCTCTTTAAATGATTTTTGTGTTTTTTGTGTTTTCTCTTTAAGGGCTTCAACTTGTTTGCGTGTGTTCTTCTGGCTTTCCTGTACTTCTTTAAGTGTGTTATTTATGTGCTTCTCAAAGATCTCCATCATAATCATGAAGTATGATTTTAAGTCTAAATATTGTTTTTCTGGTGAGTTGGAATATCCACTACTTGTGGTGGTGGGAGAACTGGATTCTGATGTTGCCAAGTTGTCTTGGTTTTTGTTTCTTAGATTCTTGGGCTTGCCTCTTCCCATTTTGTTATAGGTGATGCTAGGTGATCCTGTTGTCTCTTACTGGAGCTTGTATCTCTTATGGATCTGTGGGACAATGGTCTCCAGAGGGAGATTGTTCCTGGGTGTTTGACTCTCTGGATAGGCTATGAGTTCTGATGGGAGTGTCCAGGCCTGAAGCAGCTGGGCCCAGTCTGGCCTTGGGCTGGAAGAGTGCGCTCCCAGGCAGCGCCACCACCTGCATGGTAGATTTCTGGGCAGACTTCCCTGTATTAGACAATGGGGAGGGGATGTTGACTCACCCCTCCATTTAGGATGGAGAGCCTTCCTGTAGCTCTTCCCAGTGACCTCTGGGCGGGCTGCCTGTCCTGATAAATCTGAGCCAGCAATATTTTTTTTTTTTTTTTTTTTTTTTTTTTTTGCCCAGGAGCCTACAGAAGTCCTTTGATTGTAGACAGATTATGTGCTCAAGAATGTTCACAGAAGCAAGGTTCAAACCCACAAATAAGTGCTGACAACCTATGTCCTGGGATAAAAAGATGGACAAATAAACCATGATATACAGCCTTATGAAGGGACAACATGGATCATAGAAATGGATGAAACCCAGCTGCTCACATAGTCACAGGGGAGCCTTTGAGCCAAATATTAAGTCAACGAAAAATAACATGTCATAGCATAAGATATTTAAGCTTAAAAATTTATAAATTTTTAAAGATTTATTTATTAAAGTACACTGTTGCTATCTTCAGACACATCATAAGAGGGCATCAGATCTCTTAACAGATGGTTATGAGCCACCCTGTGGTTGCTGGGATTTGAACTCAGGACCTCTGGAAGAACAGTCAGTGCTTTTTTTTTTTAAACGACTTTATTTTACAAAACAAAGATAAATGTACAGATTTTAAACATTTTTTGCTTAAAATTATACTTTTTTGTAAGTACTGTTTTTTCAGACTTTAAAATAATTTTTCACATAAAACCATGTGAATATATATTTTTTTAGTCAGTACTTGATTTTTTTCAAGGGCCTGACAGTACGCATTGAAAACCCATTAGTTACAATAAGCATAAAGTACATGCAAAACAAAACGAAACATGGAAACAGTCAAAGTCTTCTTGTTAGTAAATATATGTATATTTTTTTGTTTTCTTTATTTCTTGGACTTCATACAGTCTGTGAGTTGTTTCTGGGGGAGTGCAAGCCTCTGGGGTTAGCATCCCACTATCAATGACTGCATATTATGTCTGTTCTTTTGTGACTGGGTTATCTCACTCAGGATGATATTCTCTAGATGCAGCCATTTTCTTAAGAATTTGGTTAAGTCATTGTTTCTGGTGGCTGAGTAGTATTCCATTGTGTATATGTACCACAATTTTTGTATCCATTCATCTTCTGAAGGACATCTGGGTTCCTTCCAGCTTCTGGCTATTATAAATAGAGCCGCTATGAACATTGTGGTGCATATATCTTTGTTGTGTATTAAAGTGTCTCTGGGGTATATGCCCAGAAGAGGAATAGCTGGGTCTTCAGGTAGTACTATATCCAATTTTCTGAGGTATCGCCAGACAGATTTCCAGAGTAGTTGTATTAGCTTGCAACCCCACCAACAGAGGAGAAGTGTTCCTCTTTCTCCGCAGCCTCGCCAGCATCTGCTGTCATCTGAGTTTTGGATCTTGGCCAGTATGACTGGTGTGAGGTGGAATCTCAGGGTTGTTTTGATTTGCATTTCCCTGATGGCTAAGGATGTTGAGCACTTCCTCAGATGTTTCTCGGCCATTCGGTGTTCCTCAACTGAAAATGATTTGTTTAGCTCTGTACCCCATTTTTTAATAGGGTTATTTGATTCTCTTGTACACCTTGGATATTAGGCCTCTATCTGATGTGGTGTTGGTAAAGATCTTTTCCCATTCTGTTGGTTGCCATTTTGTTTTCTTGACGATGTCTTTAGCCTTACAGAAACTTTGCAATCTCATTAAGTCCCATTTGTTAATCTTTGACCTTAGAGCTTGAGCCATTGGTGTTTTGTTCAGGAAATTTTCTCCTGTACCTATGTGTTCTAAGGTTTTCCCTACTTTCTCATCTAATAGTTTCAGTGTATCTGGTTTAATGTGGAGATCTTTGATCCACTTACACTTGAGCTTTGTACAAGGAGATAAGAAAGGGTCTATTTTCATTCTTTTGCATGCTGAGTGCCAGTTGGACCAGCACCATTTGTTGAATAGGCTGTCCTTTTTCCATTGAATGTTTACTGCTCCTTTGTCAAAAATCAGGTGACCATATACATGAGGGCTCATTTCTGGATCTTCTATTCTATTCCATTGATCCACATGCCTATTTCTGTACCAGTACCATGCAGTTTTCAGCACAATTGCCTTGTAATATAGCTTGAGGTCAGGGATAGTGATTCCCGCAGATTTTTTTTGTTGTTGAGGATGGATTTCGCTATTCTAGGTCTTTTGTTATTCAATATGAAATTGCACATTGATCTTTCCAATTCCATGAAGAACTGGGTTGAAATTTTGATGGGGATTGCATTGAATCTGTAGATTGCTTTTGGTAGGATGGCCATTTTTAAGATGTTGATTTTTCCAATCCATGAGCATGAGAGATCTTTCCATTTTCTGAGATCCTCCTCAATTTCTTTCTTTAGAGGTTTGAAGTTCTTGTCATACAGGTTTTTCACTTGCTTAGTTAGAGTCACACCAAGGTATTTCATAGTTTTTGTAACGATTGTGAAGGGTACGTTTTCCCTAATTTTTTTCTCCACATGTTTGTCCTTTGAGTACAGGAAGGCTACTGATTTGTTTGAGTTAATTTTGTATCCAGCCACTTTGCTGAACTTGTTTATCAGCTGTAGGAGTTCTCTGGTGGAATTTTTGGGGTCACTCAAGTACACTATCATGTCATCGGCAAAGAGTGATGTTTTTATCTCTTGCTTTCTGATTTGTATCCCCTTGATCTCCTTTTGCTGTCTAATTGCTCCAGCCAGGACTTCCAGTACTATGTTGAATAGGTAGGGGGAGAGTGGGCAGCCTTGTCGAGTCCCTGATTTTAGTGGGATTGCTTCAAGTTTCTCGCCATTAAGTTTGATGTTGGCTGTTGGTTTGCTGTATATTGCTTTTATTATGTTTAGTTATGGGCCTTGGATTCCTGTTCTTTCCAGGACTTTTAACATGAAGGGATGTTGGATTTTGTTGAATGCTTTCTCAGCGTCTAGTGATATGACCATGTGATTTTGGTCTTTAAGTTTGTTTATATGGTGGATTACGTTGATGGATTTACTTATGTTAAACCATCTCTGCATCCCAGGGATGAAGCCTACTTGGTCATGATGAATGATCGTTTTGATGTGTTCTTGGATTCGGTTTGCGAGGATTTTGTTGAGTATTTTTGCATCAATGTTCATAAGTGAGATTGGTCTGAAGTTCTCTTTCCTTGTAGGGTCTTTGTGTGGTTTAGGTACGAGGGTTATTGTAGCCTCAAAAAATGAGTTGGGTAATATTCCATCTGATTCTATCTTTTGGAATAGTTTGGCGAGTATTGGTGTTATATCCTCAATAAAAGTCTGATAAAATTCTGCACTGAACCCGTCTGGACCTGGGCTTTTTTTGGTTGGGAGGCTTTTGATGACTTCTTCTATTTCTTTAGGTGTTATAGGGTTATTTAGATGGTTTACTTGGTCCTGGTTTAACTTTGGGACCTTGTATCTGTCTAGGAATTCATCCATTTCCTCCAAATTTTCCAATTTTGTGGAGTATAAGTTTTTTTAGTAGGATCTGATTATTTCTTGAATTTCCTCAGTTTCAGTTGTTATGTCACCACTTTCTTTTCTGATTTTGTTAATTTGGATACTCTCTCTTTGCCCTCTAGTTAGTCTGGCTAGGGGTTTATCAATCTTGTTGATTTTCTCAAAGAACCAACTCTTGGTTTTGTTGATTTTTTCAATGGTTTTTTTTGTTTCTATTTGGTCTATTTCTGCCCTAATTTTGATTATTTCTTGCCGTCTACTCTTTTTGGGTATATCTGCTTTCTTTTGTTCTAGGGCTTTTAGCTGTGCTGTCAGGTTGCTGATGTGAGCTCTCTCCAGTTTCTTTGTGGAAGCACTTAGGGCTATGAGTTTTCCTCTCAATACTGCTTTCCTTGCATCCCATAGGTTTGGGTATGTTGTGTTTTCGTTTTCGTTGAATTCTAGAAAATCCTTAATTTCTTTCTTTATTTCTTCTTTGACCCTGCTATCCTTTAACAGAGCATTGTTTAGTTTCCATGTGTATATGGGCTTTTTGTTGTCTTTGTTGTTGTTAAAGACCAGCCGTAGACCATGGTGATCTGAGAGGATGCATGGGAGTATTTCAATCTTCTTATATCAATGGAGGTTCGTTCTGTGTCCAATTATGTGGTCAATTTTCGAGAAGGTGCCATGGGGTGGTGAGAAGAAGGTGTATTCTTTTACTTTAGGATAGTATGTTCTGTATATATCTATTAATTCTAGTTGGTTCAAAGTCTCTGCTAGTTTTGCAGTGTCCTTGTTCAGTTTCTGTTTCCCTGATCTATCCATTGGTGAGAGTGGGGTATTAAAGTCTCCCACTGTTATTGTGTGGGGTGAAATGTATTTTTTGAGCTTTAGTAGGGTTACTTTTATGAATGTGGGTGATTTTTTATTTGGAGCGTATATGTTAAGGATTGAGAGTTCCTCCTGACAGATTTCCCCGGTAATGAGTAAAAAGTATCCTTCTTTATTTTTTTTGATAACTTTTGGTTGGAAATTTACTTTATTCGATATTAGAATAGCCACTCCAGCTTGCTTCTTGGAGCTGTGTGCTTAAAAGTTTTTTTCCCACCCCTTTACTCTGAGATAGTGTCTGTCTTTGTCTCTGAGATGAGTTTCCTGTATGCAGCAAAAGGCTGGATTTTGTTTATGTATCCAGTCTGATAGTCTATGTCTCTTTATTGGGGAGTTGAGACCATTCATGTTAATAGATATCAAGGAATAGTTGTTTCTGTTTCCTGCCATTATTGCTTTTTTGGGTTGAGTTGTGTCTGTGTTTTTTTCTTCTTTTAGTTTTCTTGTTTAGGAGTTTTCTTGTTCTTACTAGGCTGTATTTTCCCTCATTGTATTGTGTTTTCCACCTATAATTCGTTGTAGTGCTGAGTTTGTGGTCAGATATTGTGTGAATTTTGATTTGTCTTGAAATATCTTTGTCTCTCCATCGATGGTGATTGATAGTTTTGCTGGGTATAGCAGCTTGGGCTGGCACTTGTGCTCTCTTAAGGAGTGCATGATGTCTGTCCAGACTTTTCTAGATTTCATAGTCTCCATTGAGAAATCGGGTGTGAGTCTGATTGGTCTGCCTTTATATGTTACCTGACCTTTTTCCCTTACTGCTTTTAGTATTCTTTCTTTACTTTGGGCGCTTGATGTTTTTACTATTATGTGTCGGGCGGTATTTCTTGTCTGGTCCAACCTATTTGGAGTTCTGAAGGCTTCTTTTATGCTCGTGGTCATCTCATTCTTGAGGGTAGGGAAGTTTTCTTCTATGATTTTGTTGAAGATATTTACTGTGCCCCTTAGTTGATACTCTTGTCCCTCTTCTATTCCTATTATCCTTAGGTTCAGTCTTCTCATTGTTTCTTGTATTTCCTGGACATTTTGGGTTAGGAGCTTTTTGGTTTTTGCATCTTCTTTGGCTGTTTTGTCTATGTTTGCAATGTTTTCTTCTGCCCCCGAGATTCTCTCTTCGATCTCTTGTAATCTATTGGAAATGCTTGGTTCTGTGACTCCTGATTTTTTTTTTTTTTTGGTGTTCTGACTCTAGGGTTATCTCTTTTAGTGTTTTCTTTATTGTGTCAATCTCTGTTTTAATTTCCCTCTTCCATTCCTTTATTTCTTTGGTTCTGTTTTCCTCTAGTTCTTTGAGTTCTTTGAGTGTTTTTCTTGTTTCTTCTTTAAAAGCTTCTGAATCTTTTTGCTTTTCCTCGCTTTCTTTTTAATTAACTCTATCAGCGTCTTGAGGCATGATTTCAGGTCTGTGTTTTCTTTTTCTGGAGTGTTTGGAGTTCTGATGTTTGCTGTTATGGGAGAGCTGGGCTCTGGTGTTGCTAGATTGTCTTGGTTCCCTTGGGATATACACTTTCTCTTTCCTCTTGCCATTTTGTTGTCAGTGATATGTTCTTACCTTTCCCTTGTATCTGGTCTGTGTCCCTGGTTCTCCACTGGTTGAGGTGTCAGATGGGTCAAGCCCTGTTTTATGACTCAGAGTCGTCGGGTGTGAGCAGAAGTTCCAACATTCTGTTTCTTTTTGCTGGATCAGGCACAGTTGCTCAGCCTCTGTGAGCTGCTGTTCTGCCTGGCAGGTAGGCCAGGCTTTGCTCTGCGTCCGGAAGTCGCCTCCGGGTGGAAACAGAAGTTCTAATTTTCTGGTCCCAATCGCTGGATCGGGCAGGGCGGGGCAGGGAAAGTTACGGTGTGCACTTTCCCTGTGCACTCTGCAGAGATCTCTCTGCTCCCCTGCAGTCTTGGTCTCCTACTCACCAGTTGCTCAGCCTCTATGAGCTGCCGCTCTGCCTGGCAGGTAGGCCAGGCTCTGCTCTGCCGCAGTCAGTGCTCTTAACCCCTGAGCCATTTCTCTATCCGCCACAATTTATAATTTATGTCTACTTTTTTACATCATAAACTAGACAGCACACAAGGTAGGTTTGGGTAAGGCAATCAAGACCTTCATTTTAATTTCAAAATTCAAGGGGGTGCCAATAGTTTTCCAGATAAGCTGTCCTTTGATGTTGTACTTAAAAATATGAAATAGGCAGATAGTTCTCGGGTGAGTTTCTGTAATCATACATACATCTGGACTTCAGGCTAGACGAAGACAAATGTATCTGTGATGGAAAAGCACAGGCAGGGCCAGATTCTGTTTTTATTAAAGAGTGTCATTTTCTTTGTCATATTTAACTTTGAATATAAAATTAATGTATGGATTGTCTTGATTATGAGTGGACCTTGGGTGTTCTTAGGTTTCATAACTTGAAAGAGTCTTGCATATATATATATATATATATATATATATATATATATATATATATATATATATATAATAAAGACTCAAAACTGAATAAAAATAAAACATAAAGGAGAAAAAGAGGGCTTCATGTTGGAGAGGAGACGTAGTTGACAAAGGAGAGAGAGGAGGAGCCAGCTAAGGGAGGGCACTTCTCCAAGGGTGATATTTGCAAGTCTGTTGGGTCAAGGCAGCTCCCTTTAAAATTAGCTGAACTTCCCTGTTTAGGCTGCCCTTTCAATCACCTAGACCCTGCCTCCTTCAGCAGTCCTGTCTAGGAATAGCTCATCCATAAGAAGAAAACATGTTGTGCATTCATGTGCACAGAACATAAATTATAAGGTAAAATTATGAAAAGCTATGCTTTTAATCTATCAAGGTTTCAGATTTTGCTTTTTGCACTTGGAGTTGTCAGCATAGCATATTAAGCTGTGGGTGAGACCACTGAGTCACTACCTGCCCTTGCTGAGCAGCATATTTCTTCCGTGTGAGTGTGTGTGTGTGTTTGTGTATGTGTGTGAGTGTGTGTATGTATGTGCACACCCAAACATGTGTGCATGTGTGTTCATGAGTGTGTATACAGTGCATGCATGTATACCTATGGGACTATGTATGTATGTTTGTGTGCACATGTGTCTCTGTATATGCATGTGTGTTGTATGTATGCATTTGTGCATGTGTATTTGTGTATATATGTGAGTGTGCATGCGAGTGTGCATGTGTGTATGTATGCATGTGTACTTATGTATGAGTGTATAGATATATGTGTGCATGTATATGCACATGTGTGCATATGTCTGTGTGTCTGTGTGTGAGTGTGCCTATGTGTGTGTATGTGTATGCATCTGTATGTGCATGTGTGTGTATGAGTGCATGTGTGTGCATCTGTGCATGCATGTGCATGCACCTGTGTGTATGTGTATGTGTGTGTGTGTTTACACACTCAGATGCATGCATGCTATGGCACATATGTGGAGGTCAGACTCTTTGGTGTCAGTTCTTCCTTTCCACCTTGTTTGAGATGGTCTCTCTTACAGTTCACTGCTGTGCTAGCCTCCAGAAATTCTCTTGTCTTTGCCTCCCACGTCCTCACAGGAGTGCTGGAATTATAGATGCATACTGTACTTTGGGCTCTGACATGGGTTCTGGGGAATCCAAACTCATGTTCTTAGGCTTGTCTGCCCTTTGAGCCCTGTCAACCTTATGTTGCTATGGAGCTACTGGGGTACTAGGCAACAAGTTCCTTCTTCATGTCTCTGATTCTTATGATTATGGCTGTCACATAGACAATTGTTGCAGTGAACTCTGGAAGTAACATCTGACTCTGTGTTTCTTTTTTGCATGTTCCAATCACCCCAGACAAAACAAAACAAAACCAAAACAAAGTAGAAACCTTGAGGTTGTCTGTGTCAGATTTGTTACTCCTAACAGGATTTAAGATCCACTTAAACATAATGATGATCATCAATATCATCTCTGCTGTATGGAAGAGATGCTTTAATTATTTTTTTTAATAAGTAGGTACATGTGATTTTTTTTTTTTAAAGATTTATTTATTTAGTATTTATAAGTACACTCTCACTGTTTCCAGACACCCCAGAAGAGGGCATCAGATCTCATTACTGATGGTTGTGAGCCACCATGTGGTGAATGGCATTTGAACTCAGGACCTCTGGAAGAGCAGACAGCACTCTTAACGACTGAGCCATCTCTCCAGCCCTATACTTTAATTATTAATTAACTATTTAATTGTTGTGTGAGAACAACATTATTTAATAATTTTAATATTTAATAAATAACAACACAATTATTTAGTAATTAATTCTTAGGAATTAATTCTTGATAGCTGAAGCAGGAGTCATAAGAACACAGCAGAATTAACTAGCAGGTGTTTTCCTTCCTCCCTGCTTCCCTTCTGATCTCCCTCTTTCTTGCCTGCTCTCTTTTCCCTTTTCTTCCTCCTTCAGTTCCTTTTTTAAAAGAAAGATATATTTTTAGTCTTATGTACATGAGTATTTTGTTTGCATTTATGTTTGTGGACCACTTGAAAGCTGACAGGACTCTGGCCTGGCACACGCAGCTCCACGAGGCCTTACCCTCCTCCCGGACTGCCTTCGCCTTGCTAAGAACCATTAGATTACATTCCTGATGTTGGTCATCACAGTTTATCCCCTTATTTGGCCACTTCTTCCTCCACTGGCAAGGTCTAGCTATCAAAGCACTGAAGTGCAGCAATCAAAAGGCCCCCCTTGGTTCGCCTAATTAACATGACCAACTAAAATTAAGTCCCTCATCCTAATACAGGGTTTTTCACTTTCCCTTTATAAACCATCATTTGTTTATGGGACACATCTGTTTCCTCTCCATCCAGAAACAGTCCATGTCCTCTGAAACAAATATCCCTCACCCCTCTGCCCTGCCTTCTTTCTTACCCCTCCCTTCCCCTTCTTCCTTTTCCGCTATTCTGTTTTTGTTCCTTATCCTATACACTGTCCCTCTGGGGAAAATAAATCTTTGTGATGAGAACATGGTTTTGGGTGTCTTGAACAGACTTTCAAGGTTCCCCATTCATTCCTGGTGCCCATATAGGTCCTCAAACCAGATAGATGGTTGTAAGCTACCATGTGGGTGCTGGGAATTGAATCTGTGCCCTCTGCATGATCCCCTAGTGTGTGTGTGTGTGTGTGTGTGTGTGTGTGTGTGTGTGTGCTTTGCTTTTGTTTTGTTCTGTTTTGTTTCTCTGAGGCATGGTTTCTCTGTAGCAGCGCTGGCTGTCATGGAACTCGCTCTGTAGACCATTCTGGCCTCAAACGCAGAGATCTGCCTTTTGAATGCTGGGATTAAAGGCATGTGCCACCATGCCCAGCCACCAGACAGTTCCATAACTGCGGAGCTACCTTTCCACTTGAGACAAGAGGTTCATTCTGTGGCCCGGTGTGACTTCCAACTCCACCAGTTCTTCCACACCAGCTTCCCAAACGCCGGGATCGTAGGTGTGAATCACGGCACACCAGGTCTTCCTGGGAAGCACTTTCTGATCATGAACTGATGCTTCACAAAAATGAGAGAGTGCGAAGTTAAAGGAAGGAAGGCAAAGGTTAAAATGTCACAATTTGATTCAATGCTTGCAAAAGGTAGTTTTGTTTATTTTTCTTAATTTAGTAAGAACACCTCACATTTCCACAGAATTATAGCTAGGTGTTCCTTAGTGTCAGTACTGGTTGCCCTTTTGCTTTCGGGATGCTAAGAGTTAAATCCTGCACAATCACATTTTGGAAAAGAATCAGGCTTAGTGTTTCCTGAGTTTTCACCAACAAATGTTGATTTACATAATCATCTGTCTACTAAAATAACTATGATTTTGTCTTTAAATATGTTGATCTTCTATTATATTTTTTCAGAGACTTCAGAGTGATCCCTGCATTATGGAGATAAACACCATCATGGTGTGTTGTTTTATTTTAGCATTTGGCTCTCTGCTGTTTCACTTCTGCTTTTTCTGTCTGTACTGCGTGGACTAAATCTGCATGGTGTTTTTTTGTGTGTGCCTGGAGTGTATCTATTTGCTATTTGGGTCAGGTTTGTTCTCAGCATCATGGGAATTCTTTAAATAAATGGGAAGCTTTCCTATTTATTTTAAAGAAGCTTCAAAGTTTCAAATTAATGCTCTGCCTCTTAACGAAAGGTGTAATTTCAGACAAGTGGCTTTACTTATGTTTAAATTTATTTGGCAAAAATTATATATTCAAAGTCCTGTGCCAAAGGGGTACACGTGCCAGGAAGATAAAGTGGCTGATGAGCATGCTTCAGGCCCTGGGCTCTATCTCATTGCTGCAAAAGGAGTCATATATTCAACATCATCTCTTCTCCCCTCCCCTCCCTTCCTCTTCCCTCCTCTCTCCTCTCCTCCACTTTCATCTTCTCTGTTCTCCACTCCCTGTCCTCTCTTTTCCTTTCTTTGAAACAGGGTCTTTTGTAGCCTAGTATTTCCCTGAACTTGCTACGTACTGAGGCTGCCCTTAAATTTGTGGACTTCCTGCTTTGCCTCGACCTCTCAGGGGAGTACGCTCCGCAACATCTGACAGGTGTTACATTTTCCAGTAGTTTTGCATTCCAATTTTTTCTGTATTTACATTTCCTTCTGCTTTATTCAGATCTTATTTTATATGATCTTATCTGATTTTATCAGATCTGATTCTGATGTCCAATGTGTGATGCCTCCTCAACTACTCAAAGGGGCTCAGCATTTCAGATAGGGACTGCTTAGCATTGCTACTCCCATTATCTCTGGTATGAGTTCCCTGTTTGACTTGTGCCTTTTCTGATTTCTTACCACTTCCCTAGTTAAAAAGGGAGGCCAGGCCTTGACCAATACTCATGGTTTGAGATTTTATGGAGATTACACATATTTAAAGTTATAGGCCAACTAAAAAAAAAGAAAAAAATTTTAACTCATTGTACTTATATATTAAAGTAATCTAAGGGGAAGAGAGAAAATAAGAGTGTATGTTCTGTTTTTTGAGTTCTTTCTGTACACTGGAAGGGGTGGCTGAGATTATCTGGGAAGCGATGCCCATTCTGTTTCTAGCAGAGTTACCTTTATTTGGAAAGAGTTGGTGGTGGTGTCTTTACTGGCTTCCCAACTCAGCATTCAGAGTCCATGGAAGGTTTCAGGAGGACCCCTGGTGCCTGCTCATCATGGGGCTAATGGACAAGGAAGTGCTCTTGGGGGTTGATTCATGAGCCTTCCTGTACTTCTTTTGACTTGAGCCCCACTACTGCACATAGGGCTTGAGTCAGTCCTTGGCCGAGCCCCTTTCTATCTATTTTCCAGACTGCTTAGAAGCCTGGAGTGACAGGTCTTTCCTTCATAGTTCCATCTTTATGCATTTATCAGACTTCTTTCTTTCTCAGTAACCACCAACGTTGTAAGAGGTTCTCTGTTCACAGCATCTTATAGGCCATTTCCAGAGAACACTAGCATGGAATAAAGGGTAGTTAAATGCATTCTTGAGTTGCTGTTTTTAACCGAGAGCCATCTCTGCTTTTAGGAAATCCGGGACTGCTACCAACTCAACACCCACGTGTACTGGTAATGGCTGGCAAAGTATGGCACTGGGGGAAGACAGTTTAGGATATATTCTTATTTCATCTCTCATCTGAAACCTACAAGCAGATGTCTTCTACATGAACACCAATTTAGTAGTCAAGAGCATCTTGGAAAGGGAAAGCCAAGATATTTCCCAGAATCCTTTGTCTTCCAATATTTTCATACCTAGAAGTAACTAGAAAAAAGAAGTCCTCAGTGCTGGCCTACTATTTGTTCTGTTCCCTCTTGTTGGTGCTGCTGGATGCCTTCAGAACACAGAGCAACTGCTCTGTTTTGCTCATTCTAAGTCATATCTGCCTTCAGGTGGATAGATATTTAAACCATTCTCCCTATATATAAAGTTAACCACTCAGCATCCCATTGCAAGCCTGCTAAACTGAAGGATTTTGCCAAATACTCCAACGTTATAAAAGTGACACCAAAATTTTCTTTAAATTTAGACACATAAATAATATTTTATACTTAGACTCCATTTTGCAGATAATTCCTGTTTCATCTTCTGACTATGTTTTCTCTTAACCTCCCCCTATCTGACAAAGACTAGATGGTGCTGAATTCAGAATGTCAGGAGCAAAATTTCAGAGGCTTAGAATCCGACTGAAGCCTCAAAACTGCAGCAGGAGGAGGAAAGGTGCTAAGATTTCAGTGGATTCCCAGAGGTGCTTGAGAGGAAGGATACTTGGGCAGGAAAGCCTGCTGCCTGAGGCTTAACACAATGCTACTACCACCAGGACTTTAGAGAGGAGGGTCTAGGTCAGAGGTTCTCAACCTGTGCGTTGTGATTCTGGAACCACATATCAGATATCCTGCATAATATTATGATTCATAACAGTGGCAACAATACAGTTATAAAGTAGCCACGAAATAATTTTACAGTTGGGGGGTTACCACAGCATGAGGAAGGTGTTATTAAAGGGTATGGTATTAGGAAGGCTGAGAACCACTGATATGGGTGGTTTAACATTTAAAGGGATATACACCTGACTTTATTCAACAAAATTTGCCAGGGCTATTTTCTTTCTTCCTTTTTTTATTAGATACTCTATATTCAGATTTGAGATGTTATCTCTTTCCCAGCCCCACTTCCATAACCCCTCCCCCTCTACTTGTCTTCATGAAGGTGCACTCCCTCCTAATCATCCTCTCCATCCCATTGCCTTGGCGTTCCCCTACCTTAGGAAAACGACCCTCCCTGGAAGTTGATGCCTGACATTGCTATCTTCAGCTACATATGCAACTGGAGCCATAGGTCTCTCAATGTGTGTTCAATGGTTGGTGTTTTAATCTATTGGAGTTTTGGAGGGATTGGTTGGTTGATACTGTTGTTCTTCCCATGAGGTTGCAACTCCTTTCAGCTCCTTCAGTCTTTTCTTTAGCACCTGCATTGGAGTCCCTGTGTTCAGTTTGATGGTTAGCTGTAAGCATGCTCAACTGTATCTGTATGACTCTGGTAGAGCCCTTAAGGAGGAATCTCTATCTGGTTCCTTCCAGTAAGTACTTTTTGGCATCAGCTATAGTGCTTGGATTTGGTGGCTGCATATGGGGTGAATCCCTAGGTGAGGCAGCCTCTGAATGATGTTTTCTTCAATCCCTGTTCTTCTATTTGACCTTGTATTTCCTCCCGTGAGTGTTTTGTTCTCCCTTCTAAGAAGAACTGAGTCATCCCTATTTTGGCCATCCTTCTTTTTGAGCTTCATAAGTTCTGTGGATCATTTCTTGGGTATTCAAAGATTTCTGGGGCTAGTACCTGTGAGTGCATACCATGTGTGTTCTTTTGTGACTGAGTTACCTCACTCAGGATGATAGATTCTAGTTCCATTCATTTGCCTAGGAATTCCATGAAACCATTGTTTCTAATAACTGAGTAGCAGTACATTGTGTAAATGTTCCACAATTTCTGTATCCATTCCTCTGTTGAAGGACATCTGGGTTCTTTCCAGCTTCTGGCTATTATAAATAAAGGCTGCTTATTATAATAAGAAGCATGCGTCCTTGTTACATTTTGGAACAGCTTTGGGTTATATGCCCAGCAGTGGAATAGCTGGGTTTTCAGGTAGTACTATGTTCACTTTTCTGAGAAACCACCAAACTGATTTCCAGAGTGGTTGTACCAGCTTGCAACCACACCAACAGTGGAGAAGTGTTCCTCTTTCTTCACATCCTCACCAACATCTGCTGTCACCTGAATTTTTGATCTTAGCCATTCTGGTTGGTGTGAAGTGGAATCTCAGGGTTGTTTAGATGTGCATTTTCCTGATGCCTAGGGATGTTGAGAATTTCTTTAGGCGATTCTCAGCCATTTGATATTCCTCAGTTGAGAATTCTTTGTTTAGCTCTGTACCCCATTTTTAATAGGATTATTTGATTCTCTAGAGTCTAACTTCTTGAATTCTTTATATATATATTGGATCTTAGCCCTGTATCTGATATAGAATTGGTAAAGATCATTTCCCAATCTGCTGACTGCTGTTTTGTCTTCTTGACAATGTCCTTAGCCTTACAGAAACTTTGCAATTTCATGAGGTCCTATTTGTTGATTCTTGATCTTAGAGCACAAGCCATTGGTGTTCTGTTCAGGAAATTTCCCCTATGCCTATGTGTTCTAAGATCTTCCCCACTTTCTGTTCTATTAGTTTCAGTGTACCTGGTTTTATGTGGAGGTATTTGATCCACTTGCACTTGAGCTTTGTACAAGGTGATAAGAAAAGATCAATTTGCATTTGTCTGCATGCTGATGCCAGTTGAACCAACACCACTTGTTAAAGAGGGTTTCCTTTTTCCACTGAATGTTTTTACTCTTTTGTCAAAGCTCAAGTGACCATAGGTGTGTGGGTTAATTTCTGGGTCTTCAATTCTGTTCCATTGATCTACCTGCCTATCTGTACCAATACCATGCAGATTTTTTAAAATCAAAATTGCTTTGTAATATAGCTTGAGGTCAGGGTTATTGATTCCCCTGGAAGTTCTTTTATTGTTGAGAATAGATTTTGCTATTTTAGATTTTTTGTTATTACAGATGACTTTGCAAATTGCTTTTTTCAACTCTGTGAAGAATTGAGTTGGAATTTTTGTGGGGATTGCATTGAATCTGTGGATTGCTTTTGGCAAGGTGGCCATTTTTACAATGTTGATTCTCCCAATCCATGAGCATGGGAGATTGTTCCATCTTCTGAGATCTTCTTCAATTTCCTTCTTCAGAGTTTTGAAGTTCTTGTCATACAGATCCTTCACTTTGCTGAAGTGGTTTATCAGCTGTAAAAGTTCTCTGGTGGAATTTTTGGGGTCTATCCTATCATATCATCTGCAAATATTTTGACTTCTCCCTTTCCAATTTTTATCCCTTTGACTTTTTTTTTTTTTTTTTTTTTTTTTTGTTGTTGTTGTCTAATTGCTCTGGCCAGGACTTCCAGTATTATTTTGAATAGGTAGGGGGAGAGTAGACAGCCTTGTCTTGTCCTTGATTTTAATTGGATTGCTTCAAGTTTTTCTCCACTTGGTTTGATGTTGGCTAGCAGTTTGCTGATTATTGCTTTTAATATGTTTAGGCATGGGCCTTGGATTCCTGATCTTTCCAAGACTTAACATGAAGGGTTGTTGAATTTTGTCAAATGCTTTCTCAGAATCTAGTGAGATAATCATGTGGGTTTTTTTTTCTTTGACTCTTTTATATAGTTGATTATGTTGATGGATTTATGTATATTGAAACATCCCTGCATCCCTGGAATGAAGCCTACTTGATCATAGTGGATGATTATTTTGATGTGTTCTTGGGTTCAGTTTTGGAAGAATTTTATTGGGTATTTTTGCATTGATGTTGATGAGAGAAATTGGTCTGAAGTTCTCTTTCTTGGTAGGATCTTTGAGTGGTTCAGGTATGAGCATAACTGTGGCTTCAAAGAACAAGTTGGGTAGTGTTTCTTCTGTGTCTATTTTTGTGTAATAGTTTGGAAAATATTGGTATTAGATCTTCTATGAAAGTCTGATTGAATTCTGTACAAAACCCAGCAGTCCTGGGCTCTTTTTTTGATTTGGAGGCTTTTGATGACTACTTCTATTTTTTTTTAGGTGTTGTGGGACTGTTTATATGGCTTATCTGATCCTGATTTAACTTTGGTACCTGCTATTTGTCTAGAAATCTGTCCATTTCCTCTAGATTTTTCAGTTTTGTTGAATATAGGCTTTTGTCATAGGACCTGATGATTTCCTGAATTTCCTCAGTTTCTGTTGTTATGTCTCCCCTTTTCATTTCTGTTTTTGTCAATTTGGATGCTCTCTCATGTACTTTGTCTGTCTAAGGGTTTATCGTTCTTGTTGATTTTCTCAAAGAACCAGCTCCTGGATTTGTTGATTCTTTGTATCATTTTTTTGTTTCTATTTGGTTGGTTTCAGCTCTGAGTTTGATTATTTCCTGCTGTCTACTCCTCTTGGGCATATTTGTTTTTGTTTGTTTGTTTGTTTGTTTTTTGTTCTAGAGCTTTCAGGTGTGCTGTCAAGCTGCTAGTGTATGTATGTTCTCTCTAGTTTCTTTTTAGAGGCAATCAGAGCTATGAGTTTTCCTCTTAGTACTGCTTTCATTGCATCTATTAAATTTGGGTATGTTGTGCTTTTATTTTTGTTAAATTCTAAAAAAATTTCTAATTTCTTTCTTTCTTTATTTTTTTTACCATTGAATAGAGCATTGTTCAACATTCATGTGTATGTATGCTTTTTGTTGTTTTTGTTTCTATTAAAGATCAGCCTTAGTCCATGGTGATCTGATAGGAGGCATTGGAGTATTTGGCCTGTTTTGTGTCCAAGGATATGGTCAAGGTACCTTGAGGTGCTGAGAAGATGGCATATTCTTTTGTTTTAGGATGAAATTTTCTGTAAATGTCTGTTAATTCCAATTGGTTCATAACCTCTGCTAGTTTTGCTGTGTCTCTGTTCAGTTTCTGCTTCCATGATCTGTCCATTGATGAGAGTTGGGTATTGAAGTCTCCCACTATTATTGTGTATGATGCAATATATGCTTTGAACTTTCGTAGGATTTCTTTTATGAATGTGGGTGCCCTTGTATTTGGAGCATAGTTGCTCAGGATTGAGAGTTCATCTTGATAGATTTTTCTTGTGATGAGTAAAAAGTGTTCTTCCTTATCTTTTTTGATACCTTTTGGTTGAAAAAATCTATTTTATTCAATATTAAAATAGCTACTCCAGTTTGTTTCCTGGGACCATTTGCTTGGAAGGTTTTTTTCCCCCAGCATTGTACTCTGAGGTAGTGTCTGTCTTTGTCCCTGAGATGAATTTTCTGTATGCAGCAAAATGCTGGATCCTGTCTACATATCCAGTCTGATAGTCTATGTCTTTTTATTGAGGAATTGAGTCTATTGATGTTAACAGACATTAAGGAATAGTGATTGTTGTTTCTTGTTATTGTTGATTGTTGTTAGAGGTAGATTTATGTCTGTGTGCTTTCCCTTTTTTTTTTTTTTTTTTTTTTGGTTTTCTTTTATGATTTTTCCCCCTTGGGTGCAGTTTCCTTTCTTGTGTTGGATTTTCCCATCTATTTTCCTTTGTAGGGCTGGATTTGTGGACAGATATTGTGTAAATTTGGTTTTGTCCCAGAATATCTTGCTTTCTTCATTTATGGTAATTGAGAGTTTTGCTGGATATAGTAATCTGGACTAGAATTTGTGTTCTCTTAGAGTCTGTATGACATCAGTTCAGGATCTTCTAGCTTTCATAGTCTCTGTTGAGAAGTCTAGTGAAATTCTGATTGGTCTGCCTTCATATGATACTTATCCTTTTTCCCTTACTGCTTTTAGGATTCTTTCATAGTTTTTAACATTCAGTGTTTTGACTATTTGTAAGGAAAAGATGACGGGGCACCAATGAAAGGAAAAGTCACTGAAAGGAAGAGTCACAGGACACCAATGTTGTGAAAGGATAACTATCCGAGTCGTGGCACCAATGTTAGGGGAAGGATGAAGAGAGTGGGGGGCATATGGCCCATGGAGATGTGGCGAGGCCTGAGGGCAAGGGAGATGTCTCTGGGGGGTCCATGTTGGGAATCCCTTCCCTGAGGGACCAGCCACACAACAGTATAGTACAGAATAGAGTTTATTCAGGTCATGGGAGAGTTAAGAGGGTGGTAGAGGCAGAGAGAGAGAGAGAGAAGTAGAGGAGTAGAGGCCGGCCATGAGCACGTGGGACAGAGGGGGGAAGGGAAAGGGGAGAGCAAGGCTGCAAGAGCACAAGGGCAAGAGAGGCCAAGAGAGAGAGGAGGGGTCAAGCAGCTCCTTTTATAGTGTCAGGTCACTGGGGTGGAACATACCTGGCCACTGCTGGGTAATTGAGGGGTGGGGTATACCTGGCTGTTGCTAAGTAACTGAGGGGTGGGGTTTACAGAATCCCAACACTATTATGTGTCAGGAGGAGTTTCCTTTCTGTTCCAATCTCTTTTGAGTTCTGTAGGCTTCTTGTATGTTTATGGCTATCCTGTACTTAAGGGTAGGGAAATTTTCTTCTATGATTTTGTCGAAGATATTTTCTGTGCCTTTTAGTTGGGAGTCCTCAACTTGGTTTGTTCTTCTCATTGTGTCCTGGATATCCTGGATGTTTTGGGTTAAGAGCTTTTTGATTTTTGCGTTTTCTCTGACTATTGTGTCAATGTTTTCTATGTTGTCTTCTGCCCCCAAGATCCTCTCTTCCATCTCTTGTTGTCTGTTGCTTGCATCTGTGACTCCTGATTTTTTTTCCTTAGGTTTTCTATCTTCAGGATTGTCTCTTTTTGTGATTTCTTTATTGTTTCTATTTCTGTTTTCAATTCGTTCACCTGTTTGGTTGTGTTTTCCTGTAGTTCTTTGAGTGATTTTTGTGTTTCCTCTTTTAGGGCTTTTATTTGTTTATGGGTGTTCTCCTGTAATTGTTTAAGCGAATTATTAATATGCTTCTCAAAGTTCTCTGTTTGAGACTAGGTTGGTCAAACAACAGGTTCCCCAGGGTAGGAACAAGGATTGAAAGAAAAGAGACAGTTAGTCAAAATTGTAACATGACTTCAGCCAGTCTTGAGGCTAAAGTGAAGCCTTCTTTATTCAGTCCTCTTTTAAATCACTTTAATTACATGCAGAAAGATAATATCAGTTCTGAGTCAGGGGACAAGCAAGTCAATAATCAAAAATCTTGTAAACATCTTTCTGAAGGCCAGGTGTAAAGATCAGGGACAAGAGGGGATTGATCCCAAGAGACAAAGAGACTGCCACACCTACATCCTCTGAACCTGGCCTGAGCTACAAGTGTAAATGTCCTACCCTGAGCTACAACTCTTAAGTGTTCTGCCCTGAGCTTCAAATGCAAATATTCTTAATCCATGCCAGTTTCCTGAGTATAGGACCAGAGTCAGATTCCTGCCTTGACCAGCTTCTGATTGTCCTGGTGGAGTAAAAATTCGCACCACCAACTGTCCAGAGGCATCAAAATGCTCTCCACAGTTCTCCATTATTATTATGAAGTATGATTTTTAAGTCTAAGTCTTGTTTATCTGGTGTGTTGGAAAATTCACTTCTTGCTGTGGTAGGAGAGCTGGCTTCTGATGTTGCCAGTGTGTTTTTGTTTCCATTGCTTAGGTTCTTTGATTTCCTTTTGCCATCTTGTTATCTATGATTATAGGTGAATTTGTTGTCTCTGACTGGAACTTGTCTCTCCTGTGGATCTGAGGACCCATGGGCTTAGGAAGGAGTTTGCTTCTGGGTGTTTGTCTCTTTGTGGGCAGCCAGTGAGTTCTGATGGCAGTGACTCTGTTCTGTCTCTGTGTGCTCAGGTAGGAGAGTGCTTGTGAGACTGTTTTGTGCTGGCAGGTCCTGTGTTCTCATGGTGGTCACCCAGCCCTCTCTCTTGACCGGAAAGGACCCGAACCCAGTGTGCACCAGGCTATCTGTGCTCCGAGAGTCCCCGGAGTTCCCTCCCAGGATAGCCAGTGGGAATGTGTGATGGACTTAGGACTTACTATGGGCTCAGGTGGGATAGCAGTTGTGAGGCTGTTCTGGCAACTCAGCCATCTGCTGGCAGGTCCTGAGTTCTGATGGCAGTCACCCACCCCTCTCTCTGGGCTGGAAAGTGCTATTTTATTTCTAATGCTTGGGAACTGAATCAGAATTCTTTTAAATTCATGGGTGATGAAACAAATTTTCCCAGAAGGATAGTATTTATATTGGTACTAAAAATGGTTATTAATAGTACTAAAAATGGTTATTAATAGTCAGAGAAGGGCTGGAGTGGAGGTGAGTTGGCAGAGTACTTACCTAGGAAGCATAAAGGCCTGGGTTCAGTCCCCACATAAATTAAACATGATAGTGAGAGCTTGTAACCTCAGAGAAGAGGCTGTAGAAGGAGGGACTTTGCTGGACCCTGTGCTTCTAACAACTGGGTTTGATTTTAATCCTTAAAAATATTGATCCTTTAATCATTTATTTTGATTTTTAAAATGGATTTTTAAGATAACATGTAAAGTAATGAATTTAATTGTAATACATACATCCATATATTTACAGTTTGCTTTTATTCCTCCTAAGGTGCCACTTTGATCTCTTGCTAAGTACCCCCTCTCTGCTTTCATGTCACACATATTCCAGGACCGTCTCTTGTTTCCCCCTTTTAACCCTCTTCCTCTATTCATACAATCCTCTTTCTTTCTACATTTATGTCTCCTCTACACACATATAAATACATATTTAAATATGGATTCCATTAGAAAAAAAGCATGATATTTCTGAGTCAGATTTATATCCTTTACCACAATAATCTCCTGTTCCATTCATTTTCCTGATAATGGCAAGATCTCTGTTGGTCTGTGTTTTGGATGCTATCTGTGGAGATCTGTGGGGCTTCTGGCCCAGTTAGAGTGGCCGAGGAGAGAGGAGTTGTGCTCTCCCTGAAAGGGGGCGGGGAGTCTGATCGAAGCAGCTGCTGTTGTTCAGAGAGCCACATGAAGCTGGTAGAAGTGGCCAAGATAGGTTAGCTACCTGGGAGCCTAGGTTGGGAAGTGACCTCAGTAGGCTCAAGTAGCTTCCAACAGTGATAGCTTTGGGAGAAAACTCTCTTCCTGAAAAAGTATTATAGTTCTTAGATGACAGAATCTCTTGATGAAGCTGCTCCTTGATGAAGTAACTCTCATGCACTATTCCTTGTGGACAAGGTCTTTTATATATATATGGAGGGGGTCTGACAACAGATGCTTTTTATTGGCTTGGTCTGAGATGTTAGGGATGCTTCATCTCTATATGAAGGGACTTCAGGGCTCTACCTCTATAGTGACTGATTGTCATGGTTCTCTTCATTAGGGCACCATGGTCACATGACATGGACCTGGGTAGGAGTAGGTGAAATGCGTACCATGCTCAGGTATGAGGTGCTGGTGTTTCTGAACTCATTCAACCTTATCAAGTTTTCCGACACGGTCCATTGCCCCACAGATCTCAGTTTTCTGTATAGTTTAAGAAAATTCTATTGTGCTCATGCATCATAGCATATCCTTGTCAACTCATTTTTTGATGCTTAACCAGTGTAGTTCCATGTCTTGGCTGTTGTCTGTGCTATGCTGACCTGGGATTGCTTGGTGATATACACAGGCTTAGAATGACTGGGGCATATGGTAGTCTTGATTTCATTTGAACCTCTGTATTGATTTCCATAGTAGCTGGATCAAGTTTGGTCCCAACAGCAAGGGGTGAGAGTTCTCCAGTCCCAGTATCCTTGCAAGCATGTGTTGTTATTTGTTTTCTTCATGACAGCCTTTCTACCTGGGGTAGAGATAGACTCTCAAAGCAACTTGAATTTGCATTTCAATGCCAGCTAAATGTGTTTATTACTTTCCTCGAATTTTTAAAAGGAGTTCTTTGAGAAGTTTTACAACTCACTTGGTCATATTTACCCATTCCCCAACTCTTCTCCAAGACACCCCACTTCCTTAACCATCTAGGTTTGGGTCCTCAGCTTCTGTATTTACAGATACTAAGAGGGGTGACATACTGAAGGATTGTTTCCAAAGTTTACGGCTAAGAATAATGAATGACTTCAAAAAGAAAACAAAAAAAAGATGGGCAAAATAAGGGAAGTGACAGAACCTGGGGAAGAAAGCCAGCAACATACAGACCAAGGAAGAAGAGATGAGAAAACCACCTATGGATGATGACAGCAGCAATATAGAAGTGAAATTGAGATACTGAGAGAGAAAAAAGAAAGCAAAATTCCATCATGGGGGAGAGGTGGCCATGAAGTCTTACCCGAGGGGAGGAGCTACTGACAGTGGTAGCTTCTGGGAGAGGGAGTTTTTTTTTTTTTTTTTTTTTTTAAAGGATTTGACCCCTGGTAGGTTGACCTTGTTTCTGAGGATAGTCTCAGCTCCCAATACACAGCACAAATTAGACTCAATGAGTTTTTATGCAGGTGTGCCCAGGTAGCCCGAGCTGCTGTGAGTTGTGTGCAGAAGTCACCAGGTGTCTAGAAGACTGCATTTCTCAGTTCTTTTCATCTGCCAGCCCTTAACTTTCTCATCCCATCTTCCACAATGCTCCCTGAGCCTTGACTAGAGGGAGGTTTAGCATACATGGATGATTCATCCACAGCTGAGCATACATAGTCACTTACACTTGGCACTTTGACCAGGTATGACTCTCTGCGGGTAACTCTTAGCCACAGCATAAAGAAGCCTCTTTGATCAAATTTTAGACCAACACAAATCCATGGCTGCAAATACAAATATTTATAAGACAGTCTGACAGCAAGCCAATTTAACACAACAATAGCAGGCTCCTTGCCAAGGCATAGTTACAGCACGAGGCATAAAACCGTTCCCATAGAGCAAGCCTTATATCCCTTCAGAAAGTGGTTGGTAGCCTCCATAATTGTCATGCCACTATTGTACGAGCAGACACATCTTCACAGGCAGGTGGGTATGTGGGGGTTAATCTTGATTGCCAACTTGACAGCCTCTAGACTCAACTGAGCGACAAGGCTCTGTGTGACTACGAGGGAATATTTCTAGAAAGTATTAACTTAAATGAGAAGATACTCCTACAAAGTGGAAAGTCCCCTTCAACAGGTGACCAAGATACAAAAAGAGCTCAGGACAAAAGCAGTGTTATCCACTGTGCTAGTCAGTGTTCTATTGCTGTAAGAGATGCCATGGCTTACAGTGTCAGAGGTTTAGTTCACTATCATGGGCATGCAGGTAGACACAGTGCTGGAGAAGTAACTGAGAGTTCTATATTCCCATCTGTGCAAGGGGGAGAGAGACACTGGGACTGCATTGGGTTTTTGAAATCACAAAGCCCACCCGCTAGTGACACACTTCCTCCAACAAGACTTCATCTCCTTATCCCTCTTAAACAGTACCATTCCCTGATGATCAAGAATTTGAATATATAAGCCTATGGAGACCCTTCTTACTCACACCAATACATACACCCACATTTGCTTCTTGTTGGTGAATATGTCTAGTATTCATCATTGCTCCTGCTATGGCCATCTTCCTCAGCTGACATCAGACTTCCACTGACATTAGACTTCCACATCTAATGCGTACTGAAGTTTGGTGACTATCCAGGAATCTTCTAGGAGATTGGGAATACTAAGACACCTAACTTCAAGGATTGAACAGTTGCCAGGTTTTCAGGTTGTCTAGCATGCAAGCAGCCATTGTTAAACTAGTTAGTCTTCTGTCTCATGCTAGCCAATGAAAGGGCAACATAAACCTCATTTGTCTTCATTTAAGGACCAAATCTGATTTTAAAAAACAGGCAATAAGGCACCAGCTCCTGGAACAGACCATACTTTCCAGAAAATAGGTCATAGACGTCAGCTCCAGGGAAAGACCATAAAATCCAGAACAAGGTCATAAAACTCCCTCCTAAAGAACAGCCTGGGGCTAATCACAAAAATGGAGAAATAGCTTATCTCAGGATGGGTCCTCTGTGCTTGGCAGCCCTATCTCATCCTATGGATAAATGCACATGACACAGGAATGCAGACCACTGACTACCTGTGACACCCCCTAGCACCCACCAATGACATTTTAGATTACCTAATCCTTCTAGAGAGCTCCCCCAGTTTTCTAAATCTGTGTGCCTTTATCTGGGGTCACCATTTCAAAAAATGGTTGATCCCTACGTGCTGGTTGTTTCTGCAAAATAAATGCTCTTTGTCTTTACATACTGAGTCTGGGGTCTTCCTTCAGTGAGTTTCAGACCTTTACACCAATCTAGTGAATCGTTTCTTCTACTATATAATTTTCTAATGGCTCTTTTTCCCTAGAGAACCCTGCCCAAAGTAGTATAGTAAAAAGTAAAAATGAAACTACAAGGTTGGAGGGAGATGATGTGCTGGAGGAGGAGCTTATTCTGAACTAATAACCAGTATGTACATGGGAGACAGGTGAACTTGCATTATCTTTTTTATGATTTGTACTGTTGCAAAATCTGTATTGGGCAAGTGTCTTACATCTGCCAAAGCTGCCCTCACTTTACCAGGTGCTTTTCTCTACATATAAAGGGTTTCTATGGGCAGGGCAGATTCCTCAAACCTCCCAGACTTCTCAATACATAGCCCCTGGAAGGTCTATTTTTCTAGCTCAGGTGGGTCTCCTAGTGCACTGACATCCTACAGGCAGCCCTCTGTATTTTCAAAACACATCAAACATTTATCACCCTGCAATGCACTTGCCGATGGACGTCAAGTAGTTGATAAGAGCACCAGAGTTGTCCAGTAGTAAAGGCTGTGGCAGATGGTTCGCTCTAGAGTGGAGGCTGATCCACTGGCTGACCTCAGGCTCGAGACTATCACACTCAAGGGTTACTGAGAAAGTCTGCTCCTAGGCAGTTAAGGCTGAGGCTGTCTTTCTTGTTTCTGCAGTCTGGGCTGAGCCTTCTGCTGTCTGTACATCTTAGCCAGATGTCAATCATCTCTGCCATTTTTTCACAGCTGTCTTCCAGAGCTGACTCTCACCCAGAGGTTATAGCAGCTTGAATGCAGGCTCCCTGACTTGTAACTGTCTTCTGCTCTGAGGTCCTTATGGTAACTTTGTTTTATACAATGGGTTCCTTCTCAGGACAGAGCTGGGCCACAGCCCTCCGAGTCAGAGAACATAACAAGATGACTTGTAGCCCACCTGCCCATTCTTCACTCTCTCTAAAACCTGCAGCCGAATCCGAGGTGTGCTGAGCTGCCTCTGTGCGGCACTGCTCCCTGCTTTTACCACAGATTTCTTAATTTACTTTTAGATGAGGTGTCTGCAGCCTCTCCCATTAGAATCAGTGGATGTTATGTTCAGATCGACTTCTCCCCGCCCCCATGTCTCTGTTTTGTTTCTCGGACTTCTCAGCTGCCCTATCCCTCCTTTTCTGGGTCTTGGAAGTTCTTCTCTTTCTGTGTTTGGGATTGACTTTACTCACACACTTCTTGCACACTGACTGACATGTTTTAGTATGTATGGTCAATCTAGAAAGTAAGGGCCTTTGTTTTTCATTTTGAATGAATTGTCTAAATAGTGCTGTGGATTGAATTCAGGATCTGTCACATGCTAGGTCAGTGCCCTGTCCTTGAATTATATTTCTAACTCTCAACTTTGTTTTGACATATCATATATCATATATCATATACTATATATGATATGTTATAATATATTACATATTATATATTACAGGGACAGCTTCTAATCTACCATCTTACCTGGAAGTCCCTTATGTTGATGTTTAAAACTTTTAACAAATTGTAAACATAGAAGAAAATAATGTAATTAACCTTACTCACTAAAATTAAACTTAAAATATTATCAATATATAGCTAAGCTATTCTCATTTATGTATCTCCATTGAGATCATTTTGAAGCAAGCCCTGGAAATTAGATAATTTAGTTAATTAATTACATTAGAGAATGGAATCTCGAACCATCTGGGCAAGTGCTTTGCCATTGAATTACATCCCCAGACTTTGGTATTATTATCATTATTATTTGTTAGATACAGAGTGTCACTGTATAGCTCAGGATGAATCTCACAATAATCCTTGATATACACTATACACATACCACTGTGCTAAGCTAAGAGCTTTCTTTTTAAATGAACCCACAACAGGATGATCATCACATGTAAGGTAATTTATAATTTGTTAATATTATCACGCAAACATTTTCTTTGACCTCCCTACCTTGTTAGATTTTATATTAGCTTTTTGATTTCCAGATAATATCCATAGTTTGCCATCGGACCAGAGCTCAGTAGTTACCCTTCATCAGATTTCAAATGATGTCATATTTCTCTGTTGTCTTTCAGATGTAACCAGTTAGCTTGCTTTTAGAATGATTAAAAAGTTCAACTTTAACTTTACAGACTTCCACCCCCTGAGGTTGTGCTGCTCTTGGAATTCATATTTTCTATGTCATTCAAGTGTAGCCCATGCGTGTTGGCTCCTGAGCATTTATATAAATCATAGCCCTGATGGTCTTTAATTGCTTTTGTGATGCTTTGGGTAGCAGATGTTTCAGTGTATCTTTCATATTCTTTGCCAGAATTAATTATTTTTCTAGAGAGTCTTAAGAAGAAAATATTTAAGGATAAAAAATATGGACACTGGAGGAGCAAACTGATTCAGGGCTGGCTGTTAACTCTGCATTTTTTTTTTTTTTTTTTTTAGTGGTATCAGTTAGGAAATGTATTATGATTTGGACCTTAAGTGTTTCCCAAAAGCTTTGCTTTGAAGGCTTGTTCACTAGATTATGATGTGCTCTCTGGAGATAGTTACATTTGTAGGAGACATGGTGCAGTGGAAGAAAGCTAAGTCATTGATGGTATGTCTTTGAAGAGGATATTGAGAGTTCAATCTCTTCCTCTCTGCTTCCCAGTCACCAAGATGAAAAACTTCCTCAATCACATCATGGTTCTTCATTGCCACAGGTCCCAAAACAACTGGCTAAGCAACAGTGATCTGAAAGAGGACTTCCTCTTGCTAAGTTATCTTAGGTGTTTTATTGAAGCAACAGAAAATTGATGGGAACAAGGGAAGTTGGATCATTGTTGTGACTCAACCTGGTAGTGTGGCTCAGAGTGGCAGGACCTTGGAAGCACGTGGAGGAGTAGATTATAAAAACCCTAGCCTGTGGTAAATGGAGAAACTGGGAGATTCAGGCTACTTAGGAGACCAGAATGCTGATAGGAATGGGGACAGTAAGAATGCCCTTGAGGCTTCAGATGGAACTGAGAATTCTGACACATTCTGACAAATAATTGTGAGACTTTTGTGGGAAGATGAGTTTAAAGGTGATGGGAACGATTATATGAATGACTTGTTAGTCATGTGGTGATGTGGGAGAGAGAGTGATGCCCTCCATCCCTTGCCCTTCACTTAATGCAGCACTCGGGAGAGCAGGCCCTGCACCTCCCTTGGGCAAGAACAGTAGTGTTGGCCCTAATGGTGTGGGCCTGGATGAGCTAACCTTGGAGCTATGCGAATGGGAGGAAATCTTAGGTGCTGCTGTGGCATTGGATGACCCTGGGGCAGAGCTAGAGAGCTCACCATGTGGTGTGGGTGTGGTACAGAAGCGCTGGTGAGCTGACCAGCTTACATACCTCTCAGGCCCTGATCCAGGTCTTTGAGTTGACTCACCTCACTGTTGAAGACGTTGATTCTACAGAAGCCAGAGGCTTCAAACCAGACCAATGACTTATTGCAATGAACATTTGCAAGCAAAGCGTAGATAAAAGGGTATTCTGTGGACATACTGTGACATACTACAGCTTCCCCAAGAAGTTCTGCGGAGTGAGTTGCAACAGTGGAGGTTGAGCATGAGGGGATGGGGAGATGAGTGGGATTAGGGTGCATGATGGGAAATTCACAAAGGACCAATAAGAAGTAAAAATAAAAAAAAAAGATTATGTGACTGAGAAAATCTTAGGGCAGCAGAGCTTTCAGGCGATGGCAGAGATAATGAGAATAAAAGTCAAAATAAAAACTATCAATTTGTATCTGAAAGGAAGTCATTTAAAGTTTAGCTAAGAAGCTATGTCTGCTAAAGATATTGGAGCCATAAAAACTCCAACTGCTCTGTACTGGGATTAAAGGTAGAGATACCGTGAGGGCATTTTAGCAGTTGGTGAAAGACTTCACTTCTTGCCAGTTCAAGGGTGTAGCGTCTAAGCTGTTTAAGGCATTGCTTTTAAAAAGCCAAAGTGTTCCCTCCCTCCCCATATAAAACTGCTTAGTGACTGTTTTCTAGGATCTAGGTTCATTTCCTATCTTGTTGTCCAAGCACTCAGAGGCTGCTGCAGACTCTGACATTTTCTATATGAATCTCTCTCTCTCTCTCTCTCTCTCTCTCTCTCTCTCTCTCTCTCTCTCTCTCTCTCTCTCTCTCTCACACACACACACAGAAAGTTATCTATCATATATCTATCTATCTATCTATCTATCTATCTATCTATCTATCTATCCATTATGAATCTCTCTCTCACACACATACAGATTATCTATCTATCTATCTATCTATCTATCTATCTATCTATCTATCTATCCATTATGAATTTTTCTCACACACATACAGATTATCTATCTATCTATCTATCTATCTATCTATCTATCTATCTATCTATCTATCTATCCATTATGAATTTCTCTCACACACATACAGATTATCTATCTATCTATCTATCTATCTATCTATCTATCTATCTATCTATTTATCTATCTATCTATGTATCATCTCTCTTCCTCAGTACTGGGGACTAAACCTCTGGCCTTGCTCTCACTAGGCAATTACTCTATGACTAAGCCATATTCTGAATCTTTCCTTCATTTATTATTTAATAAAATAAAAAGGTCCTGTTAAGTTAACTAGGTTGATCTTAAAACCAGTCTATAGTCTGGGAGAACCTTGCAATGACCTCGCGTCAGCCCCCCAAATAGCTATGATCACAAGCTTGTGCCATCAGACTTGTCATTGTCACTGTTTATAGACATGATAACTATAAGAGTTCTGAGGTTATGGACACTTCCAACAAGATATTAAGCGAAAGCATAGAGGCTATGTAAGCATGGTTGGCTATATAGCATGGTTGGCTACATAGCATGCAACAATGTTAGATTCTTGTAGGCATCCCCAAAAAGACAATGCATGAAGCCATAAGAGAGAAGCATTAGTTAAGACATTAAGACAAGTAGAGGAAGTCCAAGAGGAATGATGTACTAATGAGGACAGAATGATCAGCCAAGAGAAGAAGTCAAGCAAAATCACACTGATGTAAGCATACTATTTCTGAGTTTTGTTGAAAAGGCAATGTGAGATATATTTGGAGTATACTATCCCAAAGCCAAGAGACAAAACTGAGTACTACCCTGTTTCTGACAAGGAATTTAACACACAAGTAAATGGCCAAGTAAAAATATGGACTTGATTCAAACTATTAGAGCAATGTTAAGGGAAAAAATAGATTTAGGCTTTAATGAATGTGCAGCATTAGAATTTTTGAGACATGAAGTCCAAGAATGTATATTAATTAATGTCCCTCAGGATGATTCCAATGTTGAACTATGAAGGAAAGCCACTTGCACATGATGGGAATATAAGAAAATTGATCTCAGTGGATACAGAAGTGTGCCCCAGCATGCTGGTCAACATTTCCAAATTCCTTTCCTTGCTTTTGTTGGCTTACACTGTAAGGAAACAATGGTTCTGAGTTGTTGTCTCGTGTCACCTTTACCAGACGAATCCCCTCTCTAGCTGAGTGTCTTCAGACCATGTTCACAGATTAAAGTTGAAAGCTAAGAGATATCTACCATCCTCACTTCATATCTTGCCATCAGTTTGAGATTGTTTCTGAGTTCTTAATGTTTGGCAGTCTTTCCAGCTCATCCTAAATTAAATGAAAGAATTGCTTCTCCTAGCAGGGCATTGGCATGTGTTCAGCCAAGAGTCGATCTAAAAACAAACAACTTAATTTACGTTGGTATAAAAAGCCCTAGTCTCTGAGTGTCTGTAATTAGGAAGACTCCAGGGAGACTGAGGTGTGCTGAGATGCACGTTCCTCCTTCCCTCTCTTTTCCAACTGCATACCCACCCACCTGTTCTTTTCATAGACTATCACAGCCAGAATACTCAGTAAGAAATTATTTGGTCTGTCACATGGGCTTTTAGGCTTTTTGAGTGAATAACTACTGGGAAAATGTAATAATCTTAATGGACAAAGATGCTCTGAACAGTCCTTGGAAAGTCAGAGAGACTTAAGAAGAGGTGTTTATTCAGAATGTGCATAAACTTCTACATTTCAAAGCTGTAAAGTAGACTCAGGATGTGTGTGCATGTGTGTGCTGCATGCTTTCCCTTGTCTTTGCTTAGCTCACTTCCTGAGTTAGTCAGGGTTAGCTTTAGCTGTGACTGACACAAACCCCTACACAGTAATGATGAAAAGAGCACAGACATTGATTTCTCAGAATGTCCAGTTTGAGCTGCCAGAGGTTGTTGCAGTAAATATTAAGAAATAGCTTAATTCTTTAACATCCCCACGGTCTCACTCAGTGGGCGCCACTTACAGTACAAAGCCCATGCACAGACTCTGTCTCACACTCTCACTCTGTCTGCAAGACTCCCTCCGACCTGGGTGGAATTACTGCCCTGGCATGTTTTTTCTTTTAATATTTACTGCAACAAGAGGTCGGTCCATGATGAGGTTATCATAATCCTTTGCCATGTTCAAAATGTGAGCATTATTTCTGGTTCCTGTAGATATCAAGGTCCATAACCTGGCCAGCAAAAGGACTTGGAGGAAAAAGACACCCCCCGAAAAATTAATTTTCAGTCAGAAAGAACTTATATTTGCTAATCGTGAAACACCAATGTTTTTATTGCAAGAAACCACAAGATTACCTAAAATCTGTGCTCTCATAAAGGGATTACTAAAGACTAGATATTGCAGTGAAGAAATTTCTGTTTTGAGACCACTTTCTTATGAGAAAACATTATTATATGTTGTTGTTGTTTGTTTTCTTGGTTTATCCCTTAGGAAATATCCTATATTAATTCTATAGTATCTGCATGTGCACACATGGTTCTGTTTATCTAGATGATTAGAATATTGCAAACCACATTCTATTATTTCTTGCTTGATTCCTTTTTCTGTATGAAATGTATTTATGTGGTCATTCCAGAACTGTGAGTGTAGACTTAACATTTTTTAAATTATTTTTTTTAAATTGAACAACTTTATTTTAAAAAACAAAGATTAATGTAAAGAGTTTAAGCATTTTTGCATAAAAGTATACGAATACATTTTTGTAAGTATTTGAGTATTTTTAAGGTTTGACACTCTGCATTAAAATCTTACTAGTTACAATGAGCATAAAGTTCATGTAAAACAAGATGTAACCTGGAAATAGTCAAAGTTTTCTTGGTGTGAAAAGATTAAGCATAATGGTTTTTCTTTCTTTTTTTTTTTTTTTTGGCCTTTGTTTTTTCTTGAACTTCATATAGTCTGTGAGTTGTTTCTGGGGTGTTCAGAGCTTTCTGGGTTTAGTATCCAATTATCAGTGACAGAATATTATGTCTGCTCTTTTGTGATTGGGTTATCTCACTAAGGATGATACTCTCTAGATGCATCCATTTTCTTAAGAATTTCATAAAGTCATTGTTTCTGATAGCTGAGTAGTACTCCATTGTGTAAATGTACCACAATTTTTTGTATCCATTCATCTACTGAAGGACATCTGGGTTCTTTCCAGCTTCTTGCTATTATAAATAGGGCTGCTATAAACATTGTGGTGCATGTGTCTTTGCTGTATATTGGAGTGTCTCTGGGGTATATGCCCAGAAGTGGAATAGCTAGATCTTCAGGTAGTACTATGTCCAATTTTCTGAGGAATCACCAGACTGATTTCCAGAGTGGTTGTATCAGTTTACAACCCCACCAACAGTGGAGAAGTGTCCCTCTTTCTCTGCATCTTCGCTAGCGTCTGCTGTCATCTGAATTTTTGATCTTGGCCAATCTGACTGGTGTGAGGTGGAATCTCAGGGTTGTTTTGATTTGCATTTTCCTGATGGCTAAGGATGTGGAGCACTTCCTTAGATGTTGCTCAGCCATTCGATATTACTCAATTGAGAACTTTATGTTTAACTGTGTACCCCATTTTTATTAGGCTTGTTTGATTCTCTGGTGTCTAACTTCTTGAGTTCTTTGTATACCTTGGATATTAG